>NW_023416335.1:3835000-5035000 GCF_014108235.1 Myotis myotis | reverse complement strand
GGCTGGAGCTTCTCACTCCTGCTCACTCCTCTCTCCCCACAGGGCCTCGTGACTGCCCACGGAGGGGCGGTTTCTAACAGGTGGTCTGTGCTTGTCCGAATGGTAGCCAACAGCCGCACGTGGCTGCTGGAGTTTAAATTCGTGAACAATAATAACACAGAAACTCCAGTTCCGCAGCTGCGCTGGCCACACTGCGAGGCCTCATGAGTGACACGTGTCCAGCGGCCACTGAACTGGGCGGTGCCGAGACAGGGCGTCGCCATCATGAACAGCAGCGTCCGACGTGCTGGCTGAGCCCTGCTGCTCCAGGTGTGGTCTGTGGCCACCGTGGCATCCCCTGGGGCCTGTCTGAATGCGGACCCGGGGTTCTCGTCGCGGATGTGCCCAATCAGAAGGTGCATTTTAACAGGGTCCCCAGGTGACTGCTGGCACATGGAAGTTTGAAAAGTATAAGTCTGGACTTCCTTCCTTCAAATCCCATGCTCTGGAATGCCACTAAAGCAATCTTTTAAAAACATAAGGGCCTGCCCTAACCGGTTTGTCGCAGTGGATAGAGCGTTGGACTGCGGACTGAAAGGTCCCAGGTTCGATTCCGGTCAAGGGCATGTACCTGGGTTGCGGGCACATTCCCAGTAGGAGATGTGCAGGAGGCAGCTGATCGATGTTTCTCTCTCATCGATGTTTCTAACTCTCTATCCCTCTCCCTTTCTCTCTGTAAAAAAATCAGTAAAATATATTTTAAAAAAACACAAAAAACAAAACATAACGGCTTCGACTTTTTAGTTTCTTCCCTATGGTAAGTCTTTTGAAATCTCATGGGGGTGGTAGAGTGAAATGGGCCCTCCACAGTTTCTGGCCCAGCTCCCTCACTCCCAGGCTGTGTGACTTCACACAAGGGACCTCTCTCAGCAACAGACTCCCCTTTGTTTAATGGAGACAATGACTCAGGGGTTGCTGTGAAAATTAAATGAGGCGATTCACACACAGCTTTGGACATGATGCCTGGTGCCCTGTGAGCAGCCATCACCCATGCAGATAGTTCATGTCCCTTCCTTGCCTTGGATGACCTCTTCTCAAGGTCATTGCCCACTAACCGCTTTGACATTAAACCCCGTGAACTGACCTCCGCTTTACCTCTTAGGAATCGCCTGCTAGATCAAGTGTTTCCCCAACATCTTCAGCCCGAGAGAGTTTTCTTTTCTATTTTTTGCTCCTATGGACCTTGCATCTATGAGAGCATATGCCGTCCATAGTATGTTTACATTATTGTCTTTCTCACTTGACTGTGAGCTTCTAGAACGGAGAGCTAATTTGGACCTCAAACATTTGTTAGAGTGTCCAGAAAAATGTTGACCTAAAGTAGTTACTGAAAAACCATAGAACAGAAGAAAATAAAAAAAATACTTAGACTAAATAAGAACTTTATAGGTATAACAAGAATATCACAAATTATCAAGTAAAATTGATAAATGTGATGAATTAAAAAATTCTATATGATATGTGGCATAAAAATCATGAATCAAGTTAATAATAAACTGGAAAAACTACATAACATATATGACAAATGATTCACTCCTATATAATAAAACCCTAATATGCAAATCGACTCAACGTCGAAACGACCGGTCGCTATGACATGCACTGACCACCAGGGGGCAGACGCTCAAAGCATAAACACATGCTTGCGTAAGAAAACTGCATTTTTGGGAACTGGTAAATTAAAAACAGCTGCTAAATAAGATTATACACATCCATTATCAGCAAGAAAGCCTGGTACAAATGCATTACAAAGCCTGGCACTCCAGATGCACATAAGCATGGAAAAATATCTGGAAGGGTATACGCCAAAATGTTAACAGTGATGACCTATGCAAAGAGCTCACAGTGATCTATGGGGATTAATGTTCACTTTCTTCTTCCTCTTTTATTAGCTGAAAATTGTATGGGGATAGAAAAACAACAAAACCCCTCCCCTTCCCATCACCCCTCCACTTCAGAAGTTACACACCTTGACTCTCCTGAGGTAACTTCACCTTAGAGAAGGGACAGGTTACAGCTCCATCCTCATAACTTCTCATCACCTTACTGGAAGGTGAGAAAGCAAATTCTGGGATAGACGTGATTCCTCAAGCTTTTCAGTTTGCATATTTCTTTGACTTTATACTGACAGTCAATAGGAGAGAATGGGGGGAAAGTTTAAGGAGACTGCACTTTGTTAACAGTTGGGAAGTCAAGCTGATGAGGACATTGGCTTCCCCACTGATTCGGGGTTTATCGGAGGGACCTCACTGGACAGGCAAGTGGCCCTTTTCCTTCTCTGCTTGACTCGCACACTCGGTGGGCGTGCACGACCTCCCCTGAGAAAAGCGCCCGATTCCATTTTTTCAAAGCTAATGGCGGCATCTTCAGTCTGAAAAGATTTGCGATGGTAACTGATGAAGAAAAGAAATTCTTTAGCTGATTTAAACTACAACAACGACAACCACTGCAAAAATGTGTGCTGGTTACTTAAGCACAGGAAGACCAGTGAAAACTGGAAGTCTATTTGAGATTAATTAAACTAATAAAAAATACGAGAGAATTCTTTGATGATAAGAGTAATTTTGGGGAGGTAGTCCTTGGGTTGCATCGCCTTAATTTCTAGCACAGTAACCAGATCATCAGAAAAACGTTCAGCAAGTATCTGTACGTGAGTAGATTAACTATATAATTTGTATGCTTCCTTGTGGGGAAAGGTAAGGTCAAAGGGGGAATTTTGGAGTGTGGCACTAGAAGCAATATAGGATGATGCTAACTATAAACAGCAAAAAGGGGCCATTTGAAAAAAAAGAAACATTTGAGCTTTCACTTCGAGCTCTAATACTCAATTATATTCACGAAAGGGTCCTCGAAAAGAGTACGTCTCACAAATAACAGTGATGTAATCACACGTTAAAATGCTATTTTTCCTGCCACTCACACACGTAAATAAAATTGAAGGGTGTTAGAGCCGATACTCAAAGGATTTAACAAGTGGGGGGCCCAGGCACTTACAGTCGGACAGGATGTCGGACAACACCTGGGCAACCCCTGGGCAACACCTACGTGGAATCCTGGCCCTGCACAGTACCTATCTGTTTGGCATGCACGAGAGTTCAAAACTCCCCTGCAAAAACATAAGCTGAATTGATTCCATCCCGCTGATGACCGATGTATTTCCGGACCCTTGAAGATTCTCCAGCAGCACAATGCTGACAAATGTGCATAATTTATCCAGCTAACCAGAAGAGACCCTCCTAACAGACGGACATTTTCTAGCTGAACACGAGCAATCCATCTCTGAAGAGCAATGTTTGTTGTTGTGGCCGCCCTCACTGACCTTGAATGTTACGAAACAGCACAGCATCGCTTCATCGGTGTGCGATCTCGGCCCAGGGAAACCCCATTGGTAGCTGGTTTGACCCTTTTTACAAGGAGGGAGTTACCTTCGATTGAAAACTGACACAAAGGTGTCACCCCGACGGACAGTGGCTCCCTGAGGCTAATGAGGCTGTGTCCAGGGTCAGGGGGAGAGAGTGCCTGATGCATGAGTGATGTCTGCCGGGGTCTACGACCTGGAAGCAGGTGTACAGAACAAGCCACACACTTACCATCCTTGACTCCATCATCTCTAAAGTTCCTTCACGCTCTAAAATTCTATTTTTCTCTTAAATGTTGTGGCTCAAAATGGTTATTTCCGTTTCCAAAGTACGTAATTTTTAACTAAGGAGTGTTGTAGCTGATGACAGAAACCCGCCCACCGCACAAGCATACGACTGTTCTAGACGCAGCTCTGTGACACCCTCCTTCAGCGACAGACTTTCACGGGGCAGCACACGTTGCTCTGTGAACTTGGAAATGCACCAGGGACTGCGGTTCTTGTAGGACCAGCCATGCAGCCTGGGGTTTCTCTCAGTGGGTATCACTAGCATTTCAATATCATAGGCCTTTCCCTACACTTAGAAGGCCATCAAAATCAGATGTGGTCCTGACAGGTAAAGAAAACAAGTTTCCCACAGTTTGAGTGCTCATCTGTGTGACAGAGGAGGCAAAGGTAACAGTGACCACTGTCATTAGCCCTTCCGTCATGTGGGTTCCTATGCAGGGGGAACCTTGACCAGAGCCATGTTAGAAGAGTTGACAAATCCACATCCACGAGCAAGTAAAACCTCCTTTCCCAGTTTCACGGATGCCCGGTTCCCAGAGAGTGTTCCTGAGGGGAAAACCGTGGTCCCCAGTGAGGGGACTTACACTTAGTGATTCATTAAGCAACAAAAAGTCTGAGATAATTCTGAGAGCTGAGCTAGCGGGAGATGGCGACGCGGCCCATCCCAAGAAGCAGAGCGCCTACTGACCATGCGTCGTAGGTGACTCCTGCCCTGTGTCCACTCTGGAAGGGCACGGATTGCTTTGTGAACGTGACATGGCACAGGTTACCCATGTTTTCCCGGGGGATAAGCCAAAACCAGATGTACATACACTAGGGTTTGCGTCCAAGAACATAACTTGTTCTTTATGCAAATGCAGCTTTTCTATTTACCCAAATTTGTTAAAAATCATGTACACTACCCTGTAATTACAATGTATCATTACCGACTCCTTCCCCAGAAAATATAACCTCAGAACAGACTTCTGGACCAAACAAATAGGTACGTGCAACAGAACCACAACGTCCCGACTACGGACGGCACGCTCCCGCTGCGCGGCTCTTACCTATGAAGTAGGACAGCAGCACGGCCAGGAGCACGGACACGCCTACGGCGCACAGGGCCGTGCACTTCCAGCTGCAGTACTTGGAGGACTTCTTGAACTTGAAAGCGCTTCTCGACAGCGTGTTTCTGGGCAGCGGCCGGGTAGGCGGCGAGTACACGGAGCCCGAAGCCATGGTGTATCCCGGGGTCGCGGTGCTGAACAGTGGCGTGGTCCCCGTCCCTGTCTTGAATAGGAAATGCCTGTGGAACGGGGGACATGGTTACACATTGGTACCAACAGCAAGACGCACACGTGCTAACACGCGGAGACAGACTGCGAGGCGTTCGCTCTCCTCTCTGTCTCCTTAATCGTTTACTTCAAATAGTTTTACAAACCTGGAGGCTAAGGAAACATTTTAGCCCAGCCGGTGTGGGTCAGTGGTTGAGCGTTGACCTAGGAACCAGGAGGTCACAGTTTAATTCCCCATCAGGGCACATGCCCGGGTTGCGGGCTCGATCCCCAGTGGTAGGTGTGCAGGAAGCAACTGACCAATGATTCTCTCTCATCATTGATGTTCTATCTCTCTCTCCCTCTCCCTTCCTCTCTGAAACCAATAAAAATATATTAAAAAATAAAACTATAGGATTCTATTAAAGACACACACACACACACACACACACACAGTCACACACAAAGAGAATATTTTAACCAAAAAAAAAAAAAAGCCAGCTCATAAGAAGACTGAGCTAAGAGGTCTGTAGTACAGACAGCAGTGCTAAGGCCTGAAAATGGCGGCTGTCTCTACATCAAGCAGGGAACGTGACAGCCTGGCAAGGGGTTCCCATCGGACCATTTCCTGCACAAACCATCCTGGAGCCGCCCTGTACGAGCTGCCTTAAGAACTTCCTCCCATGGCCCTGCAGACAACTCAGCTTAGGACCTGACAGCCACATGGATCCTCACTGCCACGTGGGAGCACGTTACTCCTGTAAACACAAGCGCGTTGGCCGCGCTCAGGCTGCGGCTGCTTCAGTTCCTGGTGTCCCTGACATGTTCTAGTCCTAGCCGCTCTCCACTAACGGGACCATTAGGCTTGTGGGTTAAATAAAGGAAATAATTAAATTCTATGTACCGTGTGGTGTGTTTTTCCTCCTGAAATTCCCCCTTGTGTCCCTGCTCTGCCTGGCCTCTCAATTCCAACAACTGCGCCACTGCCTCGCCTCCAGGGGACACGAGGCAAGATGAGAAGTAAAAACAGTCTGAGTGCGTGTGGGTTTCCTAACGCCCAGACTGCAGGGGGTGGTGGTGTGTGTGTGTGTGTGGGGGGGGGGGGGCGGGAGTGGGGGGGTGGGGAGGGAGGGGGAGAGAGAATGGAGCAGACTGGAATATAACCATGATGTTTGGGAGAAACACGGTGGGAGATAAAAGGGGTCCCCCCTGACCAGGAGAGGTGACAACAGCCACGGATTCCCCACTGGGGAGCGAATCTGCCCAGTGCTCTGTGGCAAGTCTGGGGATGAGTGGGGAGTTTCCAGAGACGTCTGAGGCTCTCGCTGCCACTTCCATGACGCGCCTGAGGGCTGAGGACACAGAACTAGCAGAGCGTGGCCGGATGACGCCAGGCACACGGACACAAGAGGCATCTGCACGCACCCAGCGTGTACTAGTAGGTCCAGGGCCAAAGGCAGGCAGTCCCTGGTACTAGGACGGATTTCTGCAGAAAAGGAGAAACAGAAAGGATGTGGGATATAATCAAACCGTTTGAAAGACAGAGAATTCAGGAGGTAAAGGTTCCCCTTAGATGAGGGTATTTCCTCATGGTGGGTCCGGGAGAGGGGAGAGGGGAGTGAGTGAGGGCAGGAGATGGCCTGGTCCCTGGAGACAGAGGCCCCGCCTGGCTCCCCTAGAAGACGGAGCCTGGAGAATGGAGACCACCGGGTGCGCCAGGAGGCCAGGAAATCAGAGACCTGCAGAGGCAATGGTGTCCCGTCGAGAGAAGCGACGTGTGGAGTGTCCGGGGTGTTCCAGAGGCCTCCCGGGGCTCCTGCATCTCAGCATTAAGTGTGCGAAGTAGAATATGTTTATGGCTTCAAGAGTGGTAAGGAAACGGCAGCGTGTGCCACCGCCGCGAGGGGCCCCACGGGGAGCAATGCAGCCACCTCAGCAGCGACATGGGGATCGATGAGGAAGGAACACGGAGACATGACAACAAACGCAACGGCGTCCCAGGGAAGACCGGAGCACCAGCCACCCCCAGCCTGCGATGCGCGGCCCAGGAGGAGGGAGAGCCCAGACTGTCTGAGCGCAGGGTCTAAGAGGAGGGCTTCAAATAAAGCAGGGAGATGCAAAGAGAAAGTCGGTCAGCATTCCGGGTCCATGGACAGGAACGATACAGCCACCGCACACATCTATCGCCTGTCTGCTCCCATGTGAACGCTAGTAATCTTACTCTCCTGAAGTATTTCCAGGACGATAGGAAGCTCCTGGGGCACAGTAGTTGCTCAATAAATATTGTAAAATAAATAAAATGGTGGCCATTGTGCCGATGCAAAATGTGAGTCCTAGAGAAGTACCCTGGACAAGGAGCCACAGCTAACAATAAGTAATTACAATCTATAACAATAAAAGCGTAATATGCTAATTAGACCCGACATCCTTCCAGAGGAAGCCGGGCTGCGAGGGAAGCCCGGGTCCCCGGTGCCTTTCTTCATTGTAAAGAAAGAAAGAACTGGACAAAGTCTATGAGACATCTGTTTGCAAACACGGACAACTGGCAATGCAGCATTTTGATCCCTGGGAGGAGGGAAACAAAGGGATTTTCTGCCTGGAGAAACTTCCTGGATCACACATGGTACCTGGAAGGGGATTCTAAATGGAGCATGGTGGTCTCACTGAGTTGGGGAAACGGATCGGGGGTCAGGGAGGCTGCAGAGGCTGGACTTTGTGGGCCAGTGTTTCAGAGAGAAGGGCATTGCCCAGATAAAAATCCCCAAACATCTGCATGGGGTCGCATTGAGTCTCTAGTGCAGTGGTTCTCAACCTTCCTAATGCCGCGACCCTTTAATACAGTTCCTCATGTGGTGGTGACCCCCAACCATAAATTTATTTTTGTTGCTACTTCATCACTGTAATTTTGCTACTGTTATAAATCGTCATGTAAATATCTGATACGCAGGATGTATTTTCAGGGGTCGCGACCCACAATACTGTGCCCTGCATACTTAGAATGAGATTTCAAGTGGTTGGTCAAAGAACAATTACTGAGAACAGAACAAACTACTAGGAAAACTATAGGCTAAACAAGTCCCAGCAATAACAAAGAATTGAGAGATGGTAGAGTTCTGAACCCACACAGTAATGATACCTTTTTGAACATCTGGTACAGTTAACAGAGACCCCAGAAGGGCCATGCCTTGATATTAAGGCTAAATAGACCTAGATTAAAGGCCACCATAAGTCCATACCAACAGAGTTTACATTCAATCCCTGAAAGCTGATCTGCAGGCAATTTAACTGTCTTCCAAGTAAAGCTGCTTTTTATAAGAAGAACAAAAAATTTAGAATCTTAGCAATTACTGGGAAGAAGCAGGAGAGTGGGAATCAAAATCAGGAAATATAAATAGACTAATAAAAACAATAATGATCAAAAGCAGATGAGAATTTTAGACAGCTATTATAAATATGCTGAGGGGCTTAAAGGAAAGCATGAACATAACAGGGAGATAAATAGAAGATATAGGAAAGAGCAAAGCGTGCCCTAGCTGGTTTGGCTCAGTGGATAGAGTGTCGGCCCATGGACTGAAGGGTCCCGGGTTTGATTCCAGTCAAAGGCATATGCCTGGGTTGCTGGCTTGATCCCCAGTGGGGGGCATTCAGGAGGCAGCCAATCAATGATTCTCTCTTATCACTGATGCTTCTATCTCTCTTTCCCTCTCCTTTTCTCTCTGAGATATATATATATATTAAAAAATAGAGAAAAAAGTAGAACTTCTAGAAATAAAAGGTCCTATATAGGTCCTATATAATAAAAAGTTTATATGCAAATCAACCGAACAGCAGAACAACTGGTTGCTATGATGCACACTGACCACTAGGGGGCAGACGCTCAATGCAGGAAGCCCTGAGCCGGGCTCATGGCTGGTGAGCACAGCGGTGGTAGTGGGAGCCTCTCCTGCCTTCATGGCAGAACTTAAGCCATCAGTCATACATCCCCTGGGGGCTCCTGGACTGCGAGAGGATGCAGGCCAGGCTGAGGGACCCCTCCCCTCCAAGTGCACGAATTTTGTGCACCGGGCCTCTAAAAACAGATAACTAAAAGTTGGCAATCATAGGAACCAAAATGAAGACCTTCCCTGGGAACTATGTTATCGCTTTATTCAAGGACATTTGGGTCATTTGTTCCTGGGAATTGGGATTTGAACCTACTATGTTATTTTAGCCTTGACACTAAAAACATGTACTTACTGTGTGCAAACACAATGAGCTGGACACATGCCAACGTCAGCTTAGACATCTCTGTTTCAACTCCTGAAGTTTGTGGAATTAGTACCAGATGCTCATCTGCTTTGTCGATCACGGCAAAGCACTCTTTCAAGGCTTAGGCTTGAGTTACTGTGAAATTACTTTTCTTAGAGCAAAATGCAACTCTGAGATATTGTCAAAAATAAAGACATAATATTAAAAAATCCACTATCTACACTAATAAAAGAGAAACATGGTAATTGGCGTACGACCGCTATCCTTTTCATTGGCTAATCAGCGAGATATGCAAATTAACTGCCAGCCAAGATGGCGGCCGGCAGCCAGGCAGCTTGAAACTAACATGAGGCTTGCTTGCCTCGGTGACGGAGGATCGTTGGAGGAAACCAACGTTCCCCGCCTGCGGCTGCAGGCCTCTGAACAGGCAGTTTAAGAAACATTGTAACAAATACCGCCAGACTTCAGCCAGCAGATTCGCAACATTGTAAGCAAAAGCCAGAAACCTACTTTCAGCCGTGGAGGCCTAAGAGCTGGAGCCAAGCCTCAAGGTAAAGCTGGCCCAGAATAAAAAAGAAAAAAGAAAAAAAGGAGCGGCTGGGAACTTTAGTCACTCCCAGCCTGAAAACAGCCCTCAGCCCCTCACCCAGACTGGCCAGGCACCCCAGTGGGGACCCCCACCCTGATCCAGGACACCCTTCAGGGCAAACCACCTGGCCTCACCCATGCACCAGGCCTCTACCCTATATAGTAAAAGGGTAATATGCTTCCCAGCACCGGGATCAGTGTGACAGGGGGCAGTGCCCAAACCCCCTGAGCAGCCCTGCTCTGTGCCTGATGGGGGGAGCTCCCCAACCACCCCCCCCACGGGCCCTGCTCTGTGTGTGATGGGGTAGAGCCATAACCTCCCCATCGGCCCTGCCCTGAGTGTGAGAGTGGCAGCGCCCCAACCCCCTGATCGGCCCTGCTCTGTGGGTGATAGAGGGCGGTGCCCCAACCCCCTGATGGGCCCTGCTCTGTGGGTGACAGGGGGTGGCGCCTCAACCTCCCCATCGACCCTGCCTTGAGTGTGACAGGGGACGGTGCCCCAACCCTCCAATTGGCCCTACCCTGAGCGTGACTGAGGGTGGCATCACAACCTCCCAATCTGCCCTGCTCTGTGCATGACGGGGCGGTGCCCCAACTCCCCAATCAGCCCTGCTCTGAGCCCGACCAGGGGCTGCACCTAGGGATTGGGCCTGCCCTCTGCCATCCGGGAGCAGGCCTAAGCCAGCAGGTCATTATCTCCCGAGGGGTCCCAGACTGCGAGAGGGCACAGGCCGAGCTGAGGGACCCCCCCTCCCCCGAGTGCACAAATTTTTGTGCACCGGGCCTCTAGTCTATAATAATAAAAGCGTAATTTGCTAATTAGACTGGACAGCCAAATGACCTTCTGGATAAAGCCGGGGCTGTGAGGGCCGAGGCAAGCCACAGTGGCTGTGAGGACCAAGCCCCTTGCACGAATTTTGTGCATCTGGCCTCTAGTTCATTAGGATTAGTGGAACTGAAGACTGCTTTATCTTGAAAGAGTTTCTAACTTATTTATACACAAATTTACTTGTGTTGTTGCAAGAGACATATTTTGGCCACTGACTTTCCATGGCAGAGGTACACTTCCCCTTGCTCTAGTGCCCACCCGTCTCAGGGGCCTTGAGGTCAGTGCCTGGCAGCTGTGTTGCCGGGGTCCAATCCCAGCAGGTCCAGGGGTCCCCAAAGGTGTGGATGGAGTCGGCGAAGAAGGAATGACACAGAGACAGGGTTCAGTTGATCAGCAGCCTAGCCAGGATCTCTAGCCAGGATCTCCAGCCAAGTTCTGGTCTGGATCTCCAGCGAAGTTCTGCTTAGGATCTCCAGCCAGGTTCTGTGTCCATGTTCTCTTGCTAGGTTCTCCAGGTTCTGTAGCCATGTTCCCTCGCTAGGTTCTCCAGCCAGGTTCAGTCACGAGGTTCTAGTCAGGTTCCCTTGCCAATTTCTGTAGTCAGGTTCAGTCCAGGATCTTTTGCCATGTTCTCTCGCTAGGTTCTGAGGCCAGTTTCTGTCCAGGAACTTTTGCCATGTTCTCTCCAGCGAAGTTCTTCTGTCTCTAGAGAACGTTCTGTGTAGGTTCTGTGCCTAGGTTCCGTCTCTCTTGGTTCCGTATTCTAAGTTCTGTGTTCTAAGCTCTGTATTCTAAGTTCTGTGTTCTAAGTTCTGTGTCTTGCTGTCTTACTACATCTGTATTTATACCAGTTGATTCAATCCTACCAATCTCTATTACAAAGGTTAGGGCGTTTCTTATCTCCATTCCAGGGGGTAAAGATTATGTAGCTTAAGCATGATTGTTTGTAGTTAAAGTGATTAATTACCCGCCTGGCACTTAGTTAAGAGGTTTTATTCCCTCCCTAACTTCAGGGGAAAATCCCTACCTGGGGAAACAACCTTTCTCAGAGAGGAGACCTTGGTTAAAACACATAGTGCCAAGGTGAGCAAACATATTAAGAACAGTATGCCATATATGCCAGGTCCTTTGAAACAGCAAGGATGGACCGGCTCCCGGCACTGTGTGTCCTTAATAAATACAGAGACATGATGAAGCATTGAAAGACGAGCCAACTCACCAATGCACTGTATTTTAAATTCACTGTCTTCAATATTTCCAGGTGGCTTTCTAGTGAGGGAGTACAGAAAGAATTTGTAAAGATTGTTTAAATTGATGTGTCTTTGAAACTCATCATAAAAAAAGGGTGTCACGCCTGTGAGAAAAATTTCTTTGGGTAAAATCAGCCCTCACAATAGATGCATAAAAATTCACGAGAAGGCCACTCAGACACACGCTAGTGTGGTGGGAAAGGTCCACGTCCGCATGTTCCTACAGAAGAGAACATCTGCCTTCATAGTTGGGGGAATGGTGTGATTTCCCAGATTCAGACAGGGTGTCTTCTCTCCAAAGTCAACCATGTTTTTCTTCCCACTGCAACACAGAGAGCACACAGCACTGGCAGGTGCGTCTTGTGACGACTGCCTGTCTCCAAGCCCAGGACTCTCCTTCACCGTTCATGGGCCACCATGCTGCTTAGCTGGCATCTAGACCTCCCCAGATACTTCATGAGGGAACAGATCCATTAACACTGATACCCAGCTGCGGGAACATGACACAGTGCACGAGAAAATGATTCGATCCCTAATTCTTTATAAGGCACATCCATCTGTGGTCTGTCCCCATCCCGTGACCCCGGCCAGGTCCTCCAGCCTTGGGAATATGCTTCTCACGTATGAAAAATTCTGCAAAAATGACAATCAGACACCTATGGTTGTGACCGGGCACCCACACGAAGTTTACAGAATAACGGCCCAAATTTCCTTCACTTCTAAGACCATCTTTGGGAATGAAAACCGTGAATCCGGTGAGACTATTTGCCGTTGTATCGTGTGATAGAGCAGTGGCGGCGACAGATGACACAGAGCAGGCGGGGCAGGCTCTGCTCTGATGCCCCGAATGATGCCCGCGTGCCGCCAGCCTCCAGGGCCTTGGTGATCCCCCCGCCTCCCCTCCCCCCGTGCGGAACCGGAGGCTCACTCCATGGCAGGCGATCAGACACCCAGATGAGGAAAATCAATTCCAAAGCCCAAAGGCAGCAGGGCAGGAGGTCACTGAACATTAACAGCTGCTGGGTGGCTTGGGATCTGCCGGGGATGCTATTAACAGCACCGGCCAGCGGACGAGGCCGTGGGCCCGTGGCATTCACGGTGCCACAGAAACATGCACGGGCAGGATGGCTCCACACTGCGCCCCACTGACAGCTGCTGTTCTTCTTCCAGAGTCGGAGGCCTGTTTCTTCGGGGATCAGCCTCCAGACCAACCTTTGCATTTGGGCTCCCGCCTTGCTGTGTTTCTAACGGATTCTCCGACGCACCTTTGTATGGGTCGTGTGACAAATTCAAATTGTAGGACACAGACCGGAGCTGCTCATCCGTCCTGCTGCCCCCTCCCACCACCGGGCCACTGTGAGTGAGTCTGTCCCTGAGGCGCAGGGGTGACTGTCTGACCCCTCCATCGGCCGCCCTCCTCCCGCCCCGCATCCAGCCTGTCCCACTGTGAGAATCGTGCATCCTCTCCTCTCCAGCATTTTTTTCTCTTTTCTGTGTCTTTTTCTAGCTGGGCTGGAGGAGGTCTGGGTTCTCAGCTTCCTCTTTTTGTCTACTTGGCAGAGAAGAGGCAAGACTAACATTTCCATTGCGAACTTTCATCTTCTCTCAAATGCAATGTCACGTTTCATACACTGGACGTGCCCAGGACACGGAATTGCGTCTGTGAGTCCAGTCATAACATCTGTCTCCTCTATGCGCAGGCCTCTTAGAATTTGTTTTTTTGTGTGTGTTTTTTCCAGCTCCTTCTCTTGGCAGATATGGTTTGTTTCTGAGTAATTCTTCACTTTTGATTGACTTTTGTCTTTCAAAGTAATAATCATAAACTTACAGTCATAAAATATTTGGTAGAAAAATAATCAGATTTTTGGCAGTAAATTTAAATGTGCCTTCCTATAGTATATTAGATATAATATCAACATATCGGTGCTCATTTAAAAAGATCCTAACATCAAGTACAAAATTAAACACATTCTAATACATAATTATATTGTAACCAGGAAACAATGGGTTAATAGTGATGCTTTGTTCGGGAGGTTAACATGGTTTAATAAATCAGAAATTACACGGATCAAAGTGAAAGGCACCCTGGACAACGTGCTACACAGCACGATCCGAAGTGGCCCGAGTCACGTCCTCAACGGGACGTTAGGACAGGAAGGAAAAGTCAGAGGACAGTGTGTTACTGCTGAACTTCTAATTAGTTTAACTTCATAATTGGTTACCTTCATGGAAAAGAAGCTTGTTTCTTCGATGTTCTCTATAGTGTTAAACACCTTAGAGATTACAAAGCAAATACTTAGAATAAAAAGAGTGTAATAGTCACAGCGTCCAGTTTCTGTCCCTGAGGCACACTGGGAACCTCTATTAGTGCCATGCAGACCCCTGGGGAAATACTCCTATTGTAAGTCGCCTGTTATACCGTACGAGGGGGAAGGCTCTACTGCACAGGAAATATTGATGCTTCCTCCTTCTTATGTTCTTCATTGAACAGACAGAGTGATTTACCCCAAACTACACCTGAACTGCTTCAATAAAATCTCTTGACGTCCTTCATTCTACCTGTGTTTCTAGGCAAATCAATCAATATTTTACTTAGAGCATAGATTGTTTGCTTCAGATCAGATGCTCTGATTTCAAAGACAATGGTGCCAACGAGAAGGAAGATGGGCTAGATTTGGTCAAATCCAGCGTTTCCAGAATCCAAAGTTCTGACTTAAGAGCTAAAATATTTTCAGGGATGGGCTCCTTTCCCTCCAGGCAAAACATACCTTCCTGGACTGAAGAGGCTTATTAAAGGTCTCACAAGGTTTCCTCCACTTCAAATGACGCTTCCAAAATGTCATTTTCAGACCCAAAGGAAACGAATCCCACACTCGTGGATTCCATTTACCTTGGAGTATCTGAAGGCTAAAATTAACTATGAGTTCAAAAGAGTTTTAGGCACTCGGTCGTTCCAAAACAAAAGATGGCGTGCCTAGAATGCACTTCAGGATAAAATACATTTTAAAATTTGTCAAAATACACACCAAACAATAACTGTGTGTCATCTTCCTTCAATATTGCCCATCACCACTCATTTGACCACTGGTCTGTGATGGAGAGTATGTTACTAAGGACTGCATGAGTTACAAAAGCCCCAAATATTTGTCAGTATATATTTTTAAAAAAGCTCTCCTGGAAAGAGGATATTAACTACTGTCCGGCATGTTGAACCACTCTACTGCATGGTCACCGTCTTCGGATTTTCACTATCAAAGTCTGAGTTTTAAATTCCACAGCCAACTGGCTCATCCGTTTGATGCTTATTTAGCACTGTGTTTATAACTAATTAAATGGCTGGAAAAGCAGCTCATTTCAACGATGTGCTTTAGACAATGAGACCAGGAAATACAAAATTCCTGGCAGCTAAATAGGCAGAAAATGAAAGAAAGAAAGCCTGAGCCCTACAGAGGATTCCCTGCTCTCCGTCCAGGCGGGGTTCGTTTGTTTTCCTTCCCTTTCAGCAACTGATTCTCAACAGACACCCCGAGACACCTCGTGTGGCCGCCTACTGTGCTTACATACCTGCCGTCGGGAAGAAGCCTCCATCTGTCCAGGAGGCTGGCAAAGTCCCGCATGTTCCTGAGCCGAGAGACGGCAGAGGCTGCGGTGAACGCTCGGGGAGAAGCCCAGGTACACCAGCATCTGCCTAAGACGGCAAAGGGATTCCCAGCCACGACCTCGCCCGTGCCGTGTGTTACAGCAGGATCCAGAGTGGTCCATGGTCCGGGACCAGGCCCACCAGGCTGGCTGTGGTCCCTGACCTGGGACCAGGCCCACCAGGCTGGCTGTGGAACTGCAGGTCTAGGCAGAGCCTGGTGAACTTGGGTTCAATATGAGGGGAATGTACTCCACACCCATTCCACTGGTAAAACCAGTGGTTCTCAAATGTGAGCCTGCATCGTGACTCCTTGGGAGCCTTGTTGAAAGGGAAGGTCTAGGGGACCAGGCCCAGGGACCCCACTTTGAGGAGCACTGCAGTGAGGACCGGGCATGTGAGCATCTCAGCTTCCACTGCACTTCAAGATGTGTGTCGAGACTGTGTAACAAATGGGAAAATCAATGCAAGGGCCCTGCTTCGCAAGGCACTGCTGGCAGCTCACTGCCAGGCATCAATTTAGGACAAATGGGATTTCTGCTGCACGAAGCTCAATCCGCCTGACCTCAGAATCACACGGCTTCGACGGTCTCCGCTGTTTTATGTCACTTCGCTCTTCATTTTCACCTCCACTATCCCCTTTACTGTGCCTCCCTTTGAACTCTACCTGTTTGCTAAGAAATCCGTTTCCTCACCCTTTCTAATCTCATTGCTGTCTTCAAACATCTACCACTTCGATTTTCAACCAAGAATGTTTAAGACATGCAATACCTAACTATTCAGACTGTCAAACAAAAAAATGACAACATGCCCTAGCCCGTATGGCTCAGTGGATAGAGTGTCGGCCTGTGGACTGAAGGGTCCCAGGTTCCATTCCAGCCAAGGGCACATGTCTGGGTTGCAGGCTCGATCCCCAGTAGGGGGCGTGCAGGAGGCAGCCGATCAATGATTTTCTCTCATCATTGATGTTTCTGTCTTTCTCTCGCTCTCCCTTCCTCTCTGAAGTCAATTATATATATATATATATGACCACAGCCAACACAACAATAACCGTCCAGTGTGAATGAATCAAAATTATAACTGCTTTTTGTCAGATCGGTAAAAATATGGTTTTGGCATGCTGCAGAAATTTAGCAATTAGTTTATGTGCCAGGAGATGGAAAAGGTTGAAAATCACTGATCTACCATATTTACTGGCCTTTATCTCTAAACGGGACACCAGTTCTCCTTCAGTTCTTCTTCCCTGTGTTTGTAGCTACATTTCCATGTGCTTATAACACACTCGCCAACACACGCTCGCATTCCACAAGTACCTTCTTCAGGGGGTTCACTTGCTTTTTCCTTTGAACTTAACGCTTGGGTTGTGAGCACATAGACAGACGTCTATCACCTAGAGCTTCCCAAGGTTTCACCTGTCTTCACACAGACCACACCGTTTCTCCTCCCTTCCCCTTTCTGGCTGGAGTAGCTTTTATATACTCTTTTTTTTCCTCTAAAAACTTTGCTTCAATTTATTACTTGTATTAAAATGTATCCAGGCAAGAAAGAGCCTCTACTCATTCCCTTTACTATTAGCAGAGACTTCTGGAAACCTCAGTTCTAAATATTTTAAAAGCACTACACACACATACACATACACACATACACCCTCCTTACCCCTTTTCACATCTGCTGCTTTGAAGGGAAGGAAAAGAAAAGTATTTTTCTGCACAACTTCCCTTCCCCTTAACTCTGCTCCTGCTTTAAGGTAACGAGAACAAAGCAGAGACAATCGAGGCTAAGTCCCCCGCGAGGGCGACAGGGAGGCACTTCCACACCCTGACAAGGCTGCAGAGGTGGTAGTCTCCGACCTACCCAGCAACGACAGGAAACAATTCTCTTATCAAGCTTCTGAGGGAGCAGAAATACAGCAAAATTGAAAAAAAAATACACCCACATTGAATCCTCATTATCACAGTTATCGAGGAAGTTTTTTTCTTTCCTCCTGTAGATATTATTTTAGAACATGCCTCGGGGGTGGGAGCAGGGGGGCCTCGCTGAGCACTGAACTCGAATGCGGAAAGTAAGAAGTTCTGGGACCGTCTTTAATTAAATCCTTCAACAACCACTGCGCTGGCCGCTGTACTTGACAAAAGCTATAACCAAGAACAAAAATTAGCAAATGGAATCTAGCAACTGAAAAGGCCTGTCTCAAGAACAGAAAAGCCCTGGCTGGTTTGGCTCAGTGGATAGAGCATTAGCCTGCGGACCGAAGGGTCCCAGGCTCCATTCGGGTCAAGGGCTCAGGCCTGGGTTGCGGGCTCCATCCAATGTGCAGGAGGCAGCCAATCAATGATTCCTTCTCATCATTGGCGTTTCGATCTCTCTCTTCCTCTCTAAAATCAATAAAAATATATTTCAAAAAAGAACGGATAAAATGCTAAAACACTTAAGAAATGATACAATTTACCTAAACTTCAATATTTCTCTCTTTGCATTTTGATAATTTAATTTCTGCTGTTTTTAAAATAGGATGAGTCCAGAAAATGTTTATGTGCACGTGGGCGCACATTTTCTAAGAACTGGCTGGGGCTTGTTCAAAATGGGTGCATTAAAAAAAGAAAAAAGAAAAAAAGCACACAAAAAACCAAAATGGGTGGGTTGTTTTGCTTCTAATATAAAGGAATACATGTATTACAATACATTTAATTGAAAATCTTTTCCAGAAAGTAATATCCTATGCATCCCTGAATGGTAAAAAGATTTGAGACTCTTACTAATTAAAAAGACTCTTCTTTTATAACTTTTACAGTAATTATGGTATGCATTTTGAAGAAAAATATCCTAAGTAAGGAAGTGAAACACCCCCAAGTGAGTCATCAACATTAGGATGCAGATTATATATTCTGATGTGGAAACAAAAGGGGAAATGTGTAATGATTCTAGCTGGGACACAGCGAGTTAGTGAGCCTGATAAACGGCCCCTTCATGCCGACAGCATGTGGCGATCTCCAATCTATTACCCTTCTCAACTGAGGTGCTATTATCTTTGGACAACTTCCATGCTAGGAGGTGATCCCGGCACGAAAGATGTCTTAAATGAAAAGCTTATAAACAAGACACATTTCACTGCTGGTGCCTGAATTAATATGAGCGATCAGCGGTTGAACTAAAGGTGATTTGAGACAAAAATTGTTTTAATTGTTTACTCAAACAATTGCAATATAAATGAGTGAGTAATTGTACATTTTAGCAACGGCCTCTGTATCAATCTGTAATTATGTTAAATATACAGATACGCTCATGGCCCGCACAGCAATATGTGTTCATTGATGTCCGGCAACTGGGAAGCAAAATTCTAGAGACTATTCAGGCAGTTTGTGGGAGATACACTTCAGGGAATCCCTTACCACCTTTTACGTTTACCTCTCAGTCTTAAGTACATGAGAGACCGGTATAGTGCAAGCATAACCAGGGCTGTATAAAACATATAGGGCTACAAAAAGAAGCAAGCTATTGTTATCATGGCTTATTTTAACTTAGAGGTGTCTAGAACCAAGCACCAAATCACGTCACAGAATTTGTTTGGGAGCATTAAGAACTGAACAACAACTAAACAATATTAATTCTGAAAATATGAAGATTGTTTTTTACTATTATCAAGAAGGCTAAAATAGTGTAACAGCCTTTACTTCATGTTTTAATTATTTTGGTGGGGGAGCCACGGCATCAAGTGCACGAGTATGTATTAGACATTTTCTTACATGTTTTACGATATCAATTACACCTCCTGTTGGTAGCTATTGCATACTAAAAATATATTACAATTAAAATGGAAATGAAAAGGAATATCCTAAAATGCCTAAGTGCTGTTTGAACACGACTTACTATTAGTTCATTTAATTATCGATGCCATCCATGGTTCAAAGTACTCAGCAAAGTTCTTTCTGTAAATTTGAGACAGAAGTGTGGACTAGATGAAGAGAAGAATTTTGGGTGTAGATGTGCCATTTCTGACGAATAAAACAATGTCAAGGTTGTAAGAGACTTTGGAGCTGTCCATCTCGGCCAATCAGATGAGAGTTAGTGAACAGTAGTTAACAAATCAAAACAGAAAACCAGTCCAAAGAGCAGGAAGTGGTTTAAATAAGGCTTATTAATCACCTGTTTTCTGTGTGCAAATAAAATACAGGATTTCCCCAAAAAATGTATACACACTTTAACAGCTAGCAACTCATTTAATTTTCATTCCTGTTCAGGTTTAACTGATTTGAAATAATGGGTGAAGCCAGACTAAGCTTAGAACCAAGGAAATTTACCCTAAAGGGCCACTAGACTTTTTTTTATGGGGATAAAAAATAAAAGATAAAATTTACGGCCAAACTGGCAACAGTCTATGAATTGAGGGCACACAAATACCAAACGAAAAGATTCTTGATGTTTGCAATTCCATTGCTTCGCATTACTAGCAATGCCTGGACCAGAACACTCATCAGTTTGAAAACAGGCACTGACAAAAAAATTATTCACTTTTGTAGATTCTTTTAAATTTTGAAAATGAACTGTATGTTAATAAACATTGACTTTGTAATCATTCAAAGTGCATATACATTTTTTGGGGACACCCTGTATTATCTAATTTAAACATCACAACGTCGTGCGTGTGCGTGTGCGTGTGCGTGTGTGTAAAATCTACTATTTTAAGATGAGGAAACTGAGCCGCAATGTGCCAGAGCTGGCACAGAGACAGAGCCAGGTCTGTTTTGCCCCCAGACTTATGTCTTTAACCAGTTACCTAAAGGAGTCGTAGTTTCTATGTGAGGAATGTACCTTAGCACTTGTGTAGAACACACTTGTATTTGTCTTTATCGCTTACCTAAAACATAAGAGATGTTAGCTTTTATAATTTAATGCACTGAGGACACGCAGCCTTTTGTTGCGAGATCTCGCGTGGCGGGAGGTGTCCTGAGAGAAGAGGTCTCCAGGTGCTGGAGTTGTCAGTAAGACCCCACCCGTGGCTTGTGCAGCTTGTGTGTGATGAAGCACAAGATTCTTTGTAAGACTTAGGGATGCGTTTTGCACTAATTTGAAAATCTTGTTTAACCACATCAATGTTACCCAGTGAGCTCAGGGCAAAGTACCCAAAAGAGATATAAACCTTAAAAAATGAGTTAAATAACTAAAAAGGAGAAGGCTCCAAACTTGCTGACTTTTACTGCGATGACAAGCGGCTGCAGTAGTAGCTACCGAGAATATATATTTTAAAAATTGTTGTATTCATCTGCCCCTTCAAGGTAAAGGCAGTGTTCAGGAATGAGTGAGAAAGCACTGCTTCTCTAAAGAAAGTCTTAGTGCAGAGAGAGCAGTGTGAAAACTTATGTACGGAAATACTCCCAGCAACACAGGATTTTGTTGCCAAGAATAATGATTGTCATCTATAAGGAGTCTGCAAAACGTGGTATTTTAATGGGTTTGGTCCTTGTTTATTAAAAAATGTGAAAATGCAACAGCTTACCATTTGTTTGCTAGTGCATCAGAGAAATCAGCCAGATTCCAGCAGATACTGTACAACCTCGGAACTGGGTGGCATCTCAAAAAGCCGGACTCACAGGCCCAGAGTTCTAAGTCTCAAAGGGCCTTCAGAAGAATGAAAAAGATTAGATAATCTCTACAGTTAATTCCAATCTTGGGGAGTCCATCTTTCTGAAAAGCCTTCCCTCCTTCTCCCGCCCTCAGCAATGAACTTGCGTTTTCACGGTGGTCCCTGGGAGACTTCATAAACACCTGCTGAGCGGGTGAGTGCCTTCAGGTTTCACTTTAGGAAGTATCCCTCCCACCACCACTGCAGATAATTCCTTCCCGTGGTATTCCAGCGACCTGTTTCCGAAACAGATCCTGTCTGTACTTGCCACGTTATCTCCTCTAGGATGTCGCTCCAATTAAACTGATAATAGGTGACTCTTCTCACAATTCAAAGATACCTACCTCCGTAGCTGAAACGGCTATTTCTCACAAAAATTAGTCAACACACAGGTTCTCGATAGCTGTCATTTAACTTTACAAACACTGAATCAATGATCACACTTTTAAATGTGCAGCACAGAAAAGGAATAAGGAAAAGAAACTAAAGGGCCAGGTATTTTACATGACATTTCAATATATCCTTATAAAATCTTTGTGACGTGTGATCAAGCCCATTTTATGGGGGGAAAAACACAAGATAAAAATGTATGAGCCCTCTGCCCAAGGTTACGTAGCGAGTAGGGTGGTGCGATTTGAACCCAGATCTGTCTGTCCCCAGACCCAAGCTTTTCCTAGCACTCCAGGATGGGAAAGAAGTGGTATTATATTAGTGCAGGATGTCATCGGCACACAATGACTTCCGGTGGTGTTTTAAGTGGTTCAGACTATGGGTGAGATGCTAAGAAATCATAAACAGAGTCAAAGCAGAATCAGAGGGTTACCAAGTGAGATTTATTAAGCTCAGTTGGTTAATTGCATGTCCCAGAATTTAATCTTATGGGGTAGAAAACAGGCTTGAAATTAAAGGAGAAAGACATGAAATCGGCAGAAGCATGTCAAGGCACAACAAAGAAGCCAGGAAGAGATAAGCAATTACCTCCAACAGGGTCCATGTGAATCGGTAATGAAGCCAGAGGATGAAATTTCAGAGGAAAAAACACACCACAGTTTTAAAAATGGATAAAATTTAATTCTAGGAAAAGGTAAAACTACCATGTAGGAATGACGTTAAGTAGAGATAAAACACACACATTTAAGAAAAAGGACTGAAACGCATTTTCACAGACAATGTGAGTGAAGAGTAAAAGCATAAAAGAAATCTCACAGAACAGTTACTGAGAAGGAGAAGTACCCAACATGAATAGATCCCACTCAGGAAAGACGGATTAAATCCTCAGTGGCGATGGCCGAAGTCCTACGCTAAGACCCATGGCTGTCCACCCTGATCCTGTTCTCAGTGACTAGAGATGTGTTAGGAGTAGTGAAGAATCCACTTCCCTCTGTCCCATGGATATCAAGGTCATCATATGAATATTTCATACAGATTGCTGGTTATCCAAGACCAAACATGATCAGAATGTACAGTATTTGCAATTTCTTTCTTTTCTAATGCTCACCCGAGGATAACTTTGCATTGATTTTTTTGGAGAGTGGAAGAGAGAGGGAAAGACAGAAATATCGGTGTGAGAGAAACACATCGATTGGTTGCCTCCTGCAAGAGCCCCGACCAGGGCCAGGGAAGAGCCTGCAACCGAGGTAAATGCCCTTGACCGGAATCGTACCCTTCAGTCCGCAGGCCGATGCTCTATCCACTGAGCCAAACAGGCTAAGGCAATTTCTTAAAATTAACTCTAAAAAAGCAGTTAGGCCTCTAGCCTAATGACTAATGCATACTTTCTTGGTGTCTTCATTGCTATTACAGGCAAGCTGATTCACTTCAATGAAACAAAAGAACACGCCTGCTCTACCAGGCGGTGCCTTCATCACGCTCAAAAGCGGCCTACGCCGGAAATGCCTGAGATGCGGGGGCCTCTCCCCTCTGACTGAAGGGAGACTGCGTGATTCCCTCCAAACTCTTCCGACCTCCGCTAAGGACATGCTTCAAGGCTATGGGAGTTGCCCTTCATGATAATCTGAAGGTGTGTTTTTTTCGTTTCAAGAACAAAATTAGCAGACGTAGGGTTCCTTCCTACAAACATTCACTTACTTTTTGTTGAGTGATAGGAATAGTGAAAAAAAAAGAGGTTTTACTCTGATAAAAATGTGGTTTGTGCTTGGCCTACCTAACACATAAAGGTAAATTTGTTATTACTCTACATATTCCTCTTACAGGTGCACACGTATCTCTTCATAGGCCTTTTAAGAAACACCGTAAGTCATTAAAGATGAGATATTTCAAAAGATCTAGGACCCAGTTGATTTGTACTATTTATTAGTATGTAATTTTAGATGAATTTTCAGGGGTTTTTTTTATGCTGTTGTTTGTTTGTTTCTTTTTAATAAATGCAGATGATGAGATTCTCAAAGATGAATTAAGAATTCTGAGCCTGGCTGGTGTGGCTCAATGGTTGAGCATTGACCTATAAACCAGGAGGCCATGATTCGATTCCCAGACAGTGTACGTGCCCCTGTTTCCATTCAATCCCCAGTAGAGGGCGTGTAGGAGGCAGGCAATCGATGAGTCTCACTCATCAATGATGTTCCTATTTTTCTCTCTCTCACCCCCTTCCCCTCTGAAATCAATAAAAACATATATTTTTGAAAAAGAATTGTTAGCCTAAGTCCCCAGACAATTTTAAAGTTTGTGTTCAGTAACCTACTTTCTTCATTTTTGCATCTCTTTTCCACATTCTGGGATATTCTTTCCCCACAGGTACCCTGGGTCTCCCCAAACTTCAATTAAAGGGTAAGGTATCACATAGTGAACCTACATCAGTTGCCGGGAACCAATTCCATCCAGCATATCATCATTTCAAGAGTTTCATCAAAAGGCTGATGAGACTTGGGGACTCACCAGGGTTGAGTCACACATGTTGTCACCTGTTGGGAATGGCTAAAGGCATTTCCCCAAACCTGACTAGGAAACTGACTGTGGCTGCCAGACAGTTAAAGGGCATCTTCATCTACATGTTATTGCCTCCTACTGGCCAAACACCTGAACTGCCGTAGGCTATTCCCCCATTCTGACAATGGACTCTGTTCCCTTTGAAACCTTACCCTTTGAAGTGTATCATCTCCACCTTGCCTTAGGGCAAATTGTGTAAATAAAAGCAAGGGTCCTAGGCAAGGAGGGAGTCTTCAGTTCCTTTAGCTGAAGGTCCTCTGACCCCCAATACCTTTCAAAATTAAATCTCGTCTCCAGACTCTTTATTAATCTCTGGATTCCTATGTCATCTGTGCACAGCCCCTTTTCCAGATTCCTGAACCCTTCCTGATGCTGGGACATGAACCCCGGCAGTCACTGGGGGCCCTCCCTGGAACATTTTACTGAGTATCTTCAGTCACGGAGACTCCTACTACTCAGCACCTGCGGCAGGCAGCTGGCCATCAGCACGTGGGTGGAGGTAGTTTTTCAATGGGAAGCGCTCTCCCCTGGCGCTGTGCTGCCTACACTTCTGATTGGCGAGGCTGAGCCGGCCCTGACGCTCCTAGGATTGTCTCGCTCTTGTCTAGAACCATTTAGAGTGAAGATTAAAGTCAGGGGAAAAGGACTATCAGTTTAGTACGTTATACTTCTGGTTAGGGATTTTATTTGTTTTTAAAGATGCAGCCATTGATTTCACGTTAAAACCGCCCAGGATATCTCAATATTTAAATTAAACATGCAATAATAAAAAGGTCATTTCATATGCAATTTCATACATTAGTAATTAGCAAAGCATTACTGAACTACAAGGTAAAAAGCTATGGGAACATAACTAATGAACTATCAATGCCAAAGTACACTTTATAATAAAACAAGACGTTAATAAATGTTTTATTAAATGGCTACAAACGAACGGTTTTGTTAACATCTAATAGGGAACTGCGTACTAGGCTACTTAATTCACATCCACAAATGAGGACCCCGCAGGCAATTAACTTTACAATTGCTGAAGGTCAGGGCTTCGGATGAGAGTTACTGAGCTACACCTTTAAGTGCTGTGCTGTGGGGGTCAAGTCTAAGCCTTCCCTCAGCCGCCTGGAGTCTGGGCGTAGCTGCGATTATGCCCTGAAGCAGCTATTAAATGGCCTGCAGGTGAACTACAGAAAGTATAAGGAATACTCAGCTTAAAGGAAAGGAATTGTGAGGAAAATTCCACAGGAGAAGTCACTGTATATCTGGGCACTGATTGTTATTTGTAGGAGATGGATGATGAGGCACCAAAGATATGTTTATCAACTGCAAATGCTTGCTTGCCTCTTCCTGTGATTGCAGGGGATCTGAAACTCACCAAGAATACAGACCAGCACTAGTCTATTTTCTGAGTAGAAATGTGCAATACAGTGGTATCGATGGTCTCCAGCAGCAACAAATGTTAGCCTCATCAGAGAAAGGACATACACATTTTTATGGATGCAAGAAACGGTCCTATTCCTCTTATAGGTGCACGTGTACCCTCCTTTTTAAATAAATCGAAATGAAAGCTATGCTAAACCAGATAGGACAAGGAAGGAACTATTTTATGTCTTCTCTCCAATTTACATAAACCGACCGTCCACACAGGACTGCAATTTTCCTGGATTTATTACACGCCAATCTGTGACCAACCGCGATCGATATACGCTGACAGGAGAAAAGGGGAGGAGCCAAAGAGAAAGACACAGAGGTTCTTAGCTATATAAAGAATTTCATACTTTATAGTTTATATTTTTAAAGGGCAGTTTCAGAACAGCGAGAATCAGTAAGATGAGTATGTAGAAATAATAGAAGTAATTGCCAAAGATGAAACGCTACAGTAGATTAACAACTTGTTAAAGGCAGACACAGTGGAGATAGAGTTGTTCATGTAGCTGAAACGGAGCCTGAGACTCCTGCTCAATGGGGAACCTTAACTAAAAAAGGAAAAAATCGATGAGAAGTGAGGCTGGTTCCTCCTCTCAGGAGTTCCAACCAAGCGAGACGAGGAAGGAAGCCGCAGCTCGGCTGTGTCAGTGCGGGAGCGACAGCCGCGCCCTGCTCCCGCTGGTGCCCCTCGGTGCCTGCAAGCTCAAATGCCACCTCTCTTTTTTAATCCTCACCCCAGGATAATTTTCCATTGATTTTCAGACGGAGTGGATGGGAAGGATGAGGGGGATGAGAGAGAGAAACGTCCATTGGTTGCCTCCTGCACATGCCCTGACCAGGAACGGGGAGCAAACCCATAACCGAGGCACATGACCTTGACCGGGAATCGAACCAGCGACCCTTCAGCCTGTGGGCCGACGCTCTAACCACTGAGAAACTGGCCAGGGCTAAAATGCCACATCTTTTTTTCTTTTTAATCCTCACCTGAGGACATTTTTTCCATTGATTTTTAGAGAGAGCGGAAGGGAGAGGGAGAGACAGAGAAACACCGATATGAGAGAGGTAGACCCATTGGTTGCCTCCCCCATGCCCCTACCAGGGCCGGAACCTGCAACCAAGGTACATGCCCTTGACTGGAATCGAACCCAGGACTCTTCAGTCCACAGGCCGATGCTCTATCCACTGAGCAAAACCATCCAGGGCAGAAATGCCACACCTTTTGATTAGCAGTAGTTATAAGGTGAACATTAAAAATGAGAAAACAAAGCCATACTACAAATGAACATTTTTAGCGTGGTAGACAATTTTTAGATTCATTATTTTTTTTATACATATATGAGATAATATCATTGGGTAGGCTTTCCACCTATGTCAACTCATAAAACCTAGGATGCAATTCCATTGATGGTTCAATAACTGTATTGCTCTGAAGTGGAATTTCAAAGTAGTATTGCTTTGCTATCACCCCCCGAGTGATTTCTGAATACAGAGATATCAGCTACGATTTCACATACAGCCACATGGGCTGTACTCTGAAGGGCTACTTTCTTTCCTGACTTTTTACCAACCAAAATTCATTAGTATAACATGAGGAATAACAAGAACACAGCGTATCTTTCTGCAAAATTATTCCAGATCTCTCCACTCTAAGACATGGCCTTAAGGAACAGCAACCCTCCTACTGACACTAGAAGTTTTGAGTCTCCTGTGCTACATAGAACACCCCTGAAATTAAACATACTTCTGATGACTCAACTGGACATATTTCAAAAATATTTGTCAACACAATTAATATCAACTACAACGCAATTATCCATATTCACTTATATGACTCCACTGGAAAATCGCGTCACGCAGAAGCGGGCGGAACGACTCTGTAGGTGACAGGTGGCTAGTGGCCTGGTTACACCCGAGGATGAGTTTCAGAAAGGGCGCTGGAACGCGCATCCTCAGGAAGAACTCCAAAGGCCCTGTCTAGGGGTGAACGCGGTGGTTCAGGGAAGAAAGATGGAGAGCCGGTCCCACCCCTCTCATCCTGCACGAAACGAAAATGTCCTAACGGTCACCTGACTTGTGCTCAAGTACCGCACTTGGGCGTCCACTATGAATTTCCGATGTAACGGACGCAGCCCAGCGGGGAAAGTAGGGCTGTCTAGTACCAGGTAGACGCTGGCCGTGTTCACAGCCTGAATCCCATTTTACATCTCCGTCCTTGTCTAAACACGTGCGATGATTTGAGCACAAGAAAAAACCCACAAAAACCGGTAGTAAGGGGAGTTCATTGGCCCAGCCATAAAGACTCAGCCCTCACCGGGAACCACTCTTCGAAAGAGCAAACAGCGTACTAAGTTTGCTGAGTTCCCCTTCCTACGGAAAAGGCTGGGCGTGCTGAACTGAAACCTGTGCTGACGCCCCGAGCCCGGAGGAGTTACCTGCTTTCCAGTGGGACATTACTGCCAAGGACCCAGCTGTCCTGCAGCTGGACGGACTCGGGTGTGGTTTGCAGCTCGGCGGGCAGCGCAGCCGGCGGGGCCGGACTCTGGTTCCTCCTGTTCGTCAGGGAGTTTCTGTTGAGGGAGGTGATGGACGGGTGGTGCTGGGCCGCGTGCTGCTTGTGGGGCGGGGGCAGCGGCTGCAGGGTGGACTGGCCTTGGCTGTTGGCAGGTTGCTCTGAAAATGGAAAAGGACACTCGTTACCTATGTGTCCGCGGACAGCCACACCGACACACGCTGCCCCTTGCTGGGGATCTGCTGCGCGAATTAGAATGAAAACCTGCCTATGAATCCATAACCTAATACATTTGCATATTATTCTATTAAGTGGGTGTTCGGCGACATTCTCTAAGAGCGGCTTTACCCTTGATACACAGAGTTCTGATTAATATACAACAGATGGCAAAATTGCTTTTGGTTCTAATTTGCTTCAGACTTTGTTTTTTCATCTGGTTTTATTAACACCTACAGAAAGCACATGACAGCTCCCCTAATGCGCCTTTTGATTCCAGCCTTATTTAAACAAACCAAGCCTGAAATTAAATGGGTAGTTTCGGTAGAACACAAAGGTTTGCGAAATGCGTATAATCTCTATAATTATTTGATGGAGTTTTTTTAAGAGTTATTTAACGGCAATAACTTATGCCAAGCTCGCGGCTCGACAGCGGCAGATCTGCTTTAGTGCGTCCCGGACGCGGCAGGTCTGCGCGCGATCCGCTCGGAGACGCCGAGGGTTCTTCAGCAGAAGGTCACTCTGGGAAACAGATGCTGTTTCATGGATATTTAACAGAATCACATCTGACCACCACGTCAGAACACTCGCAGACTTAATGACCGTTACACTCATTGGAACACACAGCAGACTTGCCAATTTCATGGCGGGACCGCGGCAGAACGGCGTGCGGAGTCAGTCCCAGGTGACCAGAGTGGGGTGTGCCCCTATGTCAGTGGTACAAAAATTTTGTCCTAAACCAGAATCAGGAAAGATACAGACAACTTCCAAATATAAATACGTTAGGTTGTAACCAGAAAAGGGTCCCCTAAAGCTAAGATGTCGTAAGTGAACGTTTGCAGATTCTGAGCCATACTTTTCAACCTCATTACCTACCCAGCTTTGGAAATGCCAGGATTCACAAAGGCTACATTTTAGCAAGAAGACAGAGGACTCCTTCATTTCATGCTAAACTTATTATGGTTCTACACACAAAGATGTCAATTTTTTACTAAATGTAGTTCAAAGGGCAATATAATTTTAAAGTGAGGTATTAAACCACGCTATTAATATAAATGCACATATTAAAAGGGAATAGGAAACATAGGGACTATCTTTCATCTACAATGTGAACGCCAGCAGTGATGAAGCCAAATTAGACAGCCAAGCACTATAATTCTGGTCACATGAAATGAATACATGATATATAATAGTCTAACTATATATTACTAAACCTCTTTACAGGGGACACCAATTAAAATAAGCCCTCCCCTAGCATATAATATCAGTAATTACTGCGTGCTCCGATTGGTCTCAAATAATCCATTTCACATCATTTAACAAGTAGTAATTTCTTACTCTTGAAGTGAGGGCCAGAGATATCACCTAAATATACAAAAAAAGCAGCTTCCTCGCCCAGTCTCTATTCATGAAGATCCCCATACTAGGCACGAGAGAAATCTGGCCCAGTCCATTGCTTTGGTGCTCATGAAAAATTATGTGTCTAAACCTCAGTTAAATTGAAATTAGCCTTTGGGGGAAACGGCAGAGTTAAAATAGCACATAGTTTAACGGTGTTAGAAAAAACGAAACTAACAGTTTAAAATTCATAGAAGATTTATTGCTCAGGTACACAGAGTAATTAACTAGCTCTGCCGCCCCAGCATCCGTGCCTGTGTGTGTCGTTAAGGGACATTTCAAGCTGCTTGTTGGATGACAGAATAAGCTACAGTTACTGGGGCCTACACCAGGTTGGTGTCAATGGAATGGAAACAGGGAAAAGTACTAAGATTGTGTCTAAAAAGAAGAAGAGGGTTGGGTCAGATGACTCCCGTGTTTTTAAGCATGGTGCCATGAAAGAGTGGTATTATAAAATACACTAGAAGCCCGTTACATGAAGATTTGCGCAATAGGCCTTCCTTCCCCTGGCTACTGGCACCGGTTTTCCTATACACACTTTAATAGCTTACAGGTCAATTTTGAGAATGAAATGTATTTTAATAAACACCTCCTTTATAATTATTCAAAGTGTGTGTGTGCATTTTGGGGGATACTCTATGTAGAATAAATTATAAATAAGGTATTACACTACATAAAGGAAAGCTGTGTAGCAGCGGTCACATTGCCATGTTAATTTCTAACTCTGTCAGCATCATGACTGGGGGCCTCAGTTTCCTTATCTGTAAGATGGAAATAACACTGCCCCATCGAGCTATTCGTGCAATCTAAGGATTCAATGACATACACTCATTCATTCATCGATTCACCCAGCCACCCTGCATACATACATCAGGTCTCTGTGTTCCAAGGATATGCTCTTCATAACAGGTGAAAGCACTGTGTCGATGGGAAGGCATTGTGAATGTTCAGATTGTTATTGAAAATTAAGTGATTTTAAGATATATTATCATCATTAAATATTTCAACAGGTTGAACTCAAGATTCTGAATCTTAAAGCAAATAAAAAGATAAACAGCGAGAAAAAGCTTCCATGTAAGGTTTCAAAAACAGTTAGTGCCACTGTGGCCTCTTCTAGGTTCCCTCGTCCATTCGGCACCTGTATTGTCTGGGAACGTAGCATGTACAAGGCACCCTGCAAAGACCCACGCTCTTTCCAGCTGCGTGTCCGGGCTATTTCAGCTCAGTGTGTCCTGTCCGCTGGGTCCTCGACTACATCATCAGGAGACCTACCAGCAAAACAAATCCAGGTAATGAAAGCGCGGGCCAATCTAAAATCTGACGGAACAGAGTAAGGGCAGCGTCTGAGTGGAGGAGCTGAATGGCCAGAAATGTAACTTCTGCAGCAGCCCACAGACAGACGCAAGGCCCGCGGCCTCAGCTGGCGGTCAACGCTACCCTTGAGTTTTGGACTCATTAGGACATAAAACTGGCTGAGTATGTGCTTATCTACACCAACGAATTCAAGACAAGAGTAGGTTCACACAGGAGAAAAGTAAGACTGAATGTAGCCAAAAAGGAAGACAGAATAACAGAAAACTGAAAGATAAGATAAAGCCAGATGTGAGGTTAGCGGACAACATCCAGGCTGTGTAGTTCTATGTATTTTTAAAGTAGGATACAAATCTGGCTCTAAATTATCTAGTTGTCAAAACAAAGAGAAAAACAAGACCAATTACATAATTCGGAGTGTTTTCAAGATACAAGAGTTTGCTCAGAAAAGTGTAACTATTACTGGCGCTGAGAACGGAGAGAAAATTCTCAAGTCCTCATACGAAGAACAACTGAACACCCAGGGAAAGTTTTATGACCGAGGTTCAACACTGACACAAGGAGACAGAAAGCAGGGACTAGCCTGGGAGACGGGTCCTCAGAGTCTAACACAGGCGGGCAAATCCACACGAGAACAACCTAACCATTAACTGCAGGCTTTGCTGTAAGCTAAGCCATCGACTCAGGCTTTGCGCTGACGTGAGAAGAAAACTGGGATGCAATGGCTGAGTCACAGATGGGACAGGCACATCGCAGTCACCAGGTTTAATGCTCCCGAAACGTAGCTTTCACCACGTCATTTTACTCCAAATGGCCCCCGAGGGCCTCTGACACCTCCGGTGAACTCTAAAGGTGAGTGGTATACCTGTTCAAAGAGAGCCCCAAACATATTTTTGCAAAAAGTTTTCCCATGAATCCTCTTACGTATCTTTGTTCAAGTCAAGCCTGGTGCCCCCACTGCTGCTTAGTTGCTTCTCACCAGAAAGACATGTTCCTTCTCCTTTCTCTACCCAAATCCCATGCATTGCAAACTCTAAGATGACAGCCTTCCGGTTCTCTTCCAGCTGAGGTCAGTGATCGCTTCTCTGAGACTTATTTTACTTTTGTTAATCTTCACCCAGGCATATTTTTCCATTGATATTTGGAGAGAGTGGAAGGGAGAGGGAGAGACAGAGATAAACACTGATGTGAGAGAGACACATCGATTGGTTGCCTCCTGGATGCACCCTGACCAGGGCTAGGGAACCTGCAATCAACGTATGTGCCCTTGACCAGAATCAAACCCAGGACCCTTCAGTCCACAGGCCGACGCTCTATCCCCTGAACCAAACCGGCGAGGGCTCTGAGGTTCACTTTAGCTGTCCCTTTTTCTCTCGGCTCTCTCCACCCTCCCCTTGGTATTACAACTCAGCTTAGGGGTCGCATGTCCCCTGCTAGAGTCTCCAAGGGCCAGGTTCACGTTCACTTCACTTCAGAACCCCCTAAAGACCACACAAGGATAAATTATTTGTTGAGTGAAGGGTGATTTGTGAAGAAGCCAATGAAGAGAGGCTGACATGGTGAAAATTGGAGCCTGCCCATACTGTCTTTATTATTTTTTTAAATATATTTTATTGATTTTTTACAGAGAGGAAGGGAGAGAGATAGTTAGAAACATCAGTGAGAGAGAAACATTGATCAGCTGCCTCCTGCACACCTCCTACTGGGGATGTGCCCGCAACCAAGATACACGCCCCTGACCTGAATCAAACCTGGGACCCTTCAGTCTGCAGGCCGACGCTCTATCCACTGAGCCAAATCGGTTAGGGATGCCCATACTGTCTTTGATTGTAAAGCAATTAATTACAAAAATGTCTTATTTCCCCAAATAAATTATTTTTGGAAAAAAGAATATTTTTATTGATTTTTGTTTTGAGAGAGGAAGGGCGAGGGATAGATAGAAACATCGATGAGAGAGAATCATTGATCAGCTGCCTCCTGCATGCCCCCTACTGGGGGTTGAGCCTGAAACCTTGGCATGTGCCCTGACCAGGAATCGAACTGTGACCTCCTGGGCTGACGCTCATTCATTGACCCACACTGGCTGGGCCCCAACCAAATTCTTAGAGTCTGAAAGGCAAGGATTCTCACTTCAGTTTCCTTGGGTTTCTCAGGACCTTCACCAAGCCTTGAACTTGTATTTTAAAGCTTATGATTAGAAGTGCTCCAAATTAAATATTTTAGAAAAGGTGCAGGTTCTTTTTTCAAAATATTTTCCCTGCCTTTCTGTTTTTAAAGTAAAAATGTTGGCACAATGCTTACTAGCAATTACGTACCGTACCCAACCAGTGTCTTTACTCGGTTCAGTCTTTCTTTTGCAAGTTCCTACTGCTCACGTAACTTTCACGACAGTCTAATGGTTGCTTGCTTTTATTTGATAAATTGAGCAAAAATTAATAAATATCAGACAAGCTATTGGTAATTTTGCTCAGCCCTTCACCACCGAACAATTCAGTTTTTGAACAGTGTCATTAAGGCTGTCCCCTGACCCTAGCCGAATGGGGTACCAACTTGGATCACAGTACACACTCAGTAAGTGTGTCAACTATTAGACCACAAAAGGGCTGTTGGCTAATGGGGTACATTCCAGTTTAAGTGACTTATAAACCCCAACTCCTAGCAAATGCAGGCAGTGTTGACTGACCCTGCAGGGAAGGAATGAAACTTTTGACACGGTTCCCAACAAGTCTGCTGCTGAGTCAGGGAGGTAAAAGGTGCCATGGGGACAAAGGACAATGAATATGGGATGCTTAGTTTTCAGTGGGGTACGGTGTCGATAAGCTCCCCATCTCCAGGAGCCCCATTTCGTTTTTTATACATTCCACTGTTTTATTTATTTTTTTGACTTTTGATTTCTTTATGGATTAAGGTATTACATATGTGTCCTTATCCCCCATTTCCCTCCCCCCGCACTCATGCCCTCACCCCCCTGGTGTCTGTGTCCGTTGGTTAGGCTTATATGCATGCATACAAGTCCTTTGGTTGATCTCTCCCCGGTACTCCCACCCTCCCCTACCTTCCCTCTGAGTTGGATGTTCTGATGGAGTCTTGATGGTGCTTACGGAAAGGAGACAAGAGAGACGGAGCCTGGCGCACAGTAAGTGCTGAGTGGGAACGCATCAATGGGGGGAAGATACCGGCACGTGGTGAGGCAAAGCGAAGCAACTGAAGACCCATCGCAGGAAGTAACACAATCAGATAGGTCTTCGGAGCAAGTGATTTCCCTTTAACAGGCAAGCAAACAAGAATCAGAAAGGTCGCAGGGATAAAAATTAAACCAAGGTCCTGCCGGTTCCCACAGAAGAGGAATCTGATCGCATAATCCCGACGCTGGTCTGTCTCTCCCACCTGGTATGACCGCAGGATCGCGTCAAGAAAAAAAAAGGGGGGACCCCAGGTTTTGTAATGTATCGGGCGTATTTGCTGGTTTGACTTTTTAAACGAACAGCCACCTCTGGCAGCTTCGAGTGTGTGCAGTGCAGCTCCTGTCTGATGTGCGGCCTTGGGCTGTGGTCTCCGGGGAGCAGAGTGGAAATGGGCTTTCAAACAGGAAAGCTGGGGGGAAAATGATACCTGCAGGCAGATCAAAACACCACCCTGGTCCCGTGAGTGTGGGCGCGCTGGTGTGCGGGCCTGGTGTGCGGGCCTCCGCTCACGCCGGGTTGGCAGGTGAGAGGGGGATGAGGGGTGAGGAGGAGAAGGGGCTGGCCCTGGCTCTGAGCAGGTGTCACCATGGCTACAACCACTGCTCCTCAGCCCACTCCCTTCCCTCTCTGTCCTCCCTGGACCGCAGTCCCTGGAAGCAGTTGTGCGCTGGCTGCCAAGGTCCCCAGGGAAGAAGTGCTCTAACCCGGAAGGGAGCAGAAGCTAGGGGCGGGGACCTGGGCTGCGGGGAAAGAACTGCCTGCAGTTTGAGTCAAATCTGCCAACAAAAGACAAATGGGAGATGCAGAGAGGGAGTTGGAGGGGGGCAGGAGGGGGAGAGGGAAGGGGGAGGTGGAGAGAAACACAAAAGAACAGTAACATTTCTAACTTTACCGAACAGAACAGTCGTCCGTGCCTCGTCTTGGATACTAACAGTCGTTTGTTTGTATTTGATAAACTGAACAAAAATTACAGCAGGTGATTTAAGCGCTCACATCACTGCCAGCTGAACAAATAAGCTCAGCTCCAGAACTAGACACATTTAGGAGCCACAGCCATGGACTGGGGTGATGAGCAGAGGTGGGTTGAAGTCTTTGCTTCTGTATCATGAAATGGACGCATCCTCACTTCACTTCCTGGCCACACCTTTACCTGTCTGCCCTCCTACCCGTCTCAACAAAATGTAAGTTTTTTAAAATGTAAGTTTTTTTCCAAACTCACTTCTTCCTTGAGACAGTCGCCAAAACAAAACCTATAAAGCTCCCCGTGTTGTGCACTTCACTATCACGTTGGTTTTGAGAACCCCGAGAAAGAAGACACCTACCAAGAAAGGTGGCCCCCTGGGCTCAAATGTGTGAAAAAGCAGAGCCTCGCAGCCATTGCTGCCCAGGGGCCTGGCGCCCAAACTGCACGCAGGGAGAAGCCTGCCCGGACCGCCGGCCGCGGCACCTAGGCCTGCCTGCAGTGCCCCTGCCATCTGAGCCAGCCCTTAGGAAGGAGTTCCTGGGGCCCTATTCAACCACTAGGGCCGAGGCTTTCTCTGTCCAATCAGAGCCCCACAGCTCTGATCAACAAGAGCAGCTCTATTCTGACCAATCAGAACAGTGCCTTTTGGACCAATCAAAAGTTTGAGTATTTGGCCCTAGCGGGTTTGGCTCAGTGGATAGAGCGTCGGCCTGCGGACTGAAGGGTCCCAGGTTCGATTCCGGTCAAGGGCATGTACCTGGGTTGCGGGCACATCCCCAGTGGGAGTGTGCAGAAGGCAGCTGATCGATGTTTCTCTCTCATCGATGCTTCTAACTCTCTATCCCTCTCCCTCTCCCTTCCTCTCTGTAAAAAATCAATAAAATATAAACTCTTCTAAAAAAAAGTGTGAGTATTTGGAGTCCTCATTTAAATGAGGATGGACCCACCAAGGGCCAAGGGTGGGGGCGTTTGTCCAGATCAGCCAGCTCCCCTCTGGCTCTGGAAACCACTTTCTGTGCAGACCGCTTTCCCCTGGCTGGGCTGGACCCCTCCGAGGTGTCCGCAGAGCAGCGCAGGGCCATGCAGACCAGCAAGGAGCTGAGCAGAGCGGTGCAGCCACAGAGGGGCCGGTGGCAGCTCTGCCTCACAGCTGTGCTGTATCACTACTGAGCTGTTTTGCACTGAATAAAGTTTCCCTCTTGGGGAATCTGTTGACACTGAATTGGCGCCAACAAGCACCGGTGAACAGTTTTGACTAGAGTGGCCAGAGCTTGCAGTGGATGGTCTCAATGTCCAAGGACGAGTCGTAGCCAGCTTTTGATCTTGAAAATCCCAACCTCAATTTGGGGTTCGGCTTCATCTTTTGTTCCATTATCGACGAGCTCAGCGATCTCACGGAGGAAGGCGCTTTCCTGGATTTGCTAACGGTAGTTTAACAAAGCCTCCTTCCCCGGGCACATTTCAGGGTTTATCAGGAAGGACGTGTTATACATTCAAAACCTTTATGACACCAAAACCAGTAAATTAAATATAGAAATGTCTCCTTTGCCCAGAAAATATCATATGTATTGCAGACCATTAGTTGCCATGACTTCCTTATGAAGGAAGAAATTAAGTAGCGGGCATTTTCCTTAAAAATGGGGAGAGTCTGAGTTAAGGAAATAGGTGATTTCAGTAAGACTGCAACTCAGGTGAGTTCCTAGTAGAGCAAACTATTTAGACAGTCAGAGTGCCTTCTCTTCTCCGTTCCCACCTGCCCTCCCAAATCCTGTATCAGTAAGATAACCACCTGTGGCGGTGTAATGGGAATTGGGAGAGAAAGACCTCACGTCACACAGAAAGTCTCTTTTACATAGACCTACTCCTCTGGTTCGTTATTTTATCCAGTCATTCTCACACAAGCCACGTATTTGGAAATGAACTGTCCACTGACGTACCTCTGCAGGTCACCGTGTAAAAATGTTCACCACCCACTACCTGCCACAGACATTTCAGATAGCTGCATACAAATCAAATGAAAATTGCTAAAAATGTGCTTTAAAACCGTAAAACCCCGTATAAGTAAACAATATCCTTCTTATCACCATCATCAGACGATTGACTGTAAGGCTATTTACATAAAGACACTGGGGTATGAAAAGCCTTAGAGCTGGGAAAGGGAGACGGGCGCTGACCGGAGGACATTACGTGAGTGAGCACAGATGGAGGCATTTGCTATACTTCCTGAGTTAGTGAGAATTTGGTTCAGTTTCTCTAGGGCCATTCTTTGAAGATTAGAAGAAATCATCAAAGTGCGTCTTTAAATCTCTGTATTCTCTTTTTTCTCTGAGAGTCCATTGTACTCTCTATTTCAAGCAATGTGGTAACCTAGATTACCTAGCAACTTGTTGCTGTAAAATACCCATAACCGCCCTGACTGGTTTGGCTTAGTGGATAGAGGGGTCCCAGATTCGATTCCAGTCAAGGGCATGTACCTTGGTTGTGGGCACATCCCCAGTAGGGGGTGTGCAGGAGGCAGCGGATCGATGTTTCTCTCTCATCGAAGTTTCTAACTCTCTATCCCTCTCCCTTCCTCTCTGTAAAAAAAAAAAAAAAAATCAATAAAATATATTTTAAAAAATACCCAGAACTGCTGGGTAGAAGATAATACATACCTTTCAGATTACTTGCATTTAGTATATCTATGGAGTGTCTAACATGTGCCAGGCTCTGTTCCAGGCACTGAGGATATAGCCGTGAACAAAACAGCCAACAATTTCAGCCCAACAGCAGAGCTTACACTTTAGGTTAATACAACTGGACTGGGAAGAAAGGACTGGCCAGAAACCGAGGGGAGAGAAAAAGTGTTGAGAGCCTGTGAGCCGACACTGCAGTTTCCGGAGGAGATCGGCCAGCTCTGCAACAATTTACTGATGAAATCGGAGAGAAGGCCTCAGTTGTTGCTGAGACCCCCTACATGCGGTGCTATACTTTCAGTCTAAGAATAGACTTAAAAAAATCTTCTCATGGCAGCTGGAGCAAACAGGAATCTTGCTGTGTTGTCTTCAGCTCTCGCTGAGAACAAACAACTCTTGAAAATGTTAAGCACTGGCCTGGGCTTCCCTGGGAGTATGAGGTTGAAACTTATACCATCAAGAAATTCTGGAAACCCCCAGCCAAGCAATTAATAAAAAAAGTAGTCCCTGTGCAGGTCGGTGTGGCTCAGTGGTTGAGTGTCTACCTACGAACCAGGAGGTCATAGGTGAACCTCCATTCCCGGTCAAGGGCACATGCCTGGGTTGTGGCCTTGATCCCCAGTAGGAGACATGCAGGAGGCAGCCAATCAATGATTCTCTCTCATCATGGATGTTTCTCTCTCTCTCTCTCTCTCTCTCTCTCTCTCTCTCTCTCTCTCTCTCTCTCCCTATCCCTTCCTCTCTCTGAAATCAATATAAAAAATGCTTTAAAAAAGTGGTCCTGGATCAGCAATGCTCCTTCCCAGTCACCTGGCAGAAGCAAACGCAAACCTTCTTTAACAGACTCTGTGCTGAACCCAAGTCACATAGGATTCCCACAGACAAAACACTGCCTTCAATGTGATTACAATCCAAAATTACAAAGCTTAAGAGGAAACAACCCACACGGAGCCAAACAGCAGGAATTTTTATCTAATCAGATAAAACTACAAGCATGTTTAGAATTAAGGACTTAAACAATTTAACCAGTTAACCGCCATGATATTTTGAATTTAATTCAAAAAGGTCCTCTGCTTGCGTCTGTGGACGCTTATGGCATACAAATGGTTAATAACAGAATAAAGCATTAAGAAAAATATGTGGTAGTTATGAAAAAAGTAAAATGTGTAAAAATAGGAAAAATGCAGCCACTGAAATTAGAAATGTATTGGATGGTTTAAACAGTACATTATTAGACACAACTGTAGAGGTGACCAGGAAATTGGGAAAGAGATGTAGGAAACTCGGTGAGGTGGCACCAGAAAGATCCAGAATGCTTAAATATGTAAAGTAGTTCAATGACCAAAAAGCTAGACTGAGAAAGCTCAATACATAGCAGCAAGAGGCCCAGAAGACTAGAAGAGCATATTCTTCAGTTACTTAAACATTTCTTCGAAGTTCCTAATATACGTAATGTGAAATTACATAGACCGCAAACTTACTCATCTCTTCTCATTTCGTATGGATTATCTCTGCGACTAGAGGCCCAGTGCTCGAAATTTGTGCACTGGTTGGGTCCCTAGTGGCTGCTGGCTGCCTGTCATCACCTCCGGCCAGGGCCTCCCTCCCTTGCCCCAGCTGGCCCCACCCCCTGGTCAAACTCCCAGACCTTTGGGTCGAGGGAACAATTTGCATACTACGCTTTTATTATATAGGAGGGTTCTTTTTTGTTATTGGATAACAGCTGCTTTGCTTGTTTTATTTAAAAGGTAACTTCTCTTGAATGGCAATAGGTTCTCTTGGAAGATATTTTGGCTTCTAATGGCTGCTGCTCAAAAGTGCATAGTTCATCTCACATGCCAAGCACCCTGGCCTATCCCAGTGGTGGGAATAAACGTTCAGGGGCCTTGCTTGTTAAAGCAGTTCTTCTTGCGCTGTGCGTACGCAAGCAATGCCACAGACATATTATCCTCTAGTGAAATTCTTGGCTTTGCATAATTATTTCTTACAGAAACATACATAAAAGTCATCTATTATACATGCACACAAACGGGATAAAAATACCTTTGAAATGTTTCAGGTGTATATTTCAGGATATTCTTCTACCCACTTAAAAAAATCCACCTGAGAGTAATAAGCAAAAAAGCAAGACGCTATCCCAATCTTGACAATAAAAAATTGTTGATATACAATCATTAACACTCCCCTCTCCTCTCTCATTACCTAATAAACATCTGATTTTTGTGCAATTAAATTTTACTGACTCTAGTGGAATATAGGATCTGATATAAATGAAACACATGTTTGAATATGGAAAAGGACAGACTATAAAGACAACTAAAACCATTACTATGTGACAAGTGGCTTATAAAGAATAAGAAAAGCAAATCAAATATCTGAAATCATGCAGAATTTACAAACTTTTCAGATAGCATATCCCGTATCACAGATAAACGTGTGGTACGGAAGAAAGAGTACTAGGAAGGGTTCATAGGGTGGAGCACTTGCTTTCACTACCAAAGGTAACCACAGAGAAGCCAACTTCAGGGCTGCAGCGTTTCTGCTTGTAAAAAAAATGGTCATGGGGGACGGCAGGAGGCACTACTCAGTGAGTTCTAAAGACTTTCAGCTTTGAAATTCTCCTTAGTTTACACAATACATAATATTTTCTTCAAACATATTAGCTTGTGTCATGAATATTAAAAATTAAAATAATTTTAGAAAACTATATTATCTTTAGTTATATATATAAAACATTTACAAAAAGTAAATCATTACTACAGCCCTGGCCAGGTGGCTCGGTGGGTTGGAGCGCCGTACTGCACACCGAAAAGGCTGCGGGCCAATTCCCGGTCAGCGCACCTTCCTGGGTTGTGGGCTCAATAATCCCAGTCAAGGTGCATACAGGAGGCAACTGATCCGTGTTTCTCTCTCACATCAATGTTTCTGTTTCTCTCTCCCTTCCTCTCGCTCTAAAATCAATAAATACATCCTCTGGCGAGGATTAAAAACACACACCATCCTACAAATGTAAATATTATGAAAACTTCTCCACAGTAACTCATGCCATAAATTCCCTCCCATACTATCTTATGTTAAAAATACTAAAAATAAACCACTCTGTATTACCTTTCGTTGTAGCCTGGAACATCTTGAGGCACATCTAGTGAGATTCATTTTACATCAAATTTAAATTTGCTTCAGATTTCAATATTAAAATGGCTTGTGAAAACAAGTATGCAAAAAGCCAGGATGCAACTTTCAGACTTAAATGAAAACTGACCTGTTTTGTAAATGTTCTGATGACGATTATAATACGTTTTTAAAATGACAATTAACCAGTAAAGAGATTTTGCCTACTTTATCTGAACCTTATTGTGAATTTTATTTTTTTAAATACTTCAGCAACTATAGGAGAAATAATTGATCTGACAACAACCTGCTGATCTTCTTTCCCCCAAATGTTAACTCTGCCATTGCTTTTTACCCGGCAGATCACTTGATATCGTATTTGCTACCCGCAGTTTATGGGGTTCATGCTGTCTAGAAATATCTTACCTTAAACTATAATCAATTTCTTAAAGAATTATTTTAATATATCTTTATTGATTTCAGAGAGGAAGCGAGAGGGAGAGAGAGATAGAAATATCAATGATGAGAGGAAGCCCTAGCTGGTTTGGCTCAGTGGATAGAGCATTGGCTGGTGGACTGAAGGGTCCAGGGTTTGATTCAGATCAAGAGCACATACCTCAGTTGCAGCTCCTCCCTGGCCAGGCCCTGGTCAGGGTGAGTGCAGGAGGCAACCAATCGATGTGTTTCTCTCACATTCATATTTCTCTCTGTCTTTCCCCCTCTCTTCCACTCTCTGTGAAAATCAATGAAAAAATACCCTCAGGTGATAATTAAAAGAAATTATGAGAGAGAATCATTGATCGGCTGCCTCCTGTATGCCCCACACTGGGGATTAAGCCCGAACCTGGGCATGTGCCCTGACCAGGAATTGAACGCTGACCTCCTGGCTCATAGGTCAACACTCAATTATTGAACCATGCTGGCTAGGGAAACTATAATCAATTTTACGTCATATCCTAGCCAGTGAGTAGGATATTCCTTCCGGATCTTTTGCATTCTTGCCATTTGCAATGAGAGTGACCTTTTAAATGAAAACCGAGTATTGATGCTTTTTTAGTTTTTCCAATGATATGTTTTTATTGATTTTTGAGATAGAGGAAGGGAGAGAGTCAGAGAGAGAGAGAGATAAACATCCATGTCAGAAAGAAACATTGATCGGTTGCCTCCAGATGCACCCAGCTGGGGATCACACCCGCACCCTGGGCATGTGTTCTGACCAGGAATCGAACCAGCAGCCTTTTGGTGTAAGGGATGATGCCCCAACCAACTGAGTCTCCCAGTCAGGGCAGAGCTTTTTGATTAAAAGGGAAAGAGGGTCGTAAATTGCTACTTTGGTATAAGGTCTAATTTTCAGACTTTTCCCATGCAAACTTGCGGAATTCCCCTTTCTGTCCTTAATAATCTGGGGATAATTTTCTGTGCGCGTGTAACACTAAAAGCCTCTTCCAAACACACACTTCTTCGCTGCAGTAATGACTGAGCATCGAGGGACAGCAGGAGGGTTCAGTGGACAAAATACTCAACACGGGAGATACGATAACCGAGAGCAAAATGAGATCACGTATGCGACTGCGTTCCGTGAACTGCAAGGTGCTACAGATGTGTGCGGCACTAGAATTGTGTGGGAGACAAATGATGTGTGTTTGCTGAGGCTGTGTAGTGCCTTCTAAAGTAGCATGACTTTCCCTCGCGTGCTAATGGCCACTGGAGACCTTCCCCTCCAAACAGAGGTTCAGAAAGCAGCCGGTGACTGCGATGCCCCTTCCTAGATCTGGTCTTTTAGTCATGGGTCTGCACGTATGTCAGTCCCGTTCATTAAACCTTCCCATAAAAGAGCCAGGTGAGCACTGGATTGAGGGTGGAGAAGATGAAAGGAGACCTGGGGAACTGGTCTGCACGGGCGGCCACAATGAAACATCACAGACTGGTGACATGAGCAACGGAAATCCATTTCCCCACAGGCCTGGGGGCTGGGAGCCGGGGTGCAGGCCCCCGGGGTCCGTCTGGGCCTGCAGACAGCTGCCCGCTCCCCGCGGCCTCGATGGAAAGAGGGGAGCCTCTGGTGTCGCTCCTTCTAGGAACACCAACTCCGTCAGGTCAGAACCACGCCCTTAGGGTCTCTTTAACCATAATTATGTCTGCAGAGGTTCTATGTCCAGGTACAGTCGGGGGGGGGGGGGGATGAGGGGGAGCCTCAACATAGGAATTTTGGGGGAAACAAACATTCAGTCCAAAACACCTGGGCTCAAGCCTCCGGTCTGAAATGTAATAACTGTAACTTTGAGCAAATCAATGTTATATTCTAGATTCTCTAATTCCTCATCTGCGAAATGGGGATAATATTCACTCTCATACATAGGATTGTGAGGATTAAAAAAAGAATGTATATTAAGTATCTTTATAAACTGCTGCTTTGGGATAAGGTCTTATTTTCCAGACTTTTCCCATTTATTCAAATAAAGCATATATATATAATATATAATATATAATATATAATATATAATATATAATATATAATATATAATATATAATATATAATATATAATATATAATATATAATATGTATATATAAAAATATATAATATATATATACATATACATATATGTATGTGTATATATATATATATATATATATATATATATATATATATATATATATATATTTTGGCCAAAGATGTTTATGTGCGAATATGCTTATAAGATAATTTCTTTCTATGAAAGTCTTTAAAAACATTCTTTTAAAATTTCTAAATGTGTGCAGGCAAATATACACCTAATTAATTTTCAAAAGTGCCTCTTACTATCATTTAGAGCAGCGTTTCTCAACCTGTGGGTTGCGACCCCTTTGGGGGTCGAACAACCCCTTTCACAGGGGTGGCCTAAGACCATCGGAAAACACATATATAATTACATATTGTTTTTGTGATGAATCACTATGCTTTAATTATGTTCAATTTGTAACAATGAAAACACATCCTGCATATCAGATATTTACATGAAAATTCATAACAGTAGCAACATTACAGTTATGAAGTAGCAACGAAAATAATTTTATGGTTGGGGGTCGCCACAACACGAGGAGCTGTGTTAAAGGGCCGCGGCATCAGGAAGGTTGAGAAGCACTGATTTAGAGTGTTTACTTAGGATGATGTTTCCCCAGAACAAAAGAGGGAAGGGATGTACATTATTACAGAATTCCCTGTGTATGAGGAACGGCTGGTTAAAATTGGCTTCCATCCCGTTTCCTGAACTCAGACATTTTAAATACTGAATTTGTATTCTTTGCATTTAAAGGAACACACTCGAAAATGCTGCTCCCACCGAAACATGTGAAAATGTAAAGATGAATGAAACAACTTTATGTTTTATGGCATTTGCTTTGAAAATCTGATTAAGATAGATGTCTTTAGCTCGTAATTCTTCAATGTCACGTTGTCATAGTTCCCATCAGCAAGATGTTTTAAAGGCTTTCGATTAATATTGCATGCCAGAACTGAAATTACATCCTTCGTCGTTTAGTTCTTAATGGTGCAAGTGATATCTATCAAGTAGAGTTTTATGAAGCGTGTGTGATTTTTATTACAGGCTGTTTTCACAAATCTCTTCCAGGTTTCAGAAACGCTGCTCCGGCTTTACAAATAAGTATGCCTTTCTGCTGAAAATCCTGGTGATTCTTAAAACTAAGGGGAAACGTACGATCAGTATTTACTTACCAATAAAAAATCTACTTCAATTGGTTGCATTCTCATTTGCACAGTCTTAAATATGCTTGCTTTCACCCAAATATTTTAGTAAATCACTTTATAGGATTATAATGTAATCAGAATATGTGCCAAATACACAGAGCTCACAAAACCTTCATGGGCATGCATGCACAGTATCTGCCTAGTAAAGAAAAATATAGTCCACGTTACTGACTGCTGACCGGTTTATGCTGCAAAAGCATGTTTTATTTAAAAAAATACAATTACTAATTTATATTTAAAGAGGAATCTACTGTCCTGACATTCATTCCCAAGTTTCTGAAACTCAAGCATTCCAAATGTAAGTCATTTTCATGGATTAAAGACCAAAGTCATAATAAAATGTTACCTATAAATAAGTTAGGAGGATACAAGTGGGGAAAAAAAGGCAATTCTTATATTTGATGTTGTTTTGTTGTTGCTGTTGTTTTGCTTTGGACATAAACCAACATATTTAGGGCCTGGCTCTGTCGCTAACTTGTCCTACTCTTCCAGTCCTAACTCCCGTCATCTATAAAATTACAGGACAGATTATGATTTCTCCAGTCCCTTCCCCAGTTTAAAGAAATAAACCATAATTCTATAGTGTTTTAAGTGTGTGTGTGCTAAAGTGTTGGTTGCTAATTTTAAGTCTCAAATGCTGTTATACTTTATCACTTTGCATTTTACAAAATATAGATCTACTTAAGATAAACCAACTGATCAAAAAATAAAGAACAATAGCAAGGGGCTTATTCTGGGATGTCTCCAGAGCTGTAAGGTGCTGGCCTCATCTCTCTAGGTCAGCTGTGATCTGTAGGGCTCTCTCAGACCTGTGGCTTTGGCCCACTATATGCCTCCTATAATGGAGAATTAAAACATTAACATTAAGATCGCCGTTCTTAGCCAGCACGGCCCTGCACACTCATCTTGTTTGGATAATTGCACATTTAAAATTAGAGTCCACTTATCTGGTTCTACACACGAGGGAATAATGCGCATGGAAAAGGGTTTTCAAATTCCAATGCCCGTGGCAGATCACTGCGGTTCTCGTTAATTCTGTCAGGAGAGCCCCCCTCCCCCGCCCTGCAATGTTTATTTGAATTTTTTCTGCCGTATGTGGTTCACTTTCAAAACATTCTCTCCATTAGCTGGCATCGATTTCTTAAAGCGTCCCAGCATGCCCATACCCAGTCTGTAGCAATTCCTTTAACCCCTGATACTCAAGAACACTGTGCTTAAAAGATAATGATCTCTCCTTAAGAAAAGAGAAAGAAAGAAAAAAGGAACTAATGTACACATTTTTCCTCTATTTGTGTGTGTGTGTGTGTGTGTGTGTTGCTAGCTATGAGTAAACAGTTAATCCAATAATTACAGAAAGGCGTTACTAAAAATCTAAAAAGAAATGACTAAAAACCCAAGATCAACTTAACATCACAGACCTTAAATGCAAAAAGGGGGCGCACTCCAGGGGCAGGAACCCACAAAGAAAATTCACACTCACTAAAGCCCATGAGACTCACTATGCTCTGTGCTCAACATACACCCCTGTATTTCATCTCACAGCCAACTGATGTTGTCAGCACTTATTCCCACTTCTCACGCAGGGGAGAGAAAGTTCAGAGACACGGCGAACTCTGGCAATGGCCACAGAACATGACTCCGAAGCTGTCCATACTAATTTACACAGGAATAATTACCTTGGTCAGTTTTGTTTCAAGCATGCTGTCAAGAAGAAAATGAAGAGGGAAAGCTAGCTTGAAGACAGTATCGGAGCTCTGGCCGGTTGCTCAGTGGTTAGAGAGCTGGCCCGTGAACCAAAGTGTTGAGGGTTTGATTCCCAGTCAAGGGCACGCGTATCTCAGGTGCCGGTTCCCCAGCCCTGGTTGGGGTATGTACAGGAGACAACCAATTGATGTGTCTCTCTCACATAGATGTTTCTCTCTCTCTCTCTCTCTCTCTCTCTCTCTCTCTCCCTCCCTCTCTCTCTCTCCCCTCCCCCCACCCCCTTACTTCCCTTCACTCTCTCTAGAAATCAATGGAAAAAGCATCTGCAAGTGAGGATTAAAAAAAAAAGATGGTGCCTTAGAAATTCCATTTTAAATGGCAGAAGTGTTTGCTTTGAGTCTGAGGTCAGAGGGCCAACTAGTAAAGGCCAGAGTGAAGAACACACCTATGGGTGGTGATGGGAGAGTCTGCATCACAGGAAAGCCGTGCTGCATTGAGATGGGAACACAGATGAAAAGCAGCTTGCACGTCATTTCCCGTCGTACAGAGAGGGTAATGTTATTTCCTATGTGGGCGGTGTGGAGCGTCATTGTTTAAGTTTTCTGAAGCCAGTTCATCTCTTTCTCAGACTGTGAAATAAAAAATGTACTAGGCAAAAAAATCTCTAAAATTAATAAATAAAAAATTACAAGATCCTAGATATGCTTCCTTTTCTTCTTGTCCTTATAGCACATATCGGGGTTGGCAGGTTATTGCACAAACGCACAACGGTTGCTAATGGAAGCATGAAATACTTTTCCTGCATTCTGCACGGATTACTGGGGTTACCAAACCAAAGGGCCCCCAAAGCCCAGTCCCCAAGGCTCAGCTCATCATCAGCACAATCAAGACAAATATTTGAGACTGCACTATTAAGAGTCAGTGGCCTTCGGGTTTGTAAGGAAGCGTTAACTCTATAATTTCTTACTCTGATTCTATATTGCCCTGCTTATTTCTATTTTTGTTTTTAAAGATGTTTAATTGATTTGTGAGGGCCTCAACATAGGGTCAATTTCATCTATTATAGTTAAAACAAAATAGTACCTGCTTCCCTTATTAATTTATTACATCTTACTACCTACTCATGTGAAAATACTGGGCAATTTAAATTTTTTTAACTGAAACATGTTATAAAAACAGTGTTAGGAAAGAATAAAAGTAAAGTTTACATGGGCATTAGTAATCTCCCTTTTGCATGCCAATGCAGGTAGAGGTGGCACGCTTTTGAATATAATCTGACTTAAAAAGTCAGCAGAATCAAGTTCCTAAGACAGAGGCGATGAAACGATTCCTCCAGCCAAGCGGGAGCTATTCTGACAAAGAATCCCAATTCACTTCGGAACAACGAAGAGCGTGAAGTCCGAGGCACACGTGACACAGTGCTGCACGCATCGACATGCAAAGTGGCCCCAGAAACTCGCTGTAACTGCTTGCAGGGGTCGCGTACAGTGAGCGGTCGGGCGGCATCCGCGGGTGCGGCAGCCAGCACTGCCCAGCACCGCCTACAGCGGGAGGGCCCCGGGAGGCCGGGCAGCGAAACACTTTCTGATTCCCAGGCAAGCCAGGATGCGAAGGTTTATAACCCGGCAGAGCGAACGGAACTGTCACCAAGGGAAGTTACACTCACAGTGGAACGGTCACGTTGTGATCTGATTTTCATCCTCAATGAAGAAAAAGGTTCTATGGGAAACACTTTGCAAATGTTTTTGTTTTTTCTCAATGAGGTCACATTGTTTTTCATTTTTTTAAAAAATATATTTTTATTGATTACAGAGAGGAAGGGGGGGACAGAGAGAGAGAGAGAGAAATGATGAGAGAGAATCATTGATCAGCTGCCTCCTGCACGCCCCACACTGGGGACTGAGCCTGCCACACGGGCATGTGCCCTGACCGGGAATCGAACCGTGACCTCCCGGTTCATAAATCGAGGCTCAACCACTGAGCCACACTGGCCAGGCACACTTTCCAAATGTTGTTGCTAAAAGAGGAAGGGAGATTAAAAATAGAGCTTGGAAGGTTGTTTTCTTCAAGGAACTACAGCTGAGGTCAGAGATAATGTGGGGGAACAAGGAGACCGCGGATGTAGGTAGGACCTTCCTTAAATGCCTCATTCCCCTTTCCCTTCGGATCTAGAGGAGTCAGAACAAGACAAAAGACAAGGAAAGAACCAAACTTCCAAAATAGCATTGCACCATGTTATTAATAGTGTCACCCTAAGAGCAATGACAGCCTGGAAACAGCGCTTCTGTCTCCACCGAAACTCCCCAGGCTTTACGGTGAATTTGAACCTTCCTTTTCTAAAGAGAAAAAACATCACGACTGATTAAGATTTGATATTTGTCCTCTACTGGCCCTCAAGCACACTCACGTCCTACTTAAAGCAACAGACACCTCAGCAGCAGAAACAAACCTCCTCTCCCTGCAATTTTCTCCAAAGAACCAAGATGTCATTGGCCGCCCCTCTGCCTTCTCACAGGTACATCAGTTCCCAATGTGTCCTGCCTTTGCAGCAGGAACCGATCCATTCTATTTGAAATGAGAATTACAACAAAATTACACTTGCATGGATATCTCAATGAGCTCTCTACCAGCGCACCATCAGGGCCTTGCTTTGAAATAACGAATGCGATTTTTAAAAGATCGCTGTAAAGTAGGTTCCCTGAACGTTAATCTAGACAGCACATCCATCCTGGGGGAAACAGAGAAGTTTGCAAATCTGTGGCCACAATTTAAAAAACCCACTTCAGCAAATGTACTGTCATTATTTTCATCCTAAGACACCTCAAAGGGAAACGCATTTTCTGACTTCTGTGTGCCTTCTGCCCCGGACCAAGTTCATTCTCCTCCTGCATGCCCCACCCAGTCCGCCTCTTTCTCAGCCTTTCCACTTTTCCAATGAAATCACCATTTGCTAATCGAAAGCTTGGTGGCACTTGGACTCTTCCTCTCTCTCCATTTCGTCACCAATGCTGTCTGCAGCTGAGACTGTACCTTCCCCTGAATTCCTACTGCATCGCACTATCAGACCCTTCCTCTCTCTTCCTCTCGACTTAATCGTTTACCAGTTTATTAAATACCATTTTTGTCCGTGGACTAGGGAGAGGCCCGGAAAAGAACTGTATGCTGACATCTTCGCCTACTGCCTTTCTCCATTCCAATCTCTCCTGCCTTCACCCGACTACTTCATTTTCATACACGTATTCTCCTTCTTGACCAGCAATGGTTCGCTTCTGCCAAGCCACAAACCCAGACTTTATTGACTCAATACTGTCCAAGCACTGAGGAGACTCAGGGAGAAGACAGGTTTATTGGCCTAAAGGAGCTTATGCTCTTTTTGGAGCCAAGACTTAACACACCTGACGTAGCTAGAACACATATCCCAGGCAAGTGCAACACACACACACACACACACACACACACACACACAAAAAAAAAAAAAAAAAAAAAAAAAACCAAAAAAAAACCCCACATTCAGACTACGAGAGAAGAGTGAATAAGGGATCGCTGGGGTGGATCAGAAGGCTTGCAGTATAGGCTAAACTTCAGCTGAAATTTGAAGGGAGAAGCATAGATTGATGGAAGTCCAGCAGTGATATTCTGTGTGAACTTGAGTAGTGACACCGGTTTGGAGAGCAAGCAGAGAGAGTTCTAGGGAGACCAAGTGGGGCCAGTATGTACTCCATGCGGCAGGCCATGTGGGGTCCTTGGATGGGACTTACGATGAGAAGTCAGAGGAAGATGACCTGGGGTGCTCTTCCCGGCTACAAGGATCTTGGGGCAGCAATTCAGCTCTGAAGTCACGGCCCTCTTTTTAAGTGTGTGAGCTGAGCAGACTCATCTGGTCATAGTTCATTCATTCACCCCACCGATATTCATTGAGCACCTACCACAGCATGAGGGACATATTGGTTTAAAGAATAATAAATTACGTCTTAGCTATGTTGATAATAGTTTAGAAATGTTCATGTATTAGTATGTTTTGGTTAAATATCTTATAGGTTGCTGAATATCTGGTGAACTGTAAAGACAGTTGAAAATGGAAACAAAGAAGTGCTATTATTTACCTGCATGCTAACCATAGCTATTAATGCTAAAACAAATGTATTCCCCAAGTTTCTATTTTTCCCCAGACTCATTATGTTTTCTGTTGTGTATATAGTAGATACACTTGATTATTGAGGACTCCATTGCCATTTATGAAATGAACTATTAGAGTTTCCTATGTAACCTATTGAATGATTAGAAATTCCCTTTAGATATCTATTCCTTTATTATAGCAATTCTACAGAATAAACCCTCAGTATCTTTAGAAACGCCTCCTCACCTGATATTCCATTCAGTTCCAAAAAGTAAGGCACAATGATCTCCTCCACGGATTCATTCACTGATTCCTCCATCCGACACCTACACACTGAACTCCTACTTCAGGTCCTCGCCAGGTACTAGCAACTCAATGATGAGTTAAACAGACACTCGCCTGCCCTACTGGAGCTTCCACCGTGCCTGGCTCCGAAGCTTTCTTTCTATTATTGCACTATACGGCTGTCCCACTCTTGGATTTACAAACATCCAAAGAGATCAGCTATTATGTGGTACGTAGTCTAAGATGAATGTGCTCTGTTCTGAAAGGTTCACACCGGACTCAGCTGACGAGGTAGCACTTGCTGGCTTGAGGGATGTATGTCAGGCAGAGAAGCCTTAGGAGAACTGGGAAAGAGGCCAACGCACGCAGGTGAGCGGTTCACAAGGAAGCACAGTTCACACAGGCTGGCGCGGAAGGGGTGTGGGTGGATGTTGGGACAGGGCAGGAGAGAGGCAAATGAGACAGGAACTGAAGCTGGAAGGACAGGAAGGGAAAGACTTTGATGGGCTTTGCCTTGTGTACTGACTAGAGAATTTGTGTATTACTGTATTAGAAACAGGGAGTTGCTCTATGGTTTTAAGCAAATGAATGACAAGGTTGCAGATGTATTTTTTTACAATTGATTTCAGAGAGGAAGGGAGGGAGACAGAGATAGAAACATCAATGATGAGAATCACTGATGGGCTGAGAACTGCACGCCCCCTACGGGGGATCGAGCCGGCAACCAAGACATGTGCCTAACCGGGAATCGAACCCATGACCTCCTGGTTCATAGGTCAATGCTCAACTACTGAGTCACGCTGGCCAGGCGGTCGCAGATGTATTTATGAAGATTTCTCTGGCAGTAGCATGGAGGATGGATGTATGGATATGTGTGTGTGTGGTGTTGTGTTTGGGTCAGTGGTGGGTGATGAGATTTAGTAGCTATCTGCAGTATTGCATTGAGTACATAATTGAAAGCCCTGGTAATGGGGATAAAATTGTCGGGTCAGATTCAAGAGATAATTAAGAAGCAGAATATATCGATTACCGTTAGCAACAGATTAAATGGAGGGTAGGGTAAAAGAGAGGGATATGCATAGAGTTTTAAAAATATTTTCAGAAATACCTTTCATAGTTTAAAATTACTTAAAAGTCATGAGACCTCATCGGGTTAACCCTATTTGCCTCTAACTGCTCTATTTATTATGGAAATCTATACAGGATTGATTTAAATTTCTATTAAAATGTGGCCATTGAAAAACTTTTTTTCTCACCAGTGCATTGTAGTGTTTGTATTGCCTTTTGAATTACAAAGTCTATCTTTATTTGTAACCCTCCACAGCACTGAGTGAATACTTAACACAAAAGGCTCTCTAAAGCAAATCCTTTTCATCTCATCCCACATTCAAGGTGCTTTTCCATGCAAGCTACTCACACTAAAACTAGATGAAGCAGTGAAAGGAAAAAGGAACATTCTGGGAGAGAGAAATTAGGGATTGATGGGAACCAATCTAACTTCTTAAAACAGTTCACGAGGTGGCAGGGAGAGAGAACACAAACGTTTACCCAAAAGAACGAAATAAATATAAAATCGCTGAGCAAATGTCTTGTAGATTTTCTGAACCCTGTCCGAAACATAAGCCCCGGTGCACTCTTATTTAAACTCTTGCTTGCTCATTTGTTGCTTTCAGTTCTATCTCCCACATGAGTGAAATCATAGTATTCTCAACTTTTTCCATCTGACTTATTTCGCTTAGCATGATGTTCTCAAGGTCACACATAGCGACGTTCCATTCTTTCTTATGGCTGAGTAGTATTCCACTGTGTACATGTACCACATCTTCTTTATCCAATCTATCGAAGGGCACTTCAGTTATTTCCATGTCCAGCCCACTGAGAAACATGCTGCAACGAGTAGGGTTGCATATATCTTTACAAGTAAATGTTTTCAGATGTTTTGGGTAGAAACCCAGAAGAGGGGCTGCTGGGTCGTATGTTAACTCTATTCTTAATTTTTTGAGGAACCTTCATACTGTTCTCCATAGGGACTGTACCAGTACCTTCCTACCAGCAGTGAATATGGACAAACAAACACTTCATAGGCTCAGACAACAGTGTGGTGGCTCCCAAAGGGAAGGGGATGGGGGGTAGCGAAGGGTAAAGGGGTCGAATCCATGGAGACAGAGAAAGATCTGGCTTTGGGTGGTGAACACACAATGCAATAGACAGATGATATATTATAGAATTATGCACTTGACACCTGTATAATTTCATTAACCAATGCCACTCCAATAAATTTAATAAAAAGTAAAGTTGAATTCTGCTTAGAGTGATGTGTCACCACACCCTGAAAATGAGAATAACTGAGCACAGCCTCAACTCTTCCCGGGGATGCTCAGCTCACAGACATTGTGGATAAAAAAGAAAGGAAAGCACAGAACGGTCGATTTTTCAACCTTATCAAAATCAAAAAAGACTTATTCTTTAACTGATTACTATTCCTGTTTAGAAATGAGAATTTAGGGTAGAAATTCCATGCTATTTCTTCCTTTACTACAGTGCTCTGTCTAAAAAAGATTTTTTTTTCTAAAATAAATAACTTCAATGTATTTTGATTTCCCCAGAGAAACTTGACACCAAGCACTGCTTTGCAGAATATTTAAAACAAATGATAGTGTACGCGTAAACTTCATATATAAATACACATGCAAATCAGGAACATTTTGCAGATGGAGGTAAGCTGCAAATTAAAACTTTCTAAATATAGAATTAGCTTTTAATATTTTTTTCTGGAAGGGACCAGGAGATAGACTTTTAAAAGCTCATGTCTCTTTTTAAATGAGAGGCCTGGGAACTCCCAGTTTACAGCTGGCTGTGTTTGTAAACAGTTTCCAGTGAACAAGCCCACGCCCACTCCTTTGTTTGACGGCTTTTGCTCAACAACAATGGATCTGAGTGGTTGCCAACATATGCCCCACCCCCCAACCAAAAGCCTCAACTATGACCATCTGGCCTTCTAAGAAAAAGTCTGCCAACCAGTTATTTTTTTAACGGGAATTTTGGAGGAAATTCCACGCAGATTCACATGCAGCTTTAAGAAATCGTAACAGATGTGGGTGGAGCCTTCCTCTCAGTTCCCCCCAAGGTAAAGTTCATGTTGGCTTCATGTATGGCAGAAGCTGGGGAGAAAACCTGCAGAAAGACCCTCAGGTTTAGGCCTAAACGCAAAAATCATTTTTTTTGAAAAGGAGATACGTGCTGTGTGTGTGAGCTGAGTGCACTGTGTGACCATCTGAAATCGCATCTAGAGACCACGTGGGAGGGAGGTGTGCAGAGCACGGGGTGGAGGTGGGGGGCGGTGAAGAGAACAAACAGAAAGAGCAGCGAAACTCACCCAATGAGGCCTATTCCTAGGCTGTCACCTAAAATTCAAGCTTTAACTATAAGTACCATTTGAAATCACTATCAGAAAGGCACAAATAATATATTTCACTATGTGTTCAACGTGAGTTTAAAATATATAAGAAATAGCACCTATAAATGGCTCAATAAAATGCTTTAGCACTGAAAATAATTCTTCTATAGTGGTTCAGAAGAATTCATTTGCTTAAAGATGTTTTCTTAATTAATTAATGAAGTAAGTAAGTAAAAGCTTCCTCAATAGTTTAGTCAAGACGACAATAAATAACTGCACGAGGTAACGCGCATGGAATTAAAACAAGCCATAAGTAAAGTCTTCCTGTGAGTATCCTTTCTGGAATAAAGTGGAGAATAAATAAATGAATAAATAAACAGCAAGTAATAAAGCAGCGGAAAACTGCCATTGTGATCGGAGCAGAAAGGCACTGGTTATGGGAATCAAGTTGGCATGACCAGGTATCTCGAAAGATTGAAAGAAGGCATCGGAAAGATCACCAAACTAAATGGTCACGTTTGTTGGAATTAAAATGTATGGGATGTCGGGTAAATGGTGAGAAAGCATTTTGAGTCACAAATGGATAAAGCAGCGTGTTGAAGAAATACGTCTTTTGTGAATTAAAATCTTCTTTTACGCTTGAGATGAAATAGAAAATACCTTGAGCTGAAGGCCTTTAAGAAGAATTCATGTTAGTCGCTGGTGGTATTTTATTAATAGTTAACCTATTTATTTTTATTCCTGAACAACAAGATATATGTTTTCAGCTCTGAAACATAACGACAAATACTGACGAACGTGAAAGAATGTCTTCTTAGGTAAAATCATTTCAATGATGTGTGAAATATGAATCTCAATATTTTCCTTTTTAATAAATAAATATTATGGCATGGGAATATCTAGAAGTGAACTATACATAAACTTTCTTTTAAATATTAAAAGAAACTTAATATTTCTTTTAATATTTCACAAAAAATTTCAATTCTGATCCTACATCTGTTTTGCTAGTACTCATCCCAAATCCTTGAGAAAATCCTCCAGGGGTTCTAATGGATACACTGCGCTGAAGTCATAAATATTTGTGGCATTCATTCAGTGTAGAAACGAGGCTAAGACACAAATATAATGTATTTTCAATATTTCTTTGCTTTATCTCACTGCTTCTTTTATAAGTAGTTGTTTCTGTTGGTGTCTCCCGGAATTTAATCATTATTTTCTCGTGATTCTCTGTTAAAATATGATTGAGAACAAAAAGTGTGAACCCAAATTAAAAACAACTTTTACGAACGGGAAAAAAAATATGATTGAGAGACTTGATTCCCATGTCAAAATGCTTACTTAAATGTTTACTCAGAGGAATATACTTAAAAACTTGCCAAAACACTGTGTAGAAATCTCTTCAAAATTCATATTCTAAGTTGATTTGATAAATGTATGTTGTCATGATCAGAAGTAAGTCCAGTTCATTTGGGTGCACACATTAGTGGCTATATTCCCCAAAGTCTCACTATCAGGTGGTCCTACTACGCAAATCTCAGCAAAACTGAGATGCAAAACCTGAGCCAGGTCTGGGTCCGGGTCGGCATTCGACCTCAGAGTCTCACTTTCCTAAGGCAGAAGATGTGGATGAACAGCTACTACCTCGGGGGAATTTCAAGGAGAATGAAACTCAACGAAACAATATCTAGCACAATTTGTAACTGATAGCAGATGCTCAAGAAGTGATTGTTTATGAAATTACTGTTTGACCTACTCAGAATCAGGAAAGCCCTAGAACAGAGCAGGACTAATGAAGCCCTTATTATCCCTATCATGGCCTCATTCCCACCCTGGGTCTGTGACCTTAACAGGATATATATATTAAAAGCTCATATATATAGTGCTCTTGGCCCCTAACAAGGCCCTAAACATTTCTCAAAACCCTGGATCAGGTAGTTACCAACAATGAATTTAAGACTGTGAATTTAAGCTTCTTCAACAAACCTAGAGCCAACTATTTCTTCTGTCTTTTAAAGTCAAAGAAGTTTCTTTAACCTGAATACTTCTAATTTATTTATTTTTGCTGTTGTTGTTTTGTTTTGTTTGTTAATCCTCACCTGAGGATACTTTTCCATTGATTTTTAGAGAGAGTGGAAGGGGAGGAGGGAGAGACACAGAGAGAGAAACAACGATGTGAGAGAGACACATTTTGGGTCCTGACTGTGCCTATAACCAAGGTATGTGCCCTTGGCCAGAATCAAACCTGGGACCTTCAGTCCTCAGGCCGATCCTATATCCATCGAGCCAAACCAGCCAGGGCTAACTTGGTTTTGGATTTAGCTCTAAATAGTAGTAACTGAAATATCAGTTTGGTAAAATTTAGGGAGAACCATAGGTTCACTGAAAATAGGTACATCCATCTGCAAATCAGTAGGTTCTCCTCACGATGTCATTGAGGTCACCTCCACTATAGGAGTACTCAAGGGCGGTGTGGTTCTGTAGGTACTAACCGCTAACTCAAGGGAGACCTGGGCCCGAGAGGACCGCGGCGGCTGCTAGAAGTGACTCCGCACTGAAGGATTCTATAGCCATCGCTGGCATTTTAATAGATGCTCCTTCAGACTGACAGCCGCTTATGTGTGGCTGAAAAGACAATGTGAAAGATAAGCAACTGTCTCTACAACAGTGTTCTTTCTCGCGGTAAGACTAATCTTTGGCTGTTTGTAAAATGTGCTTTTGCATGCAAATCTGCCACTCACTCCCGAGTCGTCGGAAGTCTTTGTTTGAAAATGGGTCATATCATCCCTAATTGCCCTGTGCCGGAATGGTCTTCGGTTTGGGTTTCAGAGCAATTTGTAATTATGTCACATTGTTTGAAATTTTGCAGTCTGGTGCGTTAATAATATACATCGGGGAAAGTCTTCCTCTTAAAGTGCTCATACCAGTGGTTTCATACATAGTCGTTCTCCAGTGGAAATGTATATTGTCTGCCACATAGATCATATTACCAAAATGCATTATCAGGAAACATCTAACTCAAGTAACTAGAATTCTCAGTTAACTGGGATTGTTTATCTATCCTTCAAATTTTTAAAGAGAAGAAAATGTAGTATGAATTATAAGTATTAAAAAGAACATGAATTACGTGCAGGTCCTTGTGATAACAGATTCATCTTCATAGCCTGTATGTTTACCTCTAAGATCATAATAAGCACAATACTTCTTATTTACCATGTAATATAGGCAGTGTCCTTTACATGTATTTGTTTGAGCTGTTTGTACAAAACAGTACAGGTTTTGTAATCTTGCCCTGAGTTAAGATTCAACCCCCGCCAGCCCCATCCCCGCCAATGAATCTTGCCATTTCTGATACAGTAGGTCCTTGGGTTACGTCAGAGATCCTTTCCTATGACACAACGCGATTTTCGTAAGTTGGAACACACCTACAGAAGCACCGTCACTCACATGGAGCACATACACAGCAGTAATGAAGTGACACAGTAAAAAAAATTAAAAGAAAGATAACAATTCCTGACCTTTACTTGTGGTGAATAAATAATAAAAGACATAAAGCACATATGTCGTAACCACGAAATGACGTATGTCGAATCCGATGTAACCCAAGGACTGTCTGTAATTGTATTCCGGGTTCATCTGTCAGTTCTTACAACAAACTCCAACCATGGTACATGGCCCTCTCCCAACTGACTCAGGATATGCACCCCTGTCACTACTTACAGAACCCAAATGATCACCTGCTCATTGACCATCCCCAGTTTTTAAAGTCACTTAGAACCAGCTCTGCTGTAGGCTTCAATCCTAGGTCAACCGCCTTCTAGCTGACTGACCTTTGACAAAGTCAATCACCTCTCTGGGTCTTACGTTTGCAGGCAGACATTAAAGTGATGGAGTGTATGACAGGTGGGCGATTCGGAACTCAATACGTGGCCGTACTCTCCTCCTAAACCACTTTCAAATCTGCTCCTTCTCTCCCGTGTTTCCTCTGATGTGGTATGTGACGTCCCACCCCAACCGGCACCGTTCGTTATAAATCTTAGAGCAACCTTTGCCTCGTCCCCTCTGTAAGCTCCACCCACCAGATGGAACCACTGACCGAGACCAGTCAACTCTGCCCTAAGAAACAACTGCCTTCTACTGCTCCTCTTTCCTACCACCACTGTCTGCATCCAGGCACGCAGAGTTGTTGGATGAATGGCAGTAGTTTAACTTACCGTCATGCCTCAAGCCCAGCATGACTCAGAGAACTATAAGGTGAGCCATATACACAATCTACAGTTTCCTAGTAGTCAGAGAAGGCACAGAGAAACAAGGGGGGGTCAATATTAATAACAGTTTGTTACTGCCTGCCCTTTCTCTACGTAGTAAAATCCAACCTATTCTGCAGGGCAAAGTCCAAACCTCCCCTCTCCTGAGAAGACTTCCAGGAGACACAAATACCCCAGAGCCCAACGGCCTCCTGACTTCCTAACCTGCAGTCACCTAAATCTTTTGCCCCTAATCACAGACTCCTGCTGACTGGTGCCCTGCTGCAGTCACACTGCCTGCCAGGCCAGGTCTCCCTTCTGCTCCCTGATGCTTCTGTTGGGTCTTGACTTCCCGCCACTTTCCTCAGGGAGCTGGTCTGGGCCTCCTCTCATCTCCCAATCTGATCGCTCCCACATCAAGCTCAGGAAATGGCTTTGGTAGCTTAAGATGTGAGTTCTCACCCTTTCCTTCCCGCTGATCCCGGAACCTCACCATATATGCTCATACATTTTCATTATGAATGCTTTCATTGAGGTATAATTTGCATAAAGGACACCGATCTTACGTGCTGAGTTTGAGGATTCTGGAAGTTGTGCACACCACCTAATTACCACCCAAAACAAGACAGCAACCATGACCTTCACCCAGAAAGTTCCCTGTGCCCTTGGCCCCTTTCCAAAGGATTCTCTTCTTCCTTCCCCACCCGGACTCCAGGCTGTGTCTTCATGTGAATGGGTCATACAGTGTGCATCATACAGTGTGCACTCTTCCACGTCTGCCCTCCTTTGCTTAACATAATGTTTCTGAGATGCAGTTACAGTGTTGTGACTGGCAGCGGTTTGCCCTTTTTTATTGTTTAATAGTATTCCACTGTATGCATGCACCACAACCAATGTCTGAGTCGTTTCCAATTTTAGGCTATGATGTGTGAGGCTGTAAACATTTTTGAACAAGTCTTCTTGAATATATGTTTCCCTGTCTTTTTTAGTAAATTCCCGGATTACGGGGTCATAGATGCTGAACTTTATAAACAGCTGTTCCCTAAGGTGTCTGACCCATACTATCCTCATCAGCAGGGACCACGGAGGGACATGAGAGCGCCGGTTCTTTACATCCTTCCCCGTATCTGGTGTTGTTCGTCTCTTTGATTCCTTGGGGGTAAGATTACTCAGACTTCCTCGGCCTTCTCAAGCCCCTAACAGCTGCAAAGAACAGGCAGCCTGCTCGCTCTCTCTCCTTCTGTTCCTGATCTGAGCTTCTCCAGCCTCCTTGCGGACGCCTCCTCCCTAAAGGTTCGCTCTCTCCCGCAGCTCTGCTGCTCCTCTCCCCTGATCCTTGCCTTCCAAATCCCCGTGTTGAGCTTTTCATATGGTGAGGGGTAAGGGCAAAATCAGGGAGATGCTGTGGGTGCTGGTGCGATCATGCAGGAGAGGGTGACGTGGCTCGCATGAGCGTGACTCACGGTGGAGGTGGCAAACAGCGCTAAATTCCGAATGGAGGGAAGGAGGAGCTGACCTATCAGCTGACCTGCTGGTGAGTTAGACTCTCATCTCTACACCTACAGCCCTATCCTCTTTCCAAAGCTCTACTGCTCACTTCTAACGCGGATCAGACTGAAGGTATGTCTTTCCCTTAAAACCAACTCGTCGACTCTCCTAGTTGTTGTGATTCAATTAATTCTCTCAAAAAAAAAAAAAAAATTTCTGAGTCCAGTACTCCCTGTGTATGTGCCAGGCCCCTTTCTAGGCACTTGGGTCACTCCTGGGAACAAAACAGAGTAAACTGCTGACTTTTCAAGGATGATTATTTTTTGAGGGGGAAAAGAATAAATAATAAATATAATTACAAAGTGAATTATGTATGTGATAATTTAGGAGGCAGCCAGTGCTTTAGATAAAAAAGAGAGTGGGGGAGGGGGGACTCCAGAGTGTGGAGGGGATGGGCTGGAATTTAAACAGGGAGGTGAGGGTGAGCTCCCACCAGCAGGGACTGGCTGAGGGCATTCGCACAGGAAGGAAGCTGGCTGAAGGCTGTTGCAGGTGAGGGGCCAGTACGAAGGCCTAGGCAGGATGGCACCTGGTATATTCCAGCACCAGGAAGGAGGGCAGCACGCCGAGGGGCACACCGTGGGGAGGAGGGGGGTCAGAAGTACCAGGAGCCACATCACAGGGGACCTGGTAAGTCGCTGGGGGAGCTTTTGCTCTGAGGGAAAGCGAATCTAGCAGAGAGTTCTGGGCAATCTCCCTTGTATTGAAAAGAATCTCTCTGGCCACGGTGTTGAGAAGAGAAGGGGAGGGGATGACAAGGGTGAAAGAAGGAAGACCAGATGGGAATCTTCTCTCCCAGTAGGAGAGAAAGACCAGGGCTGCCCTTTCTTTGGCTAAGGGCACCATGTGGGCAGTAGAGGTGGTCAGAAATTGTTGGGTTCTCAATGCATTTGGACAATAGAGCTAAGCTACTCAAAACCTCCACAGACAAGTCATTCCATCACACAAAAAAGTAAACGAAGTTTTAAAAGCAACCTCCACTCCGAGTTCCACTACTTAAATGTAAGTTTCAAGGGCATAGACTAAATAATGCCTCTTACATTTACCTCTTTATTTAAAAGTTATGATTATTTTATTTCCCTCTCCCCATACCCTTTGTGGTATAGAGTAATACATGCTTCATTTCTTTCATACATTCTTTAGGGGGAAAAACCCCTCCTCACAGTAAAGAAGAACATGGCTTTTCTAAGTCTTAAAACATGCCACTACATGTAGCAATAAACTTAATCTGCTTACCTGATAAATTCTTTATAGTGACGTACTATAAAGAAGATCCGTGTCCAGGTAAGCAGCTTATTGGGCATCTACTATAAAGGGAGTTCAAAGACATTTTGGCATCCACTATTGGAGAAAATAGCTTTAGATGTAAGATTTGTGAATTGTGCAGACATGAAAGCATATTCCAAGAGAACATATCTTTCCACATCCACACTGACACTCGGGAGGCTAACTTCACAGGGAGAGGACCCGCTGTGCAAATGCAAGGGCTCCGGAGTCTGAACACTGTCGCCAGGTGACACAGTCCATTACGATCCGGGAGAAAGAAACAATACACATAACCCCTGCATGATAACTCGGCACTGTGATCTACTTGCAAGCAGGCAGGATTTGATTTTCATATTCAGTCACTTAGAGGGTGCTGCCCAACGAAGGGCCAAAGCTGTACGCCTTGGTCTTGCGTTGCTCGTTCCGAGCCACGTGGTATGTATGCCGGGGCCAGACTCCACCCCACGGCTACAAGAAGTCCTGAAGCCAACAACAGAGAGGAAACCCTCAACACAGTGAAAGCCATCGATGAGGACGCACAGCTGTTGGCAAATGTGTCTCTGGCGACACGACCAAATCATGTTCCGAACAGAAAACCTGTTCCCTTTTCTGAATTATTTTCCACCAACTCCGGACATCACGGCGACAGTGAAATCTTTTTTAAAATGCATTTTTATTGATGTCAGATAGGAAGGGAAAGGGAGAAAAAGATAGAAACATCAGCGATGAGAGAGCATCATTGGTCGGCTGCCATCTGCACGTCCCACACTGGGGATCGAGCCTGCAACCTGGGCATGTGCCCTGACCGGGAATCGAACCTCTTGGTTCAACCACTGAGCTGCACTGGCCGGGCGTGACAGAGGAATCTTCTGCAATCGAAGTGACAAGTGCAGGCATGCGCAAAGGCCAAGGCAAAGAGCGCTGGGTCTCTTGGCACCCACCCACACCACACACAACCGGGAGCAGAGATTATTCCCGGAGGCACCATGACACCAGAGAAAGACACGCTACCTGACCTTCCATAGAACACTTCAGAAGCAACATAATCAAGTGAGGAATGCTTCAACAATAGTGGCCGACCGACCGAGGACTCGCTTCCTTTGATCAGGGTGGTGGAACGGAGCAGCGAATCCTCTGTGAGCTACTGAAATATGCAGTCATTAAGGGGCCTTCAGGTTTACTTTCACAGCTGGGCTGAAGCTGAAAGGAAGACAGCAATTCAATCCTACATGCTAATGATTATTTAACAGATGTGAGACCCCCCTCCCCCTCCCCCCCTCCTTAATGCACGCCAAGAAGCATTTTCTGCAAGGCGGGGTGCTCGAGCTGCCTAATCCATTTATGTCCGCAGGCAGGAAATGTGCTTTCTGAGTGTCTCACTTCATAGAGTCATCTGTTTGCTAGAAAGGGCACGATAACACCAGACACTGTGATTTAAGACAGAAAGTTTGACAGCACATTGGGAAAGGACCAGTGGTATGAGAGGCACCGATTTCAAAGGTGCATAGTAATTTAAAATCATTTCTTGGGATATTTGGCTTCATATTTTTCTTTTAAACGTTCTACTGCTGAATAAGCAACATAATTGCAACACTACATTATACCCTTAGAGTGGACTTAAAATAGCTGCTCCTGAACAGTAATTATAAGAAATTCAACTACAGCAAGTTTTGATTATTTGTGATAATTGGATGTGGGTATGATTAAAAGTCACATATAATTTAATTTGTAGCTTCGGTCTTCACAGCCGATACACTTATCAGAAAATAATTAACTGACTTATTACTTCCCCAGCTATTTTTGGTTTTATTATCTTGGAGGTAAAAAAAAAAAAGTCTAGACAGTAAGAAAAATAAGCAAAGGTAGGTAGTAATCAAGACTATAATTTCACCAGGAATATCTCTTACAACTTAGTCTTATTGCACTAGGGTGTGCACTTTATAAATTGTGCAATATAGTGCTTTTACTAATAATTTATTAGCATTATTTTACTAATGATAATATAGTAACATATATTTTACTAATGAACATGTTAACAAAGCCTTATTGCCTTATTCTAGAGATGGCCTTATTATATATGAACACTAATGAAAGTGGAACTTGTCACACACTGTGGGTAAAAACTCCAACCAAACCAGAAATATTACATATATAGGAGATAAATAAGACAGTACATAATCAAGTAAGACATTTATATTGTAGCGTGGGGATGTGCTGTCCGAAAACAACAGATAGGAAAGCAAAGAGAGGGAAGGAACCTACGGATTTACAAATTGCCCCGGCAGAGGAATACCTGGCATTTCCGAGAAGCTAAAAAGCAGAGGAGCAGATGTTACGTCACCACAGGAGCTGCTACGGATCACCTGCCGGATGGAGGGAAAGCAGTGACACTTCCCTTTACGGATGACAAACCCGGGACCCAAGCCATACTGCGGCGACAGGACAGGGACCACTCAATTCACTCCCCAAACACATCGGTACTGCATGGTTATTTTTGCTGAGAGATTGTCATCTAAAAGGAAGAGTTGGGCTCATCTTGTGTGGAAGATAAGGGGAAAGCCTGGGCAGAGCAATCCGAAGGAACCTTCTAACACTTTAAACTGGCTAAACGCAGGACAAGCAGCCCCCTCCGGTAGCTAATCCCTACCCAGCTGCTGGAGACCAGGCTGCGAGACCACATGCCCGGGATCCCCGGACAAGAGGCCTGAGCTATGGGAGGGGCTCTTATGAGCACAGGCTCCCAGCAACGCTTCAGGAGCAGCTCCGGGGAGAGGAATGTGCTAGAGCAGAAGGAAGAGCGGGGAAGAGGCGATGGATGGCGGCAGCTGAAACGTGGAGCCGCGGAGACCAGAACGGAGAGGCACCGCTGGGAATGAAAGGATGGACACGAGCTGTTTCCACGGAAACATCCATCTACAAAATAACCTGGGGATGCTTTTTAATCAACAAGGGCTTACAGAGACGCTAGGTGTTAGAAGACCCTTTTAATAGCTTCTTTCCTAGCACATGCCTGACACACGGAAGACGCGCATTACGTTTGCCCCCCACTTTTTCCGACTTGTCCAAGATTAAGGATAATTGTAATTCGCGTGAATGAACTCATTCCTTCGTCTGTTAAAACGGGGATAGTACTAGCTGTCCTGGCTACATCAAAGTATTACAGTAAGAATCAATTGACATGAAACTTATGGAAGTGCTCACTTTTTATTAAAAATGGATGATTATTTTTAGAAATTATAGAATTATATAAAGTAAGAAGTGAAAGTCCTCCCTTCCCTCTCCAATCCTAACTTCTGAACATCACCAGCTGTACCAGGTAATAGTTTGAAGTATTAACGCTGCTTCCCTACCACCACCTCCATTGCCTTTCCCGTTTTCTTTCTCTGTATTCTGAGACTACATAGGATCTCAGGGAAAAGTTGTTAACATAGAAGCAGAGTATAAATGAATACATAATCCAGTCCATAGCATTCTGCTCCTGGTCCCCCAAATCCATATCCCTCTCACACGCACAATACATTCATTCCAACCCAATAGCCTCAAACATCTTAACGTTTCCAGCTTCAACTGGAAAGCCTAAAGTTCAAAGTTTTATCTAAATATCACCTACATCAGGGAAGGGTGAGACCTGAAGTAGGTTTCATCCTGGGGCAAAATTCCAGCTTAGAATCCAGGTTATGTGCTTCCAAAACACAGTGCGGGCAGGCACAGCGTAGGATTCTCATCCTAAAAAGGAGAAAGAGGCCAGCGTGTGGCTCAGTGGTTGAGTGTCCACCTATAAACCAGGAGGTCATGGTTGATTCCCAGTCAGGGCACATGCCTGGGCTGCCTGCTTGATCCCCACTGGGGGGCGTGCAGGAGGCAGCTGAGGGATGATTCTCTCTCATCACTGATGTTTCTATCTCTCTCTCTCCCCCTCCCTACCTCTTTCTGAAATCAAGAAAAAAAAAAATATTTTAAAAAATACATAAAAATAAACAAATGAAAAGGAGAAACAGGAAAGAAGAGAGGAGCGATGGGTCCTGAGCCAGTCCCAAAGCTAGCCAGGCAAGCGCGCTAGATCTGAAGGCTCTAGAACAGCGGTTCTCAACCTGTGGGTCGCGAGCCCTTTGGGGGTCGAACGAGCCTTTCACAGGGGTCACCTAAGACCATCGGAAAACACATATATAATTACATATTGTTTTTGTGATTAATCACTATGCTTTAATTTGTTCAATTTGTAACAATGAAATTGGGGGTCACCACAACATGAGGAACTGGATTAAAGGGTTGCGGCATTAGGAAGGTTGAGAACCACTGATCTAGAATGATCCTCTTTGCTTTGATGCTCTGCCCCTTCACCCCCAGGGTGGTGCCTGGCTCCAGCTCTGCTGGGTCAGGCTGTGCACACACCTGGCTCTGGGCGGCTGTGCCTGCAATGCTTCGATGACAGATCTCTGGCCTGCTGGAACTGCTTCCCGTGTCCCTCTTCCCTTTGCCTGAAGAACAGTGCGGGGTTGTACCTGACTAGAGGCCCGTTCCAGGACTGGAAGGTCTGAGAAGTCCAATGGCCCTCCTTGATTTTGCCCCCCCTTTTCCCTTTCCCATGCATTCAACCGGCCAATGTCCAGCTGGAATAAACCCATCTCTCTGTCTGACTTCTGTTGAAATGGCTGATTAAATCCACACCCGCAGTGCTCTCTTCAGAACATGCTTTCTCGTTCTTTACGACATGGGTGGGCTGAGAATCTTCCAAGTCTTCAAGTTTTGGTTGCTTTTTGCGTAACAATTCCTCCTTCAGTTCAGCTCTCACTGGAGCGTTTCCCATAAGCACGGACGGATAAGGAATCGAGTGGATGCTTCAACCCTCCACTTAGAAGTGTCCTTTGCTAAATATCCAACGTCATCATTTGGAGGTTCCGCCTCCCACCAAACCTGAGAACACAGTCCAGCCCCGTTCGTTCCCTGCCGCTTTATAACCAGGATGGCCTTTCTGCCAGTTTTCAGTGCCAGGTCCCTCCTTGTCACGTGGGACTCACTACAATCACTCTGAACATCCCCATCTCTAGCACGCACTCCAAACTCTCCCAGCCTCCGCCAGGACCCACACGTTTAGATGTTTGTAATGGCGGTACCCTATCTCTTGATACCAAAAGTCTGCATTGGGCTGCTACGGAAAGTACCATGCATTGGGCGAACAATGCACATTTCTCTCTCACAGTTCTGCAGGCCGGGAAGTCCAAGGTCAAAGTGCCGGCCAAGTGGGTTCTTCCTGAGCACCCTCTTCCTGGCCCGTGCCTTGCGGACAGCTGCCCTCCTGCTGTGTCCTCACTCGGCAGAGAGCGCTGGTGTCTGTCCTTCTTATAAGGACACTAATCATCATGAGAAATCCCCCCTCAGGACCCCATCTAAACCTCAACATCCCCCAGCCTCACTGCACATACCCTAACTGGGAGTTAGGGCTCGATCAGGCACTCAGAGGGTGACGTCCATTTACCCCTACTTCCTAGGCTGGAATTAGAAAATGGATAAGATTTGACTATTTGAATGCGGGGGGGGGGGGGGGTGTGGGGGAGGGGTGTGTGTGTGTGTCAAAAGTTAAAGCTTATTTTATTTTAAACAATAAAGACAGTTGTGTTTCTTCTATAGCCTCAATTTGCCCACACAATACATATATATTCTTGGAATTTGGCAAATTGCTTTGTAACCCACTCCACAACAAAACATAGGTGTCCTTCCAAGTGAGTGTGCATACACACGCGCGCACACACACACACGTGTGCACATACACACGCTTGTTTACATGCATATATACACAGAATATCTTACATATACTTTAGAAAGTTCTCTTTTATAACAACTGAATAGCATTATTAAATAGCATGAATTACCTTTTGTTGAGCATTTAGGTTGCTTCTAATGTTTACCTGTTACTACCACTTCTTTTTTAAAAAATACATTTTTATTAATTTCAGAAAGGAAGGAAGAGGGAGAGAAATAGAAACATCAATAATGAGAGAGAATTATCAATCAGTTGCCTCCTGCACGCCCCCTACTGGGGATCGTGCCTGCAACCTGGGCTTGTGCCCTGACCAGGAACTGAACCATGACCTTCTGGTTCATAGGTCAGCTCTCAACACTGAGCCACACCAGCTGGCCCTTCCACTTCTAATCTCTTGTGTAACTACAGGTGACTCCCCAAAATGAATACACACTGTAACAGCCGATGGCTCAATTTTGAAAATGAAATGTATCTGAATATACACTGCCTTTATAATTATTCAACGTGGAATATTTGTATACATTTTTGGGACACCCTATCTTTCTATAAGGTACAACCAGAGCAGTAAGAAACTGAGTCGTAGCTTAGCCATAGAAACGATTTTGATAGGTACTGACAAAAGCTTTCTCATTAAAAGTTTTTTTTCATAACAAAAACATTACATGTTCCATAGAAGAGCTGGGGAAAACAGAACTACAGGAAAATAAAGAGCACCCATCCCCCACCCATCTACCCAGAAGCAGTTCGGCTTCCTGCTTTCCTGTCGTTTCTTTCTCATACAAATTGCAATCATACTATATAGTTCTGCTTTGCTATTTTCTATGTATTACCGTGGCATAAGCATTTTCTCATGTCACTATTTGGAAGAATTTTTTAAACTGTAAAGGATAATGAAGATATACGCTAATGTTAAGACACCTCTGCTTAGGTATCACTTGACACTATATTAAATCTGAACTCATAAATTCAATATTTAATAAATATATAGGCTTTCCCAACCACTAGCCAACCCAGTTTTAGAACAATCCCATCAATGTTGCCTTAAGCCTCTCTCCTATATTCCATTTGTTCAAGTATTAATTATAACGGTTAAATCCTGTTTGGCTCTTACACTTGGCCTGCCACGTCTCTTCTCACTTGCAGAGTGACAGCAAAGGCCTGGCAGTCACCCCCAGCTGGAGGTGGCACACAGAGGACTGCATGCTTTCTTTTACTCAGGACTACACCTTTGCACACCTACGGAGAGACAGATGCACCCGACCTCATGCCACTAATTCCAAAGAACATATGCAGCCAATGTTCACGGCAGCATTATTCACAACAGCCAAGATAAGGACGCTGCCCACGTGCCCATCAGATGAGTGGATAAAAATGTGATGGTATGTCTACACAATGGAATACTACTCGGCTATGAAAAAGGAAATCTTACCTTTCGTGACAGCATGGATGGGCCTGGAGAGCATTATGTTAAGTGAAATAAGCCAGTCAGAGAAAGACAAGTATCACATGACCTCACTCATATGTGGAATCTAATAAACAAAATCAACTGACACATAAAATAGAAACAGATTCATAGATACAGAGAACGGACTGACAGTTGTCAAAGAGGAGGCCGGTTGAGGGGCTGGGTGAAAGAGGTGAAGGGATTAAGCAAAAAAACCCGAAAGACCAAAAAACACAACCCAAACTCATAGATACTGACAACAGGATGGTGATTATCAGAGGGATGGGGGGGTGGGGAGGTAGAAGAGGGTAAAGAGGAGATTAATGGTGATGAAAAGAGACTTGATGTGGGTGGTAAATGCACAGTATACAGACGATGTGTTATAGAACTGTACATCTGAAACCTAAATAATTTTATTAAATAACGTCACCCCAAATAAATTCAATAAAAAAATAAACAATAAACACTCAGACCTCACACCACATGGGGGGCGACCTCCCGAACCCTGCTTCTCTGACAAGCTGTGTCTGCTCATTTCGCTTTCCCCTGTGATGGTGTTCGTACGGGGCTGTCGTGTGACACGTTCTCTCCCACCCTCTTTCCTGGCAGGACCTCGTCATGTATGAAGCCCTCGTCCTGTTTCCCTCCTGGTTCCATCAGCACTGCCTGATCTACGTGGCGCCACCCTGGGGCTTAGGGGAGCCACCCTGGGGCCTGGGGGAGCCACCCTGGGGCTTGGAGGCACACACGGAACAGATGTGATGCTTGTCAGTGTGATTCCTGTTGCTTTGTCCAAGAACAGAGCAGGCGTGACCACCCACGATGGCATTAACCGGGGCAGGAAAGAGGGGAGCGCCCTGCCCCCTGGGAAATCTCCGTCAGAGCGGCTGTAGGAGCTGAGCGCTGTGGCTTCTGCTGGCTTCACAGGAAATCCCTGCCGCAGTGCGAGCAAGGACGTGGCCTCTGGGAAGGACCAAAGTTTGGAAACAGTAAATGGTTGACTCTCCTCCCAATGGACTCCACTCTCCATTTAATGTTTAAGAAGAAATCTGAGAAAAAATTGTGGATTATGTATTATTATGATTCCAATTTTTCTTCACATTTTTCAGTGTCTTAGCTATTCACTTTTGGTTTTTAATGAATAGAAGTGTGTGTATGTGTGAGTATATGCAGTTGTGTGTGTTTAAGATAACGTGCTTTTGGAATTTTAATTTTAAGGAATAACTTGAGTGCACGGCACTGTTGCCAGGATTAAGCTGTGTGTGTGTGTGTGTGTGTGTGTGTGTGTGGTGTTACGTCGCTTAGTGCTATGATATGGGATAATTCCCCTTGCTAGATGGTAGGAGGATTCCCGCTTCTCCATTTCTCAAATGGAATTTCAATCAAAGCATGCGCTTGAAAGTAATTCTGAATGAAATAAAGCTTCAAGTGGCCAGTGGAGTGAAAACACTTTATGAATAGAACACGGCAAAGTGTGGGCGTCGGAGGAAACAGTGGGAAAACCTGTTTATTACAGGCACAGCCTGGGGTGCGCACTGGCTTTCTCACTTCCGGCCCAGGCTCTGCTGGTGGGAAGGAACCCAGAAAGGCAGGCGACCCCTGCTCAGGGGAACAAAATTTTGAATTCTAAACAGAACAAAGGACCTTTTGTTGACTGGTTACTCCTTTATTGTAATTAGACAAAAGCAGTGTGAGCTGAGCAAGGACCAAAGAACAAGAAACTCATTTCTATGGCAACTGGCGACATTAGTCCTTGCAGAAATTTTAGGAAACTCTTTGCATTATACCACTTTTGACAATTTTAATTTAAATAATCCAACCCTGTACACTCTATCATTTGCATCAATAGTAAATGTATGTGTATATATAAACTGCTTTAAAGATACACGTTAATGTAAGACCCACCATACTCTTCCCTACATTGACACAAGGAAGGTTGCTTTTCAAAATACAAAACTAAGATCTGAAGAGAAAAAAAAGACAAAGAAGTGAAAGGAAGAGAACAGAATAGAAAATGTAGAGAGGAAAGGTACATGGAGACTAATCTGATTGGACTGGAGACGCCGTGGTCCCAGCGGACAGCCTGGAGGACTGGTCGCCCACCGCACTGCGTTCACTCCAAGCCTCACTGAGTAGGCCTTCCATGGCCCCGGGGTGGGGCAGCTGCACAGTGCGTGTGCATTCTAATGCTGGCAAACTACCCATTCCACCCCCTTTACAATGATAAGGTCTCCACGTAAAAAATCCACAAGGCATTAAGCTTCTCTGGAAAAAGCATAAAAACCGATTTCTATGTAATGACAAGTCAGGACCCGGGTCTGAGAGCCCACAGATACTATGGGAACAGAATTGTTCTTTACATGGAGACACATATTTTCCCGTGTGCCATTCTGGAGAAGATTAAAACTTCGGGCTTTTTCATTGTGTTGCTTGGGTGAGATTAACAGCAACCGTCTTTACTGAGGAACCAACGCCTCCTTAGGCATCACCAATGAATGTCCTCTTACTGAACCGATGGGCTGCGTCTTTAAGAAGCCACACCTCCCAGCTTTGCCACTTTTGTCACCCGCACCTGGAGAGGCTGCTGGCCGTGTCAGACATGGCCGAGGGACAGGAAGACACACGAGTGTAAACTTCCCGATGCTCCCGCTGCGCCGTGTATTTCGGTCACCAAGTCACGACGAGTCTTTCCTTCACCCCATGTGGTGCCCCTCATCCCAGCAGCAGCCACAGCCAGTCCACTGGGGACACGTCCCTGGGAGCTCTCCGCTTGCTTTCTGAGCATTTCCAATGCGGGCGTGCTGGGATGGCATGGTCCCTCCACCCTTCCCTCTCCTTCACTCCCAGGGGGCATCTACTGAAAGTAACCCAGAAGCTCAAGGTCGTCTCAATGCCACCTAAGCCCTTCCTGATCACTAAGGGAAGTCGGTCCTACAGGTGGGAGCCCAGCCAGGCGGAGGCCAAGCCGCCATGCCTGGCTACCAGCTCTCTTTCTAATCCCTCTGGAAAAAACACACAAAAACTGGGCTCTATCCCATCCAGCCAGAAGCAACCGAGGATTGCAACTCAGCCACAGGCAGCAAACTCCAGGGAAGTTTTGAGGTAAATACTACAGATGGTGCAACATCCAGGGGGAAGTGTTTCGGATGCACACGAACCCTTTTATGCCCGAGCTTAGCCAAGGGACACCCTCCACTCAGAGGTGATTCCGAGACTACGTGGGGGCGGTGACAGCAGCAGTGGGAGGGGGTGGGGAGCACAGGGGGTGCAGGGCTGAGGATGTACCTGTCTGGCCTGGGGGTGATTAGAATCTGTAGGATGAGGAAGGAGACTGTAGTTTGAACTCCAACTCCCCTCCTTTTGTGCCCTGTGCCTTCTCTGGGTATCACTGGATGGAGACTGTATGCCCACAGAGCGAGCAGGGGATGAGGTCATTCATAAGAAACTATTAACGTGTGGACTAACAAGGTCTTGCTTAGGGTTCTTTGTGAATGATGGCTCACTTGTTATCTTACGTAAGGTGTTAGCGCTGCATTAAGGGAAATAAGCATTTGAGCCCTGGGCGGCATTGCTCAGTGGTTAGAGAGCATCGGCCCGGGCACCAGAGGGTCTCATGCTAGACTCCTGGTCAAGGGCATGTACCTGGGTTGCAGGTTCCATCCTCAGCCCTGGTTAGGAGGCATGTGGGAGGCAACCAATTAATGTGCCTCTCTCATATCAATGTTTCTCTCTCTTCCCTCCCTCCCACTCTCTACAAAAACCAATGGGGAAAATATCCTCTCATGGGGATTAAAAACAACAACAACAACAAATACTAATAAGTAAATAAATAAATATTTGACAATATTGATTAAGGGCTGAGCCCCAGCTTAACAAAATTCGAAAAATAAACATAATTGCAGATATTCAAATATATTATAATTTTCTTAGAAACAATAATAACTTTAATGAAGCTCAGAGAGCTTGGTTCACACAAACACGTGATTTCAGTGGACATGTGAACAGTTAAATGTGTTAATCGTTTTGTACAGTTTTGCTAATATCCTTTTGAAATCTGCAGTTTAGCCGGACTAGTATAAAGAGGATTGATTTATACACCGATAACCAGTAGAGGTATGTTGAGTGGAAATGAGAAAAGCCATTTCATTTTACAATTTACATGAGAAGTTATAATTTGTTTTAGTATTCCCTCCCCTGAAAAAAAAAAAAAAAGCCCAGATACAGAACTTAAGAGTCGAGCAGAAATAATAAAGTCTGGTAACCACATTTAGTAACTCATTCTCAGCGCACAATAAATGCATGATAAGATTTGGCTGCAGGAATAAATGCGATTGCTGATTGAACTAGTACATCTGTGCTCCCCTACCCTCTTGCTTGCCTGTCTTCGAGGGACTCTGATAAAGTGAAGGAACACAGCGTGTGAGCAATTTTGCCTGGCTCCACATGATAGTTAAGTGCTTTGGTACGTCTACCAGCTATGCCTTTCTCTGCCTTTTCTTAATATAAAAACATGGGGTTGGTGTGGCCAGCAATGCACCCAGTAGGAGTGGGTCTTCCTCATTGCTATGTTTGCCTTGTGATCTAAGGTGCCCCCAGATTTATTCCCCCAAACGCCAGCTCCAGGGCAATGGGTGGGGGAGGGGAAGGGGACACTTGTAAAAGGAGGACCTTGGAGGTCAATACTTGATAAGGAAAAACTTTTGAACACTAAGTTTTCGTTCTCTAAATATAAATCTTTTAGTGATTCCTCAGAAAAGAAAATATTTACTATCTTAAACAGGACATTGCATAGGTATGAATTCTAATAACCAAGTGATTTCACTAATTACTTGGTTGCATTCGATTCGGAGTAATTTGCAGAGTTTGTAATGCAATAAGCTATGCCTGAACGGTCTGCGAACTCCACTGCCAGTTATAAGCAAAACTCCTTTTCCTGAAAGGACTTGCCTCTCTGAAATGCACCACGTGGCAGGAAGCCAAGGGAAGCTGGTGCTTAAGCAACCAGGACAGAGCAGTGCCCGCGCAGGCCAGCCTCAGCCAGCCAGCCGAGGGAAATGTTATTAGAGCTTTTGTGCAGCGAAACTGCTGCTTTCGTGGCCATGGCATCCGACAACAGGAGTCCTTGGTTACAGGAACCCGGGAGGTGCCCTGCCTCCCAGCAGATTTCTACATTCCTAAGGAAAGGGCGCACCAGCGGGGTGAAACTTCTGCACTCTTAATGGGCTTGGGACAAGGAGGCTCAGGCAGGGTGCATTCGGACAGAGAAAGAGACGAAACAGAAATAAAGTGCTTTGATTATTTTTTTGCATCAAGTATTGGGAAAGTTATTCTTTCCCAGTAACTTCCAAGAGTTTGTCAAACAAACAACAAAACATTAATTTGGGAGCATATCAATGAGTTGTTTTTTAAAATGAATTTTCAGAAAAATTTTAAAGTATTAGACTTTACAAGTCATAAAATCAAGATAAATGCATCACTGAAGTTTGAAGGGTGACAATTTAAAGTTCGTATAATGCATTTAGTATCTGCATTTGTTAGGGATTAAATTTCCTCGACATGTGATTTACTTGTATGGCTTTTTAGTTTACGTTAATATTTCATTTATTAGAGCATTCATCCATTGCTCATGTGCTCAGCACCTCCTATGAACCAGGCACAGAATTTCATTTATAATGTTGCAGTTTTAAATGTATTTTAAGACTCAAATCTATGTTTAAGCCTTAAGCCACACAGATAATTATTTTCTCTTAAAAATAAAAAAAAATTTTTAAAGCATCCACTAGTACTATCAGACAACTAAAATTTTTTTTTTCTGAATTATGGCAACATAATGTCTACCAATTAAGCATGATATTTTAAATAAGACTTAAATAGCATTAAAAACACCCACTTTATGATAGGTTGGCAGTGATTACAACACACAGGTAAATTTTTATACCTGATATCAAAAAAGAATTGTACTGAACACTACAGAATAATCTGGAATCGCTTGCTTCATTTAGTCGTTGACTAATTCTATCAGAATGGCTGGTTGTGTCAATTGTGCCCTTACTTTACACTTACCAGACATGCTCAGCAAGGCCACGCATGCGAGCTAAGCAAGCAACCATGTCCACTGCTTTTTTTAGAAGACGGGGATAATGTGGTATTGTGCGCTCGAGGCTTAAACAACAGAGACCACAATAGTTCCGCCTTCCTATTCTCTTTCTTCCTTAACCTTTTAAGCTGTTCACTGCTTCGGTTTTAGAAAAGGGTAAAGAAAAGGAGACGCGAAAATCACAAGAAAAGAAAAAGGAAGCGGGGAAGCCAAAGGCGAGAAGTGGAAATAGAATTAAAGCTGCAAAAAGACAAGTCAGACTTCATTGTCTCCCAAGTCGGCCTGATGATGAAGTGGGCTTTGTGTCCCAGGCCTTTGAATATTCCTTTCTCTGTGGATTTTAGGTAGATCTGCATTTTAACTGCCACTTAATAATCCTATGACTTTGGGCAAGTTATTTAACCTCTCCACGCCACAGATTCTTCATTTGTAAGACAGGGTTCATGATACCACCTCCTCAGGGATGGGACATTAAATTAAATCACACACACACACTGCCTGGCTACTAGCGTGCTCATAGCAGGCACCCATAAATCATCTATTCTCTATCTATCTATCTATAATAACAAGTCTTACATTTCACAAATTAGCAAATCAGTAATGTTTTCCACCTAACTTATTTGAAAGAGTAAAGAAAGATTAAAATTAATCATCACTTTGAGTGTTTAAATGTGAGATTCAGAATTAAGTTGGTCCTCTTAATTACCCCTCAAATTATGGAGGCTTCTGAATTTTATATTTTACTGCACATAATTTTTTTACCTGCACATTTCAGAGTAGCTCAAATAAAACCTGAGTGGGTAGCAAGAGTAGTACAGAGATACACATTTCCCTTCAGCTCTCTGAGTCGTTATTTGGGGCCAAGTTTCTGGTTCCTATCCTAGTTGGTATTTGCAGATAATCTTGCCCTGTAGTTTGAGTGTTGCTTTTAAAATTGGTGTAGATATCACTTCCGCTATAGAATCACTTATGCCTTTTCTAGAGTCTTCTGGATCTCACATTTTCTCATCACATGTTAATGGGACTGTATCTTTGGATATTAGCATGTCTCTAGCATGTTACACTTCCAGCAGGTTGGGCCATCTGGTGACAGTCAACTTGTGGAAGGAATCACTCGTCATTCCAACTTCTTGGTCTGTGAAAGGGTTGAATTCATACTTAGAGAAAGACATGCAGTTAATGGCAGATGTGTAGGGAACACTTTTCTCTGAAAGTGGAGAAGCCCACAGTGAGAGGAGAACGAATGGGTCTCTATCATTAAGGAGAAGAGGTGGAAGACGATATTTTTCAAAAATATGAATTGCAAGGATAATGTAGTTCAACCAATTATTCAACCACACTATGAACATTTTTGTAAGTGAATGGTCAGATGTGATGAGAACAGTAATTGCCCATTGGCAAAAGTTGGAATACTTAATTAAACTGAACAAATGTATTTTTCATACATGAGAAGAACAGTACAAATGACTTTGGCATTGAAACTGAGGAAGAAAAACAAAACAAAAACAATCAAAACTAGAGATCAAAACGAGATTTTTTAAAAGCGGGCCAATCATGGGGAAACCTTAGTATGTGTAAAATGTTTCTCTGTTCTCCCAAAGCATGAGAAGGAACACGAACAGCTTTTTCCCCTGAGGATCGTCCCCATTCCAGCCTCACTTTCTGCAGGTACCAGAGGTGCCGGCACCGGTGCCTACGAGCAGCCATAAGTTAAACGACACAGAAGGTGTGTGTGAGGAAAAACCGCCACCCTTTCCTGAGCACAGCCCTGAACATTAGCCGGCAGTGGCCGCACGGCAAGGAGAGGACGCACAGTTGTTGGCTTGGTAAAGAGGAAAGACTGAGTGAAGGGGACTTGTGCTTTGAGGAGATTTGGCACCTGAAGTAAAAATCAGGGGCTTTGAAGTAAGTTAAATCACCAAGCAGGTGAGCTCTCTCCATCTTCTTGGAAGGCTGGGACCCTAACCCAACTCGCCACGCTTTTGTCATCGGAGTGAGAGCTAAAAAGCCCACAGTCTGCCTTTCGCTTCTAAATGACAGATGTCGCTCTTTCGCCAAGATCTTCCCTAGCAACGTGCCACTGAGCAAAGGAATGAGAAACTGTTGAAGATAAACCGTAGTCATTACAAGGATCAAAATTATGCCCTCAAGTTTATCCACAGTAAATGATTTCAATTTTCTAAATGATTATAAAGATTACAAAAGTGAACTAGGATGTATTTCTTATAACAGGGCTGCCCCTGCTGTGCCCATTTTTAAAAACTGATTTACTGTCCCGCCCGCCCCGGAGCCACGGCTAGCTTGCTCCCGTGGAAGCTCTATGCTTTCCTGAAGGGCTTCAGTGAGCCATGCACACTCGTCCGCAGCCGATCCCTAAATTCAGCCAAGTTTCAATTTGGGAAACAAAAGGTATTTTATATAATTTAAAAATATCCTTTTAAAATGTCTGAGTACATTCATTAATAGGACCCATATTAAAATAATTGACTTGGTCTTAAACCTCCAAGTCTAACCTAAATACTTCATCCTATAGTTCAATCCACTTTTCCCTTTTCCCATCTTTGGTCACCAGGTGATCACCATCCATTACATCTTTAAAACCCATCTCCCTCCAGCTTTCTCTCCTCCCTCTTACACACTGCAATTCTTCCTGAGTTTTCTCCACGCGAGTCTCCCTGTGTAGCTCTCTGGCCCGCTTGGTGGGCCTCGGGACACCCTTCCAGTTTCCGGATGGTGCAGCACCACTGAATTCTGGCATGGGACCGGCCAACACAAAGGCATCCAGTTTACCTATCACGCCGCTAGGCTGGGAGATCCTTGAAATTAGAAGCCAAGCTCTGTACCTCTTTGCAGCATCGGAAACACAGCAAGTGTTCAATAAAAGATGAATGAACGGGTCAGCGATCATGGGAACTCAAACGTTAGCTACTATTGTAAAACAATTCAAGAGGGTCTTGTTGTTGTTGATGTTCTTTTTATTTTATTTTTTTCACATCTTTATTGTTGAAACTATTACATATGTCCCCTGTTCTCCCCACTGTCCCCTTCTAGCCTGGCCCTGCCCACCTCCCCAGGCTTTCACCGCACCACTGTCGGTGTCCATGGGTTATACATGTATGCATACAACTTTTTTTGTTGATCTCTTCCCACCTCTACTCACCCCCACCTGAGCAATAGTGGGGGGCAATGCTAACGCTGAGTAAAAGCTGATAAGCAGTCTTGTCACTCCCAAAAGTCACATGTCACTTACATACAGTAAAAGATGCAACCTTATTATCCTTCCGCACGATTATCAAGTTTTGCTAGTCCGCATAATGAACAGGGGTCACGCGAGTCAGGGAAGGCAGTAATTACATTTGGAGTGAGTCTGATTAAGTTATATTTACATTATTAATTTTATCCTTACATTATGAATGTCATTACTCTTCTCCTTTTGTACACTGTGTAATAGACGCAACGCACATTATCAGCACCATTGCTAATCACCAGAGTTTGAAAGTGACTCCTTCACGCAAATACACCTAGTTGAGTGTGCATCTGTGCAATTTACCTGGGTGACTTGCAACCCCTGCTCTTATCTATATATATAAAAGCCAAATGACCAGAATGACGGAACAACCAGTGCGGACTGGAACAACCAGAACGACCAGTCGCTATGACACACACTGCAGCCAGCCAACAGGCCTGATGGGGGCGGGGCTGGCCGACCAACCTCCCATGGCCCCTCACCCCGGTCGGCTAGCCCCGATCGGCCCTGATCAGGGCGGGCTGGCCAGACCCCATCCGTGCATGAGTTCGTGCACCAGGCCTCTAGTATTTTTATAAAAATGATGATGAGCATGCGCAGACTGTTATCAGAGTCAGAAAAGTCAGCATGAGCATTCAGTTTAAAAAAAGGAAGGGGTAGCATCATCGTCTTTGATGGAGGGAGGACAGGGGTACAACTATATAGATTTTTTTCAACAGAATCTACTTAAACCAATTCCAAACTGGCTTTCTCCCCAAAGCACCGCTCACCCCCCCACAGCAGGAGTTGGAACGAACATCTGTCTTCCCCATCCCAGCACCATTCAAGAAGCCCTTTATTCGGTGACTACGCCAGGCTAAACTGTCTTAGGCCCTGGGGTTACAAAAAGAGACGCCTTCCATTTTGACCTCAAACAGTTCACATCATGGGAGGGCAGGTTTACAGGAACAGAAGGTCCTCCAGGTATTCAGTAGCCTGTCTCCAGCCAGGGAAACCCAGGAAACGGAAATAAACATTTCAGGCAAGCGTCAGAGACTAACAAGGAAGGCAGAATAAGGTTTCACAGAGCAATGTCAAGACCAAGTCCTCCAGATGTTGACAGTACTAACATCCGCAAAAGACGTTACCACCTGAGAGAAGAGAGACATACTTGCCTAGAGCAGGAAAGAGGATGGGAGGCAGGCATTACTCCAGGAACTGTGACCCCAGAACTGTGACGTAACCACAAGAGAGAAGCGATATGCTAGCCATCTGGGACATTATTCTGTGCACTGGCCTCAACAAACAGGCCTGTGGATACAGCTACTTTTCCTGTGTTTGTGAATCAAAATCCACTGAATCTCTTGAGTCCGGCGATTAAAATATAGGCTCATTTGCATACATACATACATACATACATACGACCAGGTGAGCTATTCCAGGAATTGCTACTTTCTGTTCTGAATCCCATATTAACAGTTTATGCTGGGGATTTTAACTTAAATTTTCTAAAAAACTCTACGGTCATGTGGATAATGTTTTAAAATTGCTCTTTGTAACATGATAGGTGTTGGGTTTGAGTAGAATTCTTTAAAGACCTTTAACTATTTCCATGTACCAGTACGACCCCCAAACATAACTCTAACCCAACAGAAGGGCTCCCACTTTGACTTCCTAAGGAACTAAATATACTACAAAATAAGACACACTGCAAACCCTCAAAGAAACCGAAATTTCTCCTCTCTTAACCTAGATCAACTCCTCTGCAGTTGGACTAGATAAAAAGGAGGGGGCGTGGTTGAGGGTTGGGGGAGTCAATTGGGGAAAAGGAGACTTATGTAAAACTTTAGACAATAAAAAAAAGGAGGGGGAAGCAGGGTTATAATTAGATGCTACGTCCCCCTTCAGGAGCCTCCCTCTCCCTGGCCTCCATGCCGAGGTTTCCAGCCACACTTGACAGATTACAAGAACCTGCGTCCCTTTATCCTCCCTCAAAGACGATGCTTCTGAAGGAGAATGCCCCACATCTTAAAAAGAAAACACTTGTGAGAGGATCTCAAAGGGGAAGAAAATTAAGCAAAGGAAATACTTCAAAAGCAGGCTCCTCAGGCAAAGTGCTGAGCCCGGAACAACACGATGAGTCTGCTCCCAGCCTGACAAGCCCAGTGTTTGCCCCCCATTCTCCACCTCACACCTCCTGATCCCCAAGCCCCAGGCTCATCCTGCAGACCCCCTGATGCGCTGGGACTGGAGGGATTGGGAGGCAAGGGGGGCTTCCCTGCAGGCCGCCAGGGCTCCGCCCACCTCTCCGTGGAAACGCTTTCTTTTTGGAATGCCAGTTTCCAAGTCAGGAATTTGACTTTGAACAGACTTAATCCTTGAAAGGGAACCGTTCTGGTCTGTGATTACCATGCTGATGTACTGGGTTGTAACAGCCACCCGTGTGCGCACACAAATCCACACACGTGCGCACACAAATCCACACACATGCACACACAGAGCCACACGGAGTTCTGGAAGAAGTAGGCTGTGCTAAGTGTCCCTGCCCTGTGAGACTCGTCCCTGGGACGGATTTGGGAATGCTCTCTTCCCTCACCCAGGCCCCTGCTTATGTAGGTAAGGGACTGCTGGCTGCAAAGTAGGAGAAACAAAATCACATCCTCTCTGGTTTTCATTCTGGAAAAGCCAATGGCAAGTTGCTCAGGAAATACCATAGGTGACCCTGGGGCGGAGAGTGCAGGGGCCGAGGGGGGCGAGGGAGTGCGAGGGAGAGACAGCACAGCTTAGAGCTGGGTGACTCAGAAGGGCTTCGGGTTGGGCGGTTGGTGGTGACTGCTGTTCAGGAAGGTTCCAGGGCTGCCTAGGAAAGGCGTCAGGGTCAGGGCCCATCGCTGGGATCTGCTTCAGGGGTAGGGGTGTATGAGACCCTTGAAATCGTTTGGTCTGGCCCCACCAAGGCAACCACAGGCGGAACTCGAAATTCCATAAATCTAGGACAGTGATGGCAAACCTATGACACGCGTGTCAGAGGTGACACGTGAACTCATTTTTTTGGTTGATTTTTCTTTGTTAAATGGCATTTAAATATATAAAATAAATATCAAAAATATAAGTCTTTGTTTTACTATGGTTGCAAATACCAAAAAATTTCTATATGTGACACGGCACCAGAGTTAAGTTAGGGTTTTTCAAAATGCTGACACGCTGAGCTCAAAAGGTTCGCCATCACTGATCTAGGAGCTCTTTTCATAGCAACATACATTTATATTAAGTGGGTGGTATGAAGCGAATGATGTTATCAATATCCAAATGGCCCTTGGCAGGGAAAAGGTTCCCCACCCCTGTGCCAGAAGCTCCTGAGGTGGGAGCGCTGACCCTATGCCGCACATCTGCCACCCCCAGAGCAGAACATCTTAATCGGGGAGGAACTGAAGGGCCACCATCACGTGCCCACCCGCTGGACCCCGAGGTGCCCTCCCCCCAGCAGAGGGCAGCGGCCGGCAGGCAGTGAGGTCCTGAGTCTCACTCCAAGTGACAGCAGCCCATTAGAGCTGTGAGTGTGTCCTAAAAGCGGACTTTCTTCAGGTTCCTAAAACTCCCGTGTTTACTGCGAACACTGTGAATCTGAAAGCCTGCCATGCCTTTCTAAAACAAGAGGGGCTGGTCTGGAGGAATTCTGAATGGGGGGCAGGTAGGTCTCTTCTATTCCAATCAGATATGGGCAACTTTTTTTTTTTTTTTTTTAAGGGAGATGGCAAAGAAAATGGCTCATGTGGCTACTATAGAGCATCTACTTCTTCTCCCTCCCTTAATAGCTATAACATCCCTAGAATATTTTATATTGACATCACGTAAGTTTAAAATAGCCTTTTAGTTTCCTACATGATGTGAAAAATAGAGAATTTAGTCAAACTCCAAACAAGCTGCCATCTTCTCTCAGTGGAATGGCTCTCCCACCGGAACGTCCCAATCCACACGGAGAGGGGTTGGTCCTGTGCTCAGTCGGCAAGGGCCTGGATGAATCCAGCACTTAGCAACCACCTCTGGTTGTCATGGAGACTGGATCATGGAGAAAGAGAACGTGTATGTTCAATAACTGATGGACCAGAAAAAGAAGATGATGTAGAAGGAACCAGGGAAAGAAATCCAAAAAAACATGGGGTAGGTTTTATACAAGGGAAAGAGCGCAGGCTCACCACTTTATTTGGAAGAAGTGTTATTGATTAACACTTAATGAAAATGAATTCACATTCATGATAGCCTATAAATAATTTATCAAACAGTTAAAAAGCTCAGTGAGAAAAAGTAACTATAATATAGTTTAGACATAAATCTATAAAACATTGTACTCCACTTCCTATGACCAATAAGTCCAAGAAAACCTGGAATCAAGAGGTCCCCGCAGGTTCTGGATTGAAGAGGGGAGGTGTTCGCAAAGCAAACGCAGACTCTGGTCCCTTCCTCTGCTTCCCCCAGAGTCTCTGTTCCACTGAATAAACAGGTAGATGCAGCAGCCACAGGTCAAGATCCCTGCTTGCTCACGAGAATTAATCACAAGAGGAAGCTCAAGAAATGGAAGAGGAGATATTTATTTGGTAAAAATGTACATATTCAATATTTGGAAAACTAACATATGGGAATAATTCCAGGGGATCATGTAGATTAGGGAGCCTATATAAAAAAAGGCTAATATGCAAATTGTCCCCTCAACCAGGAGTTCGACCAGGGGGCGGGCCAGCCATCCAACTGCCCATGGCCCCTCCCCCTGGCAGGCCTGGCCCACTCGGCCCTGATTGGGGTGGGCCGGCCGAACCCACCCATGCACGAATTTGTGCACCTGGCCTCTAGTTATAAGTATAAACATGTTGCAAATCTCAAGTTAAGAACTTGGTCATAGCCCATCTGTTGTGGCTCAGGGGTTGAGTGTTGACCTATGAACCAGGAGATCATGATTTGATTCCCTGTCAGGGCACATGTCCGGGCTGTGGGCTTGATCCCCAGTGTGGGATGTGCAGGAAGCAGTCGAGCAAAGATTTTCATAATTGATGTTTCTCTCCCTCTCTCCCTCTCTCTTCTTCTCTGAAATCAATAAAAATATTTTTTTTTAAAAAGAACTTGGTCATATGTGCTCGGATGTTAATATGCACCCCTTCTGAAGTGTCCTCTTCTCAGGAACAGAAGGGGCGTGGGTAGAGCGTTTCGAAAACAGACACCTCTTGGTCATTCTTTGGGTTGTCCATGTGTAACTCACCCACTTTCTGAATGAGCTGTGGACAAATGAAAACTCTGGCAGGCTTCCCTGGTTTTGTGTATGTGTGGGGTTTTTTTGCCCATTTCCAGACTCTATTTCAGTTGCCTGGATAGGCTGGGTTTTCAGAGAAAAAAAGAAACGTATGTTAATTAACTGAAGGAAAACACAACAAATATTTGTGGGGCACCCGCTGTGTTCCTGGCATGGTGCCAGGCGCTTGGGGTACAGAAGGGAACAAAATAGATATGGTCCCTACTATCAAAAGCTCTTAGTCGTTCTCAGAAGGAAACAAATAGCAAATTAATATAACTGCTATGAAAAGAAACACAGGACAGAGAAATGGAGCAGAAATGGTGGGTCCACCCAGACAGGGAAGTGACAGAAGGTTGCCCTTCGGAGCTGACATTAAGCTGAGCTCTAAACAGAAAGAGTGGTTCCCTACCAAGTGGCGGGGGCGGGAGGGGGGGGCTTCCAGGAAGAGGAACCAATTGTGCAAAAGTGTCAGTGGCTGTAAAACTGGGTGGCACCTCACAAATCACCTTAGCTAAAGAATACCCCTATCTTATGCGGGGCAACAACTTCCCATTACTTCTTCTTTCTTCAGAGACACAGCATAAAAACGCCAGTCCCTGAGGGGAACTTAGTCGAAAGAGGCCCAGCACAGAAGTCACCGCTCTTCACTGCTGGATTCTGATGCCTGGTGGGGAGCTCCTGATGGGACCCAGCTCCAGCTCAGGTGAGGACGGCGATGCTGGGAGGGGTCCAGAGATTTGCTGCCATCCGCCCAGATCAGAGCTAATCGCGCATTAGGTGAGAGCCTTCTCATCTATCCCCCGGCTTCAATTACCACCCATAGAATGATCACGTCAAAATGTGTGTCTGCAGCCCTGACACTTCCCTGGAGCTACTCAGCTGTCCACCCAGCTGCTTCTCTGCTATCTCCACTTGGATGCTGCAAAATGCTTCCTTCTCACAATGTTAAAACAACACTCCCGCCTCCCCCCAGCCCCAAACTCTGCCCTCGTCCAGTGTACTCCCAATGAGAAAACGGCACCCCTGCCCATCCCATCATGCGAGTCATAGTGGAGGTGTCACCCCGGAAATCCCCATCCCCCTCACTCCTCTGCTCAGTCTGCATTGCTATCTTCCCATATTTATCTTCTAAAATCCACCCACTCAGTTCCATCTCCACTCCCACCTCTTTGCAGACTCCAATCTGTTCTTCTACAATGTAGTCAAAGGAATAATTCAAAAGACGAATCCAGTCACATCCTTCGTCGAGGCCCAACACTCTTCCGTGTTTTTGGCTCAAGATCCAAACCCTTGAACACCGCCCACCACGGCATCAGGCTCCAGGGCAGCGCTGTAGCCACTATGCCTGGCTGTCCCTTCCTCAAAGGTGCTTGCTCCCTCCCGCTGCCTTCGCACATGCGCTGCCCTTCCCTGTGATGGCCTTCCTCCTCTCCCTCCTCTGCCCCTGGTTATGTCCACACCCCCTTCGCCTCAGCGCAGGTGACAGTGCCTGGGGTGAGCCCCATCTCCACCTCCACGGCGACCTAGTTATTTGTGAGATATTGCACTGGCGTGCTTGTTGGATGAGAAGCCCCCGCAGGGTGGGGACCCTTGTCTGGACTGGTTTAGCTTTGTATTCTCAGCAGTTAGCAGAACGCCTCGTGCTCCGTGCTCTGAGCACTCCAAAAATACTCATAAATAATGCCGTTTCATCACACTTCTGGGGAGACCTTTGGCCAAATAGCTGTGTTTCGGCCCAGGACAGTCTATTACTCTAACCTGCCAAATAAAGGGCACGGCCTGCCTGCAGGACACGTGAATTTTAGAGTTCCATTGAAACGTTTATATCGGGTGAATGAATTTCTCTGTTTTCACATTCAAATGTCAGGCAACCCCCGCATGTGAACTCCCGCTGAAGAAGGACAGTTAAACCGAGCGAATGGCAAGTGCTTCAGAAGCTCCACGCGTGGAAACTGGGAGCCACTGGGAGGATTAGAAACAGCACACGCCCCCCCCCCCCCCCCTCCTGCAGCCAGGGCGTGGCAAGAAGGGCCCGGCTGCATTCCCTGACTTCAGAGGACACTTCTGTGTCCCGGGAAACTTCAGAGGACACTGCAGCACGGAACATACCAGAGACAGGCACACAGATCCACACGCAGCCAACGCCAAACCCACACGAAGTCCCTAGTCGTAGCTTTACCATGAAGCACCAGCGGAAAATGCAGAATTACCAGAAGCAGCAGGACTGTGCAGGGACAGGATCAGGAGGAGTTTCGAATCAAGGCTAAAACGGGCTCCCGTTGGGGAGAAGGGAAGGGTTCCGCATGCGGGGGGAGAGGGTTTGCAGGAGCAGAGGCGGAGGAAGAGGAGAGGCAGGCGGCTGAGGAGGGCATGGTAAATCCATCGCTTCTGAGACTGACAGTGGGAATTTGGTTTAGGGGTAATGCAAGCAGACAGACCAAGTAGCCGATGCAAAAAATTGGTGCAAGGCATGGCGCACAATTACAAGATCAACAGCGCACAGAGCCCGTGCCTCGCAGAGAAGGAGACCCGCGGCGTTTCGGAGGTGCGCGCTGAGGTCCTGGGGTTCCAGTCTGGCTCCTGGGGAGGGTGCAGATAGGACCACCCTGAGACAGAGGTGGGAAACCTCCGCGGCCACTGTCACTGATGTGAGAGCCGCACGGGATGCTGCCAGCAGGGCCGGGATGAGGCTGGGAAGGTCGGAACAAAACCAGGTGTTCTCACAGCAGAGAAGCGGCGGATTCGTATAGAAGCTTCCGGAACACGTTATCCAAGCTTGACTCCTTTCTAACGGAAACATGTCCTTAGCTGCATTTCTGCCTTCCATGGCCCTGGCCCCTCCAACACAGCATCTCTGTGCCTCACCAACTACCAGCTCGTAGGGAACAATCCTGAATACAGACACTGAACAAGCGGGGACGATGAGGTTCCCTGACACGCGGGGAAAGAGGGAGCTACTCCACCTAAGAAGCAGCCAACATATCTCACAATGAAGCGAGTCCAACCTGAGCTGCCCGAGACCAGCAGAGGCGGGAGGTGGAGCTGTCACGCGTAGGGGATAAGCAGCAGCGACACCACAGAAACTCACCCCTCGAGTGAGCAGACCGCCCCGTGCTAAGGAGCGAAGCTGCAAGTCACCCCAAGTGTTTCCAGGTGAACAGGGTTCCCTACGTCATCAGAGCAGGGAACAGGGTGGGAGCCAGGCCCGCAGGCCCGCAGAGTCACTGCTGATCCTGTTTTCAGCAACTCGATGTTGTTTTTCCTTTTTTTGGCAGAAGGAAAGGGGGGAAAGTGCAGACTTTCTCTGGCAGCCAGGACATGATCGTCCCCTGACCCACTTGGGACGTCACCAGCTGCTAAGAGACCGCCCAGGGTCTCTGGCGAGTTCCCGGAGCTGGAAGCGGGGCAGCCTTTGGCAGCCATTGCTCAGATGTTGAGCAGAGGCGTTCGTTCGAGGCGACATCCCCATTCCATGGCCGTGGCCCTGCTGCTGGAGCTGGTCACGCGGATAGAAGACAGACTGGAGTGGCCATTGGGATGTAAATTTTCTAAGAATGGCTTATAAACCTCAACCAGGCTCCTGGACTGTGCCACTTGACGCTGGCTGCCCTAACCCACTTACAAGTGACAGGCTTGATTGCGCCAGAAGACAAGCGTGCGGGGAAGAGAAAATCAAAGTCGCAGTGATGACAATAATAACGGGAACAGTGAGCTGTGCAAATCTAACGTCAATACAAACACACGGTGTTTGTTCCGTGGCACTTATTTATCCACATACTGAACAGCGTTCTCCATCGCCAGGAAGTTAACAGCTTTTTAGAAAAACTGCTCAACAATGCTTGGATAGTAGTTGTTGGGTATCAGTCATTACTCCACGTGTTTTACATATATTAGCATATTCTCACTCATTCCTAGGATAGTTCTGGAGGGAGGCTCTTCTGAAAGGGAGGTGCTAGTATTATTAACATATTATAATACATAACAATTCATGATGGGTCATGAATTACAATAGAAATCCTTCATAAAGATTATAAAGATTTAGAACCATACATGCTGTGCCTATATATTTTAGAAGTACATGTTCACACAAAATAAAACACCACCACCACCAAGTAACAGCCACCGGAGAGACTGCAGATATAACACGAGATTCTCTCTTTTGCCCAAGCCCTGGCTCACACAGTCCTGTGTCTGCTGTCGAGTCTACTCAGAACAGTTCTTTCAAAAAAGTATAAATCCCAGTAAGCATTTCAGGGCAAATAACAGTATTTACCCCAATACATCCTGGGGATAGTGAGAAAACAGTAAGTACCTAGTCCTACTGAGAGCCTCTTTCCACGGGAAAGGGGAACGTTTTTCTGTCTGAAATTCCACCCAGATTCCCTGAGGCTGGGCTGATCATCTCAGAAAACTTCGACCATAGTTGCTGTTTTCCTAGACTCCGCCCCACTATCCTTTCCACACACATGTGTTAAAGGGCTGATGGGCAGTGTGAGGCCAAGGGAGCAAGTTACATGCCAGAGAAATCCTGAGTCAGGTAACTTAGCAAACATGCTTGTTCAAAGCAGGAATCATCCACCAAACTTCAACTTGCTTGGACAGTGAAGAATGGCTATCCCAGGGGATGGAGATATATATATATATATATATATATATATATATATATATATATATATATATATATATAAATTAAGTATATATTTCATATATATTTAAATAAATATATATTACTATGTTAATATAAATATATAAATATGTAAATATATTTAAATTCTCGCTTAAAGATAGAGGATATTTTTCCCATTGATTCTAGAGAGAGTAGGAAGGAGGGGGTGGGGGGAGGGAGTGAGAAACATAGACATGATGGTAACACATCGATTGCTTGCCTTCCACAGGTGCCCCAACTGGGGAGGGGGGGCAGTCAGGGATTGGACCTGCAACCTAGGTACGTGCCCTTGACCAGGAATCAAACCCGAGATCCTCTGGTGCACAGGCCAACACTCTAACCACTGAGCACACCTATACTGCATAGAAGGTAAAAAAAAAGGTGCTTTTTGTTGTTTGCACATTTTTAAAACTATTATCACTGTGAAATCTATGACGGCCCCACTTCCATTCCTAATTAATTCAACTACAGATAGAAAACATGATCTAGTCTCACTTTGCAAGCCAGCATTTCTGTTCCCCCCCAATCATTCTCTGTTTTAGTGCTCACAAATCCGGACTTTTGTATAACGCTCTATGTCCAGGGTGACCACGTAATTTATTACCCCAACGGAGAGTGAAAGCTGGTGTTGTTAGCGACAGTGCCAGGGCAGCAGGTGTCCATGGGCACGGGCCAGGGAAAGCCGGCTCTGTCGCCAACGTGCCGGACCATGTCCTGCTCCAGCAGCCTAGGCGAACCCTGCGCCGTTATTGCCCCCTCGCTCAGCCTCCCTAAAGAGAATCCATTTTCAAAATTACCCTCCTGCAAGGAAAGAAATTAAATTGAATACGTGTTCAGTCACTCACTACGTCATCCTGGGTAAATTATTCAATGTCTCTGGACATTGTGCTCTAGAATCCCGCAGAATTGAACTCCGCCTTCATCTTTTATTGGCTAGGCATCCTTAGGGAATTTATGTACTCCTTCTAAACAACAGGCTCTTCATCTGTAAAATGGGAGCTATAACAGTACCTCCCTCATGGGTTTGGGGAGAAAATGGATACAGAAAGGACTCCAGGGACCACTGTTAGCCACACAGAGTACTGCATATGTATGCACGTGCATTACTTTCTCTCTCCAATCAAGTTTAAAAGCTCTGCAGATGGAAACCAGAACATGGCAATAACCAGACGTGTCCCTACCTCTGCAGCCTTGCTTTCTGCTTTGCAAGTGACGTTCCACAAAGACAAGCCAGACGGTCCCGCCAGCCCCTACACTCCTCATCCTATTTCTCAACGTTGCGCCTCGGTACTGTCCTCTTGCAAGGAAAGGCCACTGTCCTTAGCTGATCCCCATCAGCACTGTAGTCAGCTCAGCGCATCCCCGGCAGGTAACTTTCCCTGACTTCTGCAAGCCGGGTCAGGTCTCCCTCTCTGACCTTCCTAGGAAGCTGGGCAAGTTCCAGTTAGCACACTTCAACAGGTGCAAGGGTGTTATGATGATATCATCCATCACCTCCCCAACCAAACTCCAAGTTCTGGGATGCTTTTGGTTCGTCTTTTCAGAGTACACCGCACACAGTGGATCAGAAGCATGTATGAAGAAATGACTGAGCCAGTACATTATACATGCTTGTGAGTCACTCTAAGTACTTCACATAGTGTTACACATACTGTGAGGACTCAGTAAATAAATACTTAGTGCCTCCTGGATTATCAGATGATAACATATCAATGAAAAGACAACCTTTTACGTGAAAAAAAAAAAGCTAGTATTTCAGAATTCAAGTACTTTTTCCAGGGAGTAAGAAGGATTTTTCCAGGCTACCTGAAAAAATCCTATATAATAAAGAGGTAATATGCAAATTGACTCTCATGCTATCACACCGTCACAAGATGGCTGTGCCCACAGCTGAGGAGAGGTTTCCGTAACAAGCGATCAGCAGGGACCTGAGGCCGTGCACCCCCCACCTGGGCTGGGGGACCTGAGGCTGTGCCCCCCGCCCGGCACCAGGCCAGGGGACCTGAGGCCGCACCCCCCTGCCCCGTGGGGCTTGATAGGAATGGGGCCAGCCAGGTTGGGTCTGGGTCTCGTGTGATTTCAAGGTATGTGCTGGTGGGCGGGGACTTAACTCTGGGTCCCACAGCATGCCCCAGACTGACAGGAGGAAGATTTTCATATACATTTTACTAATTGTCTTTCATCTCTGACACTTCTATTGTAGAGAAAGGGCAAATAGCAATATTAAAATATTTCCTCTAATGAATTCCCTTTTAATGTGCATGAATTTCGTGCACTGGGCCACTGGTGTTTGTGTAAGAGATGTGATCTGAAGAGTTGACTGCAGGTCCCTACCCATGAGAAAGGAAGGGTCATTCCTGGGTAATTAAAAGCCTTAGTGAAGCACCTCCACAGCGGGCTGGCCATGTGTACAAGATGAAAAGGCAGGGTCCCTGGGACATGATGAAACACGCAATACCATGAGGCGTCAGTCCCTGGTGCCCGAACACTTAGGCACATCAACGTGCCCCCTGGCACTCAGATCATAATCCCGGGATCACCTGCGCCCTCGGAGCACAGTGTCCAGGTGACAACTCTGTGAGATGCATTTAGCATCCCCGCTGGGTTTAGTTCCCATCAGATAGAGTCACCGCCCACACCTACATCCCCGTAGGCGGCTTGTGAGTGACCACGTCGCACTTTTCATTGAGTGCATGAGGTCTATTAAAAATCAATACCTGTAGCCACTATTTCATTTTCAGAGAAAATGGCAATTACAGGAAGAGAAACATTTACCACCATGAGACTGATCTGACGGTGAGAAGCAGTCACTGTGCCATCACGGGTGCGTCATTAACTCTTTCTGGCCACTCGGGGAACATTTTCAGTGCTGATCGGAAAGCGGTAATTTATTAAACAGCCCCCTCAGGGCCAGAAAGAGTTAACGTGGTAATCAAAAATGAGCCATTCACTCCTCATCAACTAATCAAGCTCAGTAAAATTTTTATTAAAATGCCTCTGATACTGTTCAACTGAAGTTTTAATTGAAAAACGGAAAGCCATTTAGCTGGAAATGCGGTAGCGTGGATATTACCATCAACTCATCCAAGGAAAGAATGGCACGTCCCCCCAAAGACAGACAATCATAAACAACTATGCCTACAATTATTAGCGCCAACACCAATGCCACCACTATTTCTGAGATGGGCCTATTCTGTGCCCATCACTATTCCAGACTGGATCTCCAAAATGGTAGGTTCCATCACCAGAAATGGAGGTGCCGAGAGGTGATAAGCCATGACTACTAGTAAGAGCCAGGTGTCGGGTATCACAGTCTATGATGATTTTATTATGGACCGAACTGCTTCTCAATAGATAGAGACGACATTGTTAGCTCACTAGCGATCCAAATGACCTCGAACATGTTGGACACAGTTTATCCATCCACTGTCCACCCCAGAGGAATCGGATTAGGTTTAGTGCTTATTTTTTTTTTTTTTTTTTTTTGGGGGGGGAGGGTTTGGACAGGAGAGCTACCACAGCAGCCTGAGAGAGTTTCCTTAGCAAGGCCTGCCTGTGTGATTGGCCCCTGCTGGGCTCCGGGAACCCGGATTTGGGGAGAGTTCCCACCACTCCCGGATGCTAGGAGTGGCTCACTGCGCCTAATCCATTTTATGAGTGGGGTGCTTTATACAGACACCCACTTTCCTCCCGTGAGTCTGGGTTTTGGGGACATGCTTGACAGAGGGTGCCTTTGTGACCAGCCCAGGAAAAACTCTGGGCACGGAGTCTCCAATGAGCTTCTCTGTAGACACTGCTCCACACGGCCTGTCACATCTTAAACTTGTTATATCCAAATCAATCAAAACTCATTGTGTACAATGACGAAAGTATAGAAGCAACCTAGATGCCCATCAACAGACAAACAGATAAAGATGTGGAACACCCATAACATGGAATATTACTCGGCCATAAAACAGAATGAAATCTTACCATTTGCGACAACATGGATAGAGCCAGAGCGTATCATGCTAAGTGAAATAAGTCAGAGAGAAAAATACAAATATCATATGATTTCACTTACATGTGGACTCTAAAGAACAAAATAAATGAACAAAACAGAAACAAATTCATACATGCAGACAACAGATTGATAGACCTGGGTTGGAGGGGACAGGTGAACAAGGTGAAAAGGATTAAGAAGTACAAATTGGCAGTTATAGAGATCGGCATGGGGATTCAAAACACAGCACAGGGAATACAATGAATAATCCTAAATAATAAAAGGCTAATATGCAAATTGTCCTCTCAACTGGGAGTTCGATGGGGAATTCGACCAGGGGGCAGGGCCAGCCGGCCAATCTCCTATGTCCCCTTCCCCTGGCCGGCCCTGGCCAATTGGGGTGGGCCAGCCTGACCCCAACCGTGCATGAATTTGTGCACCAGGTCTCTAGTCTATATAGTAAAAGCCTAAGCTACCATTACAGCAGAACGACCAGAATGACCGGTTTCTATGATGCGCACTGACCACCAGGGGGCAGATGCTCAATGCAGGAGCTTCCCCCTGGTGTTCAGTGTGTTCCCACAGGGGGAGTGTCACTCAGCCAGAAGCCGGGATCACAGCTGGTGAGCCCAGCGGCAGCAGTGCTAAGGAACAGCGAGTCCAGCAGTAAGGAGCAGTGTGCAGGTGGGCAGTAAGGAGCCAGGAGTCCCGGACTGCGAGAGGGAGCAGGCTGAGCTGAGAGACACTTTCCCCCACCAGTGCACAAATTTTGTGCACTGGGCCTCTAGTACTGTAATAACTATGCATGGTGTCAGATGGGTATTAGACTTATTGGGTGATCATTTCAAAAGGTATATAAATATCTAACCACTTTGTTGGACACCTGAAACTAATATAATATAGTATGCCAACTGTAATTAAAAATTAAATTTAAAAATTAAAACAACCCCTCTCATCCCCATCCCATCCTGTACTCCCCCAGTCCTCCTACCTATCTATGTCTAGTAAGCAACACTAAAATCCACTGAGTACACAAGCTGAAAATGTACTCATTTCTGACTCTCTTTTCCTCAACCTCCACAGGGAATCCATAAGCAAGTCTTGTCAATCACACCTACAAAACAGACCCACTTCTCTACATCTAAACTTTAGACCAGCAGCTCTCAAGCGGGGGCAATTCCGCTCCCCGGGAGACCCTGACAATCTGGAGACATTATTAGTTTTCATGACTAGGAGGGTGTGGCTGGCATTTGGTAGGCAGACTTCAGAGATGCTACTGACCATCCTTCAATGTACAGGGAACCCAACCATAGTACCTGAGCAGCCCAATGTGTCAGTGATGCTGAGATGGAGGGAGCCTGTGTGAACCCAGGCAACACCGGGTACGGCGGCATTTAACCGCTTCTGAGTTTAATGTACGCACGCACTCTGTGTCTACTTTACGCATCCTTCTAGACTAGAGCCAATCCTGCCTGGAACAAAACAGAGTGGAAATAAAATTGATATTATAAACAGGGAAAGGAAAGTTCAACTAAAATCTATAGCGTTTCTAAAAGCAATACATTAGAGAGATATATAGAGCCTGTTGAAAAAGTTTGACGCGCATGAAATTTAGAGATAGTTTCAATGACAGAAAGAAAGTATGAGCCTGCTATCTTCGTGCCTTTGGGTAATATTTTTTCCACATGGACCCAAACAAGAAAAAATTAGGAAAAAAGTCACTCAACCTGCGATGAATATGCTTGTGAGCAAGTTGAGATGGAAGCCACGTCGGTTATGTAACTTTCAAACAGAGGAAATTCCTCACTGACCAGTCTGAGATTCCCAGTTATCTCAGAAAAAATTTTCCCTGTGCTGGTTGACATTAGGATATCCTGCTTACACACATACCAAGTGAATGCATAAACACCTGCCGAGGCGTGGGGCAGAGCAAAGGCTTAAGTTAAAGCAATGCTTGTCTCTCCCTCACTGACCTGGCGTAGGTCACCGGCACCCATACATACTGCGCTTACCTCACTGTAGGACAGCTGTTGGCTTCCCTTTCTCTCCACTGGACATTATGCCATGGCTGTGGGGTCAGTGGTTTATCTGAATTTCTATCAGAACATCGGGCCCCTACGTTGCTGCCAAACAAACATTTATTTGATGAACATGTCAATGAATCAATGAACAGATGAATAAATGAGAAGATGGGTAGGAAAGAGAACTCACTGGTAAAGGCAAGGGAGGGTGCTGGGGTGCCTTCCGTGATATCTGGGCTCCTACAGCAAATGGGACGGAGCGGGGACATTTATCCGACTCCAGCAGAAAGCAAGAAGAATGAAATGGGACCTAAGACTCATCCTGGGGCCACACCTCTAGGTAAACATTATAAGTGGGTACGCCCAACCGGTGTGGCTCAGTGGTTGTGCGTCCACTATGAACCAGGAGGTCATGGTTATATATTCCTGGTCAGGGCACATGCCCGGGTTGCAGGCTCCATCTCCAGCAGGGGGCGTGCAGGAGGCAGCTGATCAGTGATTCTCATCACTGATGTTTCTATCTCTCTCCCTCTCCCTTCCTCTCTGAAATCAATAAAAGTGTATTTTTTTTTTTTTAAAGTTGGTGGCACACAGCAGAGAGAAGAGGCTGTCTTTTCAAAACAACTGTCTCTGTGATAGCCTCACAAATGCCTAAGTGATTGGAAAGTGTGTAATTAGTGACCAGAGGAAGATGGACAGGTTGGGCAATTTCTATACACACGGAAGTACAATGCCATGTATCCATAAAACAGAAAATAAGGCATAAAGACAATATTTTATAAGACCAACTAATATTTAAATGTTGGTTCGTTTTAGGGTTCCTCTCTAGAATACCAACCTTCCCACTGTTCATCGCCATCCCCCCCAACTCCTTTTAGGTTCCATTACTGCACTGACCCCGATATGTCAGGTGCTTCCCCTTTCATGGGGAAATTCTGGAAACGGCAATCTACCCTGAAATCACTTCGAAATTATAGGAATAGAAATCGGCAGTCACCTGGGCCTTGGGGAAGCGTAGTTGCAAACACAGCAATCACAAAAATTTGTCACTGCAGCTGAGTACCGATGGGTTAAACAGGGCACAGCCGTGTCCTTGGCACTGAGGGGACAGCATATGCATGAGCACCGAACTTCTAGAATCAAAGCAGATCCTCCAAGTAACTCCCAGTCACACTCTGAGGGGTTCACATTGCTACAGAGTGGGTTTGTTTTAGCATTAGGATATAATCTGCCATGATAAATCACTGTTGTAATAAAAGAAACATTCTGGTATGAATTAATGTGACCCATGTGTCCTTAGCCCTGAGATTAAGGTCTTTGTTGATCAAGAGTCCTTTCTGGCTAAGTTTTGATTATTCATTTTGAACATAAGAACAGAGGAACATTAGGTTTGAAGGGGTCTTGAAATACCCTTGGCCTAACTCCTTCTATATAGATAAAAAAATAAACACGGAGGTTAAATTACCAATCCAAATCCACACAGCTACCACATTCCCTCTACGTGTGACATCATGGATGATAGCCCCAGTCACCCATTTAATTAGGTTTTGTATGGGCTAAAATGCTAAATTAAATGCACACAGTGGGGCCTGCCCGGTGGCTAAGTTGGTTGGAGCATCCTCCCATGCACAGGAAGGTTGTGCATTCGATTCCTGGTCAGGGCACAGGGCACATACCTAGGTTGTGGATTTAATCCCTGGTAGGGGTGGGTGTGGGAGGCAGCCAATCGATGTGTCGCTCTCACATTGATGCCTCTCTCTCTCTCTCTCTCTCTCTCTCTCTCTCTCTCTCTCTCTGGAATCACTACAATAAAATAAATGTACACAGTTGTTGGTTTTTTTAAAATACCAACAGGCAATAGTTACCTTTAATCCATATAATTAAAATACCGTCTTTGCTTCGGTAACATGATCACATACCTTCTCCTCATTAAAGTCTAATGACTCTTCTGAATCATGTTTGATCATCTGTAATTAGGCACAGCTCCATGGTGACAACCATGTCACAATTTACTCCTCTACCTGGCAACTAGGCACGTTTCTTATTTAAATGTCAATTTAAAAAATACATCCCAATTTCACAAAGTTCAAACAAAAGCACACAGATGTTTCAAACCGGAGGGAAAGTAGGAGGTGCCGGCAGAGGCCTGGAGGACCCGTCTCCTCGCTCCCCCTCCGGTGAGTTCCCTCCTTTGCCTGTGAACTACCTTGGCCTCCTTTCCTGGGAATATTTGCTTCCGAAGCTAACACTGCAGACACACATTCTAACGACAGAAAAACAACCCAACTAGCCAAATTTCATTTGTCAGAACGGATTCTGCACACTAGCAAATTTCACATATTATTAGGGGCTCAGAAAAAGTCAAAGAACTCAGGAAGGAGACCAAAGGGCTAGTCTCGGGGGAATACAAGATAGCCTGGTGACCACTTCAACCACACGGGCAGCGATTCACAGTCAGCTCGACTGTCAGGCGGACTCACAATCAGGTGAGTCAAATGCAGTTCAGCAGGTCAACCCAAGAGCAGCAACTTCCTGCATGTTACATCATTAAGATGTGTTGCCATGGTGAATCTGCTAAAAAAGGAAACGGGAAGAGACCCGAGCAGCTATTGAGGCTTTTTGGTAAATTAGTACCATTCATTCATTCATTCATTCATTCATTCATTCATTCATTCATTCATTCATTGTGTTGACAAAGAGTCAAGTAACTGTAGGCCTATCACCTTTTGCAGGATGGTAAGGGACACAGTGAGTTATAGGCATGGAGGGACAGGAGGCTGGCATCATGTGGAACATTTATGGGTCCAGGTAACTGATAAAGGCAGATGTTAGTGGATGGGTGGGCCTACACACCGTTCCAGGCTACTTTACGGGCGTATGACATTTTTATTCAAGTAGACGTGTTTTGTTTTGTAAGAGACTGATTTTGTGAGAAGCATCAAGTACAAAAGGAAGAAAGCGGAGAGTGATGGAAAGGGGTTGGCTCGGGAGTCAGACAGGATCTGAATTCTAATTTTGGCAGCCATTATTGTCTGACTTTGGACAGATCGTCGAAGCAATGACCTCTCCAGCCTCCATACCCTGACCCGTAAAACTGGCCATAACCCACGTCCAAGGTCACGGTGGTCACGGTGAACTGTATGCCCGGGACCAGCAGCTCCTATAGCTTCTGCTTTTAATTTCACAGTGACACCCTTAGCGCGCTGCGGGAGCCTGCCTCGTAGAGGAACCCGATGGTCCGCTCCCGTAAATTTTATGAGGACACGTGTGTCCTTTCCTGAAGTCAGAGGCACAGCAGGGCAGGGGCAGTCCAGCCAAGTGACTGGGGATTACTGAGCTCACCTGGGTCAGGGGGAGGGGAGGTTGTTTTGTATTGTTTGCATGGAATTTGGTCGACATCCTCTTGTTTTAAAAAGCTCTGACTCCAGGGCTGGATTTACAAACACTGGCTTGGTGCTGGAAGAGCTTCGTCAGGGTGGAGGTGGAGTAAGTCACTTTTCTGAATGGACGGAAGGAGGTTACTCTGGCTTTCCATGCGAGATTTCCGATGTCACCATTGAAATGGCAACATATTCACGTATTTGGCAAAACAATAACTTGCCTCATTTGACTTTCACTTTCTTGTTGTGTGTTCTTCTTCCTCTTGTCCAAACAAACCTGAGTAACCGCAGCCTCTTAACCGACCGGAACTGCAAACGCAAAGCCATGGCGACTGCATCCAAGTCCCAGGAAAACGAGGGTGACAGTGGTGGGGAGGCGGCATGAAAGGGACTCAGGGACAGCTAGATTTCTCAGGTTTCCAGCTCCTCCTTTTATGGCAAATTCTTCCCTCTAAACTGGTTATCTCCCCTTGTCGCATGTGAGGAAACTCAACACCCTGCTCACACCATATCCCAAGAGAAAGTTAACAAAGCAAAATGCCTTGTTTCTATCCTCCCCAATCACCCGGCTTGTCTTTCACGGTAAGAATTATTTTTAAATGAGAAAGTAGGGAGGGTTGGCTCCAATCCTGTCCCTTGCCATGGAGGTGCGCTGTGATATATACAGCAAGGCTCAACCCAAACCCAAAGCCAATCACAAAAGACACCGGAAGATATGCTGTTATTAACACGAACATTTTCAAGTCGTCCAATACTCTCTCTTGGGGAATACAATTTGCCATCAAATTACACTTCAATCAAGAAACGATAGATTGTGTGGTTAAATTTGTTGCTATGGCACAGCACGGCGATTCTTTTCTCTTCTTCGTGCCCAAACATTTTCTACAAGAAGAGGGGGTGGGGGTTGTCCCACCCTGGACTGCGCATAAAGGGGCCTTTGCTGTTCCAGGAGGGTTGTAACTGGTTAAAACAACGGAAGACAAAGCGGCAATAATCACTCGGCTGACGGGTGAAAGCAGAGAGGAGAAAGAGGGAGCTTGGAAGAGTCCCAGCCCCAGGCGAGAGCATCTCCCTTTGATCTGTGCGTGTGCCGTCTGGCTTCAGACTGGAAATCTCAATTAAGTTTTATTCAAAAGGCACCGAAAAATGGGATAATAGGCCCCATGAATAAATAATACGGAATTATTTAAACTTCATTTTCCCCTCTTATGTATAAAATATTCCTCGCCACCAGTTCTTGAGAGCTCATCTGAGTTAGAACATCTTAGGAGCCTCTTTTCTGGGCGATTTTGCTGGGAAGTAAATGAAGACTATCTTCGCTTTGATCTAAACCACTGGGTACGAAAAATTCTTTTGTGAACATGGAAGGACAATCCTGACGCTAATGAATCAGAGAAAAATGAGAAACAGATTAAATGTACTTAGATCAGAACTTTCGCGTCTAAGATTTATTATCCAGTTTAGAAAACAAACCATGAGCTGGAAAAAAAAGAAATCTACAGGGGCAGCAACATTCAGAAGACTAAAAAGGCATTTGAAGAAATAGCAATTCTTTAAAAAAAAATCATCTAAGTGAGCGCAGTTCCATATTTTTGAATGATTCATTAAGTGAGAATGAAGTGACGATGATGCTTGTAATTACAGGCCTATTTTATGTTCCCGACCCCCATTTGCTCCCCAACCTGCGGGACTTGGCACGGGCATCGCTCTCTCTCTGCGGGAGATGGTAGCCTTCTGCAGCCAACCTGTGGCGACGGTTATCTCTTAATTAAAACTCTACATGCAAATAGAGCGGGATTAAAATGTGCTGTCGAAAAAAACACACACGAAGCATGACCATTTATAACCGTACAATCCCTTTCATCCTGTGTCTTAATACCGCCTAGCGTGGGTGTGGACCTCGCCCGGAGCGAACACCTGCATTGCCAATTCTTCCCACTGACATGGGAGCATGAGCCAGTAGGGTCTTCCTATGGCCGTGTCACTGCTCTGAGGTGAGCTGTGTTCCCCTGCAGGAGACACACTTTGAAATATGTGACCATTCTACCGAACACTCGAGTCTTCCTTCCATACAGTGATGACCCATTTGACCTTGAATTGTGAAATTTATTTTCTAAGTTTGAGATACTTCGCGTGCTAATGTACCATCCTTACCTATCTGATGCAAGACTGAAATAGAAAATGCAAGCCACCTTTCACGGGCCTCTGTACACTGAGTATTTATGTACAGGAGAAGTACGCCATTTTGACATATTTTGAACTTGGAGATTTTTTATTATTCCCATGAAAGCTAAAAGCAAAAAAAAAAAAATTCTATAAAGCTGCAACAGCAAGGGAATTCACCTGGTTATCAATTACCATTAGAAAAAATAATTAGAACTACGGCCCAGGAGAGAAGGCAAGGGCTAATGTATGACTTTCATGATACCATAATTATTTTTCTTTTAAGCCACTTTGTCATAAGAATAAGAAGTCACACACTCTCGAAAAGACACAAGCCTGCACAAACTTGTCCCAAATGGATTCATAAAGGAGGCAATTCAAATCTAGGGGAAAAGTGTGTGTTTATTGTGAAATGCCAACATCTGTTGTGCAGTGAAAAACAGGAGCAAATGTCATGCGGCCTCCCACATTTCCCAGGAATAATTAATGCCTCACTCTTAAGTGTTTGCTTTTTGGGAAAGCTGGTGTGTGAAGCAAGCTACTCAGTGAAATTCAGAAATGCAAGCTCAAACTGAGTAATACATATTCTGAGATCAAAGCCACAGGACGTGTTTTAATTTGAGGGTAAAACACCCAGAATGCACGTCCCGGGTGCTGCGTGGACGCGGGAGGGCTGTATCGGGCCTGGGCAGGCGGGAACTGGCCAATCCCAGGCGGGGCTCACTACTATGAAGGACTGTTTTCTTCCTATTGTTTTCAGACGGTTTGTTGCCAGAATATAGAAATGCTGTTGATTTTTTTTTTTTGTATATTGGTTTTGTGCCTTGTGACATTGCTAAATTCTTATTAGTTCTAGAACTTTTTAAAAAGATTTAAGATTTTCGACGACATAAACGCAGGTAGTCTGCAAATAAAGTTTTCGTTCTGCCTTTCCTATCTGGATGCCTGTCATCTCTTTTGCTTCCAAATTGCATTTTTTTAAAAATATGTTTTTATTGATTTTGAGAGAGAGAGAGAGAGGAAGGGAGAGGGATAGAGAGATAGAAACATCACAACCCAGGCATGTGCCCTGACCTGGAATTGAACCATGATCTCTTGCTTCCTTGGTGGATGCTCAACCACTGTGCCATACCAGCTGGGCCCAAACTGCCTTGTTAAAGAATTATCTCTAAAGCAGTTATTTAATCCAGCGGTTGCCAACCTTGTGGACCTCACAGACCACCAGTGTTCCGTGGACCACCGGTTGGCGACTGCTGATATAATCTATTGTATACATACCTAGAAATAACTTTTAGCTTTAACAAGCAAAACCAACTATATTCAGTAGCCTGCCCACCTATACCTCTTGAATATATTCTAGAAAGAAAACTTACAATCAACAATATAAACATTGGTGACTACTTACAAATTCCAGAAATATTTAGTTTTGTTTTTTCCAAATAAAATAGTCATTAAAAAACTGCAGGCCCTGTTGAGTTTTCTTTCTGTGTGTACCACTTTCTATAATCCAATACAGGGAGTTCTCTTGGAATTTTTCCTGTAAAGATTTTTCAGGAGACGTACGGCAGTAGAGCAAAGAGAACATGGATTTTGGAGACAAATGGATTTGGAGTCACAAAGACAATGGGTTGGATTTCAGCTCCTTCACTTAACAAACGTAATATCTCAGGCAAACATTTTAAGCTCCCCTGGGGTTTCTTTCTCTTGCCCTAAAAATGTTTCTTGATATACTGGCATAAACTGTGGAGGGAGAGAAAAGGTAACAGAAGTACAAAAAAAATATTAACATTGGTTATTTCTGGGCAGTGGGATGGGGGTTTTGTATTCCTTCTTATTCCCAAATTTTTCCTCTGTCCAATAGAAATACATGAGAACCACATATGTAACTTTAATTTTTAGAAATCACATTAAAAAAAGCAAAAATAAATAGGTAAAATTAATAGTAATATTAGTAAATGTATGAATAAATTTATTCTCATTTATCAAACGTCATTTTGTCATGGAATCCACATATAAAAATGATTATTATCGTAAGTTTCGGGGTCACAAAAGCTTAAAATCCAGCATGTATTTCCCACGTAGCGTGCATCTCCTTTCAGCCTCGTTCCATCCCAAGTGCTCGCTGTGAGCTGAGGCGGGTGAACATCACGGGAGACAGTGCACGGGATGGCCCGTGCAGGCGGCCTGGCAAGATTCACACTGTCACTGAGTCTTGGTTTCCTCATAAAACTTGCAGTGAGCATTACCAAGACTTCCGGCGTAACTCCCAGTACTCAGCAGGAACGCGATACACGAGTGTCGTTTCTCTGAGTATGTTTGGGATTCTCCTGTCATCTCCGATTTTATTCTCAGGGTTATTCTACTAGCTGCCTGTTGCTGAGTAATAATCTGCCTTTTGATGTGAGCTGTTTAAAACAGAAACTGTATCATCTCCCCGTGGATCGGGCTGGTCCAGGCCTGGCTGCACTGGGATCTCACCAGACTGGAATCGAGGTGTCAGCCAACCTGCTGTTCCCATCTGGCCCTCCAGGTCCCTTCCAAACTCACTTGTTGACAGAATTCAGTTCCTTGCAGCCACAGGACGGAAGCCCTCAGGCCCGCGAGGCCCCCTCTCTCCACAGGCAGCTCAAAGCCGGCTGCTTTTACCTGGAGACTTCCTGGACAGCAGGGACAGCGTTTCCTGATTAGGTCAGGCCCACCCAAGATCATCTCCCATGAGGTGGATGAACAACTACCTGATGAGGCACCATGATGACATCTGCAAAATCCCCTTCCCTTATCATGCAACCCGGGCATGTGCTCTGACCAGGAATCGGAATGTGACCTTCCGGTTCACAGGTCGACGCTCAACCACTGAGCCACAATGGCTAGGCCCTTTGCCTTCTAATGTAAAATAACCCTCCCTCCCCTCAGAGCCTCCTCCCACTCCTGGGGAGGAGCAGAACATGTACACCAAGGGGCGGGGATCTGGGGGGTCACTCACAGTTCTCCAGACGCATTCATCTCTGGTTACTGCCCAGTGTTTCCAGACCATGTATTTCAGCGTCTCCAGGGGGCCTGATTCAGACATTATTTCCAAAGGTTTTGATGGCTATGAGGCCCCAGGATCATGGTTAACGCCCTCCGTCCCGCCCCCCTTTTCTGGACCTAAGTCCATGCATGTGGAACTGGAGGCTTCCAAGGACTCAGGATGAGACGAAAAGGAACAAGAGCAGGGAAGAAAGATCACGGAGAAGAGGCTCTGGGGCCTCTGAATGAGCAGCGTCTGGGGAAGCCAGCAGGCAGGTCGCTAGTCTGGACACGTGGGGATTAGTTGTATTTATTCCCCAGTAGATTAATACCGTATTTTTTCGTGTATAAGACTCCCCCCACTTTTCCAACCCAACATTAAGAATCAGTATTTTGAACATAAAACAGAACACATTTTTATTTAGTAATTACCGCAGGTAATGTTCACATACCAATACTATGATCTTATGCAGCATATCACTCTATTCAGCCTCTGTTGCATCACTGCTCTCTTCTTCATCGCTATCAGTTCCAGACACATCACTTTCTCCAACTTCTATTGCATCCCTGCTGTCTTTGAGTCACTGTCCATGTCTGTGAGATCCTCCTCATTAAATGGTGGCATTTTCTGAGCTAACTTTGCTCGTGTTCGCATGGCCAAGCCTTCTCCCCCCATGAAATGGAAGCACCATTTTGCCTTTCCTGTAAAATCAACCATGTCCATTTCACTTGCAAACATTCTTGCCTGACATTGACTAAGCGTGGTTGACACACTTATATAAGCCACTCTGTCGCTGCTCCATAATCCAAGCCTTAAGCCTCTGCTCCAAGTTTGCCCATTTTGCTGGCGTTCCTCTTAAGGCCTTCTTCTTTTTTGGCACCTTGAGGAGTTGTTCTTCCTGTTTTCTCCACTGTCTGATCCTACACTCAGCGCGAGGAGGTCCACATGGTCTCTCTGCAGCTCCATTTCCATGGTCCTTGGCAGAGCTGATTACATTCAGGTTGAATTTTGCAGAGTAAGACAATCGCTTACCAGTATTTATCTTTGTATTTTTTGACGTCTTTAAGGGCTCAGAATGCTTCGGGCTCTGTTGCATCTGCACACTCTCCACCTCCACCTCTAATCAGGGCATCTGCTGACGTCAGTAACAATAAGGCGTGTGATTGGAGGAAGCCTGTTTGACAAGGTATGGGCAGCTACACACCCGCGCGGCTCCCTCCTGGGCTGACTTCTGTGTGTAAGACGCCCCTCGATTTTCAGTCTACAATTTTAGAAAAAAAATAGCGTCCTGTACACGGAAAAATATGGTACATTGTTCTTCCATGAGTTACAGACTTCTCAATCTGTCCCAGGTGCCTTGGTAAGAGTTCAAATAGTCAGGGTACTGTTGGCAGCATGGACTTTGAAAGCATTGAAGATTAATGTTACGTGTCAGTAAACGAAGTGTAAAAACTGGCTAAACGTTAATTTCTCCTCTTGGATCTGCATTATATTGACCCTCAGTCTATTACATTATCATGAGCTCTGTGTGTGTGTGTGTGTGTGTGTGTGTGTGTGTGTGTGTGTGTGTGATCGGTAACAGACTATAGAAAAGAGGAAAAAGACTCCACTGGGCTCCAATTCCGCTCTGAAGCTCTGAGATTTCCAACAACTTTGGAAGATTTTTCCTACTTTTAAATTATGGTTTGGGCAGTTCCCAGAAGTTTGTCCAGCTTATATTTTTTATAGTTTTCTTGGCTGGCTTTGGACGTATCTTTGCTTCTGGCTGCATGTTAAAATGATAAAAGAAGTTCTTTAAAAATTCAGGGTTTATTTTATTCCCTTCTCTTTTCTTTTAAAATCCTAAGAATCATTTTACCTGCCTCGTGTTTTGAAATACTGTAGGAATTCCCTGTCTTGAAATTCTTCGTTTTCTGCTATTAAAATGCACTCATTTTTCTAACTCCATGAGCCCAGAGAAGACGTAGAGAAAACTCGAATCAATTGCTTCCCGGGTTTGTCCCTGTGATACATGTGATGCCTACACAACAGTCTCCACCTGATTTCATACCACACACTTGGTGAGGCACCCCACCCACAGAGCCCTGTGACCCTCTCCCCTCACTAATGCTTAACAGGGGGAGGCTAGTGCCTCTGAAACAGCGCAGGTGACCTTGACAATGAACCTGGTAAAAGTCTCCGGCTACATGGGATTCAGGCCGAGGATGAGCCAAGCCTGACTCCCCGTAATGAGCGAATCTGACAGTAGTGTTTGCGTAGATCTCATGAAGCTCGTCACAATACCACTGCCATTTAATTAACTAATTACGTCTTCAGCTATTGCTCTCTTTGTTTACAGATCTCCACAATCATTCACTTACTGAAAACAATCACACGCCTAGAAGATAGGAAAGTGCAATACAAGGACGACATGACTCACTTGAGGTGGTGCAGAACTGCAGTTCCTGCCTCTCAACCCAATGCTACTTCTGGCAACATCCCCTACTTCAGTGGTTCTCAACGTTCCTAATGTTGCGGCCCTTTAATACAGTTCCTCATGTTGTGGTGACCCCCAATTTCATTGTTACAAATTGAACACAATTAAAGCACAGTGATTCATCACAAAACAATATGTAATGATATGTGTTTTCCGATGGTCTTAGGCAACCCCAGTGAAAGGGTCGTTCGACCCCCAAAGGGGTCACGACCCACAGGTTGAGAACCACTGCCCTACTTCACCATTCCCTTCTCCCCTACAGATGGGTGGGGATCTTTAGCCAGCCCCACCCAGGATCACCGCTGACTGACGGTACGTTTATATTTGTGGTGAATGCACAGTCACCTCAGACTTTCGCATACACACGCTTTTCTCCATCAGTCGGCAATGACCTTTGAGTTCCAGCAGGACCAAGACGCGCCTTTACCTTGTGGGTTAAAGCAAGAGTGGCCACGGTAGAGTGCCTTCTACAGGCGGCATGTGGAATCACAGACATTTTTCATTTATAACGTAAAAAAGTATACATGGTAGGTTCTAGTTAAACCTTTTAACTAGTATTAGATTAGACGTTTACTGTGACCCAGAGAAAAATCACAGACTAGAGGACTGTAACTAACTCACAGCAGTCATTTATCATTTCCACTCAGTAACTGATTCTAAATCATCCAAAACCTCCATCTCCACTACACCTCATTCCCGTGCGTAACAAAGTTTAGAGTCATTAGCTCTCTTCAAAGAGAATCACACACACACACACACACACACACACGCACACACACACACAATGTGTGTCTATATATATATATATATATATATATATATATATATATGTATATATATATATATATATATTAGAGGCCTGGTGCACAAAATTCATGAACTCAGGGGCGGAGGGACAGATTGCAAGAGGGCACAGGCCAGGCTGAGGGACCCCACCAGTACATGATTGGAGCCGGGGAGGGATGTGGGAGGTTGCCAGGGAGAAACTGTGGGAGGGCTCCAGGGTGTGTCTGGCCCATCTTGCTCAGTCCCGATAGGACCCCAGCAGCAAGCTAACCTACTGGTCGGAGCATCTGCCCCCTGGTGGTCAGTGCATGTCGCAGTGACTGGTCAACTGGTTGACTGTCTGCCCCTGGTGGTCAGTGCACGTCATAGAGAGCAGTTGAGCGGCCTTAGCATATCATTAGCATATTACACTTTGATTGGTTAAAAAGACGACCAGACGACCAGAAACTTAGCATATTAGGCTTTTATTATATAGGATTATTAATAAAAATATTAATGTATATATGCATATTCAATTTCTATTCATTTAACTAGACTATTTTTCATCTTTCTTAATCTGCTGCCATAGCTATTATGTGATTCTTGCTACTAGTTTCTAGGTTGTCCATTTCTGAGCTAAATAATTAAACGATTATAATCTTATTTTAAGTTTTCTACCTGTTGGTCACTCTCATCTATTTCCGCTGAAACTCTTTAAATTTCCTTTTCAATAAAAATTCAGCCAACATTTATTTGGCCCTTAACATGCTCCCTGGCAAACAAACCAGCCCGTTTCAAGGATTTCACTTAAAGCATTTTTCTGCCTCTCCAGTTGCTGTCACCCATATATTTATTTCTTTAAAATCAAACTCTCTGGCCCAGCCGTGTGGCTCAGTGATTGACCTATGAACCAGAAGGTTACAGTTCGATTCCCAGTCAGGGCACATGCCCGGGTTGTGGGCTCGATCCCTAGTAGAGGGTGTGCAGGAGGCAGCCAATCAATGATTCTCTCTCATCAATGATGTTTCTCTCTCTCCCTCTCCCTTCCTATCTGAAATAAATAAAAAAAATGTATTAAAAAAAATCAAATGCTCAGAAAAATAATTTTAACTTCTTTGCCTCCCTTTCTCTACCTCCCATTCATTTTCCCCTCCCACTGCAACCCACTGCTCCAGGGCACTCCACTGAAACTTCTCTCCTGACCACCGGTGCCGCCTGCGACTGCAAATCCAGCTTGCTATTCTTATCACTTGGTCTCAGCGGCACATGCCACGCCTACATATTCCCTCCTGGAAGTGCTCCCCTTTCTCACTCCTCTGCATTTCTGACCCTGAAATTAGGATTTACTCTTCTTGACCACTTTCTTTTGCTGCTTCCCCTTCCTGTATGCTTTGATGTTTTGAATGTTTGCATTTTATAGAGCTCTAGTCTGGGAAATGTGCTTGCTTCCCACCTTGGTCCTTAGAAAACGTCCCACAGCGTCAACTAACATCAGTATAGGCAGGGCTTCCTGGCCTCTTCAAGTCCGAGTTCCTTTTCTGCTCCACGCCAGTGTTTTGCAGAGAAGGGCATGTGACCTTTTAGTAGTTCCTGAGCGTAGCGGCTTCTAACACACGTTTAAAAGCAGAAACAAAATGCATGTCTAACGCATGGCACAGACAGAAACTCTCAGAGCGCATCACACAAAGAAAAGGTCCTGTTCTGTGAAATCATGCCCTTGTATAGGGTCGGAGGCAAAACACATCGGTTACCATGTGTCATGCTCATAAAAGATCCAGAACGAGAAGTATTTATTACTTCCTACTACATGTCTCTTCATGGAAGTCTTTTGGGCACCTCAACTCCACAAGTTCCACACCAAGTTCATTACCTTTGCCCCTCAAAGCCTCTTCTCCTTGCTTATCACTTCTCTCAGTTAATATCATGAGGCTAGAAACCTGTCAGCAGTCATCTCCATCCACTTCCTTGTTCCTCACACCCACCCCTATGGAGACCTGTCATTCTGGCTCCTAACCATCCTGGTCTTCCTCTCTCCCTACTTTCACTGCTTTCATTGAGGCCCACACAGCTTGTTTCAAACAGAGACTTCTAATGGGAAATTTGAGATAGACAACAGAGCAGGGGACGATTATAACTGTGAAGCGTTTGCTACTCACAGCTCCCAAGAGGAGGGGCAAGCCACACCCTAGGGGGTGCATGGGAAGCACCGGGGCCGGCCAGCAGGCCCAGGGGAGTGGGAGAGTGGCAGGGGTCTCCACTGTGGTTTCCCCAGAGAGAAAAGGGCCAGGCTGGTGAACAGGCTGAGGCTGTCTGGTTTAAATAATTTCTGCTGACTCTGGGGAACAGGGGCTGTCCCTCGCTCTCTGGTATGTGGCCTGCGGGTGACTGGGTCACTTGGATGACAGCCCAGAGTTTGAGAGCCTGATAAAGAAGGCAATGAGATAAGCTCTAAACTGGTTGGTTTGCCTCTGGAAAACATGCCCCTGGGCCAGTAGTTTATTATGTCTAGTGATCGGCCAAGCCTGGGAGGGACGGTCCCTCTGGGCTAAGGAAGACCTCAGAATACGAAAAACAGAACCCAGGTTGTTTGATCTCTGCCACCATCCCCTGAATGACTGCAATGGTCTCACCTCCCTATTACCAACTGCCTGACCACACATTATCTTTGAAAAGCCAGATCCAAGCACAGATCTGTATAAAAATCTTAAGCAAGCTACCCTTCAGGACCTACAGAATGAAATCCAATGGTTTTCCCCATTCCAGTTCCTTAAATAGGCCCTAAGCTCGTTTCTAGCCTCTTCTCTCATTGTGCTCTACAAATCCATTAAAAGGAAAAACATTTCCATAATTCTATCACTAACATATCAAACTGCTTCCGATTTCCCTTTTAATTCTTTACTAAGTGGAAATGAAACATTTCCAGATCTTTAATAAAGACTTAGCTCCAGTTTTGTGTTTCAGTTAGTTATTCATATCCTAGTATAGTTTGGGTTAACCTTTTTTTCATTTATATCATTTTTATTGTGGAACTAGAGGCCTGGTGCACAAATTCGTGCACAGGTGGGGTTCCTCGGCCTGGCTGGCGACCAGGGCCGATCGGGGCCGTCCCTGGTGCCGGGGAGGGAAGCGCCGGAGATTGGTGGGCCACAGGAGGTTGGCCGGGGGAGCGCACTGACCACCAGGTAGCAGCTCCTGCATTGAGCGTCTGCTCCCTGGTGGTCAGTGCATGTCATAGCGACCAGTCGACCAGTCATTTGGTCGCTTAGGCTTTTATATATGTAGATAAATTGATATAACATTGCATTAGCTTCAGGTGTACAACATCATGATTTGGTATTTGTATATGTTGCAAAACGAGCACCACAATAAGCCCAGATAACATCCAACACCACACGTCGCTACAAATGTTTTCTCTTGATGAGAACTCTCTAGATCTACTCTGCCACCTACCTTCCAACATGTAGTGGAGAATTATTAGCTACAGTCACCATGAGTGACTTACCTTACAAAGCAGGAAAACTGCAGCAAGTGAGTCTACCGTACTGGACCAAATCACTCCCTTAGATATTTAGACTATTTCTAAAGGTTGAAATGAGGCTCTGTGATCCTACCTATCACACTTCTTTTGCTTGGATTACTCATACATAATGTTAAATGTTAGTACTGGGCCAACTGGAATAGACCTATCTATGGCTTTCGGTTAAAAATGCTTTCTAAAAGCATATCATGCTCTGTTCCACCAGAAATTCATTCACCGGCCATCATACATCCTCTGTGCTGACACAGCACGCACGCAGACACACAGATACACTGAACGGCGTTCCCACGGGCCAGAACAGACCCACCCCTGGACTGCTGTACACTGTCTGTCCAACCAGTTCACTGGCATCTTAAAGAGGCCGGACTATTCATTTCACAGCTCTGGAAACAGAGACTCGTAGAAATTCAATGACTTGCTCAATTAAGCAGAGTCAGTTCATGGACGAGGCGACAACTGTCTTGACCCCACACCCAATATGCTGTTTTCAGAGTTCTTTTCTTTTTATAAAGGTAATAACGATATTTATTCTTTCACACATGCAAGGTAATAGCCTAATCTTCTAGAGGTCTCAGAAACAACTAATACCATCACTATTTCATCAGACATTCACATGTCTCCTAATGCTCCTAATGGTGATATTTGATCATTTCTGTTTGTATCTGGAATGTGAGCTGCTGCAATAGATAAACCCTGGGTATTAGTGGTGTGACTCTCACAGTTTTCCCTTTTCATTCCGTTAGCCGATGCTGGTGTTGAAGGGGGTGACCATCCACATGATGCATCAGAGACCAGTGCTCCTTCCATCTTGTGACACTTCCACAGTCTTTGAGGTCTTTTGCTTTTAGCAAGGAGGCAGAAAAACAGACCATGGTGAAGACAAACTTCTGTCCTGGAACATCACTTCTGCTCACATTTCATGTGTAGAATTAGCCAGGTGCCCAGATGCAACGGGGTGGAGGAGGGCTGGGATATGTAGTCTTGCCCGGGAGGACAGGAGAACAGGGTCTGGTGAACACATACTAGTCTCTGCCACATCTTCCTCCACTTTATTACAGTAGATGCGAGTTAATGCTTCATTGTCGTAGGCGCTGATGGCTAGTCTACCTGGGTTGGGATCAACAGAAACTTGGGCTGGCTACCTAACCCTACTCAGTTTACTTTCCAATAGTCTGGTTTCTTCTGCTCATACTAACTCTTCCATGAGGTGGGAGTTAAAGACAGGGTGCAGATAAAGCGCCTCACAAGGCCCTGGTCCTTGCTAAGTGACCCATCAATATTCATGCTTTCCCACCTCAGTCCTTCAGAGGCTATACGCGATTTGTTTCTGTGCTTATCATTTCCTTTTTTTCTTTTAAGGCTAAAGTTTTAAAAAAATATCTAAACAGTTTAAAAACACATGCTTTTTATCCACATAGAAGTGCTACATTCTCAAAACTGCAGTGAAAATGAAAATCAAAATATAATAAAAAAAAGGGGGATACAAGGATGAACATAGACTTCGGTAGATAAATAACTGAAACTCTTAATTCTACACTGAAGTGCTCTTCAGAAACCTGCCCAGAAGAATGCTGAAGCTAAATGTATCCTCTAGTCACCTTTTCGACTGAAGCAGAAAAGTCCAAGCAATTTTAATAGCTTGAGTATTCTCAATGTAATTCTAAAAAATGGCCAATTATTATACTTACATCGAATTACATACTCAACATGTTTAGGACAGTGCTATGCACAGTGGGTTGGTTTAAAAGGCTTGAAACACATTGATTTCTATCGATTTATAGAATCGTTTCTATCTTTCCATAAGGCACGGTTTGGTCTAAGATTTCCTTTATCTGAATTACAATCTAATAAGCTAGCCCGTTGCCGCCATCAATGCGCACAGGAAACAGGCGGCTTCCAGGCCAGAGGTAAAGGATTCATTACTTACGGGACAGCCAAGAGCATGGACATCTGCACATGTGTTAGTTCCTTTGGCTTCTGTACGCACAGTAGGTCTGTATCACAGCTGAGGAACGCTGAGCTTGGGGAACCCACTGTTTTATAGTAAGCAGTAAGCAAGCCTGCTCTTAGTTAATGCCTCGTCCCTCCAGCTTTCTTGCTATCAACACAGCCCTGAGAAGCGGTCTGGGGAAAGGGCTCCGTCTTCGGCATAGCCAGGAAGAATGTGTGGAGCCCCAGAGGGCCCATGGGAGTGATCCCTCTTAACAAGGAGCGGAGGTGGCTTGCAAGGAGACAGATGCTATAAGGAGATTTAAAAATGAGAAGGAATTGTTGCCAAAGAGAATCACTACCATTAAGACAATGCTGCAGGGAAAGTTAACACATAGAAATGAATATCAAAGATTCTCTGCAATTACTAAGGATCGACCAATAACTCAGCCCTTTTAAGAGCCAACAGAAAAATGTCATTGATTTTCAGACTCCCATTATCCAGAAGTTAAATGTAATTAAATGCTACATTGATGCTACACACAATATGTGCAAGAGGATTTCAGAGCACGGGATTACCGAGGAGACCTGGAATGATAGAAAATTAATCGGTCCTTGGGGCTGATCCTGAAAGGATAATGAGGATTTCAAATCTGGGGGCTAGAGGGAGCGGTCTTTTAGGCATGAGGGACACGACATAATCGTACTGGAAAAGGACCGAGCGGAAGCAAAGGGGTTCGTCTTCAGAGTGAATAAAATAAGGTTGGGAGTGAGTGGAAATAGATCAAGAAAGGCTTGGACCAATGGAAGTATTTACTATTCATAAGGAAGAAAAAAGGCCACTTTTGTAAATTTCTAAGCAAGGTAGTGAGGGATACAGCAATATTTAAGCTAAATTAGCATGACCTTTTTATTGGGAAAAAAATTAAACCTACGTGATGGATTGGACCATGGTGGTGGCAATGAACTAGAGATTTAAAAACTGGCTAGGAGTGATCGTTTGAAGAACATTTTATAGGATTTGGTAAAAACACGGCTAAGATCTTAACTGGCACATTTGTATTCTTGTGTCAAATGTTTTCACGTCTTTTGGTTCTGATGTACAAACGGTGTGTCTTTATCTCCCTGAGCCAAGTATTCTATTTTCCATGCTCTCACGGAGTTAATTCTATCCTTCTTGTTTTTAGACATGGTATTTGTTCGAGAGAGAGATTTGGTTCTCTAACAACAGTTACTGAAATGAATTACATATTTGAAAATAAAATTGTAGTATTTTCCTTGAAGTATCTTAGAAAACAGGAATAATTACTTACAAGTGCGGTTTGCATATTATTATGGGAGCCCCACATACATGTACAAAAAGGACAGTTAATGAAGAACTATCAATGCTTATATTATAATATATAGTATTATAATGCATATTCTATTATTCTTGCTAAGGAAGGCAAAACAGTTTAAAACAGACTTTGGACCTCCCACTACAACCTGTAAGTAGAAATTATATACAAAAAAAGGTGGAACTGTAACTGACAATCAGTGGGTCCGTGCTGCCTGTAACTACTTGAGCCGATTAAGCAGAGACAGGGTTGAATCATATGAGTGTTTATTCCAATCCTGCCAGCAGCATGGGAGAGCAGCAGGTCATCCACAAAAATCTGCTCTGCCTCTCCCCTTAAGCCAGCTGCTTATACTGCGTAGAAAGACAAAGATTACATGGGAAAGTAGGCAAAGGGTGTGCCAAATGGACAGTTTACAGGTAATGCAGGATGGAGATTTGCAAAGGCCTACGGGCATGCAAAAGCTGGGGGTCTTTAAAGGGCTGGTGATATGCAAAGGGCCTGGGGTCTTCAAAGGGACAGGGATTCTGGCTTCTGCAACAAGGCTGTTCATCTTTCCATGATAATCTGCAATCCCAGGTGAGCTCCCAAGTCCCACCTGTAACTCCCAGCCAGGGTAGAATGTGCCTTCTTTAATCAGAACACAATCACAGTTGACAGAGCAGGATTAATGTTTCTTAAATTCTAGCTGGTCCCCAACATTCTATGGCTGCCCCTCTCAGAACCATGGAGATGGAGTGAAACACATCTGAGGACTCAGTGGCTGGCCCTTGATCCACGTGTCTGGCTCACTGTCAGCAAAGGTAATTTCCATGAAGTTCGGTGAGAGAACCTTTGTCCTGGGCTGCGGGGTGGGCTCCTGCGCGCTTCAGTGACACAGAAAGCATCGCGGTGGATTGCCACAGCCATGGCCATCCCCGTGTGCAGAGTGAACATGGTAAACAACTGATCGTTCTTTCCCATTTACTCACATCACAATTCACATGTGCACCCGAAGCCAACATTAGGGAATTAACAATAAGTAATTATTGACTCTTACTCCGACTGCCACGTTTTTACAAGCAAAAGAAAATTTACTAGACGTTTGATGTCTCATTATGGCCGGCATGTAATTTATTTCTCTGTTGGAGTTGAGTTTATCAACTGTTTCTGTCCATGCAGAGAAAATGTTCCCACCTAAGAAACCAATACAAGAGCACAGGCGGGAAGCTGGAACGCTTCACTGAAAGTCTAAGTTAGGCTGTCGGTTTGAAGCAAAGAAAAGAAGAAAGAACCTGGTTTCACCATGCCTTAATCACCTGCACGAAGTCCTACGGTTCATTGTGTACTGATTGGTATACAGTACATTAACATCGAGTCTATCAGAATATGCTAAGATACAATATATTAGAAGAAAATGACATTATATTATTTATTATTCAACTAACTGGTATCTGAAAGTAAATTATACTGATGAGTTATAAAGAAAGATAAATGATTCATGAATTTCATGGAGTTCAAATAATAACAGTGATCATTTTGACCAAACAGCCTTTCTATAGTTGTTGACTGCAGGTTACAGTTCAGGTAGCTCAGCCGAATCTGTTATTATCACATTATTGGTGCTTACTTGCCCAATTTCCTTTTTTACCACCATAACACAATGGAGCAAACTCTGAGAAGAGTTATTTTAACCAAAGCTACATGCTACTTTGAAAATCCCAAATCAAAGAAATCATTCCTTTGGAACATCTGAAACCAAGGTCCGTAAAAATACCCTACAAAATATTCATAACTAAGAGGATGCAAGCTAATCCCTCAAAGTCCATCAACACCAACAATGATGACAACTACCTATTGTACATTTCCTGTGAGCCATTGTTGATGTCACATGAATTCTCACCCTCATCGCAACTCAGTGAGATAAGCAGTGTTAATCCCCATTTTACACAAAGAAAAGGGAGGCTTAGTGAGGTTAAATAACTGTTTCAGATCACCCAGTTACTTAGTGACAGAATCGGATTCCACCACAAAAGTCCCAGGCCAGGGTGGCTGTGGCATTCACCCCTCAGGGACCCATGAACACACAGGTCCACGTGACCAAACTGGTCTCTAAGATGCAAACTGCATTCATGATTTAAGTATGTGAAATGTGGAAGAGTCCGTGGACAATATGTAAAGAAGGTAACATCAAGATATCAATGCTAAAAAATTATTCCAAGAGACAGTTCTCAGATTTCTATCTGCCATCGTCTGCAAAAGGAAAAGACAATAATGATACAGACAACAATTAGGGAAATGGGCTTGGAAGCACTATTATTTCAAAGGTGAACATTTCCCAGATACTTGGTTAAATATTTTGCAGAATCTCCTTCCCAGAACTGAACACCGATAAACCTCTGCTTCCAAAACTTCACCCATAAAACGAGTACACACCGGTAATGCACCACGCTCCCCGCTCTGTGGGAACGTTCCCTTTCAACATCACAGGCTCGCAGCTTTCCGGCAAGGCTGAATGAGGAAACCCACCGCCCACACACTGACCTGTAGTGAAAGCGGATGCAACTGCCCATGAAAGAATGACCCCTAAAAAATCACATTGGGGAGCTGATTCCATTCGGAAATACTGAAGCCCCAATAACTGATTTTTCAAGACATTTGGCAACAAGTTTCTGGAATAGAAAGGAGGCCAAAGGGCACGAGAACTTGCACAAGAAAGGAAACCGGAGACAGCAAAGCTGGCCGATTCTCCGGGACCTTGAGACCTGGTGCTACATGAACCTCACTTTGTAGGCGTGACAGGAGAAAAGACAAAAGAACAAGTGTACAGCCTTTCCATTTTGCATAAGTCAGTCTTTATTTAATCTAATTTCCGTGTGCTTTTTTCCCAGTGACAACCTGAACACTGAATACGAGCGGAGCACAGCTTTTCCATTTTAGACGTGACTCTTGTGTCTCGCAGGGCTGTGACCTACTTCGGAGCTCCGCTTCCTGCCACGTGCAGCCTGACTGCCAGGCCCGTCCTGGACGTCCCATCGCAGTGGCCTCTGAATATTAAACCCGATAACCTCACAGCCCAGATTCACCCGCAGCGGGGACTAATGGCCAGCCATCTTCAGGCGGGAAGAGCCACAGAACTGACGAGTGCTGTCAAACAGACGGAAACGGAGAAGGATGCCTTCAGCTCTTCCTGGGGAGGCTTGGGGCCGGCTCCTACCTCACCTCCTCCATCCTCCCTAAAAGGTGAGCCTTCACTTTAATTTTTTTATATACAAAGCTATTAGTCCACTTAAGAAAACCTACGTTGAAATCCACTTGAAGTATATGTGCTTATGTTCTATCCCAACCAGAATTTAAAATATGTGAGACCAGGCATTTTCAGCTTTTGGTTATTTTTCATTTTAACACAGCATAGAAGACAGAGATGAATACACACATACACACACACACACACACACACACACATAAGCACACACACCTTACTACTTACCAACTAATAAATGAGGCAGAGAGAAACAGCCTGACATTTAAGGCACCCATCACTGTAGCAGGGCACTGCTTAAAACTTTTGAATCTTAACAGACACTGATTTCATTTATTAATATTTAACTCCCTTATGGAGATGTTATTAAACTCGCTTTGCAGATGGGGAGACTTAGCCTCAGATGAAAACAAGATTAAACCCAAGATTAAACCTCTGGTTTTCTGATTCCCAGACACGCACTCTTCCGACCATATGAACTCTCTCTCAATACTCAAAGCACTTCAGATGCAGCAGGGCTCGAACAACAAAACCAAAACAACTGAAGGACCTTAGGGTTATCAACACGGTCTCAGGCTCATCCAGGTAAAGGGAAGCTCCTGCTGCCGCCAGGCTGGTGCTGCTGATGCTCACCCAGGCTTTCTCCTTGACTGTCTGCTGCAGCCTTAGCGATGAATTTCCGTCCCTGTCTAGGACGGAGCTGCTCATTTATCCTCATTAGCAATCACCACAGGTCCCTTCCACTTCTAACATGCGGGGGCTTTGCTCTGTGAGGCATCGTCGCCTACGTTCAGTTCCTATTCAACACCTACCTTTCCCAAGAGAAACTTAATGCTTCAGTTTTAATAAGAAGCAAGCAGAGGCCTGTCTCCACACCGTGTTTGCAGGGCACGTCTCAGGAAGCACAGACGACAAGGCCAGCGAGGGATGATTTATGCAGTCGGTGATAGCATCGCGGGAACGGGAAGAGAGGCTTGGAGTGTAAAAATGAAAGCAGAAGACGGAATGAGAGGCGCAGCGATACAGTGAAGAGATGTTTTTTAAGAGCAAATGTAGTAACGCAGCCATTTACGAAGTATTTCCTTCCCAGGGAGCACGCTGGCATGCTCTCGGGCAGCTTGGAGATCTCTATCACACAGTTTTATGTACGAGACCGATTTTCATCTTTGCGGAATGGGGTTTATTTTTCCAAGTTAAAAAACAACGCTGGGGAACGGAGACGCCCGTCATGCGTTAGCATCGCTTAATTAGTGAAGAGAGGCGGGAACGTTAATAATGAGACTTATAAAATGTGGCCTTTACACCGACTCTAAAGGTATTTCTACAGGAGGAGCTTCAAACTGTTTTGATTGATATTGAAGACACTGACAAAAGTTGATGGCTCCCCTGACTGTAAACAAATAAGCATTATGATGTTATCAAAAAATGGAAAACAAGTTTCATCAATCTCTCACACGAATAACAGGAGTAAGGTCCCCATCACAGTACCACTCTGCTGACCTGGGAAGAATATGCAACAGCGTGGTGCCCACACATCTGCTGCCCAGCGGCCCCGGCTGGGGGACGACAGGCAGTGAGGACAGAAAACCAGGCAGGAACAAGCCACTGAAACACAGGCTCGGGGATGAGGACGACCTGCCGGAGCCACTGGAGCTGCAGCACCTGGCGCAGACCTACGGGCAAGCGACAAGGAGCAGAGCTGCTTTCTGCATTTACGCGGTTAGAAGCCACGCCCCATCGCCAATGGTCCTTTGAATACAAATTACAAATGCTATATGTATTAAGTATAAAAATATCCGTCTTTAAATATGTTTTTCCTTATCTTTTTTTTTAGAGGGAGGGAGAGGGAGAGAGAGATAGAAACATCAATGACGAGAGAGAGCCATTGATCGGCTGTCTGCTGCACACCCCACACTGGGGATTGAGCCCACAACCCGGGCATGTGCCCTGACCCGGAATTGAACCGTGACTTCCTGGTTCATAGGTTGACACTCAGTTGCGGAGCCACACTGGCTGGGCAGTATAAAAACGTTCTTGATTATATGTAGGCCCTTCATTCACTGCTGCACAAGAACGAATTCACATTCACGTGGGTTGCCTATAATGCTAATTTCTTAACTGAAGGGCAACCATGAATCACCCATTCTCAGAGGGTGGCATCACCAACCCAAACATCTTGTCACCGTTATTATGCTGAGGAATTTATTCACTGCAGCCTGGAGAGAGGACCTAACTCTGTATCCTTTACTTTGGGAAAAAAAGACCCCAACCAAATCTGTGGTTGGTAGTTAGTTTGTACGAGAGCCAGCAATTCAAAAGTCTTTTCTTTATTTACTAGTAATAAATACTTAAGATGTCAGATTTCTCCTGAAGGATGGCCTATTTCATAAAAAGTATTTATCTCCTCTCACTTTGCAGACCCTTTAAAATAACAGTGAAGATAAGAATCACAAAGTCAAAGAGAATGGAAGCAGATCCCCCAGTGGATGAGTGATTTCAACACACTGCTCAACAACAAAAACCAGCCCGAGATGGGTGAAGGCCTGAGAACGATGGAGCAGCTCCCGTGAAGATGGGATCTCCAGATGAGGACAGTTTTGAGCATTTCCTGTGGGACAGGTACTCAGGCGCTGAGTAAACAGCAATGCACAGAACAGAACATTTCTGCCCCCACGGAGCTTACAGATATCCTTGTAGGGAAGAGTCAATTGAAAAAATAAATGACCAATTGTAAACTACATTGGATGGTATGAGAAAAGCAAACCAGGTAAGGGGAACAGGAAGTGACGAGTAGTAGAACTTGAAGTAAGGGTGGAGCTTGAGAAGGTTATCACAGAGATGATGCTATTTGAACAAAGACTTGCAGGAAGTGAGAAAGTGAGTCATGTGACATCTGGGTGTAGTAGGTTGAATGACTTGTTCACAGTTATGTCCTCCCTTGCTGGCCTCATCACATTTCCCGGGGTTTGTGGAAACCATAATGCTTATTTGTTTACAGTCAAGATAAGTAAAAACATATTTAAAGACATCCTTAAAGGAGTTTATATTGATGTGGGGTTTGGTGGCTTTAAACAGAAATTTATTTCTCCTGATCCTGGAAGATGGAGTCCAGGATCAAGGTGCTGGCGGTCAGTGTTTGCTGAGAGCCCCTCCCCCTCCCTGGTCTGTACTCTTACCTGGAGGACAGCAGAGAGAGTTCCCATGGCTCCTCTTTTTAGAAAGGCACTAACCTCATCATGAAGGCCCCACCCTCAAGACCTTATCTAACCCAAATCCACTCCCAAAGGCTCCAACTCCAAATACCAGCAGACTGGGGGTGAACATTTCAACAGCTGCATTTTGAGGAGACACAGACATTTAGTCCATGACTCCATGCCCACAGAGCTTCCAACTGGCCTTAGGATCTCACGATTTAACACATATAAATAACCAAGGAGCATATGAAAAGATTCTAGCATGAACAAACAACTAAAATGAATGGTAATTCAGGGAACGGAAAAATTAAGCCACCAGAATTCTAAACATTCAGAGAGTTAAAGAGATACTACACCCACATACAAAGCCAATATACTATGATAAATACGTAATCAGAAAATACGAAAGAGCTCTTGGAAATTAATGCCATTATGTCAAAATAAAAGAAAGTTCAACGGAATCCCAGGCAAAAGCTGAGAAATCTCTGAGAATGTAGAACCAAACCAAACCAACCAACCAACCAACCAAATAAATAAATAAATAAATAAATAAATAAATAAATAAATAAAACAAATACACAAACCTGACAGGGAGAAAATGTGACAAAGAAGAAAAAAAGGGGGCTCACTATCCAATGACTAGGAGGTCTAGGAAGAGAAAAAGGAGAGTTGGAAATTATCAAATTCTCTAAGAAAATCTACCATAACAGAAACATGAGTCTCCAAATTTAAAGGACCCAAGAAATAACAAGCCTAATGAATGAAACACACACACACACACACACACACACACACACACACACACACTCACACCCACACACACACACACACTCCCAAGGTAAATCGTCATGAAATGTCATTATTCCCAGAACAAAGTGACCATCCTAAAAGCTGCCATGGGAGACAGGGTGGGGAGTAAGTTGAAGATAATCAAAGAAGAATGAGAATGGCATTAAATGTCTCAACAGCCATAGTGTACAGTAGGAGAGAATGGAGCAACACCTTCACAATTCTGTTGAGAATTCTATGCAAACTGTCAAACAAATGTGAAGGCAGGGAAAAGGATGTGCTAGCTACACCCGGACTCAGCGAATCTGCTTCCCTGTACTGAGTCTTAGGAACTGGAGTACGTGCTCGATCACAGAAGGTAAAACAGAGCGCCCAGTCTATGCTCTGAAGCTAACAGTACCTACTCAACGACACATGGAAAATAGTCTGTGACTATTTAGGAAGAATGGGGAAAAGGATAAGTAGACAAACTAAGAGCGATGTCCTCATGTCAAGTCAACAGATGATATCTAAAACTGATAAATGAAGATGTACTGGTATATTATCTAGTACAGTGGTTCTCAACCTTCCTAATGCTGCAGCCCTTTAATACAGTTCCTCATGTTGTGGTGACCCCCAACCATAAAATTATTTTCGTTGCTACTTCATAACTGTAATTTTGCTACTGTTATGAATCGTAATGTAAATATCTGATATGCAGGATGTATTTAGGCGACCCCTATGAAAAGGTCGTTCGACCCCCAAAGGGGTCGCGACCCACAGGTTGAGAACCGTTGATCTAGTAACATGGATTTAACCATCAAATAACAGCTCCAAGTGTTATGAGTAGGAGTAGCCGTTTCTGGATATGGAAATGGGCTGGGGTGAGAAACTGCCATTCTCCTTGACGGGTCTGCACTATTGAACTTTTAACTATGCACTTAAATTCCTGGAATTAAAAATAATTTATAAAAGAACAAATACTCTAAAATATGACCCAATTCATTCCCACAAAAGACCCACCAATATTATCTAGTAGATATTTATAACTGAGTTTATCACCCTGTTACTATCCCTAAGATGTCATGAAATAAGATAAATTGCAAAGGCTAATTATATGTGATTAGAGGCCAGGTGCAGGATATTCATGCACTGTGGGGGGTGGGGGTCTCTCAGCCTGGCCTATGCCCTCTCGCAGTCCGGGACCCCTCAGGGGATGTCCGCCCTAAGCCGGCAGGAGGACACCCTCGAGGGATCCTTAGCACCGCTGCGGAGGCATGAGAGGCTCCCGCCACCACCACTGCGCTCTCCAGCCATGAGGCCGACTTCTGGCTGAGTGGTGCTCCCCCTGTGGGAGCACACTGACCACCAGGGGGCAGCTCCTGCATTGAGCATCTGCCCCCTGGTGGTCAGTGTGCATCATAGCGACCGGTCGTTCCATTGTTCAGTCAATTTGCATATTAGGGTTTTATTATATAGGATACAATGTTCAACAAGTATCCTTTACTTTAGATATAACCTTAACTATTTTTTAATCAATATATTTTCAAACTGAATTTTTCTCTCTTCATTTTCTTTCAATGTCTATCAACTGATTAATTTAATGTTGATTATCAGTATGGCTGTGGTAGGCCCTTTGCTAAACATAACCAGGTACTACTCTTGAACTAAAAAAATCTGTATTATTGGGCGTTTACTACCCTATCAAGACCAATATTTGCTTAACATAACTTTTTGGAGGTGATAAGAATGGATTAAGTCATCTGATCACCAACCAGCAATGAATGGCTTCCTCTTCACTTGTTACCTATATAAACAGTATATGCTCACCATTCTAAAACACTTAGAAGAGTCAAAGAAATCAAAAGACAAAATAAATAAGTAAAATCTCCCCATCTCTCCACCCTGAAATATATATTATCACTTAGATGTACTCATTCAGACTTTTCCCATTCAAACAGAGTATATGTATTAAATAAAAGCATACTCTATGCACTCTTCTATGAGCTATTTTTCTACTTAATAGATCATAAATTCTTTCAAAAATTATTAGAGGTCAGACAGCTCTGAATCAGTACTTTGAAGATTATGTGATGTTAAATTGTATACTTTTAAAAAAACTATCTCTTATTTCTCGCTATTCAGGGTTTTTTGTGTTGGTTTTTTTTTTTTTGGCATTACATACAATGCTGACAAATGTTCTTGCACACACACGAACACACACACAAATGCAAACACACACGTGCAAAGCACACATTCACAAAAACACAAGCAAATATACATACACAAACATTTTCTCACATTATTTACTTAGAATTGCAAAATTATAATTCTAAATAATTTTCCAGTTATTTACTTATAATTACAAATTATAAGTAAATGATACATACTTTAAAAGATTTTAAACAGATATTGCTAAACTGTGCTCCTTAAACTGTTCACCAGGAAACATTCTCACCAAAAGTGTAGGAGATTGGCATTTTAGTAAGCTTTCAAAATGTTTGCCAATGTGAGAAATGAAATATGGTATGTCACTGCTGCTTTACTTCAATTTTATTGATCAGTAATAATACTGAGTATTTTTTCATGGCTCTTAGCTATCCATATGTCATCTTTTCTAAATTTGCCATTTTTCTGTTCTTACTGAATTGGAAGTGCTCTTTATATATTAGGACTATCAACCCTCTGTCACATTTGTAAATAATTAACTCATTTATGTGCATCTTTCTGAAGCTTTTCCCCCCCACTCTCAGTCGCTGTATGAAGAGTTCATGATGACAATTTAATGGTTTCTTTTCAGTACACAAAGCTATTTTGATTAGTGTGAAGTTAGGCATCACGGACGTGTGCCTTTGATGATTAGCAAGTGACACATAAGAGTGGGTATGGCTGCTGCATCGTCGAAGGTCTGCGGGTGTGTCTGTACTGAGGCAGAGGAAGGTGACACTGGTCAACCACAATCACTCCTCTACCACTGGGTGTCCATCTTCTCCTGTCTACAAGCCTACTTGGCGCAAGATTTTTCAGCATAAGCCATAATTCAGGGACCAGGAAAGAAAAAAGGTAAACAAAGAAGTAGATGCTAAATCTAGCTTCAGGAATAAAAGTTAAAAATAATTGCTAGGGCCCTAGCCTGTTTGGCTCAGTGGACAGAGTGTTGGCCTGCAGACTGAAGGGTGCAGACCCGATTCCAGTCAAGGGCACATACACCCAGGTTTAGAGCTTAGTCCCCAGTAGGGGGCATGCAGGAGGCAGCTGATCAATGATTCTCTTCCATCATTGATGTTTCTAGCTCTCTCTCCCTCTCTGAAATCAATAAAAATAAAATTGCTAGGAATGGCACAATGAATTATTTAAGGCTGTACAAGCTTACTCCTTGGTAAAAAAAAAAAAAAAAAAAAAAAAAAAAAAAGAAAGACAAGGATTCCCTTTGGGGGAGAAGAGATGGAATGGGAAAGGAGAAAATGCATGCCAAATTCAAATATAAATAAGATAGAAGTTATAACCATGTGAGAAAGTCCTTTAACTTTTAATACACTGGGCAATATCATTGTTAAGATGGTCTTTGGAACAGGCTACCTTTGTAGTATTCACAATAATTCCACCATCGCTGAGACTCCAGAGAGTCACCCTGCCTCAGTGTCGCTCAGTGTCATGTCTCAGCTACTGGAACATTCACTCCCTGGATCCATGCTGCTTGTAGCAGCTCCAGGCACAGACCAGACCACTGACACTCAGGAACAATATTGTGATGGTTATGTAAACCAGAAGCCACATAAGTGTCTTCTTTAAAATAAATATTTTCCACTTCTTTTGGATTCCGGCCCTGTCTCTATTTCAAGAGGTACATGCTGGAAATAGCTTTTCTGAGATTCCTTTTAAAACACATAAATACTTTATGATGACATTTGTTACCCAAGGTCTACGTATCCCACATTATTATAGTCTGTAAACGTTTAAAAGAAGAAAAGAATATATCTTGGGAGAAGGGCTGTAGGGATTTTAGCAGCTGGGAATCTGGCCTGTCATTGGGTTTATATACAATTTCCAGGTAGTCGGTAAACACTATTAAATGGCATATTCTGGTATGTATCGGCTGCCTATTTCAGCTCCCCGGCGCCATGAGCAGGGAGAGTTCTAGAACTTCAAGTGGAGGCTTGAGGAGTTGTCTGGAAGATGCATGTGCACGGAGAGCTCACTTTTCACGGAGACTTCATTATCTGCAATGACGCTGGGGCGAGCGATGAAGATTTCGGGGGAAGAGTATGACGCATGGCGATGAGAGGAATTTACAGAAGAAACAGGCGCAGAACGGGTTCCCTTTCTGACTATTTCTCCGTGTGGACACCGACGGCCAGGTCCCTGGGCCAGGGAGCGTGGGAGGCAGCTTTTCACTGAACCATTTGGCGTGAGACAGAGCGGGGTTCAAGTAGTACCTGCGGTCTCCTGATCAGTTCTGTACTGCTGGGGAAACCGGGCCCCTCCTGGGAGGCGGGCTCGTGCCCTCTGAGAAGTGGGGGCGGCCCCTCCGAGGGTGAGGGTGGAAATTAAATGTCAAGGTTCCTTTTCCCACGGAGGCTCTGATTTATGTGCTTCTCGATTCCCCTCCAGGTTAGGTCCGAATGCTCCCACCTTCCCCGGTCCACGCTATTCCCCAGCTCATCCGGCCTGCACCACCTCAGCCTCCATGCACTCCTTCATGCCCAAGTTCATGACCACGGCGCTTGGCAGACCTGCCACCGTGCAGGTGCACGGGCGAGGGACTCTGCCAGGCCCACACTCTGCACGCTCACTCTCAAGCTTCTACAAGAATTCCACTGCAGAGCACCAGCAGGCTCAGGCAAGGGCTCCCTATCCCTTCAGACGAAACGACTGCTTCTTCCAGGAAACGTGCCTACGGCCAAGTTTACCAGCTTACCGCCGCCTACACCATCTGGCGCTTTGTACCAAACCTAGACTTTTTAAAAAAGTCATTTCATAAAGTCCGGAGAAAATATTTTTAATAGAATTTGAGCATGCATAGAAGCTGCTGGAAACACAACTAATTGGAGACAGGTTTTAGCAAGGTTTTGCCCCATTTGGTGGCATCTCAGTGAAACACAACTGGTGTGCTCAGAAAAGATCATGACACGGGTAACCGAGACCCAGAGCAGCCTAAACACCCCTCAATGCATAACATTTCTCAGGCAGTGAGGAGACAGGACGAGGAGCAGATTGGCCTAACAGCCCTTCGTTTCTGAGCTAAACGTAATGTGTGTCAATTATCATCGAAGTCAAAGCTCTTAACATCTGGGTGCTGGGCTGGGTGTCACAGAGAGAGATGGCAGGAGCCAGCACCTTCCTCCCAGAGGTCTGTGACTTACATGCACTTTGGTTCCACAAACTCTGGACTGAGAACCTCAACTCTGATGACTATAACGTGTTATGTACCCATGATGCTAAAACACAGACACACACACACGCACACACACACAGCCCTCCATTTAATTCTGCCCAGGAAAAGCATCTTCTGTATCGATGCCTAAATCAGCTTCAAACCATTCCTTCCTTATTTTTCATGACCCTGGGGTTTCATTGCTCAACTACTGATATAAATACACACACACACACACACACACACACACACACACACACACACACTGTACTGACCTATGGGATCTCTATCAAGATTCCTTTTCAGGAAGAGTTATGCAGGGTGGGGCCAAAGTAGGTTTACAGTTGTAAGTATATGAAACAGAGTTTAATCTTGTATTACTGTTTATTCTTGTATTATTTTCCATACCAACAACCGTAAACCTACCTTGGTCCTACCCTGGGTGTGCAGGACTCTGCATTTCCCCCTTATCTATATACATGTATGTTTAAAGGTGTCCCTCGGATGGCTGTGTATGCAGAAGAATAAAACTTGACCACTAATGGACTGACACACTGGCAGCTGTGCCTAATTGTATCAAAGCAGACAACTGCGTTTTTAAACTTAGGTTTCCTCTAGTCAGTCTGCTGATATTAGAGACATAATTCCTGAGCCTGTGTGAATTGATTAGGAAAACTTGTGCGTCCATTTCATACCTTTAACCACTCAACTGCTAGGTGGGACTCCATATTTTTTAAGAAACTACTTTCAAAAAAGCTATTAAAAGACATACTTAAATCCAAGGACTTTTCATGTTGTTATGCAGTATCCCATCCACAGTGAGTTTCTGGAACTGAGTATGGCTGACACTATTTTGAAACAGCTGTGAAGACACCACTCCCAATAGATTTACTAGAAAATGCAACTGCTTTTCGAAAACCCAGAGCTCAAACACACTCATTAATGCTTTGACGTTACAAAGTCTACATTTCCCCCCCTTTATTCTGTTGTATTCTACAACGCGCCTCATTAGAAAATCCAGAAAACATCCAGGATGTGTCTTCATCCCAGGCTCAAAACTGGCCATTCCCTACCCATGACTGCTACTCGTCTGCATAATAACACTCTCTCCTAGTCATCCCGGGAGCTGCCTCACGCCCAGCCCCGCTGTCCTGCTGCAGGCTCTGATGGAAGTCCGCCGGCACACGCAGCCGGCGTGGTTCTGCAAAAATAAGTAGCCACGCTTCCACGTTCAAGAGGTTGAACTGCACGAGACAGATTTTGAATGAAGCGACAATTGAGAAAAAAACACAAGGAAAGGAAAGCCGGCAGCTACGCACGCACTGAAATTCCCACCGACCGTCACAGCCGGCAGCAGTCTGACCTCTCATCAGAACCACCTCTGTTTCTTCCTAAGCACCAAATCTCTCCAGCTCAACAGACCACAGACGCTCACCCAAGACACACGCGGCCACGGACCCAAGGCCGGGTCTCCCCAACAGGAGAACAAGCTCCCTGTCTCTCCGTGTCTGAGAAAATGCCTATTTCCCCTCTGAGAAAATGTACAGACTTTCTGTGGCTTGAATACACTCCTGTGTATCATTTGTGCACAGGGGGTGGGCAGGAGGGAAAAGCAGGCGAAAGAGCATTCCTCGGCCCAGAATAAATTAGCTCTGTTTAAAAGGGCAGGACTAATTCCCCACTTCTAGGGTGGCTTCCATTAAGCGGGGGTGGTAATATGAAACCGCTTCAAACGCCCAGCAGCATCCCCGTCAACCAAGAACAGTGGGACTGGCCCCTTTAAAAAAGAAAAAGGGCGAGGGGAGGGGGTCTGGCCATACACAACCAACTCTAATTCCATCCTGCAGTAAGAAAACGCTGAATAAATGGGCTTTTTTTTTTTTTTTGCAAAGGGCCATTATACCGCGCTCCTCATTACAGAGCTCATTACAGACTGTCTTTCCAGCTCTCACCTGACAACATCAGGGGACGCGGGGCTCCCCGGGTCAGCCTGAAGAAGAGAACAAGCCTCCTATTTATAGCAGAGGGTGAACTTCTCTCATTGAGATTCGGACACGGCTCACCCCGGAGTTTAATGTAATTAGGGAAGGGATATTCAATTTACAGTATCCACGAGTAATGATAATTAAATTGATCCCAAAAAGCTGTTGGTAAGCATAAGCTACCTTTGTAATTACATCCCGGTTTTCGAAATGACTTTAGTGCTGTGAACTTGGAGCATTCCAGCAAATGAAGGCCAATTCGCATCAAAGGAGAAGGACCGCTGGCTTCAAAGCCGGGCTGTTTAACATAATGAGCCGCCCGACCAGGGGGAAATCGCTGAGGCAGCCCCTCACTCACCAGGGCGGTCTGTGCTCTCTCCGCTCGGCTCACACGCATCCATCCAAAATTGGCGAGACGGTCTTCATTTTCCACCAAATTCTTCATGAACAGCCACCCCCCGCCCCCTCTCCACGGTGGAAGGAATCGAAAGAACCCGTTCTCCCTATTTCTCTGCTATGAAAGTGGCCGGTCACACGCTTCGGCTGGCTGTGTGTGTGTTTGAAAGAACAGGCGAGAGCTATGAATGTGAAGCCATTCTCCCGGCTGGCCGGCCGGCAGTCCGGAAGATGAGCTCGGTCAGCATTCCGCCAGGACCAAGGTGAACAATAAACAAACAGGCATGTTCCGCAGCCCGGCGCTGGGTCTCTGGGAATCACCCCGGCACGAGGCGGGAGGCGATCGGAAACGCGCCACTTGCAGCTCGGAGCTCTGAACAGTCACATCAGAAAAGGGCTGAGCACTTGCGGGTAGCGTCAGAGCGCTGGCCCATCTGAGCATCTTCCATTAAGTTTCTGTCTGGAAGGAGGAAGGCGGGAACCTCTGCCTGACGGGCAGGAGGCTTGTCATAATTCATCACGATCACAGCCCTGCTCAGGCTCCCCTCAATGAGCCAGGCAAGACGCCCACGGGAAGTGCTGAGCACAGGACTTCTCCAAAGGTGCTGCCGGAAGAGCCGGGGTACCACTCGGTCCTGCCGCACGAGAGGCTCAAGCACCTCACCACCGAGTACTTCCCGGGAGGAAGGTGAGCTGATAAACACCATCTCACTGCTGTGTCAACCCCTGATTTCTATGTCCAGTTCCAAAAGGGTGGGTAAGAGAAATACTTTTTTGATTTAATTTTTATTATTTTTAAAGAATATTTTTATTGATTTCAGAGAGGAAGGGAGAGGGAGAGACAGACAGAAGCATCAATGATGAGAGAGAATCATTGATCGGCTGCCTCCTGCACGCCCCCCGCCAGGGGATCAGGCCTTCAACCCGGGCACGTGCCCTGACCAGGAAGGGAACTGTGACCTCCTAGTTCATAGGTTGACGCTCCACCACTGAGCCACACCAGCCGGGCAGAGACATATGTAAAACACTGCCAAAATAGGAAAGTTTAAAAGTTCCTCGTACTATTAAAGTATGCCTGTAAGTAAAACACAAATACAAAGTATTAAGGAAAAATGACCAGTCTTAAAAAAAAAAAAAAAAAGACAGGGACTGTTAAGTACAGGGTTCTCTATATTGCCATTTCTCTTGACAAATAATATTACTTGAAGGAACTGTAAAGAAATGTTAATTCTACATCATTTCCATTAAATGAAACACTTTAACATAAAATACATTCTATAACAAAAGCCCATGTAGTATCACCCATCTGTTTGCAAAACAGAATGTCATATGTTGGTATGTTTATTTTCCTCCCTCATCATCTTCCTTAACATACTGCAGAACCAGGAATCTGGTTAAGTGTTTGCTCTTTGTCTCCATGTATGTGGGAGGAAGTAGGGAATTAGAAAGTGGACGAGTAATAGAACATCTGCAAATCTGCAGACAGTAGTACAACTAGTTATACAAATGGCAGCGGTAAAAGAAGAACAGTATAAAGACCCACATTACAGTTTTATTAACTTGTTTATCTATGTACACCATGTAGCAAACAGTACACTGAAGATGTACAGCTACCCATTTTATGTTGTTTGCTAATCCTCGCCTGAGGATATATTTCCCACTGATTTTTAGAGAAGAGTGGAAGGGAGAAAAAAGGAGGGGAGAGAGAGAGAGAAATATAGATGTGAGAGAGAGAGCAACATACATGAGAGAGAGAGGGGGGCGGGCATTGATTAGCTGCCTCTTGCACATGCCCCATCCAGGGCCTGGGGTCGACCTGCAATCCAGGTATGGCCGACTGGGAAATCGAACCCGTGATCCTTCGTTGCACAGGCTGACTCTCCACCACGGAGCCCCACCAGCCAGGGCCTCGTTGCATCAACGTTATTTTATAATTCTATTAAACATAATCTTGATGAGTAAACAAATCAACAGGATTTCTTTTCCATAACTGTTATTATTTTAACTTCATTGTAAGCTCTAAGTTCAAATATGGTATCTATTATTTAAAGGGCATGAAATCAAGACTGAGCATTAATGTATACAATGCTCATATAACGAAGGTACGAGCTAACGGGCTGAACAGAAATCAATAATGGCATTTAATGACTTCACGGGGAAAAGAAATGACCCTCGCACCCTTAATGGATTAATGTCGGCTGCGAGCGACACAACATGGCAGAATGCTGACACAGGTGCGATGGCCTTCCCTGGGAGTGCCTGCGCGCCTTATCAAAGGAAACTGCGTTTTAATGCTATTTGGGACGTCGGTGTTGAGAGGATCTCTGCAATCCCATTTCATAAAGCATGAAGCATGCTCTGAATTGTTCCAAGGAGCTTTTGTCACTGGCGCACACCCTCGGTCATCCTCTGAAAGCGTTCCCACTAAATGAGATCCTAAATATCTAAAAAGGATAACAACTCCGCACAGGATTCCAACACCCAGGGGCGGCTTGTCTTCCCGAACACACACGCCCCGATGCTACCTCAGAATTTCCTTCCCCCCAGGTAAGGAGAGCAGCCCACGCTATGTGTTTGCCTCGGGGCCGATGCCACAACCTGAAACACACGTGCTTCCCATATAAACTGCTTGGTGATCAAAGCTACGCACCAGGGGCCCTCGCCGATGGCTCGATCCACGGCTATTAATTTGTAAAGTCATTACGTTTCCTAGGAAGGTCGCACGGGGTGGACTTTCCTGGTTTTCTAATAACTTACTGTCCTTAGAAGGAAGAGCAGCCTTTCATCTCCTTATGATATTAAAATCATAGGAAAATCTAGACCACTCCTTTTCACTCTATAAACTGGTCTTCCAGTCTCATTGGCAGATAACTGTGGCTTTTACCTGTTTAAACCAAATGCAGGTCCAATGTGAAAAAAAGGATTGGATACCTATACGATCTTTCGCATTTTTAATTTCTATTGGGCATGTGAATCCGACCACATCAGGAGTCACAGGGCTGTCTGAGGCTGTGACGCGGGCTATTCTTGTTTTCTCCAGCGTGATCTACAGCGCAGTTCCGACTGATTCAGCAATCATCGGGCGAAACTTCCAGGAACCTCGCTGAAGACCTGGCACGGAGGGGCAGCTCAGAATAGGAACAAATAATTGTACAGAAGCCAGGACGGTTCCTTCTAAAAATAGCAGGGGCTTCGGCTTCCAGCGGCGCAGGGTTCTCACAAAACGCAACCGAAAAATGCTGAAGGCAGAGCCGGGAAACGAGCTGAAGATTCCTGACTGACACGAATATTACTTCCCTCTTCCCAGAGGATAGAATAGCTTCTCCAGCAAACGCAGCATCCTAATTAGTCATAATTGACTTTGCCTTTTAATTTCTAAGGCAATCTATAAATTATGGATTGTTGTGTCAACCAGAAGACAGTTTTTGACACCAGACCGTATATCTCATTATTGTCATCAAAACCAAGTTTCCTAACGGGATAACTTCACTGTCTGCTGGATTTTAAAGCCGTCTCAAGGAAATGGTGGCTTTATGTTACGAAACCACGCGGCACGATTTTAACGCTCGCTGTCACAATTGTGACTTCAACTGCCACAGAAAGGTAGTATTCGGGATCACAGGAGAATTACTAGAGAGACAGGCTTGGTCGAAGGAGAGGTCTACCTCTGCTCCGCTCCGTACTCTGCCCCGAGTCCGCGTTCTGCCCTCAGCTCAGCACACCTGCTGGGCGGATGCAGCCCACCCACACTCCTTGGAAATTAATGGGATGCTCGCATGGACCCGTTCTCAGCCACTCGGCAGGTGCACTTCACCTGGAACACGGGGAATCAGTGAAGCAAATGCAAGGGAGGGATTTATTTCTCTCTTTCCAATTACTGTTCCGCATCCCAACCCCTCCCCCCTAATGTGTACCGATGTCCAGGGCAGCACCTGCTGACAGGGTAATGCAATCCTCCCCCAGCCTTCCCCAGGTCAGAAGTGGATCCTGTAGGTGTCCCCATTAAAGTCTACGGGACACAAGTTAGAGCTGCTAGAAAGGACTCCCCCGAGACTTCGTACAGCCGCCTGAATGCATTCCACCTTGGAAAGAAAATATTGGAGGGGAAAACAATTTTCACTGATGTGTTCCACAAACTTCCATGAAATCCTTGAACACCTTGAAAATACACCCTCCCTTTAACAAATTACACTGATGGAAATATAAATACTCTGCACTGCAGAAAATAACAGAGTACCACCTTATGAGTTCATTAAAAAATCGGAATTTGAGATTAGAATAGAGGCATGTGGCACGATATGAAACATAATCAAAATGAACAAAATAAACTAACAAAGGGGAGACAGACTCATGGATACAGAGAACAGACTGACAGCTGTCAGACGGGACGGGGTTGGGGGCTGCGTGAGAAGGGTGAAGGGATTAAGAAAAGAAATAAAAGAAAGACTCGCCCTGACCGGTTTGGCTCAGTGAATAGAGCGTCGGCCTGCGGACTGAAGGGTCCCAGGTTCAATTCCGGTCAAGGGCATGTACCTCGGTTTTGGGCACATCCCTAGTGGGACTTGTGCAGGAGGCAGCTGATCGATGTTTCTCTCTCATTGATGTTTCTAGCTCTCTATCCCTCTCCGTTCCTCTCTGTAAAAAATCAATAAAATATATTTTAAAATAAAGAAAGACTCATGGACACAGACAACAGTGAGGTGATTGCCAGAGAGAAGGGGGATGGAGGGAGGGGTGAGGCAGAAAAGGGTAAATCGGGGATAGATGGTGATGGAATGAGACTTGACTTGGGATAGGTAAACACACAATGCCATATACAGATGATGTACTGTAGAACTGTATACCTGAAACCTGTATAATTCTATTAATCAATGTTGCCCCAATAAACTCAATTAAGAAATAAATAAAACTTAAAAACGAAACAATCAAAATGACACAGAAGAATATCAGGTCATCAAAATCCTATGGCTAATGTTTGATTATAAGTTGTAAGCACTTTTTAAATATGTAGAAGATATGTATAATATATAGTTTCATATATATATGAATTTCACTGTAAATTTTTAAGGTGATGAAATTAAGCACATAGTGTTAATAATATCCACTACATACATGTCCTGAGATTCCCTCATTCATCTGACAAACATCCTGTCCCAGACTGAATTATGATAAATATCTCACAACGTTTACATAAAAATATATGTCCTTTAATCATTTTTCAGGGTAATTTTCACCTTAAAGTTTACTTTGTTAACGAATAAAACTACTGTCCACGTGGCATTCGAAGAAAGACATCATTACCAACCTTTCTTTGAAAAACAGTATTTAAAAACCAAGAGCAGGCTTCCTTGCCTCCCAACTGAGGTCAGTAAAATGTGAATTGCTTGGCCCAGCTGGCATGGCTCAGTGGACGAGTGTCGACCTATGAACCGGGAGGTCCTGGTTCCATTCCCGGTCAGGGCACATGCCAGGGTTGTGGGCTCCATCCCCAGTGGGGGGCGCGCAGGAGGCAGCTGGTGGGTGGTTCTCTGTCATCGTTGATGCTTCTATCTCTCTCTCCCTCTCCCTTCCTCTCTCTGACATCAATAAAAATATATTTTTTAAAAAAGTGAGTTTCTTGTTGATTCACTAGAGTATTTGTACCAGCAGATGTAAAGGGCCATATACATCTGCAAATGTGTTAAGTTCTTCCTCTTTTTTTCTCAGAATTGTTCCTGTCTCTGCTCTGTGCACTAGATTGGAAAGCAGGAGAAAAGGTGAGGAGACCACAATCAGGCATGGAACTGGAACTGGTGGGGGCCGAGGCTCAGGACACTGAGTTTGCAGTTCCGCATCGAAGCGGAGTGGGAGGCTGCAAGGCCAAGAGCTGGCAGGTTCGGCCCCCACGAGGCCTCCGGTCACCCAGAGTCTCCGGGTTTGTTCATTTCGTACTGAAAGTGCCCAGGAGCAGCCTCAGAAACCCGCCACTCGCAACATCAGTTAAGATGTATTTTTTTTTTAGCAATTATTTGATATAAAATACATGAAGATATTTAACCTCACACCACACACTGAGCACAACCCGTCCCATTTATCTTTCCACAAAATCAAAAGTTATAGCCTCTCAGAGCCACCCCTTTCCCCCCCACAACCGAGACGGACGCTATTGTACACCGACTACATGTGACTTAGTGTCTGCTGAGCTCCTGACTCCCAGCGGGTACGGGAGGGCACGGGGATGCTGTGAGCCACACCATCCCTCCCCAATGCAAAGAGGAGGAGGACGGCATTTCAGAGATAATCAGAGCGCCGCGGAGACCTGCAGACGCAGGGAGCAACCACAGGGTAGCCTACGTCAGCCCTACCAACGTCAGGAGGTTCTGGTGGTGACTTACTCGAATGAAAATGAAGCTGTATCTTCCTTTTGTATAAACACTTGTGTATTAATGAAATATTTGAATAGAGTCATCTGGCACACCAAGTATTTTATATAACAACATAATAAGTATAGAGATGTCGTCCCCCAGATGTCAACAATTTATAATCCTGCGTTGTCAGTCTGGTGGTCAGAAATGTCTACTGGAACCTCGTGAGAACTGAAGGACTGCCCTTGCGTTAGATGCTGGTGTTTGTGTCTCACCATCAATTCGTAGTCTGCTGTATAGACAAGGACGTGGGTGACTGATTTACCCGTTTCTAAGTAGGAGAGAGGCCCATGGTGAGTGGGCCCCCAGTAATAGTGAGACCAATAGCAACACCACCGAGTGTTATGCTTTGACATGAATTCCTGGGTTAACTGATAACTAACATCTCATCTACTCCTCTCTTAGTTCATATACATAGGAAAAAAGCATTGCCACTGTAGAGACAAAGAACTGTGCTCAATGGTGTATATTTAGCAGCGGGGAAGAGATATCTGGAACCTTTGCTCAGCTAGCACTGTGGATGTGTTTGAAAAGCGAACCAACAACATGAGGACACACAGAGCTGGGGCCAGGGCCACAGAGAAACCCTACAATGACCTCATCGAACAGTACTGTCTGCAGACGATCTCAACTCTGTTCAAATGCTGAATGAGTTTAAACGCCTTGTACTTTAGGAATATTTCTGGTGTGTATTGCATCGAAAATCATAGTGTTTTAAAAATAACAGGGACCGGAGATGATAAAGACAAAACCAAGCAACCTGGCCCCAGACTACATGGCTAGTTAGCAGCCAAGTTAATGCGAAAGCTCCCCAGCATGCTTACACACACCTTCCAAGTTAACTCACATCTGCGAGACGCGGCTGCAATTCCTTCCTCCCATGGCACCCGCTGCTTCCAGCGCAGTCCAAATTCTTAACCTTGGGTCCTAGGTCCTCCAGGATCTGGTCCCAAACGCACTTGCCACTGAGCCCTCCTGCCAGGTGCTCCACCCCAGTGTTTTCTAGTGTCCAAACCACGCACACCTTTCACACACGTCTCCACTGCCTCTCCCGGTCTTCACCTCTCTTATTCGGTCTATTATTTTCTACTGTGTATTATGTGACATACGTGTCGCGCATTTCCCTGTTACACTGAATGTCTGCGAAGGCAACATCTACTCCATCTCTACCCTTCAGCCAGAGTGCTCTTTTAAAAACATGTATCAGACCGTATCATTCCGTTTAAACCCAAAACCCTTTCGAAAGCCTTGTATAGCCTGCGTTTCTCATCCCTCCCCTAGGCCCGCGTCCTGCAGACCCCGTCCGCCTTGCTCACTCTTCCGCGTCCACGCTGGCCGCCTTTCTGATCTTCATACAAGTCCTTTCCTCATTCCAGGCTTGTCCATATGCTCCTCCCTCCTGCCCCCCTTCCCAGGTCTTGGCTGGGCTGGTCCATTCTCACCCTTCAGGTGCAATGTCACATCCACACAGAGGCACTCTCCGACTACCCCACTGGCTGCGCCCTTCGCTCAATGCCTTCGCTGCCTCGTGGCCCTCCATTACCGTAGTTCTAATAGAATTACTTCTTTATTATCTGGTTGCAGGACTGGAATATGAGTTCCATTACGACAGGAACTTACCCCGAGTTGTTCAATGATAAATTACCACTAACTGGCACAGCAGGCACTCAGAGATGGCACCGAATTAATGAATTAATGAATTCTCACTCGCTCTAACCACTCTGGGCATCGTATTTCATACGCGTCAGTGCTAAAAACAGCTATTGGGAAAGGAAGGCGGAAAGGAAGAAGTCAATCATTTTAGTTTCCTACCTTCCATTACAGCTTTTCTATGAAATATTCAACAACTAAATACATTTACCAAATTAAAACAAAAATATAAAATAATTTGAAACTCCAAAATCAGAAAGAGAAAGAAAGAAGGAAGGAAGGAGGGAAGGAAGGAAGGGAGGGAGGGAGGGAAGGAGGGAGGGAGGGAGGCAGGCCTTGCGTAGGGAGAGTATCCTGCTATCTTTATGGCAAAAGAATTGTGGGTAATTGTAAGTGGTAAGCAACGGTTTCATGAAATGACGTTAGTCTGTTGCATGCGAGGAGCAAACCATCCATCATTCCAACAGCGTGCTGTTCTCACTCACACTGAACTCAGTAACGGCTGGCTTCTCCTCCTATCACAGTCTACATGTTCCACACACGCCCACTCTGTGACTCGGCACGTTCTCCCCACCCGCAAGTCCACACAGCCCCAAACGCTCACTCACTGCTAAGACCCCAGAAGGCGAGTTCAGAGTGCGTGGAAAGACACCCTACTGCTTTGGAAATACCTTCTTTTCACCACCGGAAGTTATCGTAATATTTACCTGGTAAAAATAATTTTGAAAGTGAACCTTGGAAATCATGTAAACACAAGAAATGAGAGAATAAATTGCGCTATTCTGCAAGGAAACATTTCCCCCTTTGGTTGGCAGAGCGCATTATGAGAGGGAGTAGCTTTCCTAAGGTATTGCTCTTCCAAAATAAAACTGTGGCTCCAAAGGTCAACGTAACATGTTTACTTACCAATTTCGGGGTCTCCCTCGACCTGAATGATGAAGCAAGAACTGTCAAGGATTCCAAACACTTCATGTCCATAAAAGCCTGTCTGCTCTCAGGAGTGCTAAAACCACTTTCCAAAAAGTAATGCGTTCATTTAAAACAAAGCATGGAAAATGATCTCTTAACTGCCAAGTAACATATATGTCATTAGAGTCATTCCAAAGAGAGGTGAAATGAACACACCTTTTAGCAGCTGCAAAGCCCTGTCACGGCCAGTTCCTTCAGTTCCTCACCTCCCGCTACCTCGCCCCACGGCCCATGCCCCTTCCCCCCGGACTGGCGACTGACCCTGGCATTCTCCAGAACTTTATTTTTTTTTTTGGAGTATTATATTATCATTTGTTTATTTATTTTATTGTTTACAGTATTACAAATAGTACATATGTCTCTTTTTTTTTTTCCAAATGACCTTCCCTCAGCCTCCCCTACCCCCAGGCACATGCCCTCACCCCCTCCCAGTGTCTTGAGTCCATTGGTTATGCTTATATGCATGCATACAAGTCTTTCGGTTGATCTCTTACCACCCCCCTCCCCAAAACTCCCCAGCCTTCCTGCTGTAGTTTGACAGTCTGTTCGATGCTTCTCTGCCTCTGTATCTATTTTTGTTCATCAGTTTATAATGTTTTTTATTATCCATAAATGAGCGAGATCCCGTGGTATTTTTCTTTCACTGACTGGCATATTTCAACATGGTTAATACCTTCCAGGTTCATTACACATCATTACAGTAGATCTTACATACCTTTCTGTATATAGTCTCCTTTTTTAAAACATATTTTTTTTTAGTTAATCCTCACCCGAGGATATTTTTCTATTGATTTTTAGAAAGAGTGGAAGGGAGAGGTAAAGACAGAAAGAAATATCAATGTGAGAGAAACACATCGATTGGCTGCCTCCTGCACGAGCCTGACCAGGGCCCGGGCAGGGTAGGAGCCTACAACTAAGGTAGGTGCCCTTGACCGGAATCGAACCCGGGACCCTATGATCTGCAGGATGACGCTCTATTCACTGAGCCAAACCAGCTAGGGCTATAGTCACCTCTTTGGACCCTCTATTGAAATGACAGCCTCTCTCCTGGCAGTCTCCGTCTTAGCATCCTGTAACCCTAAAAAACCGCCGTTTTACCAACTGCAACCTCTGTGGGTGATTGTGAAATACAATAACTCATCCACCCACTGGTGACGACCATCACCGCCGGGAAGGAAGAGGCGGCTCACACGCAACGGGCGCCTTCCATCCAGGCTCTCGGGACCCGTGAGGGCACACGCAGCCAGAGCGTGGCACGGTCTGCGGCGCCGTCCAAGGGTTTTCTGTGGCTGTGGCGCTGCTGCCGCACGTCTCATGCCCCGCTGACGCTTCGAAGCCTAGAGATCAGGTGCCGGAGCGAGGACGGTGGGATGTGCACTGACTTCCTTCAGCCTTCTGCCCTCAGGACACAGCTGTGACATGTGGGAGGGGGGACCCCAGGGAAACCACGCAGAGGGAGGCAATGAGGAGGCACAGGGCGTGTGTCTGATCAGGAACACAGTTTCTGTTGTGTGTTGTGCTGCCCGGAACTGAATCCTTCCTAGGTTAGTTAACTCGCACCTTCTGGAACACTCGAGGGACTAGATTGGTCATGAAACCGTTGGGGGAATTCCCATTGCCTTGAGGACAGGGCTGTGCGCGTGGACAGCCATCTGCAGGAAGGTGAGCCCTGGAAAACAAGGCAGGCCTGCCCGGACCCCTCCCCCCCCCCCCCTACCCCGATGCACCTGGCTGGGAGGGGAGACGGGGCCCAGGCGGAAGCTCTGGGCTCTCTGGATGGAAGGAAGCAGCTGGGAGTTCTTTCATCCCCACATTTGTCAGTGGCCTCTGTGATCCTGGACCCGCTATAAAGTTTTATCACCGAGATGTTTGTTGGTTTACTTTGATTGGCTAGTGCTTTTGGGGAGGAGCTGTGCATGGAGGGGGCACTGCCTTTGCGGTCTCAGGCCCCTGTATCAGCCACTGTAGCTGCGAACCAAAGCTCCATGCTCCCCACCCCACAGGCGGCATCTGAGGGCCTCAGCCATCCCGCCAGGTAACAGGTCACGGCTCCCCTATAGTTCAAACAATTCCCAACAATGACTTGCACCACAGGAAAACATTGCTCTTCTTTCTTATATTTATCTTTTAAAGTGTATTATTTAAACGTTTTAAAAAGCCTTAAATGGCTGCTTGAAATCCTCCATGGCTTCCCATCGGCATCAAGAGAAAGTCCACACAAATCAGGTTGGCTTCCAAGGCCTTTAGGGCCGACCTTGCCCTGCAGGCGGCCCAGCCTCCTGCCCGGCCATTCCCCCCTCGGCCCTGCACCCTCACAGTGCTCCCTTCCAGGCGCCAGCTGTGCTCTGCCCTTGCTTTTGGGAAGCCAACAACACGCAGGCACCAGCCCTGCCTGCTTCTCCTCATGGCTTAGGTCTTTCCTTACCTGTGGCTTCCTCCCAGCCACCGTGCCCACCTTCCCTGTTCCCCCCGAATCCTTTCACCCCGGCAGATCTTGCGTCACTCTCTCAACTGTTCTGTTTCCTTGACTGTATTTATGCGGAGACGTGAAGACCTGAGGCCAGAGATTTCCAACGCAACGCATCCCAGTGCTCCCACAATACCCAACACCAGCAGTCGTTCAGTGATTACTGGATATAGTAACAGTATAAATAAACTTTCAAAAAAACAAAAATGTAAGTCACATCCAACTACATCTCTCGTTTCGGCGTCTATGTTGACTGTTTACTTCTAGGGCCAACTATCAAATATTGAAAACTTGAGTGAGATTCTAGGGAAACATTTATTGATGGTTAACTTGATTAAACTTATCGATTGCCTGGTCAGGTTCAATTGCTTGAAATTGGGTGTGAATATATATATTAGATATCTGGATTTACACATGATACTTGTTTGAATTGGGGAATGAAGAAACAGAATTTGTGATACCTAAAATGTGCACTTTTATAAAGTTGTCATTAGGCAAAGGGTCCTCTATTACGTTCATTTTTATAATTAACCAGTTATTAATGTTTAGGATACAAATGAAGCATTAATAGCTCTTACAAGTCTAATATTAGTATGTTTGGTGATACATTTCTAAGTAAGAAAAAAATGTGATATGATATACACTTATGTTGCTCCTAAAAATACTGCAGTATTGTGAAAGCCATTTGCATCTCCATTTCCATAAAATACTGATTTGCATACTCTACCAAATTTTGTCTCAATCTGAAAGGTACATAGTTGTACGTTTATTTATAGTACATGTAAAATAAAATATAGTCTTGAAACTATTTGAATTATTAATATAAAAAAACTATGAAAAAATAGAGCATTTAAGATAAAGGTATTATTACTTTTCTAAGTTAAAATAAAACACGAAATTTCTAATAAGGCTTAAAACATGGGGGATTTGTGCCAGTTAGATATGTCCTACTCATCACTATATATGAAATGATAACTGTATTCTTATCTATCATACTGAATAAAAAGTTAATTTTGCCTTTAATTTTTTAAATAAATAATTCAAAGATAATATAAACTCTGGTAGCTTTCAACATCATTAGTGGTAAACCACACAATTACTTACAACTCTGATAAGGAGTAATTTGCAAAATAATTTAACATATTCTAAAACAGCTACCAAATCCAGAAATAATATATGATAAATATTAATTTATCATTATTGTTTCCTTTAAAAATGGATATTAACTAATATTGATCCTATTTTATTTTTTAAATGATATTTTCTAAATCATTTTTTATTTTTCAAATACAGTCGATGTACAATATATTTTTTTAATATATTTTATTGATTTTTTACAGAGAGGAAGAGAGAGGGATAGAGAGTTAGAAACATTGATGAGACAGAAACATCGATCAGCTGCCTCTGCACATTCCCCACTGGGAATGTGCCCGCAACCAAGGTACATGCCCTTGACCGGAATCGAACCTGGGACCCTTGAGTCCGCAGGCCAACGCTCTATCCACTGAGCCAAACCAGCTAGGGCGACGTACAATATTATATTAGCTTCGGGTGCATACCCATGATTAGACGATATATAACTTACTAAGTGGTCATTGTGGTATTTTATCTCGTACCCGTCTAACTCCAGACAAAGTTATTAGAATATTACTATGTTCCCTATGCTGTACTTTACATCCTCGAATACATCTTCAGGACCTGTAAAATTTTAACAAACATTCTCAAACTACCAGTTAAAATGAATCCTATCCATAGGGCAATTTACAGCAAGTAACTTTTAAAACTTGTCTTCATACTCTCTATGAATGAGAAACAGCCATGTAGAAAATGCCAGGTAAAATGTAATCACTATTTTATCAGCCGCAAAGCCTTTAAACTGCTGCAGAACTAGCTCATCCCATCACTAGGAGACGGACGAGGGTAGAGATCAAGAGCACAGACCTCTCAACCGCACCCTCTGGTTCCAACCCAGCTCCACAGCGGACCAGCAGTGTGACCTTGGTCAGTTACTTAACCCCTTTGCACCTCCGTGCCCAGTAAAATGGGTGATGAGCATACTACCTGCTTTCTAGGGCGGATGTAAGGACGACATATATAAATCTATGCAGAGTGCCTAGAACAGTGCCTGGCACACAGTGCTTCCTGTGACCATCACTTATATTTCGCGGTATGGCAGGCACTGTGCTAAATGCTAAAGGCATGACTAGCTATACTGGATGGCCCCTACCATCATGAAGTTCTTAACAGGACACGGACAGACTGACGCTTCTCCCATGGCTGCGCTGCCGGGAGACGGCCCTGTCCACGTGATGGGAAGCCGCTGAGCAGGACACAGGCACACACCGATCCTTCCGTTATGGGCAGTTCCTTCTCTCATTCCTAAAAACATCGGTCTGATCACCTCCACGAGAACTAGGGTCTAAATTCTCAGTTTCTTTGATATCAGAATTAGGGTCTAATATCAAATAAACTTAGTTGCTTGATCATTTAGCCTGTGGTCGGCAAATTGCGGCTGGCGAGCCACATGCGGCTCTTTGGCCCCTTGAGTGTGGCTCTGCCTAAGCCTTAGGAGTACCCTAATTAAGTTAATAACAATGTACCTACCTATATAGTTTAAGTTTAAAAAATTTGGCTCTCATAAGAAATTTCAATCGTTGTACTGTTGATATTTGGCTCTGTTGACTGATGAGTTTGCCGACCACTGACTAGCCATTCCATTTGTATGCTGGGCTGTAAACAGCATCAAGTAGGTGGTTTGCAACTGCCCTTTGATGGCATAATGTGCTGTTATTTAATAAGGACCCTGGGAAATCATACTATCACACACACTTAACATGCACTGACACACACACTGACACACTGACACACACTCACACTGACACACACACTGACACACTGACACACTCACACTCACACACTGACATACACACTGACACACACACACACACACACAAACTATCCAATCTGCATCTATTATTCACTCCTACCATCTACTGTTTGTACTGCAGACGTATTAGAAAGTGCGGCGTGGAGAAAACAATACTGCTATTCTTCCACTTAAAACCAGCATCACTAGATAAAGGCAAGTACAAGATTCTGCATTTGGGGGAATACACATATAACATGCGTTAATGAGCCCCCTTTTGAAGCTAGGCTACAAGACTCATAAAGGAAAAAAATCACACGAAGAACAAACAAGTACCCTTTTCTTCTGTGTGTGTTCCTAATTCGGATACTATTCTTAGTTTGAATGAAAACATGAAGAAAGTGAAAAGAAATCCAAAAATGCTGCCTTTGGAGATGAATCTAAAATTCTAATGCAATTCATAGACTGAAGATCTGCACTAGCGCCTGCTTCCTCGAATCCTTTTATTTCAATCTAAAATCTTTTAAGTCCGTTGTAATGTGTTACACAAAAGCATCCTGTGGGAGAAGACCATAAAAATAAATCACATCCTGCTGGGGTCGACCGTGGTTTCTGAAAGGAACCGACACGAACGTACACTTCTCAGCCAAGGCCGGGCCCTCAGAGGCCATGCGACGCTGTCACGTACAAGAGAACACCTCTATGTCGGTATTCTCAGTTAGCAATGAAAATCATTCTAAAATTGCCAAAGAGTAAGAAAAAAAGGCCCTTTCTTTTCTCTTATTCCAATATAAAATGCAATGAGGATTGTCTGCAATGCCCCAAATTAACCATATGAACATTTCCACAATATCCGAGGCTTAGACTTAGTGTAATGTGTGTTTTTGTATAAATTCAGTTTGTGGTGGTACCTTCACATTACATTTTGTCCATGTCACTGGAAGAAAAATAAAAATCAATCTGCGTCATTATGTTCACAAGAGTATATCATAAACCTACAATATAAGCCTATTAATAATAGAGTTTACTTTGTTATTTTGTAAAAAAGGAGCTACGAACTCAAAAGCATTAGTGTCACAAAAAATGTGTATTTACAGTAAAACGATAATTATTCTCCCAAACTTATTAGATGAGCGCTTCTAGTTCAGTATGTTCAAGTAGAAACTATCCTGTTTTTGATAAGTGATAGATATATTCTATAAATATATTCCTACTCGTTCAAGTGTAAGATTTAATAACAGTTTATAACGGATGGCGTTTGCTTTTAGGCTAATAGAGAAGTACTAGGCTATAAATGTAATTCACACGGCACTTCACAGTTACTCCCCTGAGACACAGGGTGTGCGCTTGCTGACTGTGCGCAGTGCAAGAGCAGCTCCCTTCCTGGGTGCACTGCCTGTCCCGGCAGAGCAAATCAGCCGAGGGGAGCGGGAGAGGACAACAAGAACAAACGCCACCGCTTTACGTTTGATATAAAGTTTTAAAAAAGCACCCAGTTATTATTAGAAGTAAATTACGTTTTAATAGAAAAAAAACTAGCATTTAAAAACTATTCAACATACATCCAAAGTTGAGGATTTACCTAGTAAAAGGAACCTTTAACACAAAGAATTGTTTGAACACCACAAAAAACAAACCTGGAAGAGCTGCTGTCTAAGAATAGCAGAAAAGTCAAAGTAAATGAGAAGAGAAACTTAGGTGGCTTTTTTATTGTTAAAAAGTGTAATATAAAGAAAAGCAACTTAAATTTTATGTTTATATCAGGATTTTTTTGTTTATGTATTGTTACCTTTAAAATTTAATTTAGAAAATCTTAGTCTCCCTCTGAAAATATTTTTCAGTCTATTTAAATTACATTTATACCTTGATTTAGAACATACAGGGTGGGGGGAAAGTAGATTTATAGTTATTTGTATGGAAAATAATACAATAATTAATTAATAATGCAAGAATAACCTCTGTTTGACACACTCAGAATTATAAACCTACTTTTATCTGCCCTGTATTAGCCTCTCTATTGATTATTTTTCAGAGTTTGTACTGTAAATACCCAATGATTCACTTTGACAAAATGAAATTTCTTAATTCAAGGTCCCAGGAAATAGGTAATTCTTAAAGGTGATTATACTAAAAAAATATTTTTCAAAAACACTAATATTTAATAGAAAGAAAAGGAAATTAACTCCTGTATCTTTCAAAATCAACAAAATGGCTCAGTATACATCTCAAAATCGCTCCCTGAATACCCAATTCTCCTTTCTCTGAAATAATTACTTAAAAAGAAGTCAGCTGAGATTTGACATATTAAAACCATACGTTAGTCACGGATCAAGAATTCATTTTGCATCTGAAAATCCACCAAACCAACCCAGAGTTAAAATAAGAAGCCTAAGAATATTTCACAAAAAAATACTTAAGTGTTTGGTTTTTCAAAAATGTAAAAAAAGAAAAAGGACACAACGAAAGGCTCATTGAATTGTTCACTTATGTTTTCAAAGACACACATTTCTAACTAAATTAGAATCCAATGTTCACTTCCTTTTTCCACGGCCTTTTCAAATAAAAAAAATAACATTCTAAGGCAAGTTGGACACGATTTAGGTATTGAAGGCCTGCAAACAAACGCAGTAACTGTATGTTTTAAAACGCTTCCTTAGCACTTGGGCAGAAAGAAAGCTGTAATTTTGAGAACCCCAGTAGGAACCCGGCCGGCTGTGTCTCCAGGGAAGTTGAGCAAACACTGACCTGGCCTCCAGCTCCCTCTGCTTCCCAGTGGCCCTGGGAGAGGGAAGCGGAGGATGTTTTGTCAAATTACCAAACACCCGAAAGGCCACCTGAGATTGTATTTGTTAAATTACATGATAGTGGGTTTTGCATTATTTTTAGAACCGATTTCACAAAGAAGCTTAGCGTGACCAAATGAAGTGGACCTTCTACCCAGCTTGCGGAGGGTAAGAAGATGATGGCTTGAAAACCACTTAAAATTCTACAGGAACCTACAGCATAACTTCTCACGGCACAGTAATTGCTGATACACATTTTGAAAAGATATTGAAGTACTTCCTGTTGTTATCCATCAGATCCCCCAAAAAGGAGTGTAATATAGATTTCATTAAAAAAAAAGACAAAACACACCACTATTCCTTGCTTTTATCTTCTCTCCTTATATTTTCTAAATGTGCAGGCAAAACTTCAGGAGAAAAGACTCTCTATAATTCTATCCATTTACTTATCTTTAAAGAATTCCTTTCATAGCATCAAAAAATACTTTCTTATGTATTGGAAATCCTAAGTCAATATATCGATAGGTCCATCAGAAGAGAGTGATACCCCATTTAGAGATCAACAATGTTCACTTCGAATCTTGCAGTTCTGTAGGATTCTCCATGGAATTAAAAAAAACGACAAAAAGCAATTTATCAGTAGACAAAAGTAAACCTATTTCTTGCAAGCATGGACTCTTATGTTTACTTATAAAGAATGAGAGTATTGTAAGAAATAATATTTTTCAACACTACATCTGAGGATTATTACCTCCATTTTAAGGAAATGCCTCCCTCACTGCTTTCTTCCCACGTTCAAATCCCAGCTTAATAAAAACAAATGGCATTCCTCATTTCTTCAGAATTGCACATTCAATATCACAAGCTCTGCTTTTTTAACAAGACTCTAACACTTCCAAATTCAGTAATTAGGTATTCATAGCCTGAGCGTAGACTGCAGTGTTTTGGGGATGATGGACTGACTATGAGAAATACCTTTATAACTTTCAAACTAATGAATTTAAATACAACAAATAAAATAAGAAGGTAAGATGAAATGGTAAAATGCATAGGCTGGCTAATCCCTGAAAGTGTTTTTTGGTATTTCACGGGACTAAATAAATCAGAAGAGTATGTAGTATGACTGGAGATTTTTAGCAATTTTATCACTCAGTAATTTCACTCTGAATTAGAGAGCAGTAATACTCAACATTACAGAGACTTTGAGCTTTTCAGGCTAAAAAAAGACATTTCTGTGTCTAACGAGAAACTGAACACTTACTCTATTAAGTTACTGAAAAATATGGATAAGTATTGGGCTTCGAATTATTTTGCTTAGCCAGTGTGCTCAGTGGGCTGACCATCGTCCCTTGTACCTAAAGGGTGGATTCCTGGTCAGGGGCACATGCCCAGGTAGCAGGTTTGGTCCCTGGTAGGGGCACGTACATAAGGCAGCTGGTCGATGTTTCGCTCTCGCACAGATGTTTCTCTCTCGCTCTCCCTCTCCTTTCTTCTCTTTCTAAAAAAATCAATGAAAAAAATGCTAGTCAATATGCCAAATAAGAATCTATCCAAAAAAACAATTTAGTCAAAAGCCATCCACCATAAAGGCTTTCAATTCCAAAAATAAACTCCTATGTTCATAAAACAAAAGGAGTACTTTAAATCATGAATTTCTAGAAACTCTGCACTATTAAATAACATTTTTTTTCTAGAATCATGATTGACTTAATACTATTAAAAAGATTTTAAATTACAATCTATGAAACTATGCAGATATATTTTACTCAGGTTCGTGTGTTTCCTCTCCGACGGCAAAGCAGACATCGAGACATACCTTCCTGGGTGGATCATCTAGAACAATGGTACAAGAGCTTCAAGAAAATGCTACAAAAGATGTTTATTAACATCAATTTTGTTACTGCCCTCTAGTGGCAAAGAGTCAAGTCACTGTATGAAGATGAGAATGATTTGGAAGACATGAGAGGGGGGCTATAAAAAGATCTTGGAAAACGGTAAAATTTTACACCATATATCATACTTCTTTTCAGGAGGTTGACTGTTAAACAAACGAAAACTCTATATATGAAAGTCTAATTTTATTTGATAAAAAATTAAAGAATGGCACGAGGAGCATGAATAATAGCACAACACTACATCAACCACTAAACACAGGCAATGTTTACATGGCCCTACAGCAACTAGTTAAAAATTTAAAAATTCAGTCCAATTTGTCTACCTGACATTAGAGAATGTTTTACTGGTTTGGTTACTTTTAGGCCATGGAGGCAAGCTTATAAAAGTTATTTTTAATGTTCTCTAAAATTCTACATTCTAGACAAATACAAATGTAGAGGTATTTAAATTCCACAGAACCAAATAAACTAAATTTATATTCAGATCTGCTCAGGGATGATATTTTACAAAATCATTTTTTTGAAACACTTATCACCAGGTATAAAATTGACATTTGATATAAAAAAAAAGCATATATAATTTCAAAGCAAAGTAACTTTTGTTCTGTTTTTTTTTTTTAATGAAATAGATCTCTCCAAGTATTTTCCAGTGTACCTGCATAATTTTATTCATTATTTGTGGTTTTATTTTTCAATATTCATCTTCCATAATCCAAAACAATAATTTTAGAAGGACATAACACACTTTATGATTATTAAAAACAGGTATTCATAAAGTAGTAAACTGGGATCTTTTGTATCTCACACATGAAATTTATTAAATAGCTTTACTATATTAAAAAAAGTGTAATCTTGTAAATGTACGTAATTTATTCACATAACCTGTCTTAGAGAAAAAAAAAAAAATCATAGAATGCTACAGAGAAATGAGCCAAAAAAGGAAATAAAAAGCTATAAAGCCTGACAGAAGCTAACTAGCAGGTCCTTCTTTTCCGGTTTCTAATTTTCAGGAATTGTGCAACCGCAGGCGATAAATTGTGGGCTCGTATTTTTAGTTATTTTTCACACGGCGCCCGCCACGCACGGTACCAGCATCTCCTTTCGGGGGTCTTACTAAGCGCTGAAGGCTGGCCGGCCCCAGGGGGAGGAGCGTGTCCCTGCACCGCCGCTGGGCCGGGCTCAGGCTCAGGACGCCCGCAGCCACCTGCGCCCTGGGCTGTGTCCTCACAGGCTGCACATCCCACCCAGCGAGGGAGTCACTTCGGGGTTCAACAGCCTGAAGTGCTTGCTTCACGTTTCCATCCAATGGAAAATTTGAATGAAAGAGAACATTTTAAAAGCACTGCCTTCAGCCATTCTACCAATACATACAACAGACAAAGACCCCGCTAAACACTTCTTAAAGAATATTAATGATGGCAAGGCCCTCCAAATTCACATGTGAAGTAAAAATATCTCAAGGAAGTACTGGGTCCCATGTGCTTCTGCTGCAGGAGCCGCCTCCCCGTGTGAAGCTGAACACACAGCCCCCCTCACCGGTTCAGGCACATGTTCAGAAATGCAACAAGATTGCTTGAAAAAACAGGTTATTTTCTGACTGCAAATTTTCTAAGAGGTAGGCCAGAATTAAAAAAAAAATAAACCAAACACAAGACAAACAGCCTATAACAAGTAACTTATTTATAATCTGTCTTTAAGAAACACACAGACATTAAAAATCAGTTGTCAATCAAATCTAGACAGCAAAGTAAGACCAATGAAACAAGAATGAGTAATTGGAAGAGCAGACACAGACCATTTTGAACTCTCTCTACACCAATTTCAGCAAAATAATGCAGTTTCAGCCCCAAGTCCTCTTTCTAAGATGCAGTATATGTGACTTTTAAAGTGAATTTGAGAGTAAGGATGAAAAGATAGCTCAAACTAGCATGTAAATGATTTTTTTTTTTTTACCGCATACTCTCTCTCATAATCAGAAACAGTAAAACATTAGAATACGTAGCATTCATTTTGCTAATGCATTTCCTCTGCACCTTGCACTAGTTAAACACATGAACTCACCCACGTGGGATATGGAGGAATGTGGTTTAAGAGAGTGTATCTGAAACGGCTCAAACGTGAAGAAGTGGGCATTAGTGACCTTCCTGAAGACCCAAGCGTGAGAACCAGCGTCAGCAAGGGCTGCTGGGAGACACTGGGGCAGCTGCTATTCTTCTAGCACAACCCATTCTGGCGGCACTTAGAACATCTGCTTCTCAATGCCACGCCCCCCAGCCTGGGCAGCTGCTCCCCTCACGGTGGGACCTCAACACTCACCCGGCGGTGGAGTCAGGTCCTTTAAGAGCAGGAACGAGTGCAGGCAGAGCATTAACTCGGCACAATAACAAACATTCATATATGTACGTACACATCTATACATGTTTATATGTACGTACACATATATGTACGTACACATCTATACACACGTGTTTATAAATCCCCAAAGACTGTATGGGCTACTGACATATTAGGCTCTTAAAAAAACTCTTCACTTTAAACATCAACATTTTCTTTTTTAAAAAAATATATTTTATTGATTTTTTACAGAGAGGAAGGGAGAGAGATAGAGAGTTAGAAACATCGATGAGAGAGAAACATTGATCAGCTGCCTCCTGCACGCCCCTTACTGGGGATGTGCCTGCAACCAAGGTACATGCCCCTGACTGGAGTCGAACCCGGGACCCTTCAGTCCGCAGGCCGACGCTCTATCCACTGAGCAAAACTGGTCAGGGCAAACATCAACATTTTCTAATGCTTAAGAAAGGTATGTGAAAAACAGATTCCTCCAGCATTAAGGAAATCAGCAACTGCATTTCTTCACCAACCCTCTTCTCCTCACCAAGCCCCGATCACCTCAAATCAGACACAGCAGCCACCGCACATCATGCACTTGCTGAACCGACAGGACACTGAGGAGAGAAATGAGTCTGCGTGTGAAATCTGAAAACGGGGAAGACACAGGTGTGGCAGGGACTAACACGGCCTTGGATGAAGGCACTCATGGGCAGCCCCGCTCGAGATCTGCGAGGAGGGTGAGCTGTCACACGCCCCCCGTCATCAGCGTGGGCCGCTGTGCAGTGAGTCAGGGATGCCAGCAGGTCCCACCGAGGAATGTCAACGCCATTTTTACACTCAGTCGCTTCGCCAAAATCTGTTCTAAGTCACTTACAGCACCTAGGACCCCCATGAATCCCACTTAAGGAGGAGTGTCCTGAAAGGTACAAGACAGACAGGAGCAGAGGGCGCAAACTTTGAATAGGACCGTCCGACAGAACTTGAATTCTCTTTGGAATGCAATGGCCTCGGTATCTGTAACTTCATTATATTGGTAAAGTCCCTGTAGTATTTAAGGGAACACAGCCACAGGCCCAGGGAGTTAAGACATAGACAGGGTGTGCGGGGACACTCTTCTGTCCACCACAATGCGCATTTTACTATTTTATTATTTATTTATCTGTTTCCTTATTTATTTTTAATCCTCACCCGAGGATATTTTTTGCATTGATTTTTAGAGGGAGTGGAAGAGAGAGGGAAAGACAGAGAGAAATATCGGTATGAGAGAAACACATCGATTGGTTGCCTCTTGTACGAGCCCTGACTAGGGCCAGGGAGGAGCCTGCAATCGAGGTACGTGCCCTTGACTGGAATCAAACCCTTCAGTCCGCATGCCCCGACACTCTCCACTAAGCCAAACCGGCTAAGGCAATTTCTTAAAATTAACTCTTTAAAAAAGCAGTATTACTATCAGACAAGGTAGTACTTCTGATATAAAAAGCATTAACTTGGATAAAAAGGATGTGTTAAGGTTGCAATCTACAATGAATATATGAATATTAATTGGAAATTAATCCTTTGCAGCTATTTTTACTTGCAATAAATGAATATATGAATGCAGTGTATCAACTAAAGCAAAGTGGTAAGAAACATTAAAAAATGAACAGAAACAAAATAATAGTGGAAAACTTTAAAGTTTAAACAGGCCTTGCAAATATATGAAAAAGCCAGCAGGCTTACAGAGAACACTGGGGATTTCAATCCGTGGTTTTCCATCAGGGACAGTCCTAGCTGCCTGAGAATGTTTGGTGATGGGGTGTGGAGAGAGAGGGGTGTCTGGGGTGCCACTTAGTCTGTGAATGACTCAGAACAAGAGTCAGGAACCCTACGTACCCTAAGACATAAGGGACAGCTCCTCGAACAGAGAGTTGGCCCCATCCACAATGCTAAACAGTGGCCCTATTGGATTATATTCAATCACCTAATAATTAATAAATCTGAATTTGGCTAAATAAATCCAGAGCAAAGGCTGACACCTACAAATAAAGATTATACTTTTAAAGAAGAGTACAACACGTATATTCATCAACTCATTCCCAAATATGGACCATGTGCCAGACGAGCGGCAGCTGGAGCCCGGGGGAAAGAAAGAAAACGTTCCCGAAGGTCTGCAAACCCAAGCCCATGCCAGGCCTGGACACTGACTTGCCTGCAGAGGCTGCTGCAGAAGAGGTCTGCCTTTCCGACTTTCACTCTAAAACAGGAAGACACGATCCTAACACTTGCCATGAGCACTCTAGGCAGCAAAACAAAGAATAATGAGCAACGAGAAGGGTCCCCAGTCAAACACACACTGTAAAGCCACCCCATTCCACTGAGATACATTTCCAATAGTATATATATATTTTTTCTCAATACATTTTTATTGGGATTACAATATATGAAAGTGTATACTAATTATAATTATATAAAAACTTCAAAACAGAAATTTTGTTTCTATCTCTTAGAACCTTGTGGCCACAGGAACTTCTTTAAATTAAGTTTTTATTTATATAATGACATGTTTGTTGCAGAAGAGTACAATAGGTTGGACAATGAAGGACTTGCGAGAGTAAAGCTAAATTCATTAAAATAACATGCTCTATGGAAAGTGGAATGATAATACAAGTTCCAATGAGAACATGACATCATGTGAAATACCCTATTATCAGAGTTTAATTTATTTGTAAATAAGTGATGGTGAGCAGAATATTTATAGGACATTTATTATTTATATATTATTAATGGACATTAAAATTATGATGTGACAGCTTTATTTAAAAATGCAGCATTTGTCATACATTGGAAATTAATCCTTTGCAACTATTTTTACTTGCAATAAAAAAACATTAGAGTTTCATTAAAAATATGAGGGGAGATTTACCTTATCAAAATTCTTATAGTGAGAATGTAAGCAAAAAGTTTGAAGAACACTGTAAAAAAATGCAAAAAATTCTCAAATCCTTAAAAAACTAGCATTCAAGTCACATTAACTGATTTCAATGAATTAAACCTAGAAAAATAAAATCTGCAGTCACAACTGTATGCAGAATAATGATTTTAAAAAAAGATAAGATTACCCCCACGTGGAATGGGGACAAAGCTGTATTCAGCAGCATATTAAGAGCCATAATTATGTCCACAGGAAACAAGCAAAGGGATTAATTAGAATAAAACAGAGGTTACTAATTAGCGAAGAGAAAAAAGAGAAAAAGATAATTATCTAAGGACATTAGGCTTGAAAAAAATATGTAATACAGGGACCTACGGCGAGTCTAATCAAGAAAAAAAAAATAGAAACAAATATAGAAACGTCAGGATAAGAAAAAGGCAGTTACATTTAGGCAGAATAATATAAAAAGTTCAAGGTGCCAGAAAGAATGGAAAACCAGGTTATAGCCTCTACTCTAATTTCCCACAAAGCAAAAATCTCTTGAAATTTCTAAAATTAAAAAGTCCACTCAAGAAATCCCCCCCCACACACACGGGTATCTTTAGTATTAAAATGAACTACTCTTAGCTTTTACAGAAAGTTTAATTGGAAATAGTGATAAAAGGGAGAGTCCAGAGGAAAGTATTTCATTCAAATGAAATGTGACTAACGTAATCATGGCTGGTTTTAAAAATGATTTAATGAGGTTTTTTAAACAAAAATGGACTTCTGAATATATTGTTAAGAAAATGAGCAAATAAGATATGACGCACTGTGATATCATAAGGAATGACCTATTCACTATCATGATCTCAATTACCTTTATATTAAGAAGCACGTATCTTTATAAGCATCTAATTTAGAAAAACAGACATATAGAAATGATAAAATACTTATTTTATATACTTGAGAAAAATCATTATCGTATAGGTACAACACACAGCGGCATGTTTACTCTAACTGTGGCAGGGGACCTGGAAATATTTTTAGTTCATCTGAAGGTCCTTGCACTTCCCCTGTTACAGTGCAGTTTTTCTTACACGGAGGACAATTAGGCTCATTTTAGAGAAACTTTCCTTTCCTCCCCCTGGCAGTCTAGCGCTCGGTCACTTCCCCGCTCATTAAAATGTCCACCAGACGTGGCCAGAGAAACACATGCGCGGGCACTCCAAGGCCAGCACACGCTACTTCTCCATAGCTACGGACATGCCCGTCCTGGAGGATTCCTGCACCAGGAAAACACCACCCATCTTTGTCTAAGTCGCTTGCAATCCTGTTCCCAATCCAATTTACTTAAAGCCTGTCGCCGTCTTATCCCAGTGAGAACGCTGCAGTGCTGAGCGCTCAGTGCCTGGGTTCTCCCTGGACAGGAGCTCGGCTCTGAGTCCCGTCTCCAATGGCCGGCCACCCTCAGGTCTCAGAGGGGCCCAGTCCAGGGGTCATGCAAGGGGGCTGCAGCCTCCAGAGTGAGGACACAGTGACACCAGGGCAAACCGCTAAGGGCAACGCCAGCCTGGTGCTTGCAGAAGCTGCAAAGCAGGGTCCTCCTGGGCCATGGGTTTTTCGTTTTGCTCCCGGGGCACTACCCAGGGACCCCTCTATATCCTAGGACATTTCTCCTCTTCTTAGCCTGGAACTCAGAGCTGAGAAAATGAAGACGATGGGATTTTCTTCTTGTTACAACTGCGGGTTAAACAGGAGTTTGTGCGTATCCCTCCAAATGAAGGGACTGAGAGGAAACACTTTCTGAGTTCCAAGCTGACATTTAAAATACAGATTCACTTAAATTAGGGGTTGCCTTGATTTGAGAGTTTTACATAGTTTCTGATCATCAAATTTACGCCACAGCATTCATGTATGATTGTCATTATTTAATTAGCAATCACTTAGGAGGTCAGGATAGCCAGAGAAGCGACTTTAAGGGCACAAACTAGTTCTTACAGAATACAAAAAAAGTCCATCTGTTTTAAAGACAACCATACCCAGGGGATAAGTCCGTATTTGATTCTTTCCAACTTTCATAATTCTATTACTTATTTCTAAAAATGGCCCAGTCCCAGCTGGATGTTTTGTAATTAAAAAATTCAAATTTATAAGAACTCTTTCAAATGTCCTGGGATATCAGGCACAACAGAAGAAAAAAATACTATTAAAATCAGCCTTTATACTTATGTGATAAAGACAAGAAAGATAGCTATTTATTTTCTCTAAGGCAGACGACACTACCTAACGAAATGTTGGTACAATAAATAGAGAGACTAGGTACCTCTCTACTGATACCTACACGTCCACAGTCAGATTTCTCAAGTTCCCTGGGTCGTGATTTCCTCATGGCCCTAGAATCATGTAATTCTTCTGAACTTTCTCACATGCAGTACGAATTAGGTGAATTGAAAATGTGGCAATTAATGCTTTACTTTTATTTTATTCCTGTAAAGTCATGAAACTGGGGTATACGGTAGCCGAGCTTAATACTAAAAAATCAGCCAAAACTCCCGCTTGTCTGCTTACTCGGGTTTGAAGAATTTGTTTCTGCAGAAACTCAAATGCTTATCAACGACATTCCGAATAAAAACTGCTGATCAGAAACAGGGCTTCCATGGGAGATGCACACAAATAAGCTTAATGTTTTTTAAAAATCAGCTGATGACCCTTCTGGTTATATATTTAAAAAATCCTAAAGTCATATCATCATCGTTGATTTACTGAGTTTTGCTTTAAATCACTTATTTTAGACATCTATATTGAGATTAGTTTTTTTAACCTCAAAATAATTGGCCAATAATTCAAAACATAGATGAATGACTATTATTACTGAAAACAAAGGAGATAAAATGTTAATAGGCTAATTAAAACGCACACATGCAAAGCACACACACACACACTCACATACACACTCACTCACATACACACTCACACACACACACTCACATACAAACACACACTAACACACACAGGATCTTTTTGTTTTCAATTTGCTTAAAGGCTCCTGGGAAATAACTAAAGAACGGTGGGCACAAAGCCCAGTGGAGCACTGAAGGGGGACCTATTAAAATTAACACGTGAGGTCGGGTGATTTATTCCGAAACAAATCTACACGACCGAGAACGCAGCTCATGACAAGGGGGTGTTTTATGTGCATCATCGGGGCGTGCCGTAGGTGCGGACGAAGAACCCGGTCTGATCAGCCAGAGCACGCTTGAAAGGAGGGACGCTGTGTCTCCGTGTAAATGGAAGTGCATCCCTGGGATCTCACCGTCCAAACCACGCCCTTTTTCAAGGTCTGTTCAGTCATTATTTGGGATTTTGAGGTCTGACCCGACCCACACCAGGTTGTTGGCGGCAGAGCCCAGGTTAGCCCCACAGCTCTGACATCTGACATCACGTCCTGACGCTGCCCACGGAAGGCGGAGCTCTGACCTCCGTCAAATACACCGGGATCCTAATTCCGTAGGAAGACAGGTTAACAAAGTAACTTTTGCTTTTAAAAGAAGTGTGAGAGGTCACAGGTTCGATTCCCAGTCAGGGCACATGCCTGGGTTGGGGGGGGGGGTGCAGGAAGCAGCCCATCGATACGATGTTTCTCTCTCACTGATATTTCTCTCTCTCGCCCCCTCTCCTTCCCTTCTTTCTAAAAAAAAAAAAAATCAATAAAACTAAGTGTGAGAAACTGGGTGTTTAATGAATAAATGGTGGTAAACCTTTTTATATGCCTTGTATTTGTTGCCTCTGAGCTTGCAACATTGTTAAACTGACAAATGTTTTCCCCCTAATATAAATGTAATGATTATTAATATTATTAGGAATTTAAGTTTTGTAGGTCAGATTATCACCCCTTCCTCCTCTTCCTGTGCGACCTGCAGAATGAGAGGAAAGCCCTGGCCCCTGCCTTCCTCTGAGCTTCAAGGTCAAGTGAAAGGGGCATAAATCCACACAGCAGAGAAGTACGCCGAGCAAGGCACCCCCACCCCGTTCTCCCAGCCCGTCGCGTTCCAGCTGCTCTGGTGGGTGAATGTTCTGTGGTAAGCTTCAGACAGACCCTTCCACACAGCAATAAAAATACTTATTTTAGAAACTGTCAAATATTTTTTAAAACTAGTATGATTTACTTAAAATTAATTATACTGAGCAGAGTGGGAGTAAAGGGGGGGATGGGAGACATCTGTAATAGTGTCAACAATCAAAAAAACACTTTAAAAAACAGAACCAATTATAACTGTGAACGGTATTATATAAACAAGTAAGGAAGAGAAAGGTTTGTAACTTAAAACATATCCCCTTTCCTCCCCCAAGCAGTACCTGGACTGACATTAAGGAGCCCTGAGAACGTCACACCTGGGGAGAGCGCGGGCGGAGCTGCGGGCCACCGTCCTCAGGCAGTAAAAAGGGCCCCAGCGGCTGGAGAGAAAGCTGACTGGTGATCCAGAAACATACGTGGGTCTTCTCCTGTGTCTGAAGGAGAGGCCGCGTCGATCAGCACTGCGAAATATCTGACGGGTGGCAAGCTCCGGATTCTGAACGCCTTCCCATTCCCCACCCCCCACTCCCAGGACGGTACAGACCCTAACAACACCCTGTGAGATTGGATACTGACAGGGCGCATGTTCACAGAGGCTTAGACTATATTCCAATGATCATATTTCACAACTGTACCCTCCTGGCCAGCAGAATACCAGCAGCTGCAGTGGGCACACCCCGCTCCCCCGGCTGCAGCCTCCCGGGCCCCCCTCCCTGACAGGGCCTTTCTCATGTCTAAGCGACCAAAGCTGCTCAGGACAGGACCGCGCCATCCCTCCCTGGATACAGCCCGTTGGACTTCGGTGCAGCCTTTATCGTCTTGAGAGATGATGACAAGCCTCTGAAGTCCCTGACCTAGACACCTCTTCATTCTCACCAAGAAACAGCTCAGGTGTTCATGAAAACACAGTTGGTTTTAAAAAGCTATTTTCTGTAATGAATAACATAAACTGATGAACAAAAAAAGATCCAGAGACAGAGAAGCATGGATCAGACCCTCAAACCTCAGAGGGAAGGTAGGGGAGGGTGGGGGAAAGGGGGAGAGATCAACCAAAGGACTTGTATGCAAGCATATAGGCCTAACCAATGGACACAGACACCAGGGGGGTGAGGGCCTGAGTCGGGGGGGGGGGGGTAACGTGGGGATAAGGACACATATGTAATAATTTAATCAATAAAGAAATTTAAAAAAATAAAATTAAATAAAAAGCTATGTTCTGGCATCGCCGGATATTTCAATTTTGCAACTTAAGTGGAAAGCCAAGGGTAACTGTGTGAGTAATGCCAAATAAGCACTGTTCATAATTGTAAAATTTCTTTATCACGCAACTTATTTTTCTCATTAAAAAACCGTTCATAGGTTTAAAACTTAGAGGGAACTCGAGACCCCCCACCATACCCACATGACGCCTATCAGACCTCCTGCCCACAGGGGCTCTGCTGCAGGCATTACCTGCGGGAGGAAGTCTTGTGAGTGTGACTCTGTTAAGTAATCTGTAAAGGTGCTGATAGCGGTTACAATGGCCATGTATGAGGATCGGAGAGTAACGATGGAGAGAACGATGCTTCAGCAATTGCAGACGAGTTCTTTCTGGCCTGGTCAGGGGTCCGGGGTGAGCGCACGTCACAACTGGGGCTGCTCTAAGATACTCCTATTCACCTGGCTCCTATGGGCATCGTGCTGGTAATAGTGGACTCTGAGGTTTTGATTGGGCATCTTGGTAGCTGGGTAACTTAGTCTGTTCTCACCTAATTCTCACAAGAACCCCGGGGGGTGGGGGTGGGGGGGGTCAGCGTCTCTTGAAGCACAGGATTCATCAGGAGTGACCTGGGACCTCAGTGCAGGCTTGGATTCCCAGTGATTCCAGGAAGCAGTGGGGGGTTGGGGGGGGTGAATCAGGGGTTCTGAGCAGCAACCTGGAGCGAGGTGATGGGTCTCCGCTAGGTTCTGGACAAGTGGCGGCACCACCCGGGAACCTGTTAGAAGTGCAGTTCTTGGGCCCCGCTCCAGGCTGAGACAACCTGGGGGTGGGGAGGGGGGACAGGGCCCGGAGACCCCTGCTCTAACAAGCCCGCCAGTGGTTTCTAAGGCCAAAGCATGAGAACCACTGGCTGAAGTACAAACTCCATCCTGCCTACAGAGCACTCTGCATTGGTTTTACAGCCAAGAAACCATATGCAAAACATGTTAGTTTTCCAGGACTGGGAGGGAGATGGGGAGGGTAAAATTGCTAATAGAACCCTTCCTTTTAAAAAAAAATATCTGATTGATTTCAGAGAGGAAGGGAGAGGGAGAGAAAGAGAGAGAAACATCAATGGTGAGAGAGAATCATTGATCGGCTGCCTCCTGCACATCCCACACTGGGGATCGAGCCACAACCCAGGGATGTGCCCTGACCAGGAATCGAACCATGACCTCCTGGCTCACAGGTCAACCCTCAACCACTGAGCCACGCCACTTGTGGCTGCAAATAACTTCTTTCTAGGGCACTGGCTCCTCTCGGGAGCCTCTGGGAGACTGTGAGAGTGTTTGCCTCCCCAAATACATCAATGACATGACCACAGAAATTCTGTCTCTAAAATATGCTTACGGACCTTCAGAAACTAAAACCTGTTAATTCAGGGACCAAACATCCAAAGAATTAACACAGGCAGGTAATCCTGAGCACTGGGTGGAGGAGGAGCTTATTCAAAAAGCTTCTAATTCAACAAACAAAAAATGCAAATATATTCATCTTACCTACATACAAAATGATGTTAACTGGCAATGAGGGTGTGGGTAGACAGTAAAAACTAATACCACGTGCCATTATGATCCACAGAATCTCTCTGCGAGCACATATGTCTCTGAAACCGACTTTCTCTAGCATGGGAAGCCTGACACGTTTTCACCCTGCAATTTTAGAGCTTCTGAAGTTCTAAAGCAGCGCCTTGTAGCACTACAGTTACTGCCACGTATGCCGGCAGCCTGGCTGCTATTTTAGTACTTTTAATTCATTCTGAGATGAAATGAATTGTAAAATTCTCTCTAAAAAGTTTTACATCGCAGAAGTTATAGTAATATCAGGACTACTTTGAATCACAGATGAATATTTCATATTGTGGAGAAACTCATTATTTCACGAGAGCAGTTATTTCCAGCTTCTCTCCCTTCAACTGTGAGGGAAACATCTGTAACTCTAAAAGTTAATGATTCCCTGACAATTATAAATGTTTATAAATGTGTGGCAATTTCTTGGTCTATTTAAAGACACTTATTCCTTAATATTTTATTAATCATAGTAAGAGCTTCTGTTACACTTAAAGAATAACACTTTTTTCCAGGAAAGAAAGTATAACAAAATAGTTACACAAGTAAGAGATATTTGGGTTAAAGTACTCCAGCAATTGCTATTCCACTAAAATACAGCAATATATTGACAACAGGTGCAGTGAAAACAGAGTGAAATTCTTACTGAGTAAAATCCAGACGGTATTAGGGCGTCACCTATAACTTTTGCCATGGTTTCAAATAATAATTCCCTCTATGTGGCATTTTCAAGGTGGTTTCACAGAACCGGATGGAATAACACTTTGAATTGTTTTAATTTTGCTTTTACTTTGAAAAATAATAAAGTCGTTATTTAAATTCAGAAGACTATTGCTTTGAGAGCGAGAAAACCCTTAAACACTTCATTATTTATTTCAACTATTACAAAAAATATATGTATCAGTGATCCTTTATCAACAAAATTAACTTTAACTGGATGCTTGTAACTCCTCAAGAACTTGAATTAAAAGACAGACTTGAAGGTTGGGTAGCAGGGGCCAAGCTGCCCTGTGCAGACAAAGGTGTCTTGAGTACAGGGGGTCTGAGAGAGGAGGAAGCTGAAAGAGAAAACAGCAAACAACAGAACACCCAGTCTCTGACCTTGGGCCTGCCATCCCCCAAAAGCGATAGAGTAAAGCATTTAACCAATTACATGTGGGTGTGAACGCAAGCGCAGAGGAGGTGAGCATACAAGGTCCTGTACAATTATTTCTTGGAAGAAATGAGTTAAGAAGCTAAGACAAGAGATGACAAGGAGGAAAGAGCTTTCTTTGCTCACAGAAATGGCCTGCATGCTAGCTCAGCATGTCACTGTTAGCTGTGGAAACTCAAAAAAGACACCGGATCTTTTTGGATCCTGTGTGTCCTCGTTCATTCAATTCAACAAGTGTTCCCTGAGCAGGGCCAAGGCCCAGGCGCTGTCCTAGGCTCTGCAGATACTAAAGTGAACAGAAGCTCCTGCCTTAGGGAAGCTTTCATTGAAAAAACTGCCACATTTAAGACATTTAGGCCCAGCCGGCCTGGCTTAGTGGTTGAGCATAGACCTATGAACCAGGAGGTTACAGTTCAATTCCAGGCCAGGACACATGTTCGGGTTGTGAGCTTGATCCCCAGTAGGTGGCCTGCAGGAGGCAGCTGATCAATGATTCTGTCATCATTGATGTTTTTTTCTCTCTCTCTCTTCCTTCCCCCCTGAAACCAATAAAATCTATTTAGAAAAAAAAGAAAGAAATCTAGAGAAAGTCATGAAGTGAAAATTAGAGTACAAAAAGCCCACTATTGGTTTCCTACTTCTATCTCCCTTTAATAATTCATCTACCAGAGAGGTCTTCCCCCAAACACATTCTACGTTACCGTGTTCTATGCCGAATCCCCAGTGGGTCCGAAATGAATATCTCTGCCCTTTTATCTGAGACTAGAGGCCCGATGCACAAAATTTGTGCATGGGAGGGGGGGTCCCCTCAGCTCGACCTGTACCCTCTCACAATCCAGGACCCCTCAAGGGATGCCCGACTGCCAGTTTGTGGGACTGGGCCTAAACCGGCAGTCGGACATCCCTCTCGCAATCTGGGACCACTGGCTTCTAACCACTCACCTGCCTGCCTGATCACCCCAACCGCCTCTGCCTGCCTGCCCCTAACCACTCTGCCTGCCTGATGCCCCTAACTGTTTGCCTGCCTGCCTGATCACCCCTAACCACTCGCCTGCCTGCCTGCCTGATTGCCCCTAACTGCCTCTGCCTCGGCCCTCACCACCTCGGCTTTGTCAGGAATGACATCCACAAGGTCACTCGACTGTCTGGCCTAATTAGCATATTATACTTTTATTATTATAGATTCAAGGTCCTCCATGTCCCAGCTTCAACCAACTTTTCTAGCTGCTACCTTCCAAAACTCTTTCATGAACCTCCTGATCCAAGCTGACTATTTGATATTCTCACAAATATACTTCACACAAACCGACTTTATTTAAAACCTTGCTATGTGCCTCCCTCACCCGGCCTGACTTACGTCCGCCACTTGTCCGTAACCCTACCCCTTCTTCTACCAGGCCTGATACTTTCTGGGTATGATTTTCTGAGCAGGAGAGAGAAAAACCCAGCTGACCCCAAGAAAGTAACATTTGCTTTTTTTGAATTGAAGAAAGTTAAAAACAGGAAGCTAGTGAGGAGGATGTTATAAAATATAACCACCCTTACATTATAATAGGTATTTCCAAAAACAGCTGGTTTGTAGACTCTGCAGTTTATGATTACTGATTGACTATATTCACAAATGGGAAGAAATGAGTCTAAATCAGCGATGTTTAACTGTTGTGTTGCATGAATTTTTAAAACATGCAATAGTTGAGTATTTAGTCAGGGGGACTGACCTCTCTTCCCTTAGCTTGTCAAATAAAAAAAAAATGACAACAGCCAACACACAATAGCCATCTGGTGCACATGAATCAAAATTATATACACATATATATGTATGTATGTATATGTACACATATTTTTAAAATTTTTTGTGAGATCGGTAAAAAAAATCTAATATATTTTTTTGGTGTGTCTCAGATTTCCAGTAATTAGTTTGTGTGTGTCATGAGTTGAAAAAGGTTGAAAATCACTGGTTTTCCCAACCATGTCACCCCAATAAATTTAATTTAAAAAACAGAAAAAGAAGAAAAAAGGAAGAGCTTTCCAGGTGGCACAGTACTTTTGTAAATAATTTTTTTTTAATTTATAAAATGAATTTCCTCAAGAAATTAGTAAATTCCTGAATTAGTCTTTAGTTAAATATTCTATATTGAGTTTTAATTTTGTAGACAGGAAAAAAACCCCCACTTTTCTACAGTAATCATGACTAAGTAAAACTTAAACTCACTGATTCCTGGGTTATGCAGTATCATCTTAAAAAGAAATAGGGTTCAACACTAAGACTTTCACGGAAATATATAAAATGGGTGTCCTTTAAGTGAAGTAGGGGTTGTGTGATCAATAGCTTGCATAGGACGGTATCATCAATGGTTGTTGAGTTTAGATCTCTTGATCGAAGAGGAATAAAACGTTGTTTTATGAGAGAGAGATAAAGGCCACTCCACTCCTCCGGTCTCTCTCCTTTTTCCTCTCCTCCCTGGGCAGCCACACAACCACTAAATGTGCTAGGCGTGTGCCCTTCCCGGCACTCAACCTTAGCATGTTAGCCTGGAGGAAAAGCAGGTTATTTTCGTGGCAGATGTATGTTTTGGCAATCAGAATCAGGCTCTCAGACACCGATATTATATCAGATGATTAACTAAATCCTGCAAAAAAAAAAAAGGGTGGGGCACGCATAACAAAAGAATTCTCCTAAACACAGCAGTCTAATACAGAGAGAATTTTATTCTGGGTGAATGTAAGAAAGGAAGAAATAATTTGATATGTTGTCTCAGATACGCCTTTCTAAAATCCTAATGATTTGATGACAACCTATTGTTTGATCAGAGCCTAGAACTAGTATTTCTGTCTCCTAGGGTTTCCAGTTCCACACGGCAGATGAATAAAATCTCCCTGAGGTTGCCTGCAAGGAGGCACCTCATTAGGGTCTGAGGCACACCCTGGGCCTTCTGAGGTAGATACCTTGTTACTGCTAATTGCAGTATTCCTGCAAACGGGGGCTGGAGAGAAGGTCTGTAAAACACACATAAGGAGATGTTTTGTTTTGAAATATATTTTTATTGATTTCAGAGAGGAAGGGAGAGGGAGAGAAAGATAGAAATATCAATGATGAGAGAGAATCATTGATCAGCTGCCTCCTGTACACCCCCTACTGGGGATTGAGCCCCAACCCAGGCATGTGCCCTTGACAGGAATCAAACCCAGGACCCTTCAGTCTGCAGGCTGACTCTCTATCCACTGAGCCAAGCCGGCAAGGGCAAGGAGATGTTTTTTAAATGAAAAGATACTATCAACTTTCACTTTGAAACTTACACTTTGAAAATCTTTAATAGTTAATTCTATCCACGTTCTGCCTCACTGAAGGTGGAAAGATACTGGAAGTTCACAATTCCAATGCTTAGCTCCTGGGAAACTGAGGCACTACTGAAATAAATGAATATTATTAATCAGCATTTTAATAAACTAGGTGTTCATACTGATACCTGAGCATGAAAGTAAAAGAATCTGTTTCAATTTATGAAAACCCTGGCGCCTGGAATCCACATTCCTAACTGGAAGCATAAACGTAAAGATTGAGCGTAGCTTTCTGTAAGAAATGTAATATGCATGAAATTTAAATAGACTTTAAGGAAATCAAACATGTTATCATGTACTCACAAGCCTGAGCAGTTTGACAAAGGCTAAGGATCCTGAAAAATAAACAACTGTACATTGAAGACAACTATCAGGTTTGTGTTTCTGAATTTCATTGTTCTGCCCACTCAGGACACCATTTGGGGTCAGTCCTTAAGCTTGACCTGTGCAAGGGGCCATAATGCAATGTCACTCAACTCCTAAAAGCACCAGAATTCACCCAGGTGAGTATTTCTGCCTTCGGAGTGGCCATCTCAGGAGTTACTTGCCTTTTACAGTTGACACAGTCATTTCTCAATATAACATGGACGTTTCTCTTTTGAAAAGGCCTCAAAGAGTATCTTTAACTGTGGTAAATAGCGCGCGCTCTCTCTCTCTCTCTCTCTCTCTCTCTCTCTCTCTCTCTCTCTCTGAGTACAGATCTAATTTTCTGAAATAGCCAACTGCTGGTTAGGAGAGCCTGTGAGGGAAGGTAAGCAATGAAACCAGCTAAATTGGTGTTTGATCAAGATGAGACATGCCTATGTAACATCAACTATTTTTATCTGTGTCTTGCCAATCAACTTGATTTTAAAGGAGTGGCTTCGAAAGAGTTTTGATGAAGGTGAAGATGGAACATGGGGACAGTAGTAATTACTCACGATGAAGAGTAATCATCTATTCAGGATGAGGACACCCGAAGACCAAACGTAGCAAGCGTGCGTAGTCCACAGTCCATGAACCACTTCCCTGGACGCTGGCGAGCAATGGGGTTCCTACCTACTGTTCCTCTGCAGGGGGCGCTCTCCCTTCTTGTTCCTTAGGCAACTGAATCAACCAGAAGCCAGCACAGAACCTGGACTCCTCTAGCCAATGACACCTTCTTCACTGGCAAACACACTCACAGAAGCAGCAGGACATGCACATAAGAATAAGCCAGCCCAGCAGCACAAAATGTAAAAAGTTATCATAGAGTTCAGTGTGCAGGCTTGTCTTATTACCATTTTTAGTTTGATTCTTTTCCCCAAGAATCTTGAATCAACTGAAGATATTCTAGAGAACTTCTACAGGAGCCTATATTGTTTTATTTTATGTTTTAATATTTATCTTTATTGTTGAAAATATTACAAATGTCCCCTTTTTGCCCCATTGTCCCCTTTGAGCCTGCACCTGCTTCCCCCACCCCAACTCCCACCCCTGCCTCAGGCCTCCACCACACTATTGTCTGTGTCCATGGGTTATGCATATGTGCATATAAATTCTTTGGTTAATCTCTTCCCACCCACCCACCCAGCCCCACCTTCCCTCTGAGGTTCCTCAGTCTGTTCCATGCTTCTGTGTCTGGTTCTATCTTGTTCATCAGTTTATTTTGTTCTTTAGATTCCACAGATGAGTGAGATCACGTGATACTGTCTCTCTCTGACTGTGATCTGGTTTCCTCCCCTCCTCTTACAGCTACAACTGAAAGCGGAGTGACTTTCCCAAGGTCACGCCACCAGCTAATAGTTTAGATGCAAATTTACTGAACTTCCTAAGCAGAAGTTCTCAGCAGACCAGAACTATAAAAAAACAAACAAAACAAACAAACAAAAAAACAACAACCCACAAGCCCACCAATAGATCAGCCTTGGGCACAAAGGAGTAAACATGATTTATCATTTTACCAGGTTCAATAAATACCATTCTGATGTGTTAATAGCCTTTAATAGTGAAGGCATTAGCCATCAATTACATAAACAAACCATTAAATAGGGAAGAGACGTGTCAATAAAGGCATAATCTACTAATTTTCTAATCAATGATGCTAGTCATTGCTGGGTATCGGCCAGGGAGTGGACGTCACCCATGCCACATGGAACCTATGGCACAGATAATCCTTCATGAACATGCCTCACTACAAACAAACCTGCAGACAGTGAAAAACAAACAGAGGACATTAGCAGACACATACTTCCTCAAAAAGTAATGTCGGTCAGCATTCACTCTGAACAGAGGTGTATGAAAATATTTGTAACATTCAGTGGTTCCAATATTTATGGAAGGCTGTATATTAGCATATTTCTATTCTACAACAGTAAAGGGAACTTACATGCAAAGCAAAAAGGGTTCAAGTGAAAACAAAGCTATTTGACAGGTAAACAGGAGGCAGAATTCAGTAAAGAAGGATATCAATTTCAGATTAGGCCCAACATTCCTTTGTGCTTTAGTAATTGAATAGCCTTATACAAAATATTTCATCTCCTTTAACCTTAGTTTTCTCATCTATGACGTAGGGTCCAAGAATCTTTACCTTCAAAAACCACCTGCTACATATGAGATGCTTTAACATGTCATAATCATTATTTTTTAATGTATTTTTATTGATTTCAGAGAAAAAGGGAGAGGGAGAGAGAGAACCATCAGTGATGACAAAGAATCATTGGCTGCCTCCTGCACGCTCACAACCTGGGCATGAGCCCTGATGGGGAATCGAACCGTGACCTCCTGGTTCACAGGTTGATGCTCAACCACTGAGCCACCACGGCCGGGCATCATCGTTATTTTTAATGCAAAGAGTGGACTGGAACTCAGGGGCTTGGGGTCCTTACTTCCTAAGGAGAGGTGTGGCCTTCCCAGCCATTCCCAGTGGAGACGGAAACAAGCGGGTCTTGGGTATGTGCTCTACCTCTAACTAGCAACTGCCTTAACGCTTCCTAGCCTCGGTTTCCCCATCTTTACAACGGAGGTTTAAGAATATGGAACTCCATGAGTTGTTCTGAACTCAAGCTGAAATAATGCTTATAGAAAGGTTTTAGAGCTGAGACTAGTACTCAGCACATACCTAGTAAATGTTAGCTGTTGCTTCTCCACCTATAAACGGTGCCGTCTGAATTAGATCAGGTGACCTTGAAGACCCTTCTCAGTTCTGAAAATCTCTAATTCTATTCACTTCCATAGGAAAAGTCAGTAAAACTGGTGTTTAAATTTTTTGAGTTTGTTGAAGGTCAGGAAAGAGTGTGGAGGGTTTGTTATGGCTGTTTTGTCCTTACAATCCTCCCCTGTAATCTCTCAGTAGCCAAAACACTGAAGATCTACTAATTCTTACTCCAAATTATCATACTACAGGTATATCTTCCGTACTTTTGTCACCCGAGAGAGGAGAGAGTCTTATTAGATATGTTTACCAGTTTTAAAAAATTAGAAAAAAATACTCAAAAATATCAATGTTTAAATTTCAAATGTATCTATGCATACAGCTTTAGCCTATTTTTTTTCTTACTCAAATTTAGTGTTATGACTCCTTGAACTACTGGCTTCTTTTAAAAGCCCTTCATTGTAGAAGTTAACGTTTTGCTTCGCCTAAACCCCTGAGCACCTAATTGGAACTCAGCTACCCCAAAATCTCACCAGACAAGAAATGCAAAGAAATGGAGGTATTAGGTCAAAGCAGTGGTTCTCAACCTTCCTAATACCGCGACCCTTTAATACAGTTCCTCATGTTGTGGTGACCCCCAACCATAAAATTATTTTCGTTGCTACTTCATAACTCTAATTTTGCTACTGTTATGAATCATAATGTAAATATCTGATATGCAGGATGTATTTTCATTGTTACAAATTGAACATAATTAAAGCACAGTGATTAATCACGAAACATTATGTAATTATATATGTGTTTTCCGATAGTCTTAGGCGACCCCTGTGAAAGGGTCGTTCGACCCCCAAAGGGGTCGCGACCCACAGGTTGAGAACCGCTGGGTCAAAGAGACCTCTGAGAGACCGAAATGAGTAAAGCTCATCCCATCAGCCCGGAGAACAGCCTTTGCCCAGAACCTTTCATTCCTACCAAGATCACAACCAGAATCACCAAATGACCAGATGCTGGGTGATCAACAGTGACAGGAGGTGAAGGCTGACGCGAGGGAGGGGAATGCAGTGCTCACCTTGGAACGTATACCTGTGCGTGAGCTGCACGTGTCACTGGAAATGCTCACCAGCAGGGAGTGTGCGGGGATCGTGACATTTGGAACCCACATAGCACTACACTGAGGTCATCCTTTCACCATCGGATACTGTGTAACCTCGGATTTACTTAACCTCTCAGTAACAGCCTTTCCATCAGCAAAATGGAGAAATCCCTTCAGAAAGGAATGTTGTGAGAACAAAATACAGCGGTGCGTATAAAACATGTTGCCTAGCGCAGGGCTCAGAGATGATAGATATCAGTAATGCTAGACTGTCCTAGGGGCCTTCGATGGGGGCACTTAGCCCTCGACAGCTCCTGAGTAAGTTATTCTATTGTGACGCAGAGCGAAATAACTGATGTTCATGACCACGATCGTCTATTAGCAATGACATGTACTCATTCGATAAGCACTCAACAAACACCACCGAATAAGTTATTTTCTCAGCATGGGGGTTTGTGCTGGTACAGAGAGGCGAGTAAGACCCCGCTGTGACCCCACAGGACTCGCCCCCTAGTGGGGGAGCGAGAACTGTGCACAGTGACTATTGGACACACGCCGAGAGCCGTAGGGGCACGTGCACCTGGCACCGAGGTGCAGCCAGCGCCCCCCAGGGCCGTGGGTGAAGGCTTTGGAGAAGAGCCCGAGCAAGCAGGCCCTTGAAAGATGGGTGAGAGGCTGAGAACGGGCCAGAGGCACTCACCAAGCACGGGGTGTGTGGGGGGAAAGGTATCATCCCAAAGGAGAAACAGGATAGAGGTGCGATCATGAAGGTTCCGGGAAAACATACTAAGGAGTTCGGACGTCACCCAAAGAGCGCCATGAAGATTTCAGGCAGTGAGGCGCCAGGCTCAGGCTACGATGGCGAATGACAACGAGGATGATGGTGTGGGGGCCGGGTAGAGGCAGGGACACCAGGTGAGAGGCTGATCAAACAGTCCAGGGGTGAGAGGAACAGAGCCTGAATGTAGGCCCTGACGGAGGGAGCAGAGGAAGGGGCGGTGAGGGCGAGAATCATTCATTTTAAACATATTTCAATTACATATTTTTAAAAATCCTCACCCGAGGATATGTCTTTATTTTCAGAGAGACAGAGGGGGAGGGGGGGAGAAGAGAAACATTGACTGGTTGCCTCCCACAAGCACCCTGACCATGAATTGAACCCGAAACCTTTTGGTGTATGGGAGGATGCTCCAACCTACTGAGCCACCCAGCCAGGGCCAATTACATTTTTATTTTGGTAAATAAAAAGTTCTTAAAGGAATACATCCTCTGTAATCGAGAAAACGTGGCTCTCCTGATGGAACCATTTTTGGTGTTCTTGAGTTCCTCAGATTGCAGCGTTATATAATTCATAGCGTGATGAGAGGGTGATAGCGCTGAGAAAGTTTAAAATAATATTTTAGGTATTTTGGTAATGGGCCAAGTTTTTTCTTTCTTATGATAAGATGGGTATGTAGTTCTGGTTAATTGTAATAAAAGTTTCAGTAAAACGCTAAACTCCAATCAGTAATGTTTAAACCCTTTACATAGGAAAATCTTGTATGCAGTGCTTAATTGTTTTAACTGGAGTTTTCCAAAGGTTAGATCTTGTACTGTGTTTAGTAAAACTCTTCCTATTATTAAACAACACTTGTTCAAATATTTAAACAAAAATTCCATTTTAATGGCGCTGATATAAAATGCATCACAAGGAAAATATTGGCCATAAAGCAAAGAAATACACACTACAAATCTTTCGGTTTTGTTTGAACATTTTAGGGGAAGTGATTACTAAAACAGCAGCCACAGAACTACTAAAACTTGAACCACCTTCAAGTAAACATACTCAGGCACGTGTGAACTGAGTATTCCCGCTGCTCCAACTGAGATGCGCAAGTCTCTCCTCCGAACAGCTTCAAAACCCTCTGAAAAGCAGCAGAACTGTCGCCTCTCTGCAAAGAGACTAATCGTCATCATGAAGCGATTCTTAAAAGCAGGAACAGAATGGTCAGCCAGGCTGATCCCCTTAATTTTTAATGAAGGGTTATCTCCAAACAGATCAATGCATGAAATAAACTCATGAAGGAAAAAATCTATCTTTAGAAAGAAACTAATTGTAATGTTCACCTCCACGCTGATGATCTACAACCAGAGGGCACATTAGGGAACAGAAAGGAGGAACTGTGACAAAGTGACATGTGCAAATCTGTCGTCAGTGCTCCAACAAGCCAGGGCGGCTGCCATAAAACAGCCAAATGGCTTTTCCCACCTCCTTCAAGGTCACGTTCCTGATGAGGCGCTCACTGCGATGAGAATGCACTTAACCACTTTGCCTGCATCTGACCTGACCTCACAAGTCCAAACGGCCTTGTGTGACGACCCAGACCTTTCAGCGTTTCCCTGGACAAAGATAATTAAGGAGAAGCACTGCCCTCATTATCCCAGGAACTGAAAGACAAATAAACTTTTAAGAGCACAGCCAGTGTCTCCCTCACTAAGGTACCACGTTTAAGCAGGAGGTAAGATCGAACCAGGGTTAGGTAATTACAAAAGATTAACCGTGTTAAGTGTGTTATGCGCGGCCACTTTGTCCTATTTAAGAGAAAACAGCAGAAGAAGAGTTTCGGGGACATGTCACAGGCCTCCGGCCAGAAGGCCCTCCCTCCCTCCGCCTGCGGGAGGGAAATGGTTTCACAAGGGGCTGCGCAGAGACAACCATGAAACGCATTCACTGAAACTCCCACACTGCATTTCGATTTTTAAAAATTTGAGGTTGATATGTATAAATAGGAAAAACGGATGTGTTTTTCTGCATCAGCGCTAGATTAGTCATTTTGGTATGCTCTAGAATCCATCTGCCTTGTAAATGAATAAAACAACATGTTTATGTGAAATGGCATTTAATAGGAAGAGCGGGGGAAAATCATACTTAAGAGAGAAGCTCTTTTTCTCTGAACTACTATCGTCCGTGGTTTCCCAAGTCTAACTATTTTTAGACGTGAAGTGCCCTCAAATAATCTGTGTGCTTTTCAATTGTTAATCTTCCCTTGTGAAATGAATTTACCATCAGTAACGTCTATGGCATGAACTGTTTCTAGGATACTGAAGAACGATTAATTTTCATCCTATTGTGAAAATTAAGAGCAATTATTTCAAAATTTAAACACACAGGATTTGTAACTTAATAGCTAGGTTTATAACTAAAATAAAAACACCAATTTTAAAACAACTGGTTTCTTAAATATTAAAAGATATGCCATATAAAATAAATATAATCAAATAACTTCTATACATCAAATTGTTATTCTCTTTGGAAAATACTAATTTTGACATTTCAGAAAACAAACAATACATTTCTAATACATAATCTCTAAACTGAGATTTCAGTTTAAGAGACCTTACACACAAATATTACATAATTTTTCATTTTAGACAAGACTACAAGAGTCATACAAACTTCATTCATTCTATATTACATTATTACTGGAGAAATTGATAACAGCAAACAAGTTGATAAATCTGATGAATAAACATAACAAATTTCTAATGTAAAATATCTTTTAAAATAATTTTCGCTTTAAAATATTCAACATTTGAGGATATGGAATCGCTTCATGTATCATCACAGCCAAAAGAGCATTCAGGATAACTTCGTATTGATAATTATATGCTTTTAGAATTTTCCAGATCAATGTACTATAGCAATAACCTTGCTAATAACCCTAGCCTACACCTTTGGGGTTCCTCTTGCTCCTCCCTCCTGCTCCACGAACAGTCATGGGCCTGCACCTCCTTTCTCTGTGGCGAAGTCCCCCATCTGCAGGTGTGACTCCTGTCCCAGGAGCCAAGAACCAGGTCATGGAAAATCTAACTTTTTAAACATCTAATTGTTGTGATTTAGGTTTTAGCCATAACTATTTAAAAGTTCTGGTCTAACCCAGAAGAGTACATAGATAACTGTATGGTAAAAAACAAATAAGTAAATAAACAAATAAATAAATAAATAAATAAAATTAACAAGCAGCCCAGGCCGGGTAGCTCAGTTGGTTAGAGCACTGTCCCCATTCACCAAGGTTGTGGGTTCGATCCCAGGTTAGGGTACATACAATGAATGCATAGATAAGTGGAACAATAATCTTTCTCTCTTCCTTCCTCTCGCTCTCTAAAATCAATTTTAAAAAAATAGTATGGTCCCTAATTTACTTTCTCACTTCCACATACCACTCTATCTCCTTCATGGTACCAAATTCACAAGGTCCACACACGCTTAGGAAAGAATACTGTTTCTCAGGTGCTCAGTGCTAAAGCACTCATATCTACAGTAAGAGAATAATTACCACTCAGCTGTAAACTACAAAGACATGTGTGTATGTATGTATATATGTACATATATTTGCACAGACACAGTCAGAAATGCACAGGAAAGCAGTAAGATACCCTGTCAGTGTAAAATTTAAACTTTCCTAAAGTGAGGGAAAGTTATATTTTTAAAAAATGACTCTTCTAGTCAAAAATTTCAAACAAATACACTGCCCTTTGACACTTGTGCTTAGATTGTTAGAAAGGCGGTTTGTTAGCAATCTTTATTCACAATTGTTTTAAAGTCTAGCAAACAAAATACATTATAAAGAGACTGATGTTCCAAAGCCCAATCTCTTAATTGCGGATCAGAGCTGAAAATAGATCTTTTTTCCTCCACTAATTGAGTGAGTCTTGTTAAACCTTTTGAAATGCACTTTAGAAAATGCAAGAATACAGCACAGAACAGGTTCTGTAATTTGGGTCATTTTCTGTTACTTGCAGTAGTGACGGGTGCTTAGCAACGCGGTGTTGGTGGCCCTTTTAAGGAAATGAATACCTGGAATACAGCATTTTAATCTATTTTCTGGCATTAATTACCAAGATCACTGTGTATAGACAGAGCCTCCTTCGGCACCTCCCTACATTATGAGAACAAGGAGTCCGCTGATAAATTGAACATATTATCTCAGATGACAGAAGGCCCTGTGCACTGCACTCCCTCACCAAGTAAAAAAATGTCAGGACGTGGCAACAGCAAATAGGAGCCACAGAAGGGTTCGTGTTTAAGTGTTTAGAGGAGGCTCTTACACTGGAAACCGGTGTCAGGCATCTACAAGGATCCATGTTAAGTGGCTTCTCTTTCACTAAATCTTTGCGGAGAACTACATTTTGCCGAGCCACACAGGAGGCCACCGATAACTACGAAACAGGATGGGGCACAGCCAAAATGTAGGCAGATTTTATTCGTAGCTAAAGAGTGGCTGAAATTTAAAATATCGGTTTTCATGGAAGAGGACTTTCACATGAGAAATGTTAACAAGAACGAGAATCATGGAAATCATGACCGCCTTCGCCCCCTGAGACTTATTTTCATGTGCTCGAGTGATTAGCAGGAAGACAAGGAAGCAAGGTAAGCTATGGAGCTATCAGGTCGCTTTTTAAGAAACCAAACTGCCATTTTACCCTGTAAATATGCCCATCCCCACGTCATTCGTAATCAGGACAACGGGCTTGAGAAGCTAGCAGTGAAAAATATCTGGAATACTGTGATGTTTTTTTCTGATCTCCACCATCAGTGTTAAAAGTACAAGTCTTCTAACTTTTCCCTCGTGACCGCACAATTCATTTCAGATTTCAAGTCCCGAGGAAGGAAGATGAGGCTCTCACATCTTACCATTCTTCTCTAGGCTGCACAGCTAATAAAGAGATCAAGCGACTCCCCTCTTTGTCTGGAAGCATCCTCATTTCAGCCTTTAATCGTCCATTTTTAGAAAAAAGCTTTTCAAACTGAGCCGCCAAAGATGAGAAAAGACCCAGGTTAACCACCTGCAATCATATTTGTTGAGTTTCAGACTGCCAGTTCATGTACAATCAGCATCCCTTTCAATGGAACACACTTCACTCTTGATTTCCAATGTACCGTCAAATTTGGTAAATCACAGTATACAATGGGGGAACGCAAACATCGCTCAAGTTTTGCAACCTCTGAGTAAGGCCTCTGCTTGGGGTGTGTGTGGAGGGGGGGGCGGGGGTTGAATGCAAGAGTTGCATTTCAATGCGTGAGCGTCTGCTGGGGACACACACACACACACACACACACCCCAAAACGTGTGGCCCCGGCCGTCCACGCGGCCGGCGCAGAGGGCTTAGCAAGTCAGCTGTGAGCCTCCAGTGCCTCCTCCGGGTCGTTTAGTCCCTTCTGAGGGGCTCCTGTAGCAATTAGCACACAGAGGTCTCTGGATGGCTCGCTGCAACGTTTTTTTTTAAAAAACCGGAGAACAAAAGGTTTATTTTAAAAATGAAAACCTTGGCTCGTACCACTCCAGACGCGAATCTGCTTCCAATTACTGGAAGTATTTCCACTTCAGTGGAAGGGGATCAAATCTTCAGCGACACCATCTCGGGCGCTGAATGTGAGGAGCGGCGGCTTTCCCGGGGCAGGAGGGCTGGGCTGGGACACGGGTTCCCTGCCCGTCGGGGGAGGGGGACGCCGGCCGGGGGAGGGGGACGCCCGTCGGGGGAGGGGGACCGGCCAGGGAGGGGGCCGCGGCTCCGGCGCCGAGAGCGGGCTCCGACCTTTGTTCATGTTATGGAATCGCACGCGCCAGGGGGGAGTGAGTCGGACTTTCCCGTCGCTGCGCAAGTTGGTCCGCGGGAGGACCCTGCAGGGGCCGCCGCCGAAGTTGGGGTTCTTTTAGGGACTCTGCCCGGTCACGCTCTCTGCCTGGCAAGAACCACGCACCGCGTCTCCCGCAGGAGAGCATCGCTCCTCTCCTCGGAGGAGCCAGGTCACTTGGTGCCTTTCCCCCGTCAAGCGACGAGGACGGGTTTTAGCTCCCGGGGCGCACGGGCTCCGATTCCTGCTCCGTGCGGCTCCGAGCCGCCCAGACACAAAGTATCCAAACCACGGGGGCCAAGCTTTGCTCCCCGCGAATCCAGCCCGACGCCGCGCCCGTCACCGGAGACAGACCGACCGCCTCGGAGCCGGCGGGCCCCGCTCCCCACCGACGCGCCCCGTCCGAGCCCCGGAACAAAGGCGCCGGCGCCCGCGGCGACCTGTGCCTCCCCCGCGCCGCGCGGCCGCCAAGTTCAGCCCGAGAGCCGGCCCCGCGGGGGTGACCCGGCCCCGGCGTCACTGGCTCCGGTCGCCCGGGCCCCAGTCCCCCCGCGCGGCCGCCCCCGCTCCCCGCTCCCCGCTCCCCGCCGCGCCGGAGCCCCGCGCGGCCGCCCCCCAGCCCGCGCCGCTCACCCACCTCGCCGGGCGCCGGGCGCTGCGTGCGGAGCGGAGCCGCCGCCAACTTGCCGGGTCTGAGCGCGTCGCGTTGCAGCGCCGGGCGCGGCGCGGGCTGCGGGGGCCGCCGGACGGGATAGGCTGCGCCGCTGTTTACCGGCCGGCGGGGGCGGCGCTTAACCCCTGCGCGCCCGGCGCCCTGCCGCCGCCCCGCCCCGCCTGCCGCGCTCACGGGCACTTACACACGCACACACACACTCGCACCCGCACACTCATGCACACACACGCACACACATCCGCACACTCTCATGCACACACATGCACTCACACCCGCACACTCATGCACACACATGCACTCACACCCGCACACTCTCATGCACACACATGCACTCGCACCCGCACACTCTCATGCACACACATGCACTCGCACCCGCACACTCTCATGCACACACATGCACACATCCGCACACTCTCATGCACACACATGCACTCACACCGCACACTCCCATGCACACACATGCACTCACACTCGCACACACACTCACGCCACTCACGCGCCCGGCCCGCCGCGGCCAGGCCCGAGGGGGGTGAGCGCTGCGGGAAGCGGCCGGGCAGCTCTGGGACCGGAGGAGGCAGCGCGCGCACGCGGCCGGCACACCTCGCCGCCTGCAGCCGGGCTCCGGGCGCTGCGGGCCGCGGAGCGGATCTTCCCGCCAGCGCGACCCACGCTCTCCCAGCGCGCGGGGAGCCCGCCGCCACCCGCCCCGTCCCGCAGCGCCCGGCGGGCTGCGTGCTTCACGCGGGAGCGCGGCGGCCGGACCGGTCTCTGCCCGGCCAAGCCCCCGCTGCCGGACACGCTGCGGGGAAAGGCAGGCGGGCGGGCGTCCCGGGTGCGGAAGGGAGGCCGACCTGGGCCTGAGGTCCCGCGCGCGGCGGGAGCCGTGTGAGTGGGGGTGTCGCTGGTGCGCGCAGCGGGGACCCGCGGGCCCGCTCGCCCCTCGGCCTGGGCTGCGAGGCGGGCGCTGCGCGCTGGGGACCCCCCTCCTCGCTTATGGCGGCCAGGCCAGCACGGAGGGACCGGGCTCCTGGGCTGGTGGCAGGGGCTCAAGGGGTCGGAGCTGGAAGCCCTCGTTCCTGGCAGCTAATGTGGTGCCCCAGCTCGGCTGGCTTACTTTTAAATGATAGACAGCCTAATGTCGCGGCTCTGAAATGTTTATGTAAAAATTGTCTTTTTGTCCCCTCCAGATCCACTTTTATCATTATTTTTGCATTGCCTCCAAGCCAAATTTCCCTTTTTTTTCTAGAACATTCCACCCCCTTCAGCTTCTTCCTCCATTAAACTGAGAATTGAATGAATGTTCCTGGAATTTTGGGGTTCACCAGTGTTTTCTTCCAGTTCCTCCAAAGCCCTCACGTATTTTTATACATAAACAAGAAGGAAACCAGAAGCACTGAGGTAGCAATGCCAGTATCAATCAGCGTATCTTATATTGTTTGCTGTCATCCCACATTTCAACGATCATCTAAATACAGACTTAAACCAAAAAAGGAACACATGCGAGAATTAGTGTTCTCCCTCTATCAATACGTACAAATACAGACTACATTCCCCCCTTCCCGTGACTCAGTAACAGCCATTTCCCTCCTCTTCAGCACACCACCATCACTTGACTTTTGTCACGTTGTGCATCTAACGCTGCTGTAATGGGGATACAGTCCGTCTACCTTTTTGGGGATACTTTTCCTTCTCAATTTTCACCCCCATCTAAACACCCATCATCACACATGGAAATGCCTGATGTTACTTTGTTCAGCAAAGTCTCCATACCTTAGTTTGTGTGTGTGTGTGTGTGTGTGTGTGTGTGTGTGTGTGTGTTTAACAATGGCTCTTTGAAAATCATGACTCACAAACACATACTAATACAACATGACGATCATAACCATCATGGCTCTTCTTCCCTGAATGATCACTATATTTCCCCTTTAATGAGGACGTTAATAAGATATCATAGACATTATTTAAACATTCCTTTGACAGAGTCTACATCAGTGGTTCTCAACCTTGGCAGCACATTAGAATCGTCTGGGAATCCTTTTAAAATCCTGATTTCTGGGCCTCATCCTCCGGAAATTCTGTTTCTTTGTTGCTCATGTTGTGGCCCCACCCCATAACAAAGAAACAGAATTTCCGAAGGACGAGGCCCAGAAATCAGCATTTTAAAACAATTCCCAGGTGATGCTAATGTGCAGTCAAGGTTGAGAACCACTGGTCTACATGATAAGTTGTTTCGGGGTTTTGAAAATCTCTTTAGTAAAATTGGGTCAAAAAAGAGAACAATAGATATGCTGTGGGGCATGAAGAGACGTCTATGTTCTTAAGCAAATATCTTCCTAAACCGAACCAGTTTGCAAAGGATGCTTTCACAGGTCACTGAGGCATGCAGCTCTTCAGGGGGCAGGGCCTGACGTAACTGCAAATACACACTGCATCCCTTTCACGCCAGACTACCAGAGGTGGGGTTCAACTGGAGTCCAGAAGAATTAAATAGGTAGCACGTTGCATGAGTAGAATTTGCCAGGACTGGGGGGGGGGGGGTGGCGGGGGGGAAGGAGGGGGCTTATCTAGGCTTCAGATATGTACCCCTGGATTTCTGATGACACAGTTAGAAGATTTGGGATTTAGATGTGAACATTAGAAGACAGAAAGATGAACATTCTAATGGAAGAATGAAAGGCATTGACATCTTAAATCCCTGTTCCGGTCCAGAGGAATCTCAAGACTGGTATTCGGCAGGCTCATTTCCCCAGATAAATGCTATGTAAATCGGTCAGTGATTGATAGCATTTATTAAAATTCCAATTTACAATGCTAATTAAGCAATGCCCATCTATAAATATCAGATCAGGTTAGCTACATTTTTATGTTGGAGGATATTGGAATACTATCTACTAGTATAATCTTTTCTGAATACAAAACTAATTCTTTTCAAAGCGGACAAAGTGTCCCTTGGGAACAATCAAGGGCTGACTTTGAACTCAGCGGAGTAGCGTGGCAGCAGCCCACGGGAGAAGGAAGGAGAGGTGTGGTTTTGAACGATTTCTACAGCTCTACCTCCCAGAGATGCCAGCCTGCCATAGGCATCCGCCACAGGGGTCTGTGGAGACCGAACGAGGCACACCGAGCTTCTGTTTTCGTCTTCTCCAGTTTGCCGTGCGGATGATGTCAGGGATAATTAGCTGTAGACACCGCCTTCTCTAATGAAGCTTTTCTCGTGGAAGATCTGCAGAGTTCCCCGCCGCTCCGCGAGCAGACACGGCCCCAGAGGGTGACGTACGTGGCTGTTTTATGTTGTGAGTAAGTGACCACGTGGAATCAGACCTGCACTGCTAACTGCCTGACTTGTAACTGAAGGCGGTTCTCTAGGCATAAAAGCCCAGCGACTGCACACCCCCAGGAACTGTTTTTAAAAGGCTTGAACGAACCAAATGAAAGCAAATTGCATTTATTGTTTTAAAGTTCACGAATGAGCTGTTACTTCAAACTGGCACCAACTTTGCTGTAATAGTAAGAGCTCTCCTGGCCTCTTGCTGCTTAGCCCAAAACCCTGAAGGAGAGCCAGAGTTTAACCCAAATCAGGCACCAAATCCATATCGCCGGAGATGCGAACAGGAAATCGAAATCCAGCCCTTTTAGCTGATGGAGGGTCTGACATCAACACGGACACGCTGCGCGGCTCACTCCGCCGAGCACCTGACACATGCCGTTTTATTCTTTCTCGAAGGCCCTGCGAGAGAATGACTGCATTACCCCACGTCACAGATGAGGGGATTGGAGCTTAACGGGGTGAATAACGTGCGCCCACAGGTACAGAGCGCCAGGGCCCTGCGCCTGCCGCTAAGCTAAACTGATTTCCCTAAAAACTAAGTGTGGACTCAGTAGCTTAAACAGGTGCTAGGAGTGCAGTTCACCTTCTAAGTCAAGTTCATCGGGGTCCGCCACACCAAAGACTGGAAAACACGATATTCTATTTTCAAAATTGACAATTTGTTGACTTGGGATGGGAAACGAAAGGCAGGGCGCCTGACCCCTCCTTGTTTCACAGTTACCTTCCACTTAGGAGGGAAGGTAACACGTAACACACAAGTTGGTGTTCTCCGCGGGCCGGGCTCTTAGAGGGAAGGACAGCAGGTAAGAAACACGCCCGCATGCCTGCTTCTGGGGTAGTTTAGGCCAATAGATACGCCTCACTCTACAGCTCCGCTCATCTAAATGGACTTTGTTAAAAATGACACATTTATCGTTAAACATTTTTTTTTCTGTTTTAAAGAAATATGTCAAAGAAACTGTTTATGTCACCAACGTTACAGAGCACAGACATCCATCGGTGCCTAGTGACTGTGCCGTGAGTTTAGTTCCACGCTGCGGGCAAGAAGTTAGGTTTCATCTCGTTTCTCGGCGCTGCTTTGCCAGTAGCAGGAAAGCCTCTGACAGTTATGTGGGCTCTGCTAGAAGCTAATACAGAACTGTACTTAAAACCGTATTTCTGGGTCCCTTTCCAATAAAGTTAAATTATCATTTACACTGGAGCAGAAGTAAAGGCTTGGAAAAATAAAAGGCTGGTAATAAAGGCCAATGGGTAATTTCTCACAGATGGCTACAGAAAATCTAAAAGGCTGGCATAAGATCCAGCTAACTCTTTGATTTAACCCATGGAAAAATCCACCCACAATATAGCTATTTATTTCACAACTGTCTGCAATGACCCACATCCCAAATCGTTTCTAAAAGGTAAGTTCTTTTTATTTTTAAAGGTGTTAAATTATTTCACCCAAGCCACAACCGCTCTCTGAAACCCGATGCATGATGAAGACCTAAGACTCTGCTTTCGCGCTCCAGTCATGTTTGTTATGTGTCAAAAGAGCGGATTCTTATTTTTGTCCTGATCGGGGTGACCTTGGGCAGGGGCCTGCTGGGTCTCCACAGCCTGGGCAGGCGGGAGGAGGAGGAAGCAGGATCTGGGGTGTGTGTGGAGGTCTGGGCTCCTCGCAGGGGGCAATCAAGCAAGGCACTGCATCCAAGAGGCCCGAGCTTCAGCCCTATGCTGGCGGGTATCCAAGAGGGAGGGAGGGAAGAGGGCGAGGACGCAGATCATTCCTCCCTAGTGGTGGGAGCAGGGCAGGGGCAGGAGGGCAGAGCTTCCAGAGAAATCCAGATGGCTAGCCAGAGTTAGCAGGAGCAGGCATGCGGGAACAGAGTACATGGTGTGAGCCGAGGACCCGCGTGGAGCCACCAGGTGTCCACCTGCATGCCGGAAGGGCCCTGCAGCAGAGCAGTGCATGGAAGCTTCTCCTAGGAGGAGAACTCCACCTCCATGATGCGGGAGGGGAGGCCCTGGAGGAGCCAGGATGGAGGGAGCCGCTGGCCCTGGGCAGGGTGAATGCAAGGCCTGCAAGCAGCAAGGCGAATTCCCAGGCCCACCCAGGGAGGGCAGTGTTTGTCCATGCTTGGCAACTTACGGGGGTTTAACTTATGTTTAGGTTTTGAAAACAAGAATATATTTTTTTGGGGGGGTGTCCTTTGAATATACTCCCGGAGAGCCCATGGTGAATATGATAAATAAAAATAGTAAGATTGTTTTAACTGTGGAGCGATAGCCTCAATCCAAGCTATTGGCTTCAACCATCTTCCCGTGCACTGACAAAGCGAATTTGAGTGTCAATTCTCCAAAACACATTTGCAGTTAAATGTCAAAGAGCTAGGCAATAGATCTTTGAAATTAAATCTATGACTAGACATGCGCTGTTTGTTTAGACACCAAGAAGTAGTTGTCCATGGATGGCCAGAGACGGGGTGATGTTGTCCGGTGGGTAGATGTCTACGGAAACAATAGCATGGTGAGGGGTGACACTGAGAACCAGGACCCTGGGGCTCCCAGCTCCACAGTTAGAGATCTGGGCCCAGCCAGCGAAGGAGGCTCAATGACAAGACAAAGAGAAAGCAGCTAGAATGAAGCGGGCATGTCCTTGGCTATCTGCCTTTCCATGTGCCAGCGAGTCGGGCAGAGATGGGCAGAGGGATTCGGCTCTGCACTGGGCCTTTGCTCGCCTGTTTCAGAGCAGTGGCCCTCATGACGGCAGACAGTGAGTATCAGGAGAGCCGCTGAGATGAGAGGAAGGGGAACCCCAAGAGAGCAAGGGGCCAAGGCTGAACCTTGGGGGTTGCTAACATCCAGGCCCACCCAGAGGAAGTCCAGGCACCAAGAGAGATGAAGGCGGGTTTAGGAAACTGGAGAGAACCCGTGGGGGAGCACAACAAGGCCTCCCCAGAGGAGCGCTTGTGAGAACTGAGGCAGGGAGTGAGGTAGGTGAGGGCGAACACAGCCACGCATCACAGACTGGCACTTCCGATGATGGACGTAACGTTCTGGAAACTGGCAGGAAGAAGCAATTTGTGACCCGGAGGAGAATAATTCCCAGCGGGGTAACGGGGTGGCTGCCGCAAGAAATGGGGGGTAGAAAAGCAAGTGGGTGGTCGTTCGGAAACAGAGACAGCTGCTGCCCAAACCAGTTCTTTTCCTCCAAAACTTTCAGGTTCGAATTGGACTCACTTATTGAATGCCTATTATGTGCCCGAAACACCTTCGGTGCTTTCACATGAAATGCCTTCTTTAAACCGCACAGGGCAAGACTGGTTTAAAACTTGTGCAGAAAACTATATTTCCATTATTTAAAGTGCTCTGTAGGGAAAGATAAAGATAACGCCTCCGTAGGCAAAACCATACTGGTTCTTTGGGGTGAATTTCTACCTGGGGTCCGTGTCGGTTTGTAATAAGCGAGGGTCTTGCTAGGCGTGACTGCGGCAGCTGGCGGGAAATCGCACAGATACACGTTACGTGCCGTGTGAGTAGACTGAGTTCTTAAAAAAAAATGGCAGGTGGATAAGGGGAAAAATAACAGGCAGAGGCGTAGGCTGAGGGTAAGGAAAGCTCTGAGGCAGGTGCATCCATCCTGGGGCCTTCCAGCCCCTGAGGGACAGCAAGCCCAGGGGCTGTCACTGCCTTTAGAACAGTGGTTCTCAACCTGGGGGTCGCGACCCCTTTTGGGGGTCGAACGACCCTTTCACAGGGGTCACCTAAGACCATCGGAAAACACATATATAATTACATCTTGTTTTTGTGATGAATCACTCTGCTTTAATTATGTTCAATTTGTAACAATGAAATTGGGGGTCACCACAACATGAGGAACTGGATTAAAGGGTCGCGGCATCAGGAAGGTTGAGAACCACTGCTTTAGAAGAACTGCTGCAAAGGGAGGTGGGCCTCCCCAAAGATCTAGAGTCATTGAAAGAGGAAACAAGGACATTTGATCGATGCTAAGTAAGAAGAATATCAGTCCTGAGGCCACGGTGGAGGAAAGATCCTGGGCATGAGCGTGTCAGAGCCTTCAGGATAAAAGTCACTGTGCAAACATTTATTCATATATATATATATATATATATATATATATATATATATATATTAGACGTCTGTTGCACGAAGATTTGCGCAATAGGCCTTCCTTCCCCTGGCTGCTGGCACCAGTTTTCCTTCGGCACCCAGGACCCAGGCCTTTGGTCTGGCTGCAGCAGAGAAGCCAAGCCTCTTCAGTCTTCAGTCTTCAGTCTTCAGTCTTCAGTCTTCACTCCAGCCAGAGCCTTCAGTCTTCGCTCCAGGCCTGTGTATGCAAATTAACCGCCATCTTTGTTTGGTTAATTTGCAAAGTCACTCTGAATGGCTGGTGGGCATAGCAGCGTAACACCAATTTGCATGTTTCTTTTTTATTACTGTGTGTGTGTGTGTGTGTGTGTATCCTATCTAATAAAAGAGAAACATGGTAATTGGCGTACGACCGCTACCCTTCCCATTGGCTAATCAGGGCAATATGCAAATTAACTGCCAGCCAAGATGGCGGCCGGCAGCCAGGCAGCTTGAAACTAACGTGAGGCTTGCTTGCTTCAGTGACGGAGGACTCCAACGTTCCCTGCCTGCCGCTGCAGGCCTCTGAGCTGCAACTCTAAGCAACTATGTTACAAATATAGAAACTAAACAAAACCCCAGAAACCTGCTTTAGTCCGCGGAGCTTCAGCCAGCAGGATCGCAACATTGTAAGCAAAGGCCAGATACCTACTTTCAGCAGCGGAGGCCTAAGAGCTGGAGCCAAGCCTCAAAGCTAAAGCTGGCCCAGAATAAAAAAAAGAAAAAAGAAAAAAAGGAGCGGCTGGGAGCTTCAGTCACCCCCAGCCTGACAACAGCCCTCAGCCCCTCACCCAGACTGGCCAGGCACCCCAGTGGGGACCCCCACCCTGAAGGGTGTGTGACCAGCTGCAAACAGCAATCATCCCCTCACCCAGGCTGGCCAGGCACCCTAGTGGGGACCCCCACCCTGAAGGATGTGCGACCAGCTGCAAACAGCCATCATCCCCTCACCCAGGCTGGCCAGGCACCCCAGTGGGGACCCCCACCCTGATCCAGGACACCCTTCAGGGCAAACCAGCTGGCACCCGCCCATGCACCAGGCCTCTGCCCTATATAGTAAAAGGGTAATATGCCTCCCAGCACCGGGATCAGCGGAGCCACGAGGCCTCCCGGCACTGGGGTCAGCGTGACAGGGGGCAGTGCCCAAACCCCCTGATCGCCCTGCGGCTCTGTGTGTGACGGGGGCAGGGCCACAACCTCCCTATCCACCCTGCTCTGTTTGTGACAGGGGAAGGCGCCCCAACCCCCTGATCAGCCCTGCTCTGTGCCTGATGGGGGGAGCTCCCCAACCCCCTGATCACCCTGCGGCTCTGTGTGTGACAGGGTGTGGCGCCCCAACCCCCTGATCGGCCCTGCTCTGTGTGTGACAGGGTGCGGTGCCCCACACCCCCCACCCCCACGGGCCCTGCTCTGTGTGTGATGGAGTAGAGCCATAACCTCCCCATCGGCCCTGCCCTGAGTGTGACAGTGGCGGTGCCCAACCCCCTGATCGGCCCTGCTCTGTGGGTGATAGAGGGCGGCGCCGCAACCCCCTGATGGGCCCTGCTCTGTGCATGGCAGGGGGCAGCGCCCCAACCCCCTGATTGGCCCTGCTCTGTGCCTGACAGGGTACGAAGCTCCAATCCCCCTGATTGGCCCTGCTCTGTGAGTGACAGGGGGCAGTGCCCCAACCCCCTGATTGGCCCTGCTCTGCGCATGACAGGGGGTGGCGCCGCAACCTCCCCATCGACCCTGCCTTGAGTGTGACAGGGGACGGTGCCCCAATCCCCCAATCGGCCCTACCCTGCGCGTGACTGAGGCTGGCATCACAACCTCCCGATCCGCCCTGCTCTGTGCATGACAGGGGGGCGGCGCCCCAACTCCCGACCAGGGGCTGCACCTAGGGATTGGGCCTGCCCTCTGCCATCTGGGAACAGGCCTAAGCCAGCAGGTAGTTATCTCCCGAGGGGTCCCAGACTGCGAGAGGGCACAGGCCGGGCTGAGGGACCCCTCCTCCCCCGAGTGCACAAATTTTTGTGCACCGGGCCTCTAGTATATATATATATATATATATATATATATATATATATATATATATATATATATATATATATTATCTTTGGCCAAAGGCCTTTGCAAGATCTGCAACAAGAGGTTTGTTTGTACAATGTGATCATTCAGATGGATTTAAAGAGGAAGGCAGATGAGCTGCAGTATTTTAGAATTAATTCCGTAATATTACTCATTAGATCAATACACTGCGGTGTCATTTTAACCACAGAGTATAAGATGGCTTTCCTTCAGAGGACATCAGCAGCCAGGAGAAGCGGGAGGGTTCTTGTAGTAAGGTAGATGTCTATGTTGAATAGCTGTACCTTTTCGGCTGGTATTCCAGGATAGATGTCGGGTCAATTTATCTTCTAGGAAATTCTGGCAGTGTTTCAGAAGGATGGTTAGAACAAGGCGTTTTCTAACTGAAAAAGAGCAGTTGGGTTAGGCTGTGATGAACAGCAACTGGCGATTAGTGAGAAAGGTCCTAAATGAGAGCTAAGGACCCCATGAAAAGCTTTTTGGATTGCTTGGTGATGATTTCTAGCCACTTTAATAAAAACACGCAGTGTCATCATCAGTGTCAGGGAAACCCAGGGCTGTCACTCGGATAAGCCGGCATCTTTTTGGCCTTGCCTTAGATTACGTGAATCAGCACCACTGAACCCAATGATAGTGCGCGCACTGCAAGAGAGAAGACCGGGAAGGGACAGAGTGGCCGCAGTGGTTTGCACATTGAAACCAGTGAGGAAGCACCCCAGCCCACCCCTCAGGGGATTCTGCACTTCCCTACAAACTCTCTATGTGTCAGGACATCTGGGCGCTGGACAGGACCCTTCTAACTGGCTGGAGGGGCTGGTGAATTTCATCTGGGTGTGCACTTTGCCTCCGTGGAAAGGAAACCTCTCAGGTCTTTTGATTCCTTGAATCAGCCATGCAGGAGTCTCTTCCAGCGTCTTCAGTGTCTGAGGATAATAGTTTTCAGTCATTGGATATTTAAATTCACTCATTTCCTTATGATTTTCTTTTTTCAGTCTTGGTTGTCCACCGTCCTGATTGTTTTGTTGCCTGTCCATCCACTATCAATGATCACTCTACTGATCAAGCTTTTCTTTGTTTATTTGGGAGGATGAGTTTAAAGGGCCCACCTAGTCATTCCCAAATGTTGACCTATTAATGCAGATGTGAGTGAAAACTGCCATGTTCATCTTTATTCTCCTCCATGTACCAACACTCTGTGTAAGATACTAGCCACATTCCGATGCCTATGAGAGGTGCATTGGTGTTTTTTTCAGCAGCCAAGAGAGGTAAGGGTGTGTGGGAGCTATCTATAATAATAAAAGCATAATATGCTAATTAGACCGGACAGCCAAACGACCTTCCGGACAACCTTCCTGACGACCTTCAGGATGAAGTGGAGGCAGCTGCGGTGGCTGCGAGGGCCCAGCCCCTTGCATGAATTTCATGCATCGGGCCTCTAGTATTATTACATGTTTGGTGTCACACGGTTGGTGGCAATCACGTGTGTTTATCTTCCTAGCTAAGTGTTACATATCTCACAAGGTCTCTTTCTTCTCATGCCTCGGTACCCTATGGAAAACTTTAGTAAGGCCTTCTACCAACAGGAGGCGTGGCCAGTGTAGAGATCACCTACCATCATCACCGAATGTCAGGACCTAAAGGAGCATAGAGCTCACTGCCTGCTTGCAGGGCAGTTGGGGAGTATGACCCTAAAGACAGCCATCTCCCTATTTATTAATTATCCTAAATATTGTAAACACGCCCCCCACCCCAGACTCCCTTCAGCAAGGGAGAGCCAGGTCTTACGATTTGCCTGTTGGCATCGGCTCAAGCAGAAGAACCAGGGTCAATAGGAACATTAGAAGCCCCGTGAACTTCCCTCAAGCATGAAACCGCCCAGCCCCCTCTGGTTAGAGTGAAAATTAATTAATATCCTTGTCACTAACAGGGAAAAAAATATATACTTTTCCTCAACCTAGAATTAAAATGTTTCTACGTTTTCACGACCTTTTTCATTTCCAAAGGATCAAGAAGACTTTCCAAAGCGTAAAATACAAATCCATATTGAACTCTTTTCCAATTAGGAAGCAATAAAGCAACATCAGGTCTTTCTTATGTCTATACTGATGGTGAATTTGCTGCCTTTTGACTCTCATGGGAGAATCATAACTGAAGATCATCTTCCCCGGTGGGCACAGCAACGATGGATGCCTAAAAAGGGCATATTTGGAAAAGTCTTCGATTCATTCCTCTGCCTTTTTCCCGGTCCTATTTCAAATCCATTTCCTATTCTCTCCCATTCCTCCCGGCTGGCAGCTGCTCCTTCCGGGCCTTTATCTGGCCCGAGGAAGGCGGGCGGCAGCCGTCTCCTGCTCAGCCCATGCCAGGCCCTGTTCCCAGGCCGGAGACGGAATGTCTAATCTCCATATTACAAGCAGCTTCCAATGGCCCCATCTTCAAAAGCATCTTCACACTTGGGTCCACAGGCTGGGGTCCCCTGTCTTTCTTTTCAATGAGAATCAAAGGCTTTTTGTCTGGGAATAAAGGCTCTTACTTAAAAAGGGAAACCATAACAACAACCAACTCCCGACTCAAGTCACCGAAGAAAAGAGTTCACCTGCATTGTAAACACTGGGGACGGGAGAAGTCATGTAATAAACATCGTATTTGCAGACTGTCTGGAAGCAATACAATGGCGGGAAAACGGCCCTCTGTGTCGGTCTGCCAGGGAGAATGGACTCGCCTGAACAAAAACGTAACTCGCATTAAACCGTGGAACCAGCCGGCCACCAGCAATGACCAGGCAAAGCCGCCCCTCCCCGCTCAGAACAGACAGCCACGTAAGTGGAAATGGCAGCTGGAGTTCTTGGGGTTTGACTTTGCAGAAGATTCTTGTTGGTGTACACCCAGAATTACATTTTCATAGGCTTCAACGATGCCAGTAAAAGAACGGCGTGGGTCCCAGCGATTCCCACGGAAACGCCCACATGGGGGCTGCTCGCATCCTTTAATTGATCCCAGCAGAAGGGGTGCCTTAGACCCCAAGTGCAGCTGCCTGGCTGCTCTTTGCCCCCCCCCCCCTCCAACCCCCGTGGCCCTGCCCAGCAAAGACCACTGACCTGCACTCTTGGTAAGGACCACTGAGTCCTCTCATTCCAGTCTCTCTCCAAATGGGCTTCTAACTCTTTAGTTCTCTCGCAGTGCAGAGCAAAAACAAACAAACAAAGAAAATAACCTGGCCTAATTCATGGGATATCATTTGAAAAGCTCAGGGAAAACAGGAAAAAAGCCACTTTAAAAGTAAAATAGACAAATACACTATTCTTCTCTTTTAATTCTGTGATGCTAACCACAGAGTTCCACATGCAGCACAAACCATGTGTTTCCTGAAACCTGATCCTCTCCTGATTGCCCCTCAAAGTCATCAGAATTATCCTGGTCATCTCTGCTCTAATTTTTTTTTAAAGGTATATTTTTTATTGATTTCAGAGAGGAAGGAAGAGGGAGAGAGAGAGAGATAGAAACATCAATGATGAGAGAGTATCATTGATCGGCTGCCTCCTGCACACCCCACATTGGGGATCGAGCCCACAACCCAGGCACGTGCCCTTGGCCGGAATCGAACCCGGGACTTCTCAGTCCGCAGGCCGATGCTCCATCCACTGAGCCAAGCCGGCTGGGGCTCTGCCCCTTTTTACCAGGGTCAGTCGGAAGTAGCTGCAGCATTCTTGTTCTTACAAGGACCCCCCATTAAAGAGCTTTAATATAATTCCCCATTATAGGCGACAGGCTATGACACATTAGTTTCAGGTTACATCAGAGCGATTGGGCCCAACAGAGCCATGACGGGCAGGCCCAGCGCCATGGCCGCTCTGCCCAACACGGTTGGCCCTGTCTGTACCTGACGGAGACTAGACTCGGGGGACCAGACCCTGCCTTGGGGAAGCAGGATCCGGAGATAATTCGGGAGAACATCAGTCCATGGTGGTGGGAGAAGCGGAGGCAGAGAACACGTGACCTGAGCGAGGAGCTACGACTGGGTAGGAGGGGAATCTCAGTGCCCACTGCACGGTGGCTGATGTGTCGTGGTTGACACTGGTTTCTTCCAGGCGTGTTGACACGGGATTCTCTTTTACTCTCTCTTTGCCACGTGCCTTTAGCGTAATTCAGCATCGCCTAGGTGAGCTGGGTACTGCTCCCTCCTTCCATTCCAGAGGCACCGGGCGCAGCATCCGTCAGCATGCAGCACGCAGGCGGGCTTTCTCCACGCCGCGGGTAGTTACTGTTTACTCACAGACACCCAGCTTATGAGCATGTCTCTTTAAGGATATGTTGTATATATAGCAAACACACTAGCATGCTTTTTTTTTTTTTAATTGCCAAAATGTTTTGAATAGTCATCTGTCAGTCACATTTCCCTTTGTGGGAACAGAAAGGTCAGCAAGTTGGCAAAACGGAAAAAAAAAAGTGACAGCTCTGGGCAGGGCTTTGGTAGGTGGGATAAAAAGTCACTCTTCATGTACACAGCTGTGTGTAATGAATGCAACATGTTGGAGGCCTATTCTTGGACCCGTTCCCCTACGTTTTAAACTCCACTTTTCTTGGCAAGCATTCTGGGGCCATACTGTGTATGTGTCTGAATTCCTTCAGCCAAACCTCTTAATATGAAAGTTCAGCAGTATTGCGTTTTGCGTCGTGTCATGGCTCCAAACCCAGCCTGCTCCATGGACCGTCTGACTCGGGCCTGACCTCTGCATTACTCTCCGCGTATTTTTAGCGCCGAGTGGCATCTATCTCTGTCATTTTCCAGAGCCACAGATAAAGAGGGGCACATATATTATCCCGCGGACGTACGGTTCACGGGGGATACATATGGAGGGAAAGCATTGGTAAGTGAATTAGCAGAAAGTACACATGTCCCAAACCACAGGCTGACGTTCACCGTAATGAGCGAGGATTGTGCTGCAGAAGAGAGAGCCAGGGAGTGCATCCTGGGGAATCGGCTTCCTCTCTCCCCCCCAGGAGACGTTCCTCTCCAAATGTGACTGCCCCTCCCAGAAGCGAACAAAAGCTCCCTCTCCCCTGTGTAGTTTTTCTCTCTGTATTCTGGAATTAAAGCTTTATTTTAAAAAATTAACTTTCAGCCCGGCCGGCGTGGCTCAGTGGTTGAGCATTGACCTCTGAACCAGGAGGTCACAGTTCGATTCCCGGTCAGGGCACATGCCTGGATTGCAAGCTCCATCCCAGTGTGGAGCGTGCAGGAGGCAGCCGATCCATGGATTCTCTCATCACTGATGTTTCTGTCTCTCTCTCCCTCTCCCTTTCTCTCTGAAATCAATAAAAATATATTAAAAAATAAACTTTCAGAAAGACAGCAAATACGCTCAAAATCATGAATACATTTGAAGGTTCAAGTGTAAAAGCAAAACAAAAGTAACAACACACCCTGTGTTTAATGGGTATAAGTAAGATGTTGAATATTTTCCCAAGTGAAAAAACAAACATCCACAATAAAGTTTCAAGTTAAAAATTATGAACTTGAAAAGCATTATTGATGAGGTCTCCAGAAGTTGCTCAGCCCATAAAGAATTTGAATATCAAATCCAAACATTAACCCAAAAAGATTTTGAAAATAAGCTAAAATCATGAACAGATGCCTCAGCGTGGAAGAAAATTAGACATACAAATATGCAAAACTGAAAGGCAAATATTTTGGAAACATGTTTGGAAATTCAATAATTTTCAACAGAGAACGAACATGGCGGTATTATAGCTTCTATCTGAAAGATTGGGGATTATTTTATAAATTCAATAGTTAATCATATTATTTTAAATTGTGCATGTCAAAGTATTAGGTCTAGGTTCAAGATCACATAAAGTTTTAAAACAGATCAGCTAATGGGATAATAATGTGGCTTTATACAATACTAGTGAAGGAAAATGATCTAGGTGCTAAAGATACTGAGATATTGGAATAAGGGCGAACTCTTCTGAAATCAATTACTTTACTACAAAATAACCAAATCAACAATAATTAAACAATAATAATAATAATAGCTAAAGTAATCTGTATGTGGTTTTAACTTCTGATAAAAGTATGCTTCTAATTGTCCAGAGTCACTGGACAACACAATCAAGATGATTAAAAAAATCACTCACACACGCTTTCCTTTCTATTTCTGCAGCGATTTGCCTACGTGTCAGTGATGGAGTGAGTCCTCAGTCATTATCTGTGGTAGCCATCGTAACTCTCTTCCAGTTGTTGCTTTGATTTTATAGCTTTCTAGGGTACAGTCTCTGTTCCTTATTTGTTTTTCAAAGTCAGAGAGTCAAACCTAGTTGGATACTACGTTCTCAGTGTTTCTCCAGTGTGGACTATTGACTTCAGTACCCACGCACCCAATTACTTTATCAAGCAAACGCACTATTTGTCACTGTAGAATATTGCAAAATATCCATGAGAACTGAATTGATGGTCCATGTGTAAATACTGGCACTGCCTAAAGCCCAGAGAGACATCAAGTAGGAAAGCAAATTATATTTAAAACATTTCGGAGGGAAGTATGTAATGAACCATTGTAGACATTCTGATATGTTCGATGTGCCCTTCGAGTATTTTGATTCAAGCTCAGCGGAGTTCATTCAGCAGGAGAAGGCCGTGCATTTTGATCGGGAGAAGGGAAGCGTGAGGTTTCAGAGATGAACCGGGGACCAATCTGATCATGGCTAACCACCCTTGTGGGCACGGTGGAACATCTGTGTTTCATCAGAAACTCCAGAAAATGCAGCGCATACCACAATGGAAACATTTCCCCCAGCCTCTCTCCCTTCTTAATGGAATGCTTGACCAAGATTTGTTTTATATGTTTGACAGAAAATAAATTACTAAAATACAGGAGATTATCTGAAGATTTGTGATCCTTACGGCGAAGGTTAATATGCATTAGAGAAGGTCGGCATTTGGGGATGTGAAATAAATTTAAATGCTTCCAGGACTTGTCCTAGGCAAGCAGAATCATTTGGGTTGTTTGACCTTTTCTTTTTTTGAGAAATAAAAACAACAAATATCTTCCTTGATTGCTCCGGAGACTATAATTGAGTTGTACACAATCCCCCCACGTGATATAAAATGTTCTTTATTTTCTAAGCCATTATTTAAATGGCACAGCGGCCGGGGTGGAATGAAAAAGAAAGAGTTAATGAGTCCTATGGTTATTTCCTTGGGTGATTTTCTTCATTAATAAAAGCCAAATAATGTAGGAAGTGGATGTTCTCCAAAAATCGGAAAATAAGGATAAATGTGCAGGCACTAAATTTTGATGAGACATCGCAGAAATCTTCCTTTTCTATACTCCGCCATGTCGTCAAAGAGAATAGTCCGTTTTCACATAATGTTTCTGTACTCATTTGGTGCATACCTAGTGGGTTAAGTGCAATTTTAAGAGACAATGTCAGCAAAAATTTAATTAGCTCACATAATGGCACTTTTCTCTCCAGGACTATCTCCCCCCTTTTAATTCCTCTTGACCTCAATTATTTAAAACAACAAAAATTCTGTGGCTGGGGTGGGGGTGGGAGGAGGAGGGTGGGGAAACCCTCTCTTGCCACCAGCAAACATACTTTTCAACGAAATTAACTTAAAAAGAGGTCAATTTTGTCTATTTTAGGCAGTTCTGTGATTTGTCCATGCATTATTTCATTTAAGGGTGGGAACTTGGCAAGATTTGTGTAAAACCTTCAGATGAAACATGTGCTTGAACATTCTTACATTAAATAGTTTGGTCACATCTATTTAAAAAATTAGGCCTAAACCAGTAAAAATATCAATAAAACTGTCAAAATGGAAACAAAAAGTATAAAAATATTAAAATCAACAAGGAAAATAATTTCCTTCACTATTTCCTTTCTAAGGGGTGAATGCTGGAAAGAGTGACTTTAACTGAAAGCCTCAAACCTGAGAAAGATGAAAATCAATATTGCCCTTAAAGATTGATTAAAAGTTTCCCATGGAGATTTATAGGAAACATTCCACTGATATTTTTTTGCTTTTTCACGAAGAGTTCCTAGCTGGATTGCCACATTGAGTGTGTCTTTATAAATTTTAGTTCGTTTTTTCTACTTCATGGTAGACAATCATCATATTGCACCCAAAGAAAATACAGGAAAATTGGTCAAGTCAGTCCTGTGAAATGGAAAGGAATGACTCCTCTTAGCTTATTTACCTACAGGGTTTCTTTTCTCCTGCGTTTTATTTTAGCACTTATACAATTTTACAAATGAGAACTGCTTTTGAAAAAACATCTTGTATTGCCTGGTGGCTTAGCTCAGTGGTTGAGCGTCAACCTGTGAACCAAGAGGTCAGGGCTCAATTCCTGGTCAGAGCACATGCCCAGGTTGCAGGAGGCAGCCAATCAATGATTGTCTCATCATTGATGTTTCTATCTCTTTCTCCCTGTCCCTTCCTCTCTGAAATCAATAAAACTATTTAAAAAAATACATTCTATTACTGGGTCACTGATAATCTTGCTTTATTTTTCCTTGAGAAATAGAATATAGTAAGATGAAATGATAGAACTGTTAAGTTTCATTTTTCATTAATTACAATAGTAAAAGAATGACTGAAGTTCATGTTAGTACACACTGAATACACACGAAACTTAACTGAAGGCTAAGAAACATCTAAATATATTTCCTCATGCCTTCGAATATATTAAAAACCATTTTAAATTTTAAAATATGGCTTGTTAGCAGCTGCCAAGAAGAGTTGCTCAAAATTAAACATATTGTTACGGTTGATAATAAACAGGTGTTTCTTATTTCTTGCTTTAAAAATAAACTGGCGTCTTGGAGTTTGGGGCATGAACACATGAAGTTTTGCTTATATTTTAGAAAACAAGAACTTGTTGTAGTGTTATTGTCCCCTCAGTTACTGCGATTCCTCAATTTCAGTTACCATTTCACGGGGCCCAGTGGACCCCACTTTTCAGGTTTATGGAGTGAGCGCAGTTTTTCAGAACGTACACCCTTCACCCAGGACATGCGAACAGTCTGAGAGAACGATGCGGCCATATTGACCACAGCTGTGCAAACGGTATGCTATGCATTTCATAGATTCGGAGCGATTCCGGCCTAAACTTGAACTTGTGCAAATACACGGTGATCTGGAAGAGACCGTTTTCAAGGTTTGAAGGAGTCACAGTATTTTCTTTTCTGCCTCTCTCCCCACCTCTGTTCCCCAAGTCCTACAGAGAAAATACTTCCTACAACCTGAGCAGAACCCTGAAAATACAAGGACAGCAATGACAATTTTTAAAGACTCTCTCTCTCTCTCTCTCTCTCTCTCTCTCTCTCTCACTCACACACACACACACACACACACACACACACAGAACAAACACACATGGAGAAGAAATGTGGACAAATTTTGGAAAGTGCAAAACCAATGAACACATGCTAACAGGCGAAGCTGCGAGAAGAAGGTCAAGTTCAAGGGCTGGCCAGCAGGAAGGACAACCAACCAAGGGCAAGCGGGTTCCTGCCCCATCGCCTCAGAAAGGCACGGGAAATGGACACCTGGTGACCTGAAGTTCACTGTGGAAAATTAATTTTTACAGTAATCTGATCCCACCTTAAAAACTATCTACCACTTGCGTTTAGGCATAATAAAGGAGAGTTCGGAAACTGAGCCAAATTGTCGAGGCGCTATCATTTCAAAGTTAGGAGCAAAGACTCCCACCAGTTGAACTTTCCAGGACTCAGTTGCATCATCTGTAAAATGGGAGCGACAATCATTCCCACTTCACAGAGCTGCTCTAAGTATTAAAGGAGCTTGTCCATGGAACACCCTTTGAATAGCACATGCCAATTATTAGAGAATGTTTGTTCATAAAGCTGTGAGCATTGTACTATGAACGGCAAAATACAATTACAAACTTGGTCCCCATACGTTTAGCACATTTCTTCCCAGGAAGGTCGATCGGAACGTGCAGTGAAACGGGAGGCAAGCAGCTTCTAATTTCCAGTTCTCCCCTGGGGGCGGGGGGCGCTTTCCGGTCTCCACCAAGCCCGGGGAGAATTCCTAAATTGGTTTCTTGGGACCCTTGGTGCTCAGCGATGCCCTAATTTACACTTCCTCATTTGCAGCCCGCGTGCGAGGCGTTCGTGAACGGTCTGAACTGAAAAGACACTCTTATCATAATTAATTTTTAAGGCAGCAGGGACTTGGTGAGGAAGACACCCGAAGCCAACAACTGAAGCAGCGATGTCAGCGCGACAAAGGGTCAAAAGCACGCCCGGATGCCTCCCACATCCCCAGGAATTAACGAGCCTGGGTTCAAAGATGCCATTCTCAAGAGACTGGCCAGGTGCTCACCTGGCTTTACTAGCTTCTAACATTACAGTTCCCCCTCTTCTACGAGGAAGTGTGAAGGAAGTACAGCTACCCATCTATAATAATAAAAGGGTAATATGGTAATTAGACCGGACAGCCAAACAACCTTCCGGACATCTAGACGACCTTCCTGACAAAGCCGGGGCCCGAGGGAAGCCGGCCAGGGACCCGGGTACCTGTGGGCGGCGCAGGGGAGGCCGGCCCGGGTCCCAGTTGTCTGCGGCCGGCTGGAGGAGGGAAGCCCAGGTCCCGGGTGCCAGAGGGAAGCTGGTGCTGGCAGCCGGGATAAGGAAGGCCTACTCTTGCATGAATTTTCATGCACTGGGCCTCTAGTCTATAATAATAAAAGCATAATATACTAATTAGACCAGAAGCCCTTCCTGATGACCTTCTGGATGAAGCCGGGGCTACAAGGGCCGAGGTGGCTGCCACAGCGGCAGGGGCCGAGCCCCTTGCAGAATTTCATGCCAGTTGATAAATCAGCACCCTCATTGCAGGGGGAAAATTTGCACACAAGGCTTCAAAATGTTTGACAGCAGAGGAAGACATTGGCATTGCAACTCGTGCTTTACACAGACAAAAAGGGAGACGAAGCCTGGAGATGAGGGGTATTTTACCAGAAGCAGTTAAGAAGTTACAGCTTAAAACGGTTCTTCGAACCACAGCGGGATCCGTGTCCCAGGGCAATTGCTGGGCCGAGCAGCAGAGGTGCGAAGCCGGAGTTACATGTGACCCACAGGGATGCGCTCCTGCAGGAATCTGGGGGTCCTGGAGGGCCCGCGGGGTCCCCGATGTCACGGTTGGGAGGACGTGGGTTAGCTGGTTAGAGCCAGTTAAGTTGCAAATCAAAAACGGAACACTCCCTTGCTGATTAGAAAGAGCTGTGATTGTTGCTTCATCCTTTTTCATGGCTCATTTCATTTTATTTTCTTTTGTTTTAAAGAATTGTAATAAGCATAAAAATAGAACTGGTTCATACGACGGAGAGCAGAAACCCGACTTTTCTGATTCTTAGTCACACTTGGCTTTCTGGCCTACCCACACCGCACCAGCGGGAACACAGTGGTGAGCAGAGGTCAAACATGTGCCCACAAGCCCTCTCTTCCAGATGCTTTTGGAGATACTCAGAGTATACAGCAGCCAATGGGAATCAGACTATACACCTCTGGTTTATTTCATTTTTCAAAGTCATAGAGAAAGCTTGAAATGAGGGGGGTGGGCGTTGATAGAACGGGAAGAGTATATTGTACCAGGGCTTAAGTTTATTTCCTTGGCCACTAGCTCAGGTTGGTGACACAGTGTACCCATTCATCTCTATGTTGTCCCTCACTTGGTGATAATCTCTTCTCTGTCTACTTTTCCCAGTTGGGAGTGAGGAGACCATCCTATACAATAAAAGCCCAGCGACCCAATGGCAGAATGACCAGAACGACCGGTCGATCAGTCACTTTAACACACACTGACCACCAGGGGGTAGACACTCAATGCAAGAGCTGCCCCCTGGTGGTCAGTGCGCTCCCACAGAGGGATGGCTGATCAGGATGAACAGCCGCTCTACTAACCAGAATGAGCAGTGCTCCCACAGCGGGCCGATCCCCGCAGGCCACAGCCCCCACCGGTGCATGAATCCCGTGCACTGGGCCTCTAGTGAAATAATAAAGGATGATGAGAATGAAGGTGAAGATGGGTGAGAATGATGGAGAGACACAGTGGCTCGCAGAATCTGGATTCTCACCAGCCTAACTGTGAAATGCATGCAGCATTGTCACTTCCCTGGCGACACTTGGGACTGACATGATTTCAAAATGACCTTCTGAAAGCTGTAGCACAAGGTGTCCACCGAGGAGACCTCTCCAATCTCTGGAGTAACTGGGTTTACTTCCCTGGCGCTCAACTTCCCCCCAACCCTCTTGTATTTAAATCAATCCCTGGTCATCAGGGCAATGTATTGGCAAAGCAAGTGGCTTCCAAGATGGAGTGGAGGGATGCATAGGACACTGCTCACCCCCCCAATGTGTCTTCCCAGTGGGTCAGATAAAAAACAGAACTTTGAACTGTTGATTTATTAGTGGTTTGCTGTTACAGCTCGAACCCAGAATATCTTTACAGCAGCCATGACTTCAGACAAACCTATAGTTTAGCACCTGTCCATTTGTACATCACCATATGAATGTGAATGGGGGGCAATCAGAGCCACAGATCCTGCCCCCAAAGCAGCGACAGCTAAATTTTCCATTAATTGCTCTGCGCCTGCTCTTTTTCAAAGGATTTCTCTCGGCAAGTCTTACCATGAAATAATTATCCTCACGCTCCATTTTTAAATTTTATAAAGATTCTAGAAACTTCTGGACCAAACTCACCATTTTACAGATGTCCTACAGGCTATGGCTCTCAAAATAGTGGGCACACGTGGCAACCAGTATAGTACACCAGTGTGTGTGTGTGTGTGTGTGTGTGTGTGTGTGTGTGTGTTTGAGAGAGAAAGAAGGGGGAAGATAAAGAGATGTGTATGAATGAATTATTCTCAGTGGATAATTAGGGTCGATCATGCAGTAATCTAACTGACAGCGCCTGAGCCAAGTCAACTGTAGCTGAGTATTAATTTATTTCCTGGCCACACATAGATTAAATTAAAGCAATATTTCATTTGTTTTAGAACTGCAGAATACCTGCTTTCCAAGTACCAAATCATATTTGTGAGAACTAGAAATCCATTCAAAAATAGGCTGCCTAGCACGTTGGGCAACATTCTAACAGTCAGGCAGGCTTGCTCAAATCCCCGCTTCTACCACTTTCTTATCAGCGGTTCTCAACCTGTGGGTCGCAAACAATGAAAATACATCCTGCATATCAGATATTTACGATTCATAACAGTAGCAACATTACAGTTATGAAGTAGCAACGAAAATGATTTTATGGTTGGGGGTCACCACCACATGAGGAGCTGTATTAAAGGGTCGCGGCCTCGGGAAGGTTGGGAACCCCTGATGGAGACGATGGGCCACATTTCTTATCCTTTACAAGCTCGGTTTTCTCATCTGCAAAACGAACCTAACATAGCATTTGTGTCATAGGTCTTATGTGAACATTAAATAAGATTGTGAATAGCATACATTTAGCATAGAGTCGTACAATATGCTCAGGAGCTATTTCTTTGCTATGGTGATTACTTTTTAAAAAATATTTTTAAATTGATTTCAGAGAGGAAGGGAGAGGAAGAGAGAGATAGAAACATCAATGATGAGAGAGAATCACTGATCCACTGCCTCCCGCACAGTACCTCTTGGGGATCAAACCCACAACCTGGGCATGTGCCCTTGACAGGGAATCGAACTGCAACCAACTGGTTCATAGGTCAATGCTCAACCATTGAGCAACACTGGTCGGGCTGATGATTACTTTTTAAAAATATATGTATATTTTATTGATTTTTTTACAGAGAGGGAGAGGGAGAGTTAGAAACATCGATGAGAAAGAAACATCAATCAGCTGCCTCCTGCACACCCCCTACTGGGGATGTGCCTACAACCAAGGTACATGCCCTTGACTGGAATTGAACCTGGGATCCTTCAGTCCACAGGCTGACGCTCTATCCACTGAGCCAAACTGGTTAGGGTTGATGATTACTTTTAATAATAAAAACCTTACATAAAAAGCTCATGGATTGGAAGGATTGTACTGTTACGATGCTCTAACTGCCTAAAGCAATATACAGATTCAATGCAATTATCAAAATACAGTGGCATTCTCCGAACTAGAATAACTAATCTTAAAATTTATATGGAACCACAAAAGAGCCTGCATAGACAAAGAAACCTTGAGAAAGAAGAAAGCGGGAGGTTTCATACTCCCTGATTTCAAACTATACTACAAAGCTACAACAACCAAAACAGTATAGCGCTGACATCAAGACACATATATAGACCAATGGGCTAGAACAGAGAGCTCAGGAGGAAGTTCTCACTTGTATGGTCAATTAATCTGACCAAGGAGACAAGGATATACGATGGGGTAAAGACGGTCTCTTTGATAAGTGATGTTGGGGCAAAGTGAGCAGACACATGCAAAAAAAGTGAAATGAGACTACTTTCTTACACCCTATATGAAAATAAACTCAAAATGGCTTAAAGACTTAAATGTAAGACCCCAAAACCATAACAATTCTAAAAGAAAACATAGGCAGTAAACTCTTTGACCAATTGGTCTTAGCAGTATCTTTTTGAATATGTCTCCTCAGTCAAATCCTCCCTAAAGTAAAATATAATGTCCAAATATTTTAAAATTTTTCCTATTTATTACTAAAAAGGCTCATATTAGTAAAAAATATTTATTTATTTTTGCTTTTGTTGGGCAAGGGCAACAAAAGCAAAAATAAATAAATGAGACTACATCAAACTGAATTTTTTTGCACAGCAAAGGAAACCATCAACAAAACAAAAAGAGAAACTATTCAACAATGATACCAGTGCTAAGGGATTAACATCCAAAATATATAAGGTACTCATATAACTTAACACCAACCAACCAAACAAACAAAGAATCCAATTAAAAAAATGAGTAGACATTTCTCCAAAGAGGGCACACAGATGGCCAACAGACACATGAAAAGATGCCAGCATCACTAATCATCAGGAACATGCACATCACAGCCACAATGCATACCACCGCACACCTGTGAAAACGGCTACCATCAAAATATCAATAAATAACAAGTGCTGGTGAGGACGTGGAGTAAAAGGAACCCTCCCACACTCTTGGTGGGAATGTAAATTGGTGTAGTGACGATGGAAAACAGTAGGGCGATTCTCCAAAAAATTAAAAACAGAGCTGTTATACTGCCCAGCAACAACACTTCTGAGTGTTTGAACGAAATAAAAACACGAATATGAAATGATGTATGCACCTCTGTTTCTGTTTACTGCAACATTATTTACAATAGCCAAAATAAGGAAGCAACCTAGCCGTCCATCAATAGATGGATAAAGAAGCTGTGGTTCATCTATACAATGGAATGTCACTCACCCATAAAAAAGAATGAAATCTTGCCATTTTTGACAACCTGGATGGACCTAGAGCAGCGGTCGCCAACCTTCCGGACCTCACGGACCACCAGAGGTCGGAGGATCACCGGTTGGCGACCGCTGGCCTAGAGGATATTGTGCTAAGTGAAACAAGTCAGAAAAAGAGAAAAACCATCTGGTTTCCCTGATTTGTGGAATCTTTAAAAAAAAATGAACCAACAAAATGAACCAGAAATAGACCCATAGCTAAAGAGAGCAAGCTGACGGTTGCCCAAGGGGAGGGGAGTGGGGAAATAGGTGAAAATTAAAAAAAGAAAGAAACTAGTGCTGCCCACAAAAGTACCACTACCCTACATTTTGAGGCTACTTGGGTCACATAAAAGAATTTTTAAAAACTCAAATAAATATTTTCATATATAGAAGGTCCTTGTCACTCAGCATCATCAACATTGATTGACTAAATTTCTAAAACCAATTTTTAAATATATCTTATTGATTTTTTTTTTTTTTACAGAGAGGAAGGGAAAGGGATAGAGAGTTAGAAACATCGATGAGAGAGAAACATCAATCAGCTGCCTCCTGCACACCTCCCACTGGGGATGTGCCTGCAACCAAGGTACATGCCCTTGACCGGAATCGAACCTGGGACCTTTTAGTCCGCAGGCCGATGCTCTATCCACTGAGCCAAACCGGTTAGAGCATCCAGAAACAATTTTTAAAAATTGTCTTCTGTTTGTGCAATCTACTGGGGATTTCCACGCATCTCTAAGGCCAGGGAGGGAGGCAGATGTGAGGGCTGTGAGAGGCGACAGGTCCATCACTCAGGACGGGTCTCAAGTATCCGACCTTTCAATCCCTCAGTCCTCAGCTCCTGTGGCCCCGGGGCCCGTCCCTCTGGAACTTGGTTACGGAATCCTATCACTACCGCCAAGCAACAGTAACTCAGGTGTGAATGACTTCTGTGTCCCGGAGCCTGAGGAACCCCAAAAGGCCGCTTTCCAAATGAGTGAAGGACACAGGCTCCCACGGGAAAGCAGAAGAGACTGAAGACCCAGGAGCCACAGCTGGTTCCTGCGCCCTGACATGGTACCCTGACTTGTTATTTGAAAGTAAAGGTCAGACTGTGCCTAGAGCTGTGGTCAGCAAACCGTGGCTCGCGAGCCACATGCGGCTCTTTGGCCCCTTGGGTGTGGCTCTTCCACAAAATACCGATTTCTGCGCATGGGCCATGAAGTTTCAATCGCACTCTTCATGCGCGTCCGCACGTGGTATTTTGTGGAAGAGCCACACCCAAGGGGCCAAAGAGCCGCATGTGGCTCTTGAGCAGCAGTTTGTCGACCACTGGCCTAGAGGAACTGCCTCGCCTCTCAGCAGCTGCGCCGTCTGCAGGGAACCCGGGAAGCTATACATGTGGGTTGAAATGTTTCCCTACTTCGTTGGCCTGCTTTTGTTCACCGATATTTTCCTGAACATCAGCTCCCCAGGGAGATCTCGGAGCGAGGTGCAGTTCCTATGCTGGCACCTGCACAGAGAAATGCTCAGAAATACTATCCGGATTCATTTTTACTATCATTTAGGCCCACGTCGTAGATTTCCTTTCACAATTAGGGATCTAAAAAAACGAACATGTGCACACGAATCCCCGGGCAGGCGTTCAACGTTGGAAGCGTACACCTTCATTTTGGAGAGGTGAACAGATAGCAAACCTCTAGTGAAAACACGGAAAAATGGCCTCAATCATCTACATTTCCAAAGAGCCGTGGAAAAACATAAACAGGGATCAAAATGATGGTCTCTCCCGGCTTTTCCTTGTCTCTGTCTGGGAGCGGGGAAGGTAACACATCACTAAGCTTATGTGGAAAAAAAACTACCATTTAGAGGAAAAAAAATCTCTATTCTTGTCCTGATAGTTACTTTTCTCTTTGCTTCTTGATCCTTGAAGATGCCAAAGGGACAATTTTTTACTCTTAAAATGACCTTTATTTAGGCCTTTATTGGCTAAGAAGTCATTTCTGGCATGGATTACTTTTAACTACAAGAGACGGTATTTTATGAAAGCTTTTTCTCTCGTTCTGCATATTGATGTTAGCAACTATAAAAAAAAAAAAAATGAATGCAAGCAAAATGTAAACCGAAAATGCCATATAAGGATACGCTACTCACTACAGTGAAAGGTTGGATACATGTTTGCATTAGTCATAACAGTTTTTAGATTTGATTACTGGGAAACGAATGAACATTAAAATGTTACATACGATAGACCAATGAAGAACGTAGTCAAAGATTTATTCCCGATTATGTTTTCTATTCTGCATACTATATTGGATATGGAAACTCACTACCTTAGAATTAAGTGTTTTGTCATTCGTATTAGCAATCCACTGAGTGACAAAATTTTGATCGAAACATAATTTGATACAGACGGTAATGCAGACAATGTGTTACTGTAAGATTAAAATAAACTGTTATCTCAGGCATAGGTGTTTCTTGACCAATAAAAGCATCTCCATGTTATTAGTAGCAAGAACACTTATTAGAGCGTGCTTGACGTAACTGTATAGGCAGATTTATCATTTCACAACAAATTCTACCAGAAATCATTTCGTTACAGTTACTTTGGGACGTTATTTGTGACCTTAGGAACTGCACTGACTTGGTCACATGCATGTAGTCAATGATCTGATTTAAATCATGAGTTATTAACCCCCAGTGAACTCAGGAGTAAAATCTCATAAATACCTTGAAAAATGTAGTGAATCAGAGGAAATGTTAAACTGAAATAAAAACAATCATGAGACAGCCAGATCATGAAAAATCGCCCGATGCGGAGAACTTTAAAGGTTAAAGCTGTATTACAGGTTTTTTAAAAAAGGAAAGCAATATGAGAGGAAAATACAAAGAAGGAGAAAGATGAATACGTGAGCTGCCTACTTTTTGTTTTATTATGCTCATTTTTTCCCCTCAGAGGTTACCACTTTTGCAGCTGGTCAGAAATATCACATTCCTTGATGTCTCCAAAGGTTTTATATGACCAAGCTTGACCAGACTTTAACTTGAATAACACATTAAGCAGCTGTTGAAAATAAAAATGCATTATGGATCTTCGAATGGAGACCCCAACGGGAGGAAAGCGAGTTCCTTTGGGGCATGAATTAAGACTCTTTCACTAGACTATCCATTTCCTATAATATTCAAATTTTCACAAACATTACACAACTAGTCGTAGGTATTCTGAAACAAAGGCTCCAGGTGCTTTTAAGTTGAGACAATTTCTTGGTACTTTCACAAGTATAGTTAAAGGTTTTATTTTTAATTAATTTACCATACGGTATGTTGGGGAGGTAGGGGGATTGGATTTACGATAAGGTGCCTCAGGATGATATGCATACCAGAAAATTCCATTTAAATGACTACAAGGCGCTTAGTATAACTGTCCTCTGTAAGGTGAAAAAAGCATATCACCTACGACTGAAAAATCCATACTTAACCATGTCCATGTGCACCTTGGACTGTGTTTTTTAACTTTCAATCAGCAATTTATTTTATCTTTTTGCATTCTATGTTTTTCTGTTTTCAGACATATTGGCAACTTGGTATATTTTAAACACTTGCTCATGATTTCATTCACTGTCACGTATGAAAGTAGGTAAATTGTACCTCTCTGCTCATGAACCTTATGTTACATTAGTTTAAACATTTCATATGCAATTTTCTTGTCTCCAGCGTTGCCTGCTTTACTTCTCATGCCAAATGAATGAATGTATACATGAACGCTGATTTCTAGTCAAAAAAAGTGTTCAAACCTGGCTGCCAGGCCAAGCATTCGTGTACCACATGAGAGATGCATATGAGCTCCTTTCCATTTCAGAGCAACATAGTTTCAGATACTAATTTTGCTCGTAACATTATATATTTTTTAAAGGCATGACAGTCAAACCCAATGCCTTCCTCCTGCCAAGAAATCTATAGCACATTTCCGACATTTGAAATGTGACGTTCCCGTTGGGAATCGAAGACGACGGTGCCAGGATGAGGAGGCGGCCAGGCCGCGGAGGGGCCGCGAGGCTCGCAAATGGCTGTGGCCAGAAAGCAGCGCAGGGGCGAGGAAAAGCTGCCCTTGGCTCTCCCTCCTGCGAGAGACCCGGCGGAGAAACACTACCTGTGAAACTCAGACCTAACGGGCATTAAGAGATTGTGAAATGGTCGGCTGACTAACGGAGTGTCACCAATTAGTGTTCCAGGCAAGGCTGTACCCACTTCCTCAGACGATGCCGAAGGTGGGAGGCCAGGGGAGCGGCACAAATGAAATCACTGGAAAGCTCAACATTGTTTGAATCTTTCAGTCACACGAATAGAAGATTCCAGAGGTCAAATGTGAAGCTGACATCTATTTTGCACGTTTTCTTCTCTACGTGAATTTGGCCTCTCCATTTATGTGTGTGTGTGTGTGTGTGTGTGTGTGTGTGAGTGTGTGTGTGTGAGTGTGTGTGTGTGAGTGTGTGTGTGTGAGTGTGTGTGTGAGTGAGTGTGTGAGTGAGTGTGTGTGAGTGTGTGTGTGAGTGTGAGTGTGTGAGTGTGTGAGTGTGTGTGTGTGTGTGTGAGTGTGTGTGTGTGTGAGTGAGTGTGTGTGTGTGTGTGTGTGTGTGTGTGTGAGTGTGTGGTGAATGTCCTGAACGATATAAAGATTTATTTCACACGTTTCTTCGGGTCAGTCCGAGGTCATCCACGTTCACCAGGAACTACATTTCCATGCCCGTGCAGCATCGGAATTCCTATTTTACAGAATTCCTATTTCAAACTATTGCTTCGAACCCAAACTGCTATGGTCATTTTTGGAAATGTAGTTTCACGGTTATTTTAAAAAAAATAAAGCTCATGTTTCTTTTTCTCATGCACACACATCACAACATAACTAGATTACTAAGAACTCCTTTTTCCATCATGTATGGTGTTTTTTCCATACTGGTTATAAAAATGGTAGATTTCCCTTAACTCTTCTTTTGAAAGGAAGTTAATCTCAGTATCTACTGCCAAAGTTAAGCAACATACACAATAAACAACATACACGACTGGGGATCCATTTTTCCAGAGCTACGGGCAGCAAGGAGCATGGGCTGGCAGCAAAACCAAATCCTGGTCTGGTCTGGTATGAGCTCAAAAAAGAGCAATCCCCACAAGGATGCACAACATTTGTCGAGGAGCGTCTTAGCTTTTATAGGAAAAATTAAAATGTTAAGTGGGACAGTTCCCACTTTATGAAGGATGAAATCAGATTTATTCGTAAGGCTAAAGTTTCCCAGGAACTAACCTCAGGAAGGAATACAGGCGACTTCTGTGATGGTCTCCTTATGCTGTTTTCTAACCTCCACACGCTTTGGCGCTGACGGAGTAAATTACATTCTCGCTGACGTTATTTCCTACTTGATTTAAAGCATTAATTAGAGTCAGTCTTTGCAGGAATGAGTCCCCAACTTGGTCCAACGCTCCTCTGGGCTAGGACCTGCCCTGGGTCTGCACCCCTCGGGGTGTTTATTAAATGAGAGATTACTCCCCCTTTCACGGGGGCCGGGGATGGGGGGGGGGGACTGCATCAACAGCCGTGAGTGGCAGTTTAGCTGGGAATAGAAACCACTTCTTTTCTCTCTGCACCTCAAAAGCATGTTGGGAACATCTTTTGTTTTCTACCAATGCTCCTGAGAGGACTTCTGCTTGAGGGTTGTTCCTCTGGAGGTCATCTGTCTTTTCTCTCAAGTTGTGTTAATATTCTTCTCTCTGATCTCAGCGTTCTAAATTCCTTATCAAAGGCGTCCTTTTTCCCCTGCTCTGCACACGGTATGTGCATTCAGCATGAGGGTCCATGTCATCCTGCCGTCGGACATGTCTCGGCATTACCTCTGAGTGCGGCATCTCCTCCATCTCATTTATTCTCTTTCTGGTTTCCCTGAAACTTGTGTTTTGTAACAGACGCTTTCAATCTCTTTCTTTATTTCTCTGTGCTCTGTCCTGGTTGAATTCCTTAACACTACCTTTCTGTGCCAGCTATCCTGAATCTACAACGTATCTATTAAAAGTGTTTCATTTTAATGACCATATTTTTTCAGATTTTCTAATGGTACTTTTTCATTTCGTCTGCTCTTATTTTCTTCCTGTCTGTTTTGCTTCAGCAGTTCCACCCTTTATGAAGATGTTATTTCTTGCCTTATCATTTTGAGGATAACAGGCATATTTACTAAAAAGTATTTCATTTCATAGGCAGTAAACTCATTTCCCAAACATTCATCTCATCGGTTTCCTTAGCATTAATCTTACTCCCCTATTTTGGAATTTTGTGTGCAGGCTCATTTTGAATAGTATTTCATACATCTCTGTCTCTCTCACTCCTTCATCCATCTCCCCGTTTCCTTCACCCCTGCACCCTGTCCCGAACCAGATCAGTCCCCGGGAGCCCTACGTATTTCCCACCCAGACGCCATGTCAGGGAGATCGCTGGCCCAGCTCCCGGCTACCAGGCCGCGTCTTCTCTATCCAACCTCCGCGGACCCTGCTTTCTAGGGAGCAGTTTACAGACCTTCTCCTTCCCGATTCCTTTCGCTACTTTTCACTCCAGCTCAGTCCCGGGTTCAAGCACAGAGGCTGGGTCCGGGCCTCTGATGAAGCAGGATGGCCCTTGAACCCCTGAAGGTGGCGCCTCCCGCCTGCTCCCCGCCTTCCCGCCGCACCCCCCCAGGCCCTGGCCTCCGCTTCACTGAGGCATGTTTCTGTGATTTTCCTCAGCCACAGAGATATGCCTCTTGTTTTTGGTTACAGATATGGCTTCAATTCCCCACGCCCCCTTTTATATTTTAGTTACCAGTTTTGGTGTTGAGGAGCAAGGAGGCAGTAAAGGGGGTATGAGTGTGGGAAGGGTGGAAGTCCAAGTGTGAACGTACAATGCCATCTTCACAGAAAATCTTTATTGTCTTTTTAAAAATATTTTTCCATTGATTTTTAGAGAAAGAGGAAAGGCGAGGGAGAGGGAGAAACATCGATGTGAGAGGGAACATCAATAGGCTGCACACCCTCTACCAGGGACCCAGAAGCAACCCCGGGCATGTGCCCTGACCAGGGATCAAACTGGCAACCCCTGGGCACCCAGGAGGATGCCCACCCAAGCCAGCCACAAGCCAGGGCTCTTCATTGTCCTTTAAATTACCATGTGAACCTATTAGCATAATGCAGACTTCGGACAATGTCACCTCCTGGCTCTGAGTTACAAAGAAGCAACAGCTCCGTCCCCTCCCTTCTCCTCCTCTCCCCTTCCCTCCCCTCCTGTCCTCTCCCTTCCTCTCCTCCATCAGCTAAACCCAGGAGCCCACAGGACTGGCCAGAGAATTAGCGGCAACACTCATCTGAAATGCACGCTCAGGGGCCCCTCTGGATTTAGCGTGCGGGAGTATGTGAGGGTGGGAGCCCTGGGCTTCGCATTTCTAACTGCACTTAAGCTGCTGCTTCTGCAAACTGAAGCTCTGAGAACCAGGGCACAGCCAGCAGCCTCCTCCCTGTAAAGGCCTGTTTCCATGCATCTTCCACGTGCTCCCTCATTTGCTCCCAAGCAGGACAGTGAGGTCACCAAACACAGAAACCAGAAGTCAACCACACTCTTGACTTTACACAGGACAGTAAACACTTTTCGTCAGAAACCTTCCGTGAAGTGTCTTAAAAGCAAGGAAGTTAGCTCGTGAGTTCCCATCAGGAAATTACCTCTGTGTAATAGGCCTGGTGCCCGCCTGGCGACTGAGGCGCCTTGCAAAGCTGGAGGAGGAGAAGTTAGGAGGGGCGGGTTAGCCAGCGGCTCTTGACCACTGGGCAGGGCTCAGGGGTAAGTCCATGTATCAGAGATGCAGCTGCCCGCCTGGCGTGGCTCAGTGGTTGAGCCTTTAACTATGAACCTGGAGGTCGTGGTTCGATCCCTGGTCAGGGCACGTGCCGGGTTGCAGGCTTGATGCCCACTGTGGGGCATGCAGGAGGCAGGCGATCAATGATTCTCTCTCTCTCTGTTGATGTTTTTATCTCTCTCTCCCTCTCCCTTCCTCTCTGAAATCAATAAAAACATATATATTTTTATGGCACTCACGGCAGGTGTGTGTCCGTCCTAACTCCCTCCCTTACGCCTGCCCGGGGCAGTGACATGGGAAGAAACATGAGTGAAATAATAAGACACGATGGCAAACGCTGGTCCCCGCACACGAATGTGCAAGCAGATGCATTTTAAGGAAAAGTAAGAGAAAAGAGTCAAACTATACTTGAGTTCACATAGAGCGGGGATTTTCAACTGGTGTGCCGCAAGGATTTTTGAAACACGCAATACCTGACTGTGTACTAGTCAGGGGCACTGACCTCTTTTCCCTCAGATTGTCAAATTAAAAAAAAAAAAACACAACAATAGCCGTCCGTGTGAATGCCCTGTGTGGCCCATAAATATATAGGTCAGACAGCAGAGTGCATCTTATTGGTCACGCTGCATAAAAAGGTTGCGCCTGATTGGTTAATTTCTGGTACAAGAAATCTTTATATACAAGGATAGGCACCTGTTTTTTTTACAAAGTGACTTTGGAGCAAAAAGGGGTAGGTAATTACTATTATTATTATTTTTGTAAATCAATCAAAATTATGCCTATTTTTTCCAGATTGGCAAAACATATACTTTTTGGTGGGCCATAGAATTTTAGGAATTAGCTTACGTGTGCCCTGAAATGGAAAAGGTTTGAAAACCGCTGAAATAGACTGAATGAAAACCAGTGTTCCCATCTCTCCCACTGGTATGCACTATGGTATATGAACAATAAACAGGGAAGCGTATGCCCAACTGCATCCATAGCGTGGGAACACTTTTCATTTCTGTCCAAGTGCCTTTATTGGGGTCCTCATTTAAGGCCGCTTCTCCTCCCTGTCCTCGCCTGCTTGCCCCTCCTCACCCCGTTCTGGAGCCACCGACGCTCCCAGCTTCCAAGTAGAGAGCGAGCCCATTAATTATGGCAAACAGGAAAGTCACAGAATTATCTCACGTGAGAAAGAAAAAAAAAAAAAAGCCCTTTAAAAAATCCGCGTGGCAGCCTGCCAGCGAGAGCTCAGCATCAGCAGGACCCGGCAAAGCGGGGGAGCAAGTCAGGGGCAACGCGACGCCTGCCTCTCACGGCCCCTTGTCCTCCGTCACAGCTACCACGGCGTGTGACTGTCACGGCAGTAGCCAGAGAGAATGCCCTTTTATTTATTTGTTTAGTTTGCAGCTCATAGTATTGCCAGGATGGTATTCTCACTGGGATGGATTTAAATAAAGAAAACAAACAAGTCCGCCTCTGTTGGTATGTATGGGACCGGGTGCCTGTGCATGTGGCCGGCGGGACAGAGGCGGCCGCTGTGCAGGGAACACGGTCTGGCCATAGTGCTGGGAGCACCAGCCCCCGCTGGACCGCGCCCAACAGGGAACAGGCGCAGCCAACGCTCCCGGGGCTATTTCACTTGAAAGGAGACCAGGAGGCCTCTGTTTTGGCTGCTGGGATGAAAGGAAATAGGCTCCTTGTAACCCCACGGGGCTGGGAACTGTATTTTCCCGGAGAACCGTGTCGGGACAGAAGGATTGCACTGCTCTTTTTTCTAGGGCCCGGAACGTCTCCTGAGAGGCGGCCCAGGGATGCGGCACCCCCAGCAGCCAGCAGCCAGCCCGAGGCTGGGAGCAAGGCCACAAACGTCCGGATGGGGCGACTGGCCTGGGCCTTCCCTGGACAGCAAGGGTCCCCGGGAAGCCGACGTTGCTAGGAGCCCCGCTATGTGCGCTGGCTCCTTCCTTCCCCTCCTCTGCTTTGGCGTGTCCGCCTCGTTGGTCAGCGCGCCAGGCGTGGAGGGGCGGGTTTCACTTATCTGCAACCTCTGCCTGCGTGGTTTATCTGCTTGCCCCCCCCCCCCCCCCCACTTATCTGGAACTGAGCGTTGACTTAGTACCACCAGGCGGAGGTCTCACTTCTTCAAACAATGTGCACACGGCTGAGCACACAGACCACGGCTGCTAGGGGCACGCAGGCCACCTCCTGGGGTGCTCACTGTGAGAACCACTGGCCAGGAGGCACGGATTCTTCTTTAAAAAAAAAAAAGAATCTTGATTGATTTCAGAGAGGAAGGGAGAGGGGGAGAGAGAAACATCAATGATGAGAGAGAATCATGGATTGGCTGCCTCCTGTACACCCCCCCGCCCCCGCCCCTCCGCTACTGGGGATCAAGCCCGCAACCCAGGCATGTGCCCTTCCCTGGAATCGAACCTGGGACCCTTCAGTCTGCAGGCTGAGCTCTATCCACTGAGCCAAACCAGGGACAGGGAGGTACGGGTTCTTAAGGAAGAACGCTTCCTGAAGGAATGGATCCATTGTTTCATCCACACGGAACCCACTGAAGTTTAATGGGAACAGAGTGTACGATAAAAGATGACTGTATTTTCAACTTTCCTGCCGCGCGAATTCTCTTTGGTTTTGCAAAAAAAAAAAAAAAGAGCCAAAGAGTTAAGGGGCATTAAACCAAAAGCAGCCTTGTCGTTAACCCCTGGCCATCCCACCCTGCAATGTCCTAATGTTAACAATTCTTCCCTTTTCTCCTCTTCCAGGACCGGCCCCTTTTGGTCCACAGAAGATAAATATTTGCACTGGGTCCTGAGGAGGACAGAGTCTTTCCAGCCAACAAACTTTCAAACCTTTGCCCCCAATTCCCAGGAATATGGTATATATATTTCTGCCTGATTTTATTTATGTTTCATTGTCACCGACGGAAGTGTCTACTAAGGAATTTGGATGAAAGGGCCTCTGGGAGGAATGGTTGATGAATGGGTGTCTTTTTTTGTGGAAGGAATTTGGAAGGAAAAGTTTAAATACGACTAAGTTAATATTTATCTCTACCCCTGCAATGATTTACTAAGAACAGGACCCGAGAAGGCAAACCCCCCGTCAATATCCTACCTCCCACTGCACCCCGGGGTGTTAGGTTACCGCCCTGCTGGCCTTTTTCCCAGGGTGAGTTTCTGATTATACTTCTAGGAGGCTCGAACTGAGATAGGATTAAAGATGAATTCATTTCCGAAGAAAGAATCGACAGGGACATTCGAACTCAGTGGTCCAGGCTTATAGAAGGGGCAGGAGTTTGCCCTAAACCCTTAAGGATACATGTATATGGATCCCGAAAGGGACTGTCAGTGCATTGCCATTGCCATGGTAGCCCTTGCTAATACTTTCTGATAAAACACAAGGAAGATCTGGGAGTGAAGAATGGGTTTTTAAAGATAGCATAAAGCAGCCAAGATATCATAGAAAATCAGGTCATTTGCTAGCAATCTATTAGGTTGTCTTTTTTTTTTTTTTTAAAGGACGCAGTGTATTTTGAACAAATGTCAATTTCATTATTGGAACTTTTAAAATTCAGAGTCATTCTTTATAGCTTTAGTATCTTCAGTCCCAAGTCTTTCCTCTCAGTGAAGGCCAGTGAGTAACAAAATCCATTCATTCACTCATTCACTCAACAAATGCTTAAGGCCCGGTCCCAGCACCAGTGTCACTCAGGTTACAATGTTATAGAAAGTAACAAACAAGGTGACATTTTCTTTCTCGCTGGAATGACATCATTTAAAATATCTGAACCACTTACTACCAGCGTGCTCTTCATAGAGGCTCCCAGGGTCACACTCCCCTGTAATGTATTATTTTGACATATTTTGATAAATTTAGTTGCTGTGAAAGGAAGCAGCTGACCCCGAGAGTCTCTGTCCATCTTTAAGGGACTATCTCTAGGTTGTATTAACATTCCGCCTAAAACGGCAAGAATCAACCTGGGAGTAAAAAATTAGTTTTCTAAGCTGATAAAACCAGATGTTCAGTTATTCCGTCTCACGTTATTGAGTTTATTTTACATGAGATTGGCTTTTACGTGATAACTCTCTCTACTGGTACTGGATTGAGATATCAATGGGATGAGGCTAAAGCAAGAAAACTGACCTCCAGACTAGACTTCAGAAACCAGCCCTCTTACTTTGTGGTCCTACCCTGGGTGGAAAGTTCCTCAGGTCGCCTCGCTCCTCGCCATTCTAACCAGCACGCACGGAATAAACGCATCCTGACGCGAAGGTCAACGTCTCTCTGTTTCCCGCCAAACTCTCAGTTTGTTTCATCGCCTTTCTTTCTCCTAAGAATCTGAAGATGGCAAATCTGCGTGTGATGAACGGGACGAATGAAACAACGGAAATGCCAGTAACCAAACATTTCAATCTCCTTTTGTGAGCGGACACACAGGCAAAAATAAAAACGTGCTTTCTGCAAATTCACTCGTTCCCATGCCAGCCCTGCCTTTGGCATTTCTACCTCCCTAGGCTCTCGGGGAGGTTACACGGAGTCTGATGTCCCGACAATAACAAGCAGCCTTTAGAGCATCCCATGATTTTAAGAGGAAGGAGAGTCTGTATTGATCATCTGAAGATGTTTACTGATGAAGAAACTGGGGCAATGTGCTCATGCTCAGAGCAGCCTCAGCCAGCAGTGTATGCCGAGTTCCCCTGGGGGGGGGGGGGGGCGGGGTTCCTAACCCCAGGCACCTCCTCACACGTCTGTCACGGTCCCAGGCGCTCAACATGCCTCCGCTGGATTCCTGTTACAGGCACAGCCTCCAGGTAAGCGCTCATCCATTCACTAGTTCAAGGGGAGCTGAGGAGAGCGCCCTTGGTGGACGATCCCCCTTCCCCGCAGCTGCACATGGACAGGAGGGCCGCCAGGGCACGGGGAGCCGACGCAGTGCGCAGGGAGGCCCCGCACTTACCCGTTGGAGGCTGGGAGCGGATTCCCTGAGGGGAGAGCAGGTGGAAGTCTCGGGAAAAGAGGCCTTTGGGTGGGAAGTGGGGAGCAACCTTTCCCAGGTCTGGGTGCCGGGTTTGATTCTCAGACACTTGTCACCAGCCAGGGCAGAGTTAGCAAACAGAGGGCCCGTTTCCATACCCCGATGAGCAGCAGCTCCCGGGGCCTTCAGGGCTCACCGTGCTGCTGAGGAAGGGGCCTGCGTCCCTGGGCAGTGTCAGCACTGGTGGTGACCAAGGGGTTCAAGGAGAGCGAGGCCACTGACCGTGCCACTGACTGCACACCTCCGCCCCGCCTCGGCCTCCCTCCTGGCACCGGGGAGAGCGCCCAGGCTCCTAGGAGAGGGCTGTGCAGCCTCACCCACAGCCAGCTCGCAGGGGTGCGACTGCCTGGTGCCCCCGTCTGACACACCGGAACAAGGCGCGCTCATGAGTAAACGTGCTGGGTGCGCACTGCGGCCTGGCGCCTCTGGGAGCAGACTTGGGGCAGAGGAGGCATGTGCCCCACACAGGGGCCCTGCCACCCTGCACCAGCCAGCCGCCTGCCTGCACACACGTGTCTACATGAGAAGGTGGGAACACCGCACACAGCGGCCCTGCCACCCTGCACCAGCCAGCCGCCTGCCTGCACACACGTGTCTACATGAGAAGGTGGGAACACCGCACACAGCGGCCCTGCCACCCTGCACCAGCCGGCCGCCTGCCCACCGCTCTGCCTCACGCAGGGCTGTCGCTTTTCTGCCTTTACCGGGACACAAGGGGAAGCCACATTTCAGAATTTTTTTTTTTTTAATCAGAGAGTATGGACCCTGATTGAAAAAAAAAAAAGAGAAAGAACTAATAAATTCTAATGCACAATGCTGTCTTGGTTTTATGGCTAATTAAGAAAATAATTTTTTACAAGAGGATCGTGCTCTTAAGGGAGAGCCGGCCTTGCGAAGGCCTCCTGTTGTCCCTGGGGTAAGGAGGTGCCCATCTTAGCAAGGCCCGCCCTCTGCTGAGAACCAGTCTCCTCTGAAGAACAGCTCACACTTGAGCATCATTTAGGCTGAGGTCCCAGCTCCCTTTCCCGGCCCCGTCCTCAGACGGCGTGGCCCTGCTGCCTAAACCCTTCAGGGTGAGTCACCACGTGGTCCTCGTGTGACAGCCTAGACGCCGAGCCTGTGCCCGCGGCGAGTTACCAGGAGGAGCAGCGCGGGGTCCTCGCACACAGAGGCCGACCTCTCGCTTCCTACAGACCTTCCCACGGTCACACTGGCCATCGTTACATTCCAACCTCGTCCTCACGCTGGTGCCTGGCTGTGAGCGTGGAGACAGGGCCCCTGGTGGAAACGTCTTCCTGGGGAAACCTTACTCTTGGCCCATCCACCTTGAACTTCAAGCACATCGCAGCTGCCTGTGCTGCCAGCGTGGCCACACGGGGTCCGGATGACACGGACACGGACGCGCCAGGCGTGGAGACGCTCCGCTCCGGGTGGCAGTTGCGTCCTATCTTGGGAACAAAACATACATGGGGCCCCAGCGAGAATCTACAGTCCCAAAAATAATCTTGAAATAATTGAACTCAAAGAGATCTAAGACGCAAATGGGCTTTGGGATGTAAATGCACTTCCTCCCGGGTTCTGTGTTTCCTTTTATTCTCAAACCAAGTCTGTCAGGAATGACAGAAAAATCCCCTCATCGAGGAGAACGTTATGTTTTGAATACATTTTTTATTTTATTTTGGGGCTTGTCTTTTCGACTATACGCAAATACCGTTTTAGCTGACAGAAACGCGAGTTGTCTCCTGGAACACGCGTTGGGCCCACGGGAACTTACGGAGCAATTTCCCTCCGACCTCCAAGCTCACGCCATCGCTGCGCGCGAAGAGCCTCTCAGGAGGTTTCTCCACGTGAAAATGCCGATGGAAACCAACCCCCCTTCACCCACCCAGCAAAGGCGGCGCTCCTTCGGTGTCATGTGCGCTCGGTGGGAAATTATTCATTACGTCCACTTTCACTTCTTTTGGGCCATGGAAGTGCCCAGTCCTTTCTGTGGTGGGTTATGTCTACGTTGACCTAGAAAACAGACAACCTCACTAACATCAGTGCACAAACAAGGTGTGCTGTTTTTGCGGTAAGCTAGTATGTGGAATGACTATGCAAAAAGAAAAAGAAAAAAGAGTGTTATGCTAATGAAGCGAAAGAAGCCAGTCCGAGGAAGACACGTATCACAGGATCTCACTCATATGTGGGATCTAATGAACAAAATAAACCGATGAACAAAATAGATCCAGAGACATGGAAGCATGGAGCAGACTGTGGAATCTCAGAGGGAAGGGGGGGTGGGAGGGATGGGAAGAGATCGACCGAAGAACTTGTATGCGTGTGTGTGTGACCTATGGACACAGACAGCAGGGTGGTGAGGGCCTGTGGGGGATAGAGGGGGTCCAGGGGGGAAAGGAGGACATCTGTAATACTTTCAACAATAAAGATTAAACAATTTCTTAAAAGCTGTACCCTGAAGGAGTCTGCATTTTTGCAACGCTGGTATTTGCTCAGTACGTTAGAAATAATTAAAGGACTTTTCCCTGCAGTTTTGAGTGAAATAGCCAAGACGAGCCACGGAAGGGGCCCGTGCACAGGGAGCAGAGCGAGCGGCTGCTGAGTTCAGTCAGACGCCTGCCCATCCCCTGGACCCGGGCAGGGGTCCCACTACCGTCCGCACAGCGCGGGAGGTGCTAGCAGGTGCGTGAGAACCAGCCCTCCGCAGCGTCACAGGGCGCTGGCGCCCCTCCTTTTCTGACCTGCGACTATTTGTCTTTGTGAGTCAGTATCTGCCAACTCCGCTGAGCACAGATAAGAAGATTACGGTGACGGGGTCTGGGAAATAGATAAAGGGTCTCGAAGTGCAGACGGTCGCAATGGACCTCGCCACCCCCTCCCCACCGCTTCCCCGTGCATTCCTGAGGTCTCTGTCTGAGTTTGGAACTCTGATGGTTGACAGAATAAAGAGAGCAGTACATGCAAATGGTAAAGGAATGCCCAACTCCACCGTGCTCAGCCATTGAAGGACACCGGTAGGTCTATAACAGATAAAGGCAAGGGCCATTTGCTTATGAAAGATGTGACTCCGTGTCTCACTTAATATTCTTACTCATCTGTGGCCCTGAAAAAAAATTGAAAACCATTTTGATAAAACAGATGTTGAATGGTCTCAGTGGAAAATGATGGAAGGCTTGCACTGTGTAGTTATTATAAAATATCACACATCTGGTACGAAGTTTGGCCTTCTATCCAAGGGCATTTTGGGCAACATGAGCGAGGAGACTTGTGGTCTGGAGGAACTCTGAGCTTGCAGTCCATAGAATGATTTCAACTCCAAGTTCCCTCTTTAGGAAATATAATTTATTGCAGGACAGAACAGCTCGTTTCTCCAAACCACCAAACAAATAATTAGGATATTAAAACCGAACGACTGTGAGCTATTAATTCAATGAAAATATAGCAATGTAAAAGTGTACAAAGCAATCTGGTGCCGCAGGAAATAAAATAGTGGAAGAGTGTTCGAACATTTACAAACGACCTTTTCATTCATGAAAAGCTAAGGTCTCCAAGGAACTTTCGGAATAACTCGCACGTGAGTTTATCACTAATCCATCATCAGGAGAAAACCGGGAGCGGAGAGAGGGCCTGCGAGCGTGTGCTGCGCCCACTGGAGCAGCAGCAGGAGTGTCTGGCAGAAATGTCTCTCTCCCTCGCTCCAGCCATCCGCCCGTCATGGGTCATATCCGCTACGTACCCTCAGCAGGCAGTTGCTCTGGGTTTATATTTATCAAAAGATAGATCTTGAAACGGATGATGCGTTGCTTTCCTTCTACCCTCCAAGTGCAATGAGAATCCTAAATTAACCTGATAAATGAAAATTCCAGAATATTACTATATAACCCCTTGTAAATAAACATGTCTTACAAGTGATGGTTTTACAGGGGAAAGAAGAAAACTTTCCGTAAAGAAATAACACCAGTAACAGTGAGTCAGAAGAGCCCTTGGAGCTCCCTTAATTAGAAAAACTGAGCTTAAAAAAAGGCTTGTCTTGTGTGTGTGTGTTTTTTTAGATTCATTTCCAATACATGATTTTCCTATGTATTATATCTCGCTAGACTGCTAAATTGTTACAAGTTTATCTAGCTTCTGAATTTTATTTTTCTCTTCCACAAAGATGTTATATCTTAAAAATAACTTTAATGTTATATGGAATATGCTAACTTTGCAATATCAACAGTACTTGGAAATAAATGAAATGTGCCTTATTTCACCAACAGAGCATGTTTTATCGATATACAAACAGAAAAAAAAATGTCAGGCAATGAGATGATTAAAAAAAACATGCGCTTTGTGTCTTAAAGGTTATCCATTTTGGGTTACAGTAATTGATCCCAGTCACTTCAAATGTTTAAAACATTCCAAACCCTCAGCCAAATGCTGGGGAAGTCCTGCTGCCAGGATTCCAGCCGAGAACATTTCGGAAGGCTGCTTGAATCCAGAGAGAGAGAAAAATATATATTATTGCTGAACGTCGAACGCGCGCTCCGCTCCCAATGAAAACCAGCGCCAAGTAAGCTTTCATTAAATGGGAACAAGATGACAAATACCGAAGCTGAAAATGCATACAGTCAATGGAAACATTACACATTACATAAGGTCTCTCATGGATAACGAAAAAAAAAAAATCGAGACAGCAAAGACAAGAAAATATTTCCAATATCTTAACAGCTGTCTGCTCTTTCCCTTGAGACACACAAGGAAAATGGGTAATGGCCTTGGAAACCAAACTTCAGTTTTTTAAAACAGCGAAGGAGGAATACGGGTTAATTCATGAATTTCACGAGGAGATGCTACACATGTTAGGAAAATTACACGAGGTGCAGGCACAGGCTGCCTGGAGGCCCTTTTCCCGGAATCAGGTGAGGGGAGGGCCTCTCTGGGAGACTACAGCCTGCAGCCAGCAAGGACCTTATGGAGCAGCGGTTTGGGCTCCACGCACCATCCCCTACAAAGGTGCACAAACACTGGCGAGGCCTGGTCCAGGGACAGCAGGAGAGAACGTGTTCTGTCCTAGTCTGTAGGGGCCAGCAGGCCTGCACAATTTTCTTCTGACCAGGTAGTTGAAATATCACCAATTGCTGATGCAAACAGCAATCCAGGCTACTTTCCACACACAAAAATATACACTTGTAAGTGACTTGTACCAACTGGGGACCCCGACGGTCCCCACACGGCCAAGGCACCTCTGTTACCAGGTTCGGCCCGGCGGCCTGCGCCCTGAGGCATGGCTCACATCACGGGCAGGATGAAGCGGGACAGCACGAGATGTCATCATGTCTAACACAGCGTACAGAAAGGACACATGCACCCCTATGTTCATAGCAGCACGATTTACCATAGCTGAGATTTGGAAACAGCCTCAGTGCCCATCAGCAGATAAGTGGATTAGAAGAAAACTGTGGTACATCTACACAATGGAATACCATGCTGCTGTAAAAAAGAGAACGCATACCATTTGCAACAGCATGGATGGACCTGGAGAGCATTGTGCTAAGTGAAATAAGCCAGACGGAAAAAGATGCATATCACGTGATCTCACTCATTTGTGGAATATAATGCACAACATAAACTGATGAACTAAAAAAGATCTAGAGACATAGAAGCATCAAACAGACCATCCAACCTCAGAGGGAAAACAAGGGAAAGTGGGGGGAGGGGGTAAGAAATCAACCAAAGGACTTAGATGCATGCACATAAGCATAACCCATGGACACAGACAGTAGGGGGGTGAGGGCATGTGCTGGGGGTGGGAACAGCAGGGAGAGGTCAGTGGGGGGGGAAAGGAAACATATATAATGCTTTAAACAATAAAGAATTAAAAAAATAAAAAAGAATGAAAGAAATGGGGCTTTTATAGAAACTGAACAATATATTAGTGTTCAAAATACCTTTATAATGTAGAATATGACAAACTGTATGAATATCATATTTTTATCCATACTCCTAAATATCCATTCATTGTTAACCACATCAAAGCATCAGTGTCTACTTCAATAGTGTTGTTGATAAAGGCACATGAGTAGAAAAAAATAAAAACCAGCGTGGATTTAAAACTCACAAACTATTTGTTCTGAAATTTTCCTTTTACTATTTTTGGATGGAGGTTGACCACAAGTAACTGAGCCCATGGAAAGCAAAAGTCTGGACAAGTGGGGTTGGGGGTGGGGAGGTGGCTGCTATACCCTTCCTCTGCCTCTAGGAATACCAGGCTTCATCCTCAGAGGGAAGACTGACTCAGCCCCCCACACTCCACAGAGATGTGGGTAACCTGGAAGGAAGCCAGAGATCAATGCAAGGTGATGAAAGGAATGCAGTGAATGACTTATGAAAAAAAAAAAAAGAGAGAAAAATCCAAATGTGCTTAGATTGAGGGGAAAAAAAAGGAAAAATGACATCACTGTTTATGGAGCACAGTGGAATTATGATGATGATTTAAAATGGCCTAATCTGGGAGAAAGAATGGACTGTTTCGAAGAAAAGAATTTGTAGACGAAATCTTCCCCTTCCCTAGCCCCCTTGGAGGGCGTCTGGATTTTAGCAACTTCAGAAAGGAGAAAAAATGATCACTGGGTGCATGTCCGACATTCCAGACAAATGTAAAAAAAAAAATAAAAAAAAAATGATAGCAGTTCCGCACAGGCAGGGAGAAAGTGAAGGACCTCCTGCTTCTTGTCAAACGTTAATTTTTATGTTTTATAAATAAAACGTGTTTGGTTTTTAAGAGTATATGCATTGATCCTTCCAGCCTCTTGAGTCTCTTTGCTAAACAGCGTTTTTAACTTTGAATGTTTTCATTCTCCTTTTAATGGGCTTAGTATGTAAGCAATACCCACAATGCATAGGGAGAGCAGCAAAATAACAAAATATTTGAAGTATAACATCTCTGGCTAGAAGTGGTTGGAATAGTCTAGGTCCAATTGGACTTCTTAGTGCATGAATTTAGTACTTTCATCCTGCACATGTAGCCATGAGAGCAGCATTTTAAAGTGATATTTGAAAAATTATTCATTAATAACCCCCCCCCCACCCCCGAAGCATTCTGAAGCTTTAAAATTTCACTTTTTATTTCTGTGGCAACAAACATTGGTTGCGATGACGTGTTGGAAGGTGCCAGGCACATCTGCTAAGGGGTTAATTTTCTGAACGAGCCAGGCGGTACAGACGCCCCAATGCTATTCCTAAAATGCTTAGTATATGCATTTGTTTCAGAAGTGTCATATCAGGGACAAATCGATGGGCGAGGAGTTGTCTGGTCATATTGTTGAGGGATTAATCTCGCAGACTAGATCCTCAGCACACTGGCCCCTGGCCTTCTGTGTGCGCACGGCTCCATTTTAAGCATGAAAAGCCTCCCCGTGCCAGACGGGGACAGCCTGCCCACGGAAGGGCCTGCCACCACTCAATATTCAATCCTGCAATGGAGGCCGCTAACCGGATATCGCCAAGTAACAAGATGAATGGATCGTGACCTCAAAGTGGCAAAAAGACAACCCAAACGATTCATCTTCCTGGCCCGCGTGGCATTTTTTATCCAATCTTCCCATCACTTCCGCTCAGTCTGGGAACGGTGGATTGATCGATGCCACATTAGCAAGTCCTTGAGCTGGGAATTGAGGCAACCCATTCCTTAGGCTTCAAGAATATTCTGGTTTTGTTTTGTTATCAAGTCTAAAATCAAGGACTCACAATTAAAAATCAACTTGGTCCTCTAGACGTACTGGCAAGCAGCTGCAGAAAGGTCAATGTAAAATAATCCAGCATCTATGAAAAAAGAAATATATAAACGACGAAAGCCCACAACTCAGCTTCCGGTCTCAGACTTCCAAGGAACTCTTTGAAATTGTGCTGCTCTCAAAAGAAATAACACTTCAGTTATGAAGAGGATCAATTCCACCCCAATTCATTGGTTAATTGCTTAACACCACAGCGCTTCTGCGTGCAATCTTATGTGCTTCACAAGCTAAATGGGGTCAACCGGATGTACACGTGGGCAATGCTAATCCGTATCACTCTTTGTTTCCGTATGCACGTATGTTTCCATTGTGCAAGGTTAGGCTTTTTTGTTTTTTAAATATTTTTATTGATTTCAGAGAGGAAGGGAGACAAGAGACAGATAGAAACATCAATGATGATAGAGAATCATTGATCAGCTGCCTTCTGCACGTCCCCTACTGGGGATCGAACCCACAACCCGGGCATGTGCCCTGACTGGGAATCGAATCGTGATCTTCTGGTTCATAGGTCGATGCTCAACCACTGAGAAACACGGTTCAGGCTAGTTTTGTTTTTATAGTTAAGTTGGGAGTGGGGTGGTAGGTCAATGTGCTCTTCCCTCCTGCTAATCAAGTCTCCGTAACAAAAATCATTCTTAGATTCCTTGTCTAGATGCAAACATCACGTAGGCAAAAAGAGAAACAAGTGGGTTGTTCCCAAGAAGTTACAGACCAAACACAGCTCACCTTAGACCAGGGGTGGGCAAACTTTTTGACTCGAGGGCCACAATGGGTTCTTAAACTGGACCGGAGGGCCAGAACAAAAGCATGGATGGAGTGTTTGTGTGAACTAATATAAATTCAAAGTAAACATCATTACATAAAAGGGTACGGTCTTTTTTTTCAATAGTTTTATTCATTTCAAATGGGCCGGATCCGGCCCGCGGGCCGTAGTTTGCCCACGGCTGCCTTAGACGCACACATGACTTTCCTAATAAAACTACATTGTGGGTTCTGAAATAGCCTGAGGGTGGTGTTTATCAGATTCTATTACTAAATTTTGTTGTGAATCACCGTGTGCTAACTACAGACGATTCTTGGCTACGATTGCGACTATAAAACTGTCATTATTCTCTCTGCCCTGGTGTGTGGTTTCTGGTCAGTGAATAGGAACCCTGAATGACTCATGTGTCATCATTCCGAGCTGGCCACCGTTCAGTCGGTATCTATTATATCCAACAGTTTGGAGATGCGGAAGGAAACTGTTAATGCGTATTAGAGGTACCATTATTATCATGAACATGCCAGCAACCCTCTGTGATAAAGTGTCATTGACTTCCTGCCAACTCTCATGGATTGGTGACATTTTGTTATTCAGTCTACTAAAAAAATCCATAACAGGATATTAGCGGGTGTTTAAAAATCATACCAAAGCCAGGGGTCAAGGTGAAGGAATCTTGCAGCTTAAAAAAAATGGTAACTGCAGAGTCCACTAACAATGTCTGTCAATGTCTCCTCTGGCTAATGTAATTAGTGCATATTGTGCACTTCTAAGATACAAATCTTTTGGTAGCATATACACGTTAAATAAAGTACTCTTGTGAAATGATTATTTCTCTACTTTGATTATATGGTGTTTGCGTACATCTTTAGCCATCTAGTTTTCAGGTTCTCTAGTTTTCTACGTTATTCTTCTCCAGCGTCTTTACTTGTATGTATCACTAGAGACGCATATATGTATGGCTTGGAATAGAGACAGGGCCATTCACAGCATTTTTGCTTTTTGTTTTTAAAGTAGTATTACTCCATCACGTTTTTATTTAAGCAACACAACCCTCTTAGATGCCTCATACGATTGAACTAAACACTCTTTTTCCTCATGACTTGTCAACAAGTGCAGGAAAATAAGTAGGAACAGGATTCAGATGGAAAGACCGAAGTAAACGAATGTGTCACTTAAAAGGACGTTTTCTGTTAGTTATTTTTAATGATGTGCTACACAGAGATGGCGATGGACGGGGATCTCATTAGGAGGAAGCTCTCTGATAGCATCTTATCCCACTGCGACAAACTGCCACTCATTGTTCTTTACTCTTTCTTTCTCATTAGACCTTTAACCTCAGCCTGCACAGACACCCACAAGTCTCACCGATCCTTAAAAAAGTAAATTCCTATCCTTGCTTCGTTCCTCTACCTTCAATTTTGCTCCCCAAATAGCTCTCCCTCTTCACTATTAAACTTTATTTTAAAATAGCCAGGGCATTTTCTTCTAGTTCTCATTGTTTCCTCATACCCTGCATTCTAAAGACCCACGTCCTTAAAAAATTAATTTTTCTTTTTTAAAAATAAGATATTTTTATTGATTTCAGAGAAGAAGATAGAGGGAGAGAGAGATAGAAACATCAGTGGAGAGAGAGAATCATAGATCAGCTGCCCACCCCCCCCCCACACCCCCTACTGGGGATTGAGTCGCAATCCTAGCATGTGCCCTGATTGGGAATCGAACTGGTCAACATTCAACCATTGAGCCCCACCAGCTGGGCTAATTTGTCTTTTAATCTGTGTAACACTGTACTCTCTGTAGCCTCCCCCTCTTCTCCTTTTCGGTTTCCACTCCTACCCCCAATGGTTGGTGGCTGACACTCTGTCTTCTTCCTCCCCCCAGAGCCCCCCACTAGAGCCATCAATCATGGCTCCCCAGCTTCATCTGTCACCCCGAGTCTGCAGCTCCAATCCCCACCGCTCTCCTGAGCACGGCTCTGCTTCTCCAAAAAGGCTGGCTACGGATCAGTGGCTGGATGTACCACGAAGCCCAACACATATTTCAGGTCACATGTAATTAAACCCATTAAAGTGACGTTGGCGTGTGAGCCTACCATTTACTTCATCCTGCAGAAACGACTCAGTTGGGTGGTCAGGTGAGAGATGGTGAGTGCATCACCATGACCGTCTCACAGCTCAGGCTGGTCCACTGGTTTTGGGTTCTTCCTCTCCCCAGTGATACCAGACGTGCTAATGCCTCCTACTAGTGACCTCAGCTCTGTATGCTCAGGCAGGTGGCTACAGTGACGCAGAGCAGCCTCGAGGGGAATTACCCTTACCTGTTTAAATCCCATAGTTCTTATACCGAACATATGACTTTTTAAAATATATTTTTATTGATTTCAGAGAGGAAGGGAAAGCGAGAGAGAGATAGACACATCAATGATGCAAGAAACTCGTTGATCGCTGCCTCCTGCACACCCCACACTGAGGATCGAGCCCGCAACCCAGGCATGTATTGAACCCGGGACCCCTTAGTCCGTAGGCTGATGCTCTATTCACTGAGCCAAACCGGGTAGGGCTGAAATGTGATTTTTAAAAAAACTTGAGATAAAGGAACCTAATAGATAAAACAGCCATCCAGTGCGGTATGTCAGTAACTTGAGCATACGTATAGATGAACCACAAGTAACTAAAAGCAGGGAGAACTCGTCTCAGATCCTGTTCTGCAGAGCATTTTGTTTTTTAATTGAGGGATAAAACATTTGAGCCATATGGTCAGCTTATGCTGAAATTGCTTTAATCTAAATATGCCCGACTCCCCCAATTGTACTTCAAAAGTCAGTCTTTTTGTCCATTTTGTAGAGAAAGAAACCAATTATGGAAAGGATAAATTCAGAAACATAGAAGAAGTCTCTGTGGAGGTAGCCTTAAACATTGATTAAGCGCCAGCTGTATGCAGGGCAGTGCCAATGACTTCTTCACGGTGGACGGTCTCCCTCCCCTCCGATCCCCGTCGGTGACAAACAGCAAAGAGTGCACGGCGTGTGGGAGCGGAACTTGGGATAAAAGACGCCACATGCTGAATAACCACTCAGTGCCGTTAAACGCAGTGAACTGCCCAGTTACAGAAAATGACTGTTGCCTCTTCGTGTGCACGAGTCTGGGTAGTGAGGAGCCTGGCGGCACCATCACTGCTAACACGCGCAGCGGGCCGCGATGCTGCCGAGGCGGGCTCCCGGGAGCAGAGGCCCGCGGCTTACTGGACCGGTCTACGCAGGGCCCAGCGATGGGCACTCAGCAACTATCTGATGAGAGAAAACACAGTGGGGTGAGTCCTCCTGGAATGTGCAGGACCCCTGGGTCTGGGTTTGATTTTAACCTCAGATTTAGTAGATGTGCAGCTCTGTACGAGTTCTAGCCCTCAGTTTCCTAATGTGTAAGGAGACCCCTCCTCCTCCTTAGTCACGGGCATGGTCATAAGCTTCCTGTGATGGCCAAATAATATATATGAAAACTAGTGGCCCTGTGCACGAATTCATGTGCCAGTAGCTCACAGCTGCCCTCCTGTAGCTCCCCCGCCCGCCCCCCTCATAGCTTGCTGCCCTGCCCCCTCTTGTAGCTCTCCGCCGCCCACTTGTAGCTCGCTGGCCCATCCTCCTGATGATCCAGTCATGACACAATCAGTCATTACGCTTCATGGCATTAACGACCATTTGCATATTACATCTTTATTATATAGGATAGCCCCAGCCAGTGTGGCTCAGTGGTTGAGCGTTGACTTATGAACCAGGAGGTCACAGTTCAATCCCCAGTCAAGGGCACATGCCTGGGTTTTGGCTCAATCCCCAATGGGGGATGTGCAGGGGGCAGCCATTCAATGATTCTCTCTCATCATTGATGTTCCTCTCTCTCTCTCCCTTTCCCTTCCTCTCTGAAATCAATAAAAAAATTAAAAAAATAAATATATGAAAATATGCTATAAATTGAAGAACAGCTCACAAAGGCAGATATTATTTCTATTATTCATTGAACATTAAAGTCTCTAAAAGAAATTTATTTTCCATGCTAAAATAAGTTTCATAAAATTTTGAAATTCTATGAACTTTTAAATCCATCAAGGGTTCCATGCCATTAGGACAGGGACGAGAAAGGCGGAAACGAAGGGTCAGGGCTGAAATTAACAGCTATCCTCTTGAACTGCATTAAATGAACAAGCACATACCTAGCACACGCAGGATGCTGTGTGGGCCACACGGACTGGCCAGGCCAGTGCGGGGTGGACATCGCAGCCTCTGGTCCAGTTCTGAACCAGCATTACCAGTCATCCTACAGATGTCCTAAGGGACAAAGCAGGCCGAGGCCACGGCCACCTGGAGAGGGTCCCTAACAGCCCTGAGGCAGGAAGCCCCTGCTGAGACAGTCTCACAGCACAGGCAGGAGGAGGAAGGGCGGAGGCCTGAGGGCCTGGTGGCTTCAGGCTGCAGAGGGCACAGGCGGGAGCGGGCACGGGTCCCGTGTCCCTGGACCGGCGGCACCACATCTGACTGCCAAAGTCTTGCTGACTACCTTGGAGCTCAGGACACAGCGTTAACAACCTCAACCCCGACTGCGCCCCAGGTTACAAAGCTGACCACGTCCGCCTGCCTTCCGCCGGGGAAGCCAGCAGACTCCCCGAGGAGCCCTCGGCCCAATGACCATTAACAACAACCGAGTCCCGCGCTCTCCTCGCAGGTGCCTCCGTGTCTGTGACGTCCGTGGCTCCGCAGCATCGCACAGACGCAGCTCGGAGGAAGCGCAGCCCTTCCTGAATGACGGAGCCTGCGCCCTCAGCCAGCAGGACTGGGCAGGACAAAGCTGGCCCTGGCCTGTCAGGCGCAAACGGGTCCGTAAATCTCAAAGAGAAGAGTTACCCGCGCTAAGGAGCAGCTGGCCCAGCAGATCCCAGATCCCACCTGGCCCCCTCCCTGCAGCCTGTCACTCTCAAAAGAGCTCAAGGCTCACACAGTCCATGAAACCTAAAACCAGACGGGGAGGTGGCGAGGGGCCCCCTCCAGGGATTCAGCGGATGCTTCATAAATTACCTTAAAGAGTCATCTAGTGAAACGTGCCTTCCAGACTGCAGCCGTGTGCCTGCGCAGAAATAATGTAGCTGGTGTCGGTGACTTCTTTACAATATGATGCATCGTTGGACGCATTTCTATTTTGTCGTATTCCTCGTTCCATAGTTACACTTCAGATGTGTTTGCCTGTGCCACAGCCTCTGTGGAAAATGACTAATTCTTAAAATGATAATGTTGGTTTTTTTCCCCCCAGACAAGTGAGAGGCTCCAAAATTACTTTAGCGTGATTTCCATGGCCTGGGCGTGGTTCTTCAACCCCTTCACTCCACCTACCGAACCCACACGGCCTCCCTGTGCGACACGGGCTCTGGCTTTGACCGCTGATTGAAGGGGCAGTTTCAGAGCGGAGTCGGGGCAGGTGGGAAGGCCAGATGGTTGGGTGATCAGATTAGTGGAAACACAAAACTGGTACTTTCATCTGAGCCTCTCTCCCTCACAGACTCCGGCGACTGCCCTCAGGGTCGGGATGAGAAGTTGGAGAGCGTCCCAGTCTCATGTGAACGGGAAAGGAAACCTGACATGTTAACGATGTGGCGTGGACTGAGCTCATCCTTCCGGCTTCTCTGATGGCTCTAGCCACGGCCGTGGGGGCATTACAATACAATTTACATGGGAGAGTTCAGTTATGAAAGGGACCAGCTTTAACAGCGCTGAGCTGGGCCGGCCGCGCGCGGGGACGGCTTCCCGCAGCCGTGCCCAGGGCATCGTCCTCATCTATCCCGGGCGGGTTCTCCGGCTGCTCTTGTCACGGGGTCAACGGCTTTTGGTCACAGGTTCCTAACCCTTTCAAAATGGTCCTCAGGCTTGTGATATAGATAAATGTCTCCGGGAAATTGAGGTGGCGAGAGAGCTTCCCAGTCAATTTCATTTATGATCCGAACTTGAGATTCTAAGGCATGATAACATGACGAAGTAACAGCGCACTTTCAGAAGCGCTTCGAAGTCAATCTTCATGCGTCCCAGACAGAAATTCCACGAAAACAGCACGTGTGTTGCTCAGTGAGCGGGATGGGTGTAGTTCTGCGATGCTGGGATCCCGTCAGCGGGGCACCTTAGCCTCCCAGTGAGAGAGCAGGAGGGCGAAGGCTCTGCAAAGGCCCTGACCTGCGGAGCCTCCATCGGCACTTAGTGAATGCCGGAACCCTCCACCCTGCCTGCAAAGATTGCTTTGAGGATTAAATGAGATACCATATCGAATGATTTAATATAGCTTAGTGCACAGAGCTGCTCAGTAAATATTTACTGCATTATTATTGTTATTATCATCTTCATCAGAAAACGGTTTTCTAGGAAAAGAACAGGCTAGAAATGGCTTTCAGGAAGCTTGATGTGGCCCTGGCGGAGGACTGGGAGGGAAGAGGTCAGGTGAGGGAGGCAGGTAGGAAAGGGTTTCTGGCTTCCAGGGAAGAGGGGACGGATTTCTGAGCTGGGGGCGGGGCGGGGGCGGGCAACCTTGATGGAGGGGAAGAGAGGACAGCCACACAGAGCAAAACAAAACAAAACAAAACACCCAAGATATCCAGATGGTCAAAACCACTGTAATTCCCGAGAGTTACTAAGTCCTCCTCACGTGCGGAAGCCGTTCTCTCCTGGGCAAACTGTTTACCCATGTGCTTAACCACACGGAGGAGCACACCCACAGCAACACCGAATGATTACCATTTTTATTTCCAATGATCCTCCCTCACCCCCTAGAGCTCTATTTTATACACCATTCTTTCTCTTCAAAACGCTAAGCCTTCCGACAACGTTAGCAGGTAAATGTGCGATCCCTCTCCTGGTCACAGAATGCAGTCCCCTGGGGGCTCACACTGGGGAGAGCCTCCTCTTGGGGTGCGCTGTCGCTGACTGTTCCGTTCCTCAGGTCCACACCCCGCTGCGCTGTGTTGACTGAGATTTTTAATCGTAAGGGGTGAGCTCTGAGCGATGTCAAGATCGATTCTCTCCATACAGCAGCTGCCTGCTGTGGCCAGCGGCCCTCCCCCTCCAACACCTAATTCAATCAACACCGAGATTCCGCCACGCCACGCGGGACAGAAGACACTCATTCCAGATGCATCTCTGAAGCTCTTCATGGAGCTTGTATTTTTAAGGTGAATGGTACCTTTCCTAGGTATAGGAGCAAAGGCGACGCGCTTTTTAAAAATGCAGCCTGGGTGTGGGTGTAGTGACTTTGTAAGCGTCCACGGGAAACGCGATGTGTGCGATGTGTGCGGTAACAATTTATTCTTTCAAGAGGAAAAACCACCTGCCTCCAATGAAAGATTCAAAAACACACACCTATCGCCCATGAATGGTTTCAAGAAACTCTCCATTTAGATCAGTTTCTTGAGGAAATAACGTATCATTGGGGCAGAGAAAAGAATAAACAGATTAAGTCATAAGAATTACAAATTTTTTACATTTCACTTTTAACTCCTTTTTTATTTACTTAAAAAATAACTTTCAAAACTAAGAACAAAAAACTTTTAACGAAAGCCCCTCCCAAATATTATACCAAGTACCCTAATAGATTTTTTAAAAATATATATTTTATTGATTTTTTACAGAGAGGAAGGGAGAGGGATAGAGAGTTAGAAACATCGATGAGAGAGAAACATCGATCAGCTGCCTCCTGCACACCCCCTACTGGGGATGTGCCTGCAACCAAGGTACCTACCCTTGACCAGAATCGAACCTGGGACCCTTCAGTCCGCAGGCCGACGCTCTATCCACTGACCCAAACCGGTCAGGGCCTAATAGATTTTTTTTGTCAATCAGAGTGACCCTCACTGGTTATTGTATGAGATGCAGAAGAAAACATCCATCCACCAGAATGACCTGGTCAGGTTCCTGCTGGGACAACGGCAGGCCCTTAGCATCCGCTGCTTCATGTCTGGATGGTTCTCACTTGCATGTGACAAAGCAGAGGACTGAGCCCGGGATGCCTGGGGTGCGCCCGCTCCCAACAAGGGCCGGCAGAAGGAAGGCTGAGTAATTTCCTAAACGTGTAAGGAGTCTGGGCTGCAGAGCCCCTCGCCCCTCACACTGGGGCCCTTCCCCTGGGCTCGCCCCGCTGCCTTTAAATTCCTCTGCACTGAGGCTACCAGGCTGGCTTTTCCATAGAAAAGCCCTAAAACTGTTTGGTGGAAGTGGGGCTCATTCACCTTGCAGACTAAAAGAGGAAATACTAGTCCTGAGCACTTGTCCCCCAACAAGGCGGGTGTGTGTGGGGGGTGTAGGCAAGAGGGAATTAAGGGGAGAAGAAAAGAGAGTCATGAGGAGTCTGAAAAGGAAGAGCCATTAGCGGAGGGAGTGGGGAGCGAGCAGGAAATCGCGGAGACAGGGACGCTGCAGCGAGGCTCAAGTAGCAGGAGGACTGGAAGCTATATTTTTGGAGAACACCGACTGACCGTCCACTCTCTCCTCATCTATTATGTTGCTGGCAGCGCAGCAAGGAAAACACACATATTTCAGTGTCGGTGGTGTTTTCAGAAGCTGGTGGGAAGGAGCGAAGGGCCATTTCTCCTCCCTGTTTTCTAGCTCGTTCAAGGGCAACTCAAATGCCAGTTGTCTGGGGGGCAATCCATAGCAGGGATGCGTTCCCTGGTCACACTCATTGTCCGGAAACACACGTAACAATGAGATTCTCACCCCCCCACCATGGGGGGATGAGGACACACATCTGATACCTTCATCAATAAAGAAATTAGAAACAAACAAACAAAACAATGAGATTCTTCACCACCTGCCTGCATGTGCCCTGAGGTCTTCCCTCAAAGGAAGGCCACTAAAGGAAGAACAGTCTGTGCTTTCAAGAAAAAAGAAAAAAAAAAGAAAAAAGAAATCAACAGCACAAGCCTTTTTTTGAAGAAGCCTAGGCCAGTTTTTCTGAGTGTAAACACATGGACTCCCTTCCCTTGTCATTTGGCTCCGAATAAAATGTCACATGGGGGGAGCGTGTGTCTTCATCTGGTAAAATCTACGGTGGCGGGCCGAGTGTGAAAGACATGAGCATCATCCCTGAGCCATTTCCTAAGGCTCTTCTCAGGTCCTTCCCCACAGACACCGTCCTCACTGAAGCCTGAAGGCTGCCCCCCCCCCCCCCGCCCCAGTGAGGAAGGCAGAGGGAACCCCCAAAATGCCGCTGCCTGGAGAGCATTACGCTGAGCACAACAAGCCAGTCAGAGAAATATAAGGACCACATGATCTTGCTCATATGTGGAATCTAAGGAACATAAACTGATGAGCAAAGTAGACCCAGACACATAGAAGCATGGAACAGACTGAGGAATCTCAGAGGGAAGGCGGGGGAGGGTGGGAAGAGGTCAACCAAGGGACTTGTATGCAGATATGCATAACCCGGGACTCAGGCAATGGGTGGTGGAGGCCTGGGGCGGGGGTGGGGTGAGCTAGGAGGGGTCACCGAGGGAAAAGGGAACATATGTGATGCTTTCAACAATGAAGATTTTTATAAAAAATGCTGCTGCCAGGGCTCGGGGCGTGTTCCAGGGACGCGCAGAGCAGTCCTGCCATGGCAGCGCCAGGAAGAGCTGCAAATGCTGAGGATGAAACTGCTGCTTGTCACGCTGACCAAGACACTCTCCTCATCCAGATCCTGCCAGGCTCTTCTGAGCCCTCCTCCCTCCCCGTGATGTCCACGCAGAGGGGCTCTCTCACGCTCTGCATCTGAGCAATGCAATGCCCTCATCCCCACCTCCGATTTCTACGTCCTGGGCCTGCCTTCAGCAGGGCACCCTGTGAAGTTGGCTTAGCGAGAATCTCCCTTCCCTGAAGGTCTCCTCTGAGTCACTTCCCATCTACCGACCCCCCAACCTGCTCCTTGCCTGGAAATCCTTACTTGTTCTTATTCTATTCCGAGCTGAACCCAGAGACAACATTTCGATCACTGGACACCTGGGGCTGGCGGAAGGGTCAGGTCTCTGTCCTGGATCCCAGGGCCTGGGATCTGAGAGGCAGGCTGAGCCCCAGGGAGCTGAGACCTGAGCAGAAAGCAGCAGGCGTCAGCACCCTGATGATGAGCGTGGAAAAGGAATACGCCACAAAGGAAGAGAGCCCCTCTGAATACTGCTCGCACAAGTCCTTCACCCCCCCACGCGTGAACAGGGACGGGCGGGAGGATGACGCCCAGCGGTGGTTTTGAATGGGAACGATGCCGCGAAAGGACTGGGTGTGTTTTGAAAATATCCAAAAACACATGAAAAAAAGTATCGGACAATCCAAGTCAGTTCAAGTCACCAGCCATCTCGTTTCACGGCTTTCAAACCAAGATAAACTGCACGATTTCTTTGAGGACTAGCTCCCTTTTTCTTCTTATCAATGATGAAGTCTAAGCAAGAGAGAACCAATTCAGATTCCATTCTCTATCTACTTGCACCTAAATATGACCTTATCTTTGGCAACAGAATTCGTCGGCTCTCCTAGGTGGCTGCAGAGGGTCCGTTGCCACATATTTCACCTTCCAGTCGGATCTTGACTAAAATCTACCAGATCACCAGCCTACGGGGTTTCTCTGCTCTCATTATTCCAAAGGCAACATGCATATTCTTAAAAAAAATTTTTTTTTTTGATTTCAGAGAGGAAGAGGAAGGGAGAGAGAGAAACATCAATGATGAGCATCAGAGATCGGCTGCCTCCTGCACGCCCCCTACTAAGGATCCAGCTGCAACCTGGGCATGTGCCCTGACAGGGAATCGAACCGCAACCTCCTGGTTCCTAGGTCGACACTCAACCACTGAGCCACCCTGGCCGGGCCACATTCTAATTCTAATCGTGCAATGTCAGAAATATTCACTCACAGCGTCACTGTGGCAAAACTGAGCAGACTCCGAGCAAGACCCCTTCTTCCCTTTGCGTAAGTGCGACTCAGCGTTTCCTTGAGAAAACAGCAAGCACAGACCCTGGCGTGGAGGTTTCCATCTCTCCTCCAACCTTCCATCCTAAGAACAAGGATTCTTCTTCCTCCGAGTTATGATTCCTTTGATGGCTACGGATCGTGTTCCCCCCTCGCCCCAGGACCCCTCTCCCCCCACTGCTCTGAGTCTTCTGTCTCCATCCCCTGTCCCCTCCGCCTCCCGGATGGACATGGGTATCCCGGAGTGGCCCGGGAGCTGGGAATACACACGAGGGACCCATTTACCTCGGGCAGGGACTTGACTAATAGGTGTTTTCCTGTCTCTAATGTCTGCCATATCCCTTTGTCAGGGGGATTCCCAGACCCATTCTTCCCTGGCTGTCAAAAGCACCTGCTGCCCGTCTTGGCCCAGCCCTGGGCGGCCAGCTGTCTGATCTCGTCCCCAGTCACAGCGCTCAGCCCCTCCGGGGCCACGTCGGAGGAAAGCCTGCGGCCCAGGGTCACGGGCAGACGTGTGGGCAGTGCTGGCCCTGCACTGAGCACGGAGCAGGGAGGGCTGCCCATCCCACGCTCGCAGGCCTTCGTCAGCCAACCCCCCACCACCACCACCCCCCAAATCCCGGCTCTGAGGCCAAACCAGAGGAGGCTGGAGGCGAGGTCAGGAAGGCAGGGGCAGGCGGCGGAGATGCCCAAGGAGCCTTAACTACATGAATCTGGGCTGCCGGCCAGCGCCCGGGTTAACCTCAGTGCGTCACTGCTGGGCTAATCACCCTCCCGCTGAACCGGGAAAAGTGAGCTGTGGCCTCGGTTCCGTCGCGGGAAAGTGGGGAGTCTTGTGAACTGCATGGCCTCTCAGCGTCAGGAGATGATTGTGAGTCTCTTCCCCTCTGTTCGTTTATTGTTGTATGTAGCTCAAGGCGTGGGTCCTGATTTGATCAAAACGAATCATTATCATCGTCAGCATATGCCCATGCTACACACAGGCATCACTGACACACACAGGCCACGGGTGCAATTATGAAATGTCATTTCTGAGTCCGAGCCCAGTGCACGCCTGTGTACTGCGTGCTTCCTCGATGTGAAACAGGCACCGTGGGCGTGGTACCTGTCCGTGGGGTTTCCGGTCCGACGGGATCCATCCAGTCCCTGCCTCCCCTCTCCTTGGCCTCCCTCCGGTTGACCTTGCCGTGCCTGCCCTTGGGGAGTTGCTGCCCTGGGTCCTCTGTGGAGCAGCTGACATGCCTGGATGCTGACTGCACGGCAGACACATGGTGACACTTTCCCTGGGTCGCCCCGTCCACTCCGCCCCGCAGCCTTCAGAAGTGGCTCCTGCTTTCAACCACACTAAGGATGAGGAGACGCACAACTGACTGCTGTCATTTTACCGTGTGGGTCATCCTCAGGCCTGGGACACAGAGCACATACTAAGCCAGTGATGGCGAACCTTTTAAGCTCGGCGTGTCAGCATTTTGAAAAACCCTAATTTAACTCTGGTGCCGTGTCACATATAGAAATTTTTTGATTTGGCAACCATAGTAAAACAAAGACTTATATTTTTGATATTTATTTTATATATTTAAATGCCATTTAACAAAGAAAAATCAACCAAAAAAATGAGTTCGCATGTCACCTCTGACACGCGTGTCATAGGTTCGCCATCATTGTACTAAGCTAAACACCCGTCAGAGGTGGGGTGACCATGTAACTTCATGACCAGACCAACCCAGCGTGCGAGTGAAGGGGCAGCGTGGGCTGCAGACGTCACCTGATTGTCCAGGCTGGTGACCGGTGTCCCAGATTTGTGGGACACCCAAGTCTAACCACCCGGCACCAACAAAAACGAAGGTTCTTATTGCCCCAGCGCGCTCCCTGCATCTAGCATCTCAACCGTTACTGCTTCATTCCCTCCTGATGATGTCATAGTAGGACATCATTCAGCATAATATGCCGTCAGCATAACATCGGATCCACCCCAGGTGAAGTTCCCCCGCCCCCCCCCAAAAAAGCAACTTGACCAAAAACCAAGCAGAACAGAGTGAAGGAGAGTCTGCTGCCCACCGTCGTGTCGAGCACTCACGGGCTCAGCCAGCTGCCCGGCCCCCTGCCGCTGCCGATGCCACTGCCATCCCAAGGCTTTGGGGCGCCCCACAGGGCTGGTTTGATCATCTACGCCAGCGGTTCTCAACCTGTGGGTCGCGACCTCCTTGGGGGTCGAACGACCCTTTCATGGGGTCGCCTAAGACCATCGGAGAACACATATATATTTATATATTGTTTTTGTCATTAATCACTATGCTTTAATTATGTTCAATTTGTAACAATGAAATTGGGGGTCACCACCACATGAGGAACTGTATTAAGGGGTTGCGGCGTTAGGAAGGTTGAGAGCCACTGATCTACGCGAACAGATCTCAGCTTACCTCTGAATGTGTATTTTCAAAGCCTGTAGGCTCACTACACTGATTGCATTTCAAATGATATTTAAAACGGAGGTAAATATTTTCAAGAGGAAACCTCGCGGGCCTGAGATGGATATGTGCAACTCTAACGCCACCAGGTAGGTAAGTCTGTGGTTTGGGGACATTAACGGGGTGAGACTGAGTAACTGCTGACAATTAGTCAGAAGATGGAGCAGAGGTCTTAGGAAAATGACTCCCAAGTGACAAAATATTGAAAATTCAATTAGACTCTGTTTATTATAGGCTTACGCCAGCAACTATATTCCTAATAAAGACCTGGATAATAAACAAATTAATGGGAACACAGGGGAGTGCTTCTAGAAAAAACTTTTCTCCTTATGGTATCCTACAATATTGATTTCTAAAGTGCTCCAAATGATGTGTGAAGCTTGCTGAAGAAATTTTTAACATAAATTATGTGTATAAGAAGATGTAGATGAAAGCACTCAAGATTATGAAAATAATTTCAATATATAATGACAATGTGCAATACATTTAATGTTGGAAATGTCAAGTTATGCGAGTCTACAAATCCTTTAGGAAAGAAAACCTAGTGAACGCCAACTGGGAGAAGCCATTAGGAGGGACGCACACATGGCCTGGATTCTAATTAAAGCAGTGCGTCACAGAGTCCATGCGTTCTTCCTCCTTTTTACAAATGTGCTTTAAAAATAATCCACGCCCTAGCCGGTTTGGCTCAGTGGATAGAGCATTGGCCTACGGACTGAAGGGTCCCTGGTTCGATTCCAGTCAAGGGCACATGCCTGGGTTGCAGGCTTGATTCCCCAGTAGGGAATTGCAGGAGGTAGCCAATCAATGATTCTCTCTCATCATTGATGTTTCTATCTCTCTCTCTTCCTCTCTTAAATCAATAATATATGTTATATATATATATATATATATATATATATATATATATATAAATCCACAAGATAAAACTCTTTGTAAAATATTTTTACAAGTCCGAGTATACAAATATCTACTTCCCCAATGAGAAGATCAAGATGCTTGTCTGCATAGAGCTGAGATTTTCTATTTATGCCTCCCACCCTTTTCTGACATTATGCCCAGTTCAGTGGACACTTCATTCATTCATTTACTCAGTTGTTGTAAAAACGTAACGGGGCACCTACTTTGGGCATAGCTCTAGTGCTACACAACCCAAGGAATAGCCTGGGAAGCCTCGTTTCTCTTGTCTAGACATTTATGATCTCACATAAGAAAATAAGACAGACACATTGCTAACTTCACAATAATGCAGTAAATGCTGAATGCTGTGGCCATAACCGGTTTGGCTCAGTGGATAGAACGTCAGCCTGCGGACTGAAGGGTCCCAGGTTTGATTCCGGTCAAGGGCATGTACCTTGGTTGCAGGCACATCCCCAGTAGGGGGTGTGCAGGAGGCAGCTGATTGATGTTTCTCTCTCATCAATGTTTCTGGTTCTCTATCCCTCTCCCTTCCTCTCCCTAAAAAATCAATAAAACATATTTTTAAAAAAATGCTGAATGCTGTGGAAGAGTTACGGTGCATAGACACTATGGGAATTTAGAGGCAGTCAGCTCAGTAACCCTTTGGGTTCTAAGGACGACTAAAAGGAAGAGGTATTTAAGTGGATCCTCGAAAGATCGGCAGGATTTTAATACATGATAATGGAGGGGGGGGCGGAGAAGGGGGGGTATTGCAGATTGTCAGGACGCCATCAAGGCAAACAGGCAAGAAGGTGCTTGGTCACAGGATGGCGAATGATGCAGAAGAGTCCACCGTAAGGCCTTCACAAGAAACCTCCAGGAAGAGGAAGGTAAGATTGTCTGGTGTTTAAACAACAAGAAAAAATAAGCTTAGAGAATCTGTTTCCTAAGAAGATTGATTCCATTTTCTCTGTCTTCTCTGGCGAACAGACGTTTTAGGAGCCAGAAATCAAGAGAATTGGCGGAAAGAAATGCAGGTTTCTAGATGGAAGGAAAGAACAAAAGAAGGACAGAAATGTGAATTAAGTAATATATAGGCCTCCTGTATGCCAGAGAGAAAGGATAGCTTTTAGATACATAAACCGTTTGAATCAGATGGAAGTGTACGGCAGTGGAAGGATTTCCAGTAGGGAAGTAAGACGAAGTGACAAGCTTGAAGTTTTGGGCGTCATTTGGAAATGGTAAACGGGGAATGAAAAACAGCAAACTGAGCTCCACTTGGGCAGGTCGATGCGAGCTATGTGAGCTCGTGATGCTGGAACGCTTTTATGGAAGGTTATGCTTGAAACACTTAAAAAAACGTTGCATTGTGGAAGAGATAATGCGTGTAGCTCACAGCTCAGGCCGAGAGCTCTGGCTGGCAGGCGGATGTGAAGTAGGAAGAGAAATAGGAAGGCTATCAATGCAGCACGAGGAGTCCCGCTAAGAAAGAGCAGAATTCAAAACCAAGTGTAAGTCAGATTCAATGAAATAAAAAGATTTGGTGACTCCTTTCGTAAAAAGAAAAAAAAGAAAAGAACCACAAAAATTTAAAAAATAAATAAGTAAAAATAAAAACCCCACTCTGTGAAAGGACTAACCTTCAGAGCAGCGGTTCTCAACCTGTGGGTCGCGACCCCTTTGGCGGTCGAACGACCCTTTCACAGGGGTCGCCTAAGACCATCCTGCATATCAGATATTTACATTACGATTCATAACAGTAGAAACATTACAGTTATGAAGCAGCAACGAAAATAATTTTATGGTTGGGTCACAACATGAGGAACTGTATTTAAAGGGCCAGAAGGTTGAGAACCACTGCTTCAGAGGGGGAAAAAAAGCTGTCTGGATGATCGCTGTATTGCCCCAAATAATGAGAAATTAATTCAGAAATACTAAAAGAGAGAAACATTTGACTAAAGGGATCTGAAATGCACAGGCGATTCTAGCCTCCATTAGAGTCATTTTTAAATTGCCACAGTCTAGCCCTAGCAGGTTTGGCTCAGTGGATAGAGCGTCAGCCTGTGGACCAAAGGGTCTTGGGATCTATTCCGGTCAAGGGCATGTACCTTGGTTGCAGGGTCCTCCCTCTCTCGGGCCCTGATTAGGGTGAGTGCAGGAGGCAACCAATTGATGTGTTTCTCTCACACCCATATTTCTCTCTGTCTTTCCCTCTCTCTTCCACTCTCTCTAAAAATCAATGGAAAATTATCCTCGGGTGTGGATTAAAAAAATTAAAAAAATACCACACCCTGGCAGGTCCTGGTTCGCAGCTGTAGCCTGTGAAGAATCGGAAACAATGCCTTGGCTGTGCTTGTTGAGGGAATAAATACAACACACAGTCCACTTGGATAATGATGTTTTTGCAAAGTGAGGGCATCTGAGATAAACCTCAACAATGTTTTGCAGCCGGAAAGAGAATTACAGCGAGACGCTGAGAGGACTCCTTCTCCATGGGGCGTCAGGATGCCAAGAGCTCCCCAAAGAGACCCCAGGGTGCCAGCTGCACGCAACACCCACCCTGTGTCCCTCCTGAGATGCTGAGGAGAAGGCCATGAACTTGTCCAGCAAGACAAGGCTCCATCTTGCCTGCCGGCTCCTCCCACACCGCCAGGGGCTTGTTGGTCTCCCTGTTGCAGAAGCAAAGAAAAGCGAACCTTCCTCTCCAGGCAGCAGGAGAAGCTACTGAGAGGGAGCTCTTCTCTCTAGTGCAGTGATCGCGAACCTTTTGAGCTCGGCGTGTCAGCATTTTGAAAAACCCGAACTTAACTCTGGTGCCGTGTCACATATAGAAATTTTTTGATATTTGCAACGATAGTAAAACGAAGACTTATATTTTTGATATTTATTTTATGTATTTAAATGCCATTTAACAAAGAAAAATCAACCAAAAAATTGAGTTCGCGTGTCACCTCTGACACGCGTGTCATAGGTTCGCCATCACTGCTCTAGGGGGTGGTGCTCCAGGTATGACAGATGCATAGCTTCGCCAGGACACTCAGATTAGAAAGCAGCTTACTAATTTAACAATCAGCGAAGCAAGTGATGATGGGGTTTGGTCCCCGTGAATGTTCCTTCCAAATGGGTTCCTTGTTCCTTCGGGATGGGGCAGATCACCACTGTTTATCACCGAAACACAAAATGTGAGCACCCCGTATTTATAGGTACTCTGATAACTTTTAGAAATATTTTTTTATAACATGAGCTATGTTCAAATACACTCAAAGGCTTACAGTTTTTTTGCATGTCTCTTGTACGTTTCACCACTAAAAAAAAAAATCCGATCTGTTTTATTGGTCAAATATCTGTTTGCAAACAAACTACTCTTGGAACGACATATTTTCCAAGTGAATTGTGAAAGAAACCGAAATAATTAAAGTACATTTCAGGCATAATAAAACAATTTGGAGCTTTTAATGATGAAAATCGCTCTGCCGAGTATTCCTTAAAAACTTGTAAAGATGTCACTGTCATGCTTAATATAGAAAATATGCAAAGTACAGTTACAAGAAACAGACTACTGGTTTATGCTTTTCATAGTATAATGAATCTGTTGACAGTACATATATTGCTGTTATTTATAATCCCATAGTGACAAGAAAATGTCACCAATTACTGGCTACAATGACAGAACACAATTTATTCCTAATGATTTATACCCATTGGGGGGGGGGGGAATAGGTTACTAAAAGACAGCTACCATTCTACTCCCCGAGAGGAGTCTTCGAACTGAACGTGTATTTGCAAAGGAACGCAAGTTATTTTTGTTAATGAGCGTTTGCATAATTTACCCGTGACACCTGAAACTACAGGCTGAAATGAGACCCTGCAAGGTGTATTTTTAAAACAGATATAACTGAAACATCCTGCGTGTGTTGCAGGCTTTCACCAACTCATATACTGGATTCCCTTTTAAGCCCAGATCTGTCCAAAGCATATGGACTTCCAGCGTGGGAAATGAGATCTGGGAAGGTACGACGTTGGACCTTCACTTAGATCAGTACTGCTCACCCTGCCTCCTTAAGAACCGCAGGTTGAAAGAAACACATATTCGAATACCCCAGCTACACAGGCATCTACAGTGAAGACAGGAGAAAGCAGCAAGAGGGTCTGATGATGACACAGAGGACAGTAACCAGACAGTAAGTACAGTCTTACAGATCAGTAAGATTAGAGGATGGGAGAAGAGAGCTAACAGGAACTTCTGACCTAGTCATCTACAGTAGGAAATAACATCCGAGAAAGCAGAATTTTATGGGAAAGTCGGAAGAAATCCAAAGTTGAAATTCCAAAGAAATTTGTAAAGGAGGAGGAGGAAGGGAAACATAACAATGACAGACTTTTTAATGGTTACAGTAACAGCACAGTAAGACTAAGATCAGAGTTCAGTAAAAGGGCCAGGAAGAGGGGATTTAATCACTGAAAACATATTTGGAGGACATACACTTTGTTTTTTTTAAATCCTCACCTGAGGATATTTTTCTGTTGATTTTTAGAGAGAGTGAAAGGGAGGAATGAGAGAGAGAAAGAGAAAGAGAGAGAGAGAGAGAGAGAGAGAGAGAGAGAGAGAGAGAGAGAGAGAGAGAGAGAGAGAGAGAGAGAGAGAGAGAGAAACATCACAACCATGTGAGAGAGACACATTGACTGGTTGCCTCCCTCGAGGGCTCCAACCAGGGCTGAGGATCAAGCCTGTAACCCAGGTACGTGTCCTTGATGGGGAATCAAATCCACTACCCTTTGGTCTGTGGGCCAACGCTCTAACCACTGAGCCAAACCGGTTAGGGCGACACCTTGTTTTTAAACATACTATTGACACACAGCATATGCACTAAAAATAACGTAGAGCAGAAATTTGGTGTTATTATCATTAAAAGTGTAAGAGAAAGTGTGTGTGTGTGTGTGTGTGTGTTCTGAGGTCACCAAGAAAGTCAGGAGACATAATGAACTGGGGGAAAAGCTCAGTGAATAATGAAAATGATTAAGCTCAGGTGGTCGAATCAATTTATCATGGAGTGAGTATTAGGCCTGGCTAGTTTTAAGGAAAGAAGGGCATCAATCTCGTTTCTCAGGGATGAGAAAGATTATGGCATCCAGCTGAGGGCCAAAAGTTTCCCACTTCCCACCAAGAACCTAGGATAAGAAAACCAGGGGACTCTTCTCCTTAAACACAGATACAGGTCAGTTCATGAAAACCACGCCATCCAGCTCAGTGGCCTCTGTCCAGCTTCTGCCCAGAGAACAGAACGGCCGTCGCACCAGGTCCCTGCTAGGCCTATGATGATGTTCAGTGACCTGGCAGGTTCTTCAGCCACTCAGAGCCTTTCCCCTGGAAGCAAGCTGATAATCACAGGACCTTCTTGCCAGGAGATGTTAACCTGAACCAGACTGTGTTTGGAGAGCCTGTGGTGTGTCAGGAGAGACACGGAGAATAACACAGTACACGGGGAAGTCGGGGCGGGGGGTGGGGAGGGGCAGGAATGATTCAGTACGGAAATCATGTGTGACGATGGGTAACACAAAACAGCCTGTCCCAAACCAAATCTTCCTCTTTGAAAAAGTGCATGAAAGAGGAGGAGAAAATGGTATTGATTATGTTTTGCTTGTTAAAACGGGTTTGATTGCCTTTTTAAAAAAGATTGATGGAAATATTTAGGCAAGGTCAGCTATGTTTGTATTCATCTGTTAAACATTTCAGCTCCTAGCTAGGTATGGTGAGGTCTTCACCAAAAAAATTCCTTCCTGAGCGATCACCACGGAGGAAATTTTGTAAACTTACATAATAATATAGCATAGAGTCCTTACTGCTTACCTAGATAAAATACTTCACACCAAAATGAACTTATGTCAGCAATCTGCGGTAACTGAGTAATATGTAGGGTCCCACAAAAAAGGTACGTACACACACAGTGTGAATAATTAGAAAGGCAGTGTTTATCAAAATGCATTTCATTTTCAAAATTGAGCCGTCAGCTGTTGAAGTGTGTATACGTTTTTGGGGGACACCCTGTAGATGGAATGTCAGTCAGAACAAAAGACGAACTTGGTAGGCAACTGTGTACCTTGTATTAGTCCAGGGTCTGGATCCCATTCTTTGCAGATGTAATGCTTGTAAGAGACACAGAAATAGCAGAGGAAACTTGAATGATGTTTGGTGAATACAAACGATAAATCTAATTTTTTTTGTTGCCACTTTAGGTGGTTCATTAGAATTTTATGAGTCATATCTTCACTTTGCTGGACCTATTTCCTTGAGGGCAATTCTCAACGTTGCAACATTAGCTTTGTAAAGTTAAACAAAGATAAAATAATGCATATTCAAAATTATGTATAAGAAGGCACTGTTTGAAAAAAACAAACACTCAGGCCCAAAGATACTGGGTGAATTATCCAAGCTAATGACAGAACCAGAATAAGAAACTAGCTCTCCTAACTTCTAACCAAGTGTCATGGCCACCATGCCTATGAACCATTTTTTTTAATATGGTAGGATTACATCTTAAAATAAGAAACATGCGACAAACTGAACTACCCAGAAGCTCACAGTGACATGGAAGACATTTAAACGTACAAGGGTCTTTCCTTCTCGTTGAAAAGTAAGTGGCCTAAGGGGACCCACATCCTCCCTACTGTTGTCTGGACACCAGCATTTCCACACAAGAGCAAGCAGTGTTTTCTAGTGGGTCTTGGAACGAGCCCGGACCATGGCTTTAAATCTTGGCCTTGTCATTGAGTGTCAGTGAAACCCCAGCCAGATGTTTAGAGTCTCGAGGCTTAGTTTTTGTTCCTCAGTGAAATAAGGAGAATAGTACGAACCCCAGCGTTTGGTACATGGAATGTAATAGGTGCTCAATAAAATCCAAGCATCTATCTCTGCTCCCATCTCTATCAACTTCTCTACCCTTTAGGTCCTCTGTCATGAGTTTTCTAAAGAATAACAACATTCACATTCACAATCCTTAGCAATCGTCTCTGGAAAGGTCGCTGTTACAAACCGAGTGCTTTCAAATACTTCCGTTCTGAACGGACCTTTCCGGGGGAAGCCAAAGGGTTTTGGAGGGAACCCCAAGTCTTCTGTAAAAGAACGACAGAACCAGCATTGGTTGGGGTAAGAGGACGTTTCGGGGAGACATTTCTAATTGACGTAGAATAAGACACGTATCTCACAGAAGGGGCGACTGAAGCTCTCACCTTCCTGATGCTTCTTCGGGGAAAGAGGTCTCCTTGCCCACCAGCTGCCAGCTGGGGAGGAGCTGCATGTTCAGGGCAAATACCTGAATGCGGGGCCAGGAACCAGGCCTCAGGGTGCACATGGGCAACATGCTCTTCCCATGAAGCGCCAGCTTTCACCCCCACATGGACTCCTTTCCATCAATTGTTTCCCTTTAGAGATCCACCCGGGAATCGACAGGTCAAGATCTGACAACACTTTAGAGAAACGCTGCCCCCCAGGCTCCCCTTACACTGTCTGGGCTCCTCTCTCCATGTTCTGAGATAAAAAGCTGAGTGCACTCAGGGTGCTCACTGGTGGAACCAGGAGGTTATCACACAGACCCTGGAGGACGCAAGTGCTGCAGTCAGGCCGCGGGCCTTGAAGTCCTTGGTCCTGACCACATCGAAGGGCTGGTGACTTTATCAAGCCCCCCGGCACTCCAGCGCCTCATTTAAAGTCTCCACCAGGACTGAGCCCCACGGGTGGAAGGGGAGGAGGCCTCACGATGAATAATTCTGCAGCTGCCCTGCCCGCGCCCTCCTCTCAGATCCCTGTGTTCGCAGGCAGTTCCTGCGGAAAGCACAGCCGCTAACAGTCATCATGGCCGTGGCCGTGGTGAAGGGAAATGCAGTCAAGAGAACAGGAGATCGACTTTACGCAGCAGTTGTGTTGGGATTTGGCTGGAAGCAACTGAAAGGTATGAAGATAAAATATTCACAGAGGCCGCCCTTCAGCCACCGAGGCTCTCAGTCTAGTCGCCAAGGAGAGCGCCCGAGGGTCCCCCAGTCCCAGCCGGGAGGTGCCTGGCCTCAGGGCCTCAGCGCCAGCAGCCTTGTTGCAGCTGGCTGAGGGCAGGGAGACATCGCCGGCCCGGATCTGCCATTACTCACCGCCCAGATCGCTCTCTAACGAAACCGTCACATAGTCCTTTAAACCCACAAGCATTTGCGGTTTCCCACCGCGTCCTTTCCATGCCGTTCACCATCTCACAACGTGAGACCGACGGGAACTCTTCTGTGCTGCGGCTTAAGCAACTGCGCAGACGTCTATTTCAATGATCTTTCTACTTTTTTCCAGGTTCTGCGCTCACGAGCATGGCGTCCTCTTGGCTCCGTACTCTACTCTCACATGATGGGCCCAGCCCGCACCTCTGCAGCCAGTCCTTCCTCTCTGTTCACACCACCACCCGCGGGCTCACGCGCCACTCTGGCTCCTTGACAGTCCGTGCATCACGTCTCATCTCCGCTCTGGGACGTGGAGGGACAGACCCCATGGAGGCGACCTGAGGCCTCTGGGCGGGACACTCACAGCTCTCCCCAGGCGGTCCCACCCCCACCGCTTCCCCCAGGGCTCCTCCCCGGCCAGCCCTCTCCTCACACTGCCCGCTTCCCCCGTTGCCACCTTGTTGCACCGCTCTTCCGGCCACTTCAACAGATTTACCGCCTTCGAACAAACCCTTCCTTTCAGAATCCGAACTACAGGCTGGACTCACTGTGCCGTGTAGCTGTCTGTGCACTTACTTCACCCAGCATGTATTTGACCTCGCATGTACTTCACCTAGCATGTACTTCACCTCGCATGTACTTCACCTTGCGTGTACTTCATGTGTACTTCACCGAGCATGTATTTGACCTCGCATGTACTTCACCTCCCTGTGTACTTCACCTCGCATGTACTTCACCTTGCGTGTACTTCACGTGTACTTCACCAAGCATGTATTTGACCTCGCATGTACTTCACCTCCCTGTGTACTTCACCTAGCATGTAATTCACCTAGCATGTACTTCACCTAGCGTGTACTTCACGTGTACTTCACCGAGCATGTATTTCACCTCGCATGTACTTCACCTCCCTGTGTACTTCACCTCGCATGTATTTCACCTTGCGTGTACTTCACCGAGCATGTATTTCACCTCGCATGTACTTCACCTCCCTGTGTACTTCACCTCGCATGTACTTCACCTCCCTGTGTACTTCACCTAGCATGTACTTCACCTCGCATGTACTTCACCTTGCGTGTACTTCACGTGTACTTCACCGAGCATGTATTTCACCTCGCATGTACTTCACCTCCCTGTGTACTTCACCTCGCATGTATTTCACCTTGCGTGTACTTCACCGAGCATGTATTTCACCTCGCATGTACTTCACCTCCCTGTGTACTTCACCTCGCATGTATTTCACCTTGCGTGTACTTCACCTAGCCTGTGCTTCACTGAGCTGCTCTGTCTCCTAGTTGTCCCCTCTGTAGAGCCTGTATCTACAAGTCTATAAGCCTGACAGCCAACGGTACATTTTATTCCCTAAAAGCATCTTAGAGTAGTTCATAGCAGGATGCTCACAAAACATGTGCATAATACACCCAGACTTTTTCAGGGTTAATGCTTAATTTTTTAATGAAAAACTAGATCTCAATTAACTGCTTCTGACATTATATATAACTTCCATAGGCCTGTGTAAGTCTGTTTTACTACTAGTACCTATTTTGCAATGACGAAAGGTTATGTAATTCACGGCCAGTGGCTAATTGTGTATTCCTGAAAATGCTTATTTTTCAGTTAGCAGTCTAGGTCTCTCAGAAACTACCAAACCTAAATCTAGTATGTAAAAACTAATATTTATAGAAGATATTTCACAAATCTCACCCCACTTCTTTGCAAAGATTTAACAGCACAATTTTTTATTGATGACTCATTGCTCAAAGTTAAGTAGATGAGTATATACTTATTAGACATTACAATCACCCCCTAATTAGATTCAATGGCACTTACAAATGCGAACTGTGAGAAGAAAATCAATTTAAATTCCTAAACCACGGATTACCTTAAAAATTTCAGATAGACTCAATGTAAAAAGGAGGAAAGAAATATAAAAGTAAGAACATTTAAATAACGATTTGCTCTGGAGGTAAAAATCAGTATTTCTAAGCATAAAAAAGCCACGTATAATATAATATAGTTGACTATATTAAATTCTTTCTATATAAAAATATCTTTAACAAAATCAAACTGAGGAAAATATTTGCAAAAGATTAAGATATGGATCTTTTAAAAGAGACAAAGTGTAATTAAGATGCTTTTTATATAAAACCACTTGCAATTCAATAAGAAAAAAGTATATCTATAATAATAAAAGAGTAATATGCTAATTAGACCTGATGTCCTTCAGACGAAGCCGGGGCTGTGAGGGAAGCCTTGGTCCCAGGTGCCAGAGGGAAGCCGGTGCCGGCAGCTGGAAGGAAGGCCTGCTCTTGCACAAATTTCATGCATCAGGCTCTAGTGTATACATATATGTCTATGTCTATGTTTATATAGTTGTATGTATCCATATTTATTTGCACATGCATAGGTATTGGCATATCTATATACAGTTATATGTGTATATTTTATACCTGTATGTGTATATATAGTTGTATATGTATATGTATATGCATAATTGTATAGCTCCTGCACTTTTCCAACAAACTATGGATTGATGAAAAGAGACATACTCCCCTCTGCTATTATCACCTGCTTAAAGTTTTTAATTTATTTGATAAGAGGACAGCTTTTGCACTCTGAGCTGGAGTAAATGCAGACTTTCTTGGCATCTAGAATCTCTAACAGGAGTGTACAGTGTAAGCAAGGGGGTGTCCTGCCAGACTCGAGGAGCACATGTGTGGGCTATGCCCGCTCTTCTGACAGTTCATCACTGCTGTGCACCTTACACATGTGCCCCAGAGCAGAGGCCAGCATGTAAGGAGATGTTTACACAGACTAAATCATCCTGAAACCAATCCTGTCTCATCAAGGCCACCTGAGTACAAGGGGGCCAGCAGAGTCAGCGTCCTGCCATCTCTCTCTTCCCTGTCCCTAAGTCCTGGGACCCATTTCTTCACATTCCAGTAGGATGATTCACAAGTACATGAACTGGCAATTCACAAAAGAAATACAAACAGTACACACACCTAGAATATAAGAATATATTCAAACTGTTCATCAAATGGATATAAATGACAACAACAGTAACATACTAGGTCTCATCCATCAAATCGCCAGAATTTAAAGCATGACAACATTTGTTGTCGATGGCGTGTGGGAAAAGACACCTTTCAATGCTGCTGGTGGGAGTATAAGTTGAAACAGGGCTGTTTGCAGGGCATTCTGACAGTGTACCAAAAGCTTTAGATTGCATATACCATTTGGCTCTGATGCCCCACTCTCAAGAATTGACCCTAAGGTAATAATAGAATTAGTGGCAAAGATTTAGCCACTAGGATAGTTATTACAACACAATTTATAATAGTGAAACAATGATTTGTAACGAGGATGCTGCAAAATTTTAGATGTCCAGAATAGTGGAAATGCAAAATAAATCACAGCATGAAAAAGTATTATTAGTAGAAGACTATCTAATAACATGGGGAAACCCAGGTCAAAACAGAATGTGCAAATGTAATAAAAATGCATAGAGATAAAGATTGAAAGTATAAATGCCAATATAGAGACCAGTTAATATTATCCATTTTCTTCTTTGTGTTGTCCAATCAACATAGAATGCTATGTAATTAGAATGGGTAAATTAAGGACATGAATTTAAACATTCAGATATTTTATACTTAAATCTGTTTAATCTCAAGTTCCATTTTTATCCTTCTGTCATTACCTATCATTTTACCTGGGTTATTGAGGCAGAACAACGCAAATAGCGATTAAACACTTAAAAGATTCTAACGAGTATTGGAAGCCTGAGACTCTCTCTATGTGGGCTCATGTAGACAACCACGCTCACCTATATGCCCACTGTGTACCCTACAACCCGTGCCACGGTCTTCCCGTCACAGTAAATGACAGTCCGTTACGAGGGGATGTTTCAGACTTGTTTTCTGCAGCAGCTGACATTTCACTCAAGCGCCTTCAAATCCCCCAGGAGCCTCCATCTGCTGTGAGGAAATGTGAAGGTCTCTCTCCGCGAACTTTAGCACCTACAGGAACCGTTTGGAAGGGAAAGTTCACTTCCATTGATTAGTATGATATTAACCAATGCAAGACAAACCGATTATTCAGTGTAGTCTGAATAATTCTTTCACCAAGACACAACTTTCCAAATGTCACTGTGCAAATAGCCGCCACGCGGGCAGTTCCCAGCCCGTGTCCCTGTCTCGTGGACATCCCACTTGTGCAGCACTGCTGTGCTTTTCGGGTGGTTTATGATTTGGTCCCCTTTTGTGTATTTTTTTAAAAAATTAATGTTTAGTAATGTCTCAAGGGTGTTTCTTGAAAAATCCAATCTGTTATCTAACTTTATGTTTGTAGGCATGCATCTTGTTTTTAAGCAAAAAAAAGACATTTACTATAGCTAGTGCAAAGCCATGCGGCAGTGACTAAGGTGGAAACTCCTCTTTTCTAGCTATTAATGTCATCGTATGTGTTTATATGTGCCTGTTTACTTGCTACATATCTGTACATTTATATATAGACCACACACACATCAAGGATCACGAGATGGCATGAGAAGGTACCCTGTATCCGGAGCAGGACAACAATCCTATTAGTTCAGGCTCCAGAGTTGAACACTACCTGTTTTCCATTAGACAATATGTGCTATGTTGTTGTTTTTTAGTTTAATAGAACTATTTAAAATAAAATAAAATATCAATTTTGAATAATAATGTACTTTCCCCAAATATTTTGATGACACGATGACATAGAACCTCAGTTCCATCAAATACCATCAATTTATACCACGTGACTTTATATCTTCTATGATTTTAAGCTGTATAAATAGACATGGATCTCTTTAAAGTATACATTTTCTATGGCAAACACTAAACTAGTTATGTACACAAAGTTGCGAGATAAAAACTACCTTAAGAGATAAAAAGCTTTGAAGGATTCATAGCTACATAAATTTATATTCTGGGAATGTGCAGCTCCCGATCCCTCAGAAGCCAGACTCTATTAATTTCCTCCTTAATCGTCTTTGCTTTCACCTTCTCACGACTGTACTTGCTCCTTGCCTTTCCTCAGAAAGATGCCGAAACGTCCTCCAATGGGAACACATCCCCGCCCTTTGGTCGCCTGGAGGCTCCCGCCAAGCTCCCTCGGTCCTTAGTTGAGCTTTGGGAAGAGGGACCTACACTTGCTGGCTCTACCTTCTGGGCTTGTGTCCATCTCTCCCCCTCTGCACGCTGACCCCCATGACTGCGTCCACTCCCCAGAACTCAATGCCTCCTTCGCAGTCAAGCCACAGGGACATGACAGGGACCTTGCTGGCACTTGGCCTGCGAGGCTCTCGGAAGGCGTGGCTGCGCTGATCACGCCTGTCTCTCCTGTCTTCTGTGAACTGACGTGGTTTGGTTTTCTTTTTGTCCCTATGGAAGGCGCCTCCGTTTCCTCAGTGGGTGGCCCTGTGCTAAATAGTGATGACCTCGGGATTTTCTCTTCGCTCCTCTCCTTTTCTCGTTCTGTTTGCTTTGAGAGGCTGGATCCTGCCCCACGGCATTCACCACAGTCATGCACATCCCTCAGTACAGGGCGGGCAACAGTAGGTTTACAGTTGTGAGTATGTAAGACAGTTTATTCTTGTGTTTTCATCTATTAATTATTGTATTATTTTTGTCCCACTGGTGTGGCTCAGGGGTGGAGTATCGATCTATGAACCAGGTGGTCACGGTTGGATTCCCTGTCAGGGCACACGCCCTGGCTGTGGGCTCAATCCCCAGTAGGGGGCATGCAGGAGGCAGCCCATCAATGATTCTCTCTCATCATTGATGTTTCTCTCTCTCCCTCTCCCTTCCTCTCTGAAGTCAATAGAAATATATTTGAAAAACACTGTATTAGTTTCAAAATGAATAACTGTAAACCGACTAGCATACATTTTTAAACAAATATAACATTATGTATATCTGTATATATCTGTATATAGACATATACATATATAATTGCTTCATAGATTCTGAACTTTGCTGTCACACTAACACCTCAAATGCGACCTGTCCGTGCCTGAATTACTCACTCTGCTATGAAAAATATACTCTAACCTCCAACTTGGAGGATACCGTCACTACCCAGTCTTGCATACTCAAGGTCTTTTAAAATGTCTTCCTCCTCCCTAACCCCAATGCAATGAATGAACCGTCAAATCTTCATTCTGTCTATTTGAATCCTTCTTCTTTTCCCCCCAGGTTCCAGATTCAAACTTTTATATTTTCTCATTTGATCACTGTGATATTACTTAATGGATGAGTTTGCTTTCAAGGGTAACCTCGAAGTCCATTCGATTTTCATTCGGCACCAACTTCGGTTGCAGGTTGAGGCACCAGCTGAGGAGAGCACAGAGCTATACCCCTAGAGCTCAGTCCATGGGAAAGGCCCTCCACTCTCCACGGGCCTCTGAGCACTTTGTAAAATGTAAGCATGACCCTAAGATTCTGCTGCACGAAAATCCTCCAGAGCCTCCCCATGACCTAGGGCAGGGGCGGGAGCGTCTGGCCCGGGGTTGCATAAGGCTCAAGAAATCATTCCGTCTGGCCCTGCCAAGGCATTAGGGGTGAGTTCATTAAATGTTTGGCCAAATATAGCAGGCTCATTTTTAAGTTGATAATGTTTTACACGGTATTGTATTATTTATTTTACGTAGTTCTGAGAATCTCTTTTTTTGTTGTTGTTGTTAACCTTCACATAAGGATATTTTTCCACTGTTTTTCTTAGAGAGTGGAATGGAGAGGGAGAGACATAGAGAGAGAAGCATTGATGTGAGAGAGACACATTGATTGGATGCGGGTCGAGCCTGCAACCGAGGCACCAGCCCTTGACCAGAATTGAACCTGGGACCCTTCAGTCTGCAGGCTAATGCTCTATCCACTGAGCCATACCGGGTAGGGCTAAGGTGGTCATTTTGTATGACCTGCGAATGACGTTACAAAAACCAAATGGCCCTTGGCAGAAAAAAGGTTCCCAACCCCCGACCTAGAGGAGAATTCCTCAGCCGGCCCTGAAGGCCCTTTGTAATGTGGTCTCGGCCACTTGTGCCGCCTCCGCGCGCATCCCTCATCCACACACCCTGTCCCGGGCACCCAGCTCAGGGCTCTGGGAATAGTCCTCGAGGATTTCACATTTTCTCCTTCGCTGCTTTGTCTACATCTTGAGTTGCTACACACCCTTTATGCCTGAGTGCCAATGCCACCACCTCCTCCTTCCGGCAACCTTCTCTCCTCTCTGTTGGCAACAGCGTGCTCTGTGCCGACACTGACTTTGTATAATGTAACCCCACGTACCACACTAACATGCAGTTACCACGTCTACTTCCCGGTCTGCCCAACCAGCCTATGGATTTCTGGAAGCCAGGGACTGTCTGACTCACTGTTTCACCAACACCGGGGACAATACCCAGCATGCATTAGTCATGGAATGAAGATGTAGTTGATCTACTAAAAAAGAAATCACAGGAAACCAGAAACATCAATCAGAAAGGACACATGCTCCCCTATGTTCATAGCAGCACAATTCACCATAGCTAAGATTTGGAAACAGCCTAAGCGCCCATCAGCAGATGAATGGATTAAAAAACTGTGGTACATCTACACAATGGAATACTACGCTGCTGTAAAAAAGAGGGAACTTTTACCATTTGCAACAGCATGGATATAACTGGAGAGCATTATGCTAAGGTAAATAAGCCAGTCAGAGCAAGATAAATACCACATGATCTCACTCATATGTGGGATGTAATGATCAACATAATTTGATGAATAAAAATAGATCCAGAGACAAATGGCAAGGAAGGTGGGAGGGGGGGGTAGAGATCAACCAAAGGACTTGTATGCATGCATATTAGCATAACCAATGGACACAGACAATGGGGTAGTGGGGGCTTGCCCAGGGTGGGAATGGCTGCGGTGGAGGGGGGCAGGAGGCGCGGTCAACAGGGGAAAAGGATACATATGTAAAATGTTAGATAATAAAAAATAAAACAAAACAAAGTGTACAATTAAAAAAAAAATCAACTCAAAAAGTCTCCCCTCTTCTTTGTTCAGTTTCAGCTTCCGTGTAAATGAAATTTAAAGCCAAGGTAATATTCGCAAGACATTTTTAATTGACCTTTTCTCAAGTTTATGTGCATCTGTATCCATTTTAATAGGCACTTAAAAGGCTCTTACAGGTAGTTCATGTACAGTCTATTCATTACAAAACACTGCCTCAGGTCAACTGATAAATGCAGCAAAATCCCAGTACAAAGAGACCATTATTCACACCGCTCAGTAAGCATGCGTAAGATTTCCATGGGGTGGGGAATGGCCGGCCCGGGGGTTGGATAAGGCCCCAGGAATCACTTGGTCTGGGCCTGCTAAGGCATTTGGGGTGGGTGAGTTAATGAAATGTTTGGCCAGAAATAGCCGGCTAATTTTTAAGTTGGTAATTATTGTATATGTATGCAATGCTAATAGCAGAATTATTATGACTTGTGAAGGCAGCTATTGAGGTGCAGCTCTCACACTTCTTTCCCTGTGCCAGTGATCATCACGTCCGTAAACCTGATTCAGCACTCGCTGCCGCTCAGTTCACGCCCCGAGACAATGCGCCGCTGCCACTGTGGCTTTGAAGGGCATCAAAACACGTTCGAAAATCAAAGTAGCGACCATCACCAGTTCTGATATGTGCATAGGACGCTTGACTTTGGATTCAAACCTACAGTGAAAAGATATTTAGGATTTAAACAGAGCTGGCATATGCTCCATATACTTTGGGCAGAAGTACTGAGAACACACGCGGGGTTTTGTAGGAATGGCAATACTCTTGGGAAGAGCCGCCAAAGGCCACGGGGTTCTGAAAATCCGCTTAGAACGGAGATATTAAAGCATGGAAGTATGTCGGTGATAGCAACAATGGTAGCAGACTACAGTCCTCTACACTCTAGTTCCCTCCTATGAAACCGAAAAAGTTCATTTAAATCATAACTTGCTGTGCTCAAGTGACTTGTAACAGGTCCAAGAAATGAATATATTTCATCCTTAAACGAAATAAGAAAGTTTTTGCTAAAAGAGTGACAAGTTGCTATTTAAACTATAAATGTATCCCCATCCAGGCACCGCCACTTTTTAAATATATTAGAAACTATTGGGCTATATTTTTGCAAAGCAGCACTTTAATTCGAAGCTTGATTTAATAACCACGCAACATATTACTTTTGCGATTTTTGACATCCCAGAGCACCTAAAACATAAAATATAATTTACAGCCGTTGAACATGCCAGAATTGACCATTACATGCCAGAAGAGGGCCCATAATGGAATTTATATTCAAGTTATAGTTTAGTATGTGTAATGGAATCTCATAAAATTAGAATAACACCGAAACACCATTTATTTCTCGCAGCAAAGGAATTCCACCTTAATTCTCACAATCAATTTCCTAAGTGGGCTGAAAGGTTCTTGGAGGAGGTTTGAAGGAATGGAATTAGGCTAGTTAGGCAAAGTAATATACTCTCTTTACATTACCCTCAGGAAACTCAAACATTACCCCCCTGTGAGCAGAGCCAGGAGAGAAATGACGGGTGTCCCTGTGAGAAGGATCACGGGTACGTGACATCACAGGGCACCTCGATGCCACTAGCGTTTTCTCGCAAACGAGGCTGGAATTTACGTGGTAATAGACTAGCCACAAGGCTGTCCATTTCCTCTCTCTCTCACTGTACACAGCTGCTCGGAAAGAGAAAACATTACACTGCCCACCCTTTCTGAGAACAAGTTTGGCCTGACACGGTAATTTCAATGGCAAAATCGCTAAAGGTCTCGGTTGAGAGACTGAAGAAAGGCTATCACCACAATAGTTCACCCAGTGGGCTGAAGGGGCATCCCTTTTCCTTCTAAAGTACAATAGCTTGCCCTAGCTGGTTTGGTTCAGTGGATAGAGTATCAGCCTGTGGACTGAAGGGTCCTGGGTTCGATTCCCGGTCAAGGGCACATACCTTGGTTGCAGGTTTGATCCCTGGCCCTGGTCGGGGCATGTGCAGGAGGCAATCAATCCATGTGTCTCTCTCATATCTCTCTGTCTTTCTGTCTCTCCCCCTCCCTTCCATTCTCTCTAAAAACCAATGGAAAAATATCCTCAGGTGAGAATTAATAAAAAACAAAAGAAACAAAAATAAAATAAAGTACAATAACTCAACGTTTAGACTTTATCTATCCACACACAAAGTCAACTTATTAAAACACTTTTGAAAAGACATGTCACCTCCTTGAAGTGCTTTAGTTGGCAAAGCAAGTATCTACTGCATCTAAAAACACTGCCCTTCAATGTTAGACCCTCTGTTAGGCAAATGAGCCATGAATGCTTCTGTACCAGCCTGGTTAGCGGGCATGAGTGGGGTCCTGTGGGAGGTGTGCTGCTAAGAGCCCAGGTGAGAAGGAGTCTTGAGGAATGATTTCTCTGATGGTGCGAACTGCTGAGCATCAGTGAAATTGCCTTTGAATTGAGGGCTGGCTAAGCGCCATGCCTTCCAGGGAAACACGCCTTTGAAATGCCCGCTGGCCAGGAGGGGAGGAGATGCTAAGGCCTTTGAAGTCTGCCGCCATCACACTCATTATCATCACCACTCAATGTACAGCCACTTCATTACAGTCAACTCAAAAGGATGTGGGGTTTTGGAGAAAAAGAAAAGAATCAATAAATGGTGACAGAAATTCCCTGCTCTACAGTTCACCAGTGCCGCCCTGGAGGAGACCGGGACTCCCCCTCAGCTTCCCAAATGCGGACAGAGGGGGAGGATGGGAGAAGTGGGGGGCATTTCCTGTGGGCCAGAACTGTGTAGGTACCTGACATTCTTTATCTAACTTAAACTTCATCACCATTTATGATGGAGATATAATTTCCCAGCCTGGCCGGTGTGGCTCAGTGGTTGAGCATCGACCTATGAACCAGGACATCATAGTTTGATTCTTGGTCAGGGCACATGCCTGGGGCTTCGGGCTCCATCCCCAGTGTGGGGGGGGGGGGCATGCAGGAGGTAGCCGATCAATGATTCTCACTCATCAATGATTCTCTTTCTCACTCCCTCTCCTTTCCTCTCTGAAATCGATAAAAATATATTTTAAAACATAACAGTAATTTTCCAGCTTTTATAAATACTGGGACCACACACTTAATCTGGAATTCATCTGACTCCAGGCTCTTCTCTGAGCATGTTAAGTACCTGAACTCAATGAATCCTCACAACAAGCAGTAAGGACTATATACTGTTTACCACGGCCTCTATTTTAGCCCTATGGAAACCGTAGCACAGGGAGGTTAAGTAACTTGCCCAAGGTCACACAGCGGGAGGTGAGAAACCAAGTCCAACCCAGGTAGTCTGCCCACTACAATGTGACATTCTCAACACTGGCCCCCAGTGGAGGCTCTCGAGGTCCCGAATCACCATGAGGTACCAGAGGAGTGCCAATCCTCCTCTGGGTCTGCCTGACCTCACGGTCATCGCTTCCCCAGGGCGGGGAGGAGGCTGGCGACAGAGAGGAGGAAGAGGAGGAGGAGGAGGAGGAGGAGGAGGAGGAGGAGGAGGAGGAGGAGGAGGAGGAGGAGGAGGAGAAGGACGAAGACCTACAGCAGGGGGCACGCATCTCTAGAACTCAAGGTACAACCAGGCAGAGATGGGACTTTGGGAACTTGACCTTGGGGTGATTCAGAAACAAAGAGCCAGGAGTTAGAGAAAAGATTTAACCCCAACTGGCGTGATCCCAACCCAGGCATCTTCGTGACACCACACTGGGAGGTGACAGAAGACGCCAATATATGCTGGGGCTCTTCTGGGAAAAGACCCACAAGCTGACATTTCTAAAGCTTAAAGGCGGACGTTCTAGAAAAAAGTTCTTCGTTCCCGGGATCTATGGAGATAGTGGGAACCGAGGCCAGGTTACATGCAAAGCTGAACAGTTGCACATCAGTCAGGGGTGTTGCAGCAATACATTCGAGGAGGTAAGACACCTGCACCAACCCAGAGCAGCCTGCTGGTTTGCCCTGGAGTAGGGCCTGCCCTCAGCTATGCCGTAACCTCGCAGCAGCTTCCTAGGACTGCTGCCATCGGGCGGTCACCAACCACGGCCCTCCAGTGTTGGCCCTGGCGCCTGGCAGTGTCTCAGGACAAAGACAACCACGGCCATCAGTCTGTGTCAAGAAAGAACGGGCTTCATATCCTTAATTTAGAACAAAATTAACACTTGGAATTCCATATAAAACTCAATACACTGGGAAAATATTGCCTCCTCAAAATGCTCTCTAATTTCAAACCCCCATGGTTGGGGAAGAGTTAGTTTTGTGAAATTCTAAATTTTATCGCTTGTTTTTGAATCTCTGCTAACATGGAGACGTGTGACACAGTCTGAATGTTCTTCCACTCTCGGGGGATGCGCAGACCATCAAAATTTCATTAGCCTCCCAGCAGTCCCAGCGCCATCTTCACTTGAACTGGTGGCCTCCTTATCAATAAATAAGTGAAATTTAATCCCTGTTAGTCGCTAAACTCTTCTTTGAAGTTATAACCAGAACATCCGGCACTCGGCTTGCATAATTTTACAAATGTTGAATAACATTTTTTTTTCCTTGGGGAAAATAGCCTTATTCATGGTTATTTCAAATGATGAACACAGTCCAGCAAACTCCCAGGCTCAACAGAATGAAAACAAGTTCGTGTCTGGTTCCCAAATTCCTCTCCTTTTGGTAGGGTGGCCTGCACAAGGCCTTCCCCTTTCAACTTTAGTGACGCAAGCTCGTGCAGACTGGATAACAATGTAACGATGACAGTAACTGGAAGCCAAAGGCAAATGGAACTGGAAAACGAATCGCTTTTCAAAGCCGGACCAATGGACATACCCGAGGAGGATAGAACTGAATTGTATATAGTAATTTTAGGTTGGAAATATTTGACGAGAGGAGCAGTGATGCTTAAACACTGTGTGAAATAATGCTGAGGATATCTATATATATAAAAGGCTACTATGCAAAGTGTCCCCTCGGGAGTTTGACCGGGAGACCGGAGTTCGATCACTTGCTATGATGTGCACTGACCAGCTGGGGGCGGCATGGAACTATGGAAGGCCCCAGCCGACAGCCGGAAGGCCCCCATCAGCCCTGATTGCCAGCCAGGCCTAGGGATTGCACGATTCGTGCACCGGGCCTCTAGTTGTTTTATAAAGCTGTGAGAAGACCGTGAGTATGATTGCAACTTTTAGTTTTTACCATAAGCCAGCCTGAGAAGAAAAATAAAAAAGTCGTGTTTTTTGTTTTTTTTTAATATGAGAAAAAAAAATCCTAAATTCTCTTGTTTAATTCCATAATTCAAAATTCCAAGCTCCACTAAACACCTCAGAAAAGGATGCTTCCCCAAATCTTAACGTAATTAATTACTTTAAATGGAAACTTGTTCCTCCCGACTAGTCACTGGGAACTCAGGACAAATAAATTAATCTGAACGTTCCCGGGGACACACATCTGAAATCTGTGGCACAGCAGCCGGCGAAGCGGTGGTTCTATCGACTGCATTTCCTCTTTTGTTTTCTTCCCTAAGCTGACCTCTGTTGTTAGGAGTTCTTAGACCATCAAACTGTTTAACAAACAACCACCGCCAGACCTCGGGAAAAGAGTGCACACAGGCGCAAGTCATCACTGCCCAACTCAACACACATCATTTCTGACACTTGATCCTCTTCCCTTAGCGACCTGTTTACTCTCCGCAAAAGCTGCCAAAGGCTCTGCATTTCAGCGAGAGGCCCATGGCACCCTCCTCCGCCTCTCCTGCCTCCTAGCAACCTGGAGCCCTGCGAGGGCACAGCTCCTCCTGCCTGCCCTGCGCTCCCAGAGCACGGCCTGCGAGTCCTGGGAAGGAGGTCCTCCTCTGGGTAATAATCATCCGGCCGGGGAGGGCCAGGGTGAAGGGCGCTCCCGAGTCTCCCCTCACTTCTCAGCCATCTGGGTACACACACTGGTAACTGAAGTTTGCACAGTTTGCAGTTTTATATTTTCTGCAAAGAAAAAATATGGCATGTGTTTGGGAATTCACTGCAAGACGGTTTTTGCAGATACATCATTTTTAAAAGCAATAACATTAATTTCTATGTTACCAGCGTAGGTACCATAACAGGTACACTTATGGGGCGAGAGAAAGTGACGCTCCGGAGGCTGCGGGTAGGGAAGGCAAGCTGACCCAACGTGGAAAAATACCCAACGGATGCGGAGACCGGCGCCTGTGATGCGGACAGTCAGCCCCGCGTGCGTCAGCCTCCCGCGTCCTGCTCTTCCTACAACCATCATACATGTTATCGTGCATTTTAGGGAGATCGAAAGCCAAGAGCCACATTTGAATCCAAGCATTGTACCTGCGATCGCTCAAGGACTGTGATGGGCAGACGCAGGCGGACAGGAAGCACAGGTTATGCCAACTCGCATGTATTTTTGGCGAGTGACTTCTGAGTCCACAGTGAACATGGATAGAAACCTGGTTTTCCCAAGGTGAATGGATTGGCCGGGGAAATGGAGGCTGTCGGATCCTAAGACTCATGCTGTCGGCAAGCGCCGCCCCTGTGTTCTCTCTGGGGTTGGAATAAAGCCAGTCTCCACCCAAAGCTGACAGTTCCAACATGAGTGGGGTGAGTGCGCATGGTTAACTGATCTTGACTTTGGTCTAATGCGCTAAGGGATTCCACCTAAGACACCGCTGAAGCCGGTTGACACTACACTGCAGTTCCATGACCGAGGCCGAGGAGGGGGAAGCGCCGGGCACCGCCTCGCACTGTCCCTGAGCTGAAGCGGAAGCGACCACACGCCTGCTTTCCTATCAGGAAGCAAGGCTGCCAAGTTCGCTCAGCAAATCACAAAAATGAAAGATCAATGGCAAAACAGCGGTCCTTCTTTTCAAAGGGCACCCTAGTCCTTCTCTGTGATTTTCTCTCTGCTTTCGGATGCACGATACACACGGAGCATTCACAGCCGGACCGAACCCGCACGGACTCTGCCGACGTGACGTGCGGAAGGAGAGGCGCGGCTCTTCCTAGAAGCGGCACCGACTGAAATGAAGTTTCCTTAAAACCTGTTATCGCAGCCTGTTATACGTCAGCCGTTCTACTCTCCTGCATTGGGCGGTCAGAAAAAAAGTCCCCGCACTTTCTAAAGGCATTTTTTCCTTCCCGCATGCACAGCTGCTGTCGGGAGAGCCTGAAATCCAATTTTGTGCGTGGATTTAATTGCATCGTAATCCAGCCCCCAAAGCACATCAAAGGCCACGCTCCCCCTCTTCCCCCAGATTTCAATTGCTCTCATCAACGAGTAAGTTTGAAGCACGATCAAATTTGTTCTTCAGACACTGGAGCCCGGGTAATAAACTATTCTGTGTGCTCACTCATCCATCCTAAGATTCTGCAACTTCTTTGAGATGTCTTCAAGAGGCATCTACAAAGACATGTTTGATTGCCAGCTGGCTCGGGGGTAAACTTTATCGCCTCTGGCTTTGAGGCACTACAGAGGAGAATAGGTGACATGGCCCAAGATAAGTCAAAGCTAATCTTTCTTTTTTTTCCTTCTGTACACGATTAAACTGTTTTTTCAAAAACAATAGCGAACGAACACATCATAGACCCCTTGCATAATTGAACAATCTCATTTCGAATATTGATCTTTTTTCCCCAGGAAAAAAAAAAAGCATTCTTCAAGGTCATTTCTCAAGTTCTACTGCCTTAAAAACAAAAAGAAAGGCAGAAGGAAGAAAGAGAAGGCAGGACAGGAGGGAAGAAGAGAGGAAGAAGAACAAGCCGCCGCCGTCCAACAACACCGAAGCCCCGAACGCCGACATCACAAAGCCAAGAGTGGACTCACCGCTCTCGCTGTCCGACTTGTTCTCGTGCTCCGTGTCGGTGAGGGTGAGGGCCGAGTTGGACCGGCTGGACAGGCAGGAGCTGCGGCCGGACTTGACGCCCCGGCCCCACAGCCGCATGGCGTGCTCCGGGGACATCACGGCTTCGTTCTCGGTGTCGGCGTCGGACCCTGCACTGAGAGAGTAACCTCTGTGGGGCAGCCCCATTTCCGCACAAAAGGCCAGTCCTCTTCGAGTTGCTGGTTCACACACGCCTAACTGCCTTAGGGTAAAATTCTGTCCTGATTAGGGGGAAAAAGAGACAACAGCCAGTGAGTATAGGTTCAGCTGTAGTTTCAGTGCTTTTGTTTTCTTTAAAGAAACTCTCCAAACAATACACACTCAAGCACCCAGGCTTTTCAGCTAGAGGCACCAGGTGTTTACATGAACGCTGCATGGCACAGGGTCAGGGGGTGCGATTATGGGGGGTCGGGGCTGGGCCTCCCCGTTGACTCTCCACACATCCCACCTAGAGCTCCTTTGTCAACCTTTTAACCCATAAGTACCCCAGACAGGTGGGCTGGTGAGCCCGAGACCAGGAACACCCAGCCCAGACGAAGGGCTTGCTCTCGGGGATGGAATTTAGCTCCGCAGACTTACAAAGCAACAGAAATTGTCAGAATTATTGTCTGTCCGGGTGCTAGTCTCAAATGATAGGATTTTCCCACCCAGATGTTACCTCTTGGGAAGAGAAAAGATTGCCCTCAAGAATAAGTGGAAAAGGGGGCTTGGCCAGTCTTTAGTGTTCCTTCTCACCTTAAGTTCACCACCAATACTAGCATATATCATGGGTGTACATATACTCAATTTCGGAGTATAATGTCTTGAAGATTTGCCCACATCTGACTTTCTAAATGTTTTGCTTTAATCAACACCTGGACATCTGTATTGATTAGAATAAACCAGTTCTTGCAAATAAAGTGCACTCTGAACATGTACCGGGAGCATTACGTCCTTAAAAATTAATGATAAAATCAAGTCCCCTGCAGAATAAATGGCCGTGAACCCTGCAGGCCTTTACTAATAAATGGAGCATATTAAAACTCCTGACACTGCAATAAGTTAAAGCAAAAGTGTTTAAATTAGGTGACACTTTCAAATGACCGCTGTTATTAATGACGTTTCCAGTTCTGAATTTATTTTTGAAATTTCGCATGTTTATGATACTATGGATGAGAAGACAGAGAAGTGTTTGCTTGCAGGATATAGATACAGGTGGCTCGTCCATGTCCGTTGCTGGCATGGGACAGCCTGAGACTTAGGTGCCACCCAGAATCACAATACATGGAAAGAAAATAGTATATAAAGACTGATTTAAATGCTGCCACATAATACAAACCGTTTAAGAATAGTGAGCATTTATAGTACTCATAGATTTCATCTTCCTACTGCTATTTCTTATAGTTAATTGGCCGGTGTGAGAAATAACATAGATTATACAGGGGTTGCAAGAGTAGGTTTGCAGTTGTAGTACCAACAAATAATACAACAATTAATAAATAATAATACAAGAATAAACTCTGTAAACTTCGCATACTCACAAACATAAACCTACTTTTTTGCCCACCACTGTATATTAAGGTATTATGTAGTATTTGTGATAAAATAATATGTAGAATCTTCTAGAACATGAACCAAACCCGATGTGCGATACAGTAACTATTTGGTGGTAAAGACATGAGCGCCCTCCAGGCCTCTGCACATTTGAACCGTGTGGTTAATCGCTTGACTCTGCGGTCATATCAGAAGCTGGAATCGGCTACATCTCGGCCAGACTTCCAAATGGATTCTGACAATGACACTCATCAATAATGAAAATCTGCTGCTACAATTAGCTACCAATCAAACTGTGCTTATCAGAGAGATGTGAATAAGTATCTGAACCAAAAAGTATGCACAAAAAGGAGGTAGCAAAAAAGAAAAAAATGGGGAGGAAAACAGGGAAATAGCCTGCTGTCCGCGAGCCAGTGGCCAAGCTTCCGGAGGCCAGACCTGGCTGTGGGTATATCTAAGAGTTAGTGTGGATTGTACTTATGAATCTACATTCAGCAAAGGTCAAGGTCATGGACAGTTAATGGAAAGGCTGGGGAAGAGCTTCCCTATTCTTACTTATGTATCACATGTAAAGTGGGGAGAGGGGAAGGAAGGGGCTAAAACAGTTAACTATTACCATCCGACATGCTGATGTTTCAAAATAAGCACACACTCTCATGTCTAAAGGGTGAGAATGAATGATAGGATCCGTGGCATCTTTCCCCTATTTGGGGAGGTGCCCACATTGCAGAATAAAAATAAGAGAAGTTAAAAGACAATAAAAACTCCCTTTGGAGTCTCTGAAATGTAACTTGAAACGTTCCCACGTTATTGACTTTTCAGACTGTTGCCATCTTGATGCAAAAATCTATGAGGTGAAGAAAAGCAGAAAACTGCAGTCTTTGCTATTGGTTATCCGGGTAAGTAAACACAATTCACTTTGCAAATGAATATCTAACCGATGATCCCTATGCATTGCTATGTGGTGCATCCCAAACTCCTTAAAAACCCGAGCCTGGGAAATCAATGTCTCAATGACTCAAGACTCCTAAGGGCTGCTTCTGAAATGCAAGCTAGCAGGCAAGCTGTTGGGTTCCCTTGCTGAATTCAAGTTTGCTTTTGTTTCCACTAGGAAGGAACACTGAACTTGACCTCCAATGAACCTAAGTTAAAGCCAGTTACTAGCTGTGTTCCAGTCACTGTATCACCCACTTTTTCATCTTTCCGGGCTGTTATGACTTGGTTTAAGCGATGCTTTATGTAAATGTGACAGCATTAAAGAAAGGCTAAACAAGACATAGGTTAAAAATAAACCCCTGGGTAAATGACAGTAATGATCATAGAGAAATGTACAATTCGAGGGTGGACAGAGAATCATTGTCAAATCACTTCAGAATAGCCACCCCACCCCCACATTCAGGACATCTCTCTTCCCTAGGCCTGCCTCAGTGCTTCAGATTCTGCTGTTGTCATTCGTCCTTTTGGGTGATAGATGCTTGCTTGTAGGATTCCTTGTTTTGATACAAACACCTATTATACTAGAACTAGAGGCCCAGTGCATGGATTCCTGCACTCAGAGGGTTCCCTCAGCCTGGCCTGAACCCTCTTCCAGTCCGGGACACCTTGAGGGATGTCCACCTGCTGGCCTAGGCCTGCTCCCTGAGCCTAAGCTGGCAGTCAGACATCCCTCTCACAGTCTGGGACCCCTCGGGGGATGTCCACCTGCTGGCTTAGGCCCACTTCCCGCGGGGAGTGGGACTAAGCTGCAGTCGCACATCCTTAGCGGAGGAGGCAGGAGAGGCTCCGGTCACAGCTGGATCTCACAGAGTCAGACTGGCTTGTGACTAAGTGGAGCTCCCTCCATGGGAGCATGTTGACCACTAGGGGGCAGCTCCTGCATTGAGTGTCTGCCCCCTGGTGATCAGTGCACATCAGAGAGACCAGTCAATTTGCATATTACCCTTTTATTATATAGGACTAGAGGCCTGGTGCATGGATTTGTGCACTGTGGGGTCCCTCGGCCTGGCATGCACCTTCTTGCAATCCAGGACCCCTTGGGGGATGTTGGACTGCCGGTTTTAGCCTGTTCCTTGCAGGCGAGGCTAGGGATCCCACTGGTGCATGAATCTGTGCACCATGCCTCTAATATTCATATAAGATCTTCGGTTAATCTTTTCCCACCCTCTCCCCTCCCCGCTTCCCTCTGAGATTCATCAGTATGTTCCATGTTTCCATGCCTGTGCATTGAGCATCTGCCCCCCTGGTGGTCAGTGCACATCATAGCTACCAGTTGAACGGTCGAACGGTTGAATGGCTGAACGGTAGGTCAGTCGCTTAGACTTTTATATAGATACATAAATTTTTCTATGAGGTTATTTCCCACAATGCAGCAGTGTTTAGCAAGATGGGCCAGACAGCTGGAAAGCACACACAGGCAGTGTTAACCAGCAGAGGGAAGATGAACAAAGACAGTTGACTGAAGGTCACTGAGCCAGAGGGTTGGGCGGGGTTGTTGAGGGAGGACTTCAAGCCACTGCTCAGTGGAAAGACAAAGGCAGAAAAAGGCAGCAAAGATGCGTCTGGATCTGGGCTAAAAACCTGACCATCATGTCTTACGTCAGCTTTGGCTTCAATAGACAAAGAGATACGGATGCATTTATCTTATTTGCCATGGCTTGCTTCTTTGCGTTGGGGTCTTTGCCACGGTTCTAACGGCATTTCCTTAATTTCTTTCTTTGCTCTTTGGAGTCTCTATGTGAAGTCTGTTTGGCTGAGGCTGGTGAGATAAGTACTTATGTCCTGCATGTTGAATTTTGGTGACCTTGATCAGCAGGGCCAACAAATTTTCCCATTGCAATTTGAAACAGTCCCAAAGCAATAAATTGCAGCCAGAATGAAGTCCACCCAAGGATGAAATCCATTGTGATTAAAAGGTAAGGTTAGCTAGGAAGAGATTAGACATTTTGTTTATGACACTCATACATTTGAAAATATATAAAAGAAACACTGAATGAACACAACCTAGGAAGGCTGTATCTTTAAAACAAAGCCCTCATTTTCAAAAATGAGTGATGGTATGTGACAAGGTGGAAAAGACCATGTGAGAACGAATGTTTCAAGGGAACTTGGCACACGGCACAGCTAGCCTTTTCACAGAAGAAGGGGATTGGATAGCGATTTGTCCTCTTCTTCATGTAGTGTCCACAACCTAGTCAGGGCAGGGACGGCTTTGTGAAAACTGCAATGCAATGATGTTCACCAGCAGGCAAGGCATCTACTTGTGAGTTCAAAAGAGCAAGACTCCATATGAGGGACATGCGTGCAACTGTCATCACAATCAATTTTAGAACACTCTTGTCACCCTCAAAGGAACCTGGTACCCACCATCAGTCATCTCCCACTTACCCTCTTGTTCTCCCTTTCTCACAAATCCTAGGCAACCAGTAATTTACTTTCTGTCTCTATAGATTTACCGATTCTGGACATTTCAAATAAAAGTGATTCTACAATGTGTGGGTGTCTATGACTGGCTTCTTTTACTTAGCACAGAGTTTTCAAGGTTTATCCATATGGTAGCATGTATCAGTACTTCATTCCTTGCTATGCTCATGTAATATTCCATTATACGGATAGACCACAGTTTATCTGTTCATCAGTTAATGGGCATTTGAGATGGTACCACTTTCGGGCGATTTCAATAAAGTGTCCAAATGTTTGTGTAGACATATGCTTTTCCTTCTCTTTACTATAAACCTGTGGGAAATGCTGCTGGTCAGGTAGTTGCTCTAGGTCTAGCCTTTTGAGGAAGCACCGGACGGTTCCCCACGGCGACCGCACACAGTTACATTCCCACCAGCAGCATATGAGGGCCTTGATTTCCACATGTCCTCACAAACACTTATCATTGCTATTGCCCATTCTCTTCTGGGGCACACAGCAACTCTGCAATGAGGAGGTGGGCTATGGGGCATGGGTATTTGAAATCTGGGGGACAAAGCAAGAATCCCTGTTCTCCTAAAAGCAGGTGGTCCCGTGGGCCTGCTCCGAGAATCCATTATTACTTTATGCTACCATTTTTTCCTTTGCCTTTTATGCTGCTTTAGTAGTTGAAAAGATTTTTTCTATTAAAATTAAAAATACTTTCTAGATCAAAAAGTCTACTTTATTTGAGATGATATCCTATAGAAATAAAATCACCTGATCTTAAATATACAGGTTTATTATGGCACTGTTGCACAAATTAAATTAATTGGAAAGTGTACCATAAAGGGAGTGGCTGAGTAAGTTGTAGATCCCTTGCATGTGGCTAGCAGACAAGACATAGAGGCTGGGCCTATATGTTCAGATCTGGAGGGAGGCCTATTCCATACATTTTAAGTAAAAATACAAGTTGCGGAGTATGATCCCATTTTTGGAAACTAAGGTAGAGAGCCAACGAATTACAGAAGTGCTTCTGGTTGTGAGCATGAATAAAAGTGAAGAAAGTTAAGTAACTGTTCTGATGGATCGTTTAGAAGGAATTGTAAGTGAAGGAAATGAATAATTCTTTATTTTAGAGCTCTGAATTTTTACTGTTCAGAATTTCACTAATTTCAAAATGTAAAGAAAAATTAAAGTCTATCTTCTTTTTAAAACTATATTTTCCTGACTTGCTGCTTAATAGCTTCTGTTCAATAATTAGAAATAATTAATTTATTACCTTCTCTTGGAGATCCTGGGCTTTAGAAACCCTTCCTAGTTTATTGTAAAGAAATGAAGTACTATAAGAAAAACAGGAGCAATGTTTGTCTCGCTATCAGTTTTTGAATTATCATTTCAATGCTTTCTTTCCCCATTATCATATATGGGCTTTGAAAAAGATAATATACTTATGACATGATAAAAAACACTTCCTATATAGTCACAACCCCCAAAACTAAGCATGGGAAATGGATAGAAGAATCAATAGGAACTTAATACACGGGAATAATCTAGAATCGTCTTCAGGTGTTCTCCTTTGTCATTGTGAGCTTGGATGGAGTGATCTGTTCTCAGACATGGAGTGACATTTCCTGCAAGGGTGCAGTGTAACACAAAACTACAAATTGGGCAAACAGCCCTTACTTGATATTTGTAGAATTAGTGTCACCACCACCTTACCTGGAGTTCCCTTTCCTGCTGTGTTTGCAAAATGATAAGGAGATCACACAGTAATAGGAATGTATGTTAGTTTTCCCCTTCAAGTCCTAATGCATATTTTATGGGACACTCCAAACGCTTTAACCTTCTTAAGTTAAATTTGTCAACTGTTTGAACAGAATACCCATCTTTGAACATGCGATAGAAATTTCAATGAGGGCATAAATCTTTACTTGTAAGTCCCTACACAAAACTACATTTAAAAAATGGCTCTACCCAGCAAAGCTATCATTTAGAATCGAAGGACATATAAAGAGCTTCCCAGACAAGAAAGAGCTAAAGGAGTTCTTCATCACCAAACCTGTATTACACAAAACATTGAAGGATCTTCTTTAAGAAGAAGGAGAAAAAAAATATGAACAATAAAATGGCAATAAATACATATCTATCAACAACTGACTCTAAAAAAAATAATAATAAATGAACAAGAAGAACAGAAACAGCCTCACAGATACTGAGAACATATTGATGGTTGCCAGATGGGAGGACAAGTGGGGGATGGGTGACAAGGTGAAGGGACTGAGAAGTACAAATTGGTGGTTACAGAACAGTTGCGGGGAGGGGAAGCTCAGCATAGGGCAGTGGTCGGCAAACTGCGGCTCGCGAGCCAAATGAGGCTCTTTGGCCCCTTGAGTATGGCTCTTCCACAAAATACCACATGCGGGAGCGCATGTACAGTGCGATTGAAACTTCGTGGCCCATGCGCAGAAGTCGGTATTTTGTGGAAGAGCCACACTCAAGCGGCCAAAGAGCCGTATGTGGCTTGCAAGCCGCAGTCTGCCGACCACTGGATAGGGGATAGAGTCAGTGACAGTCTCATAGCTATGTAGGGTGTCAGATGGGTATGAGAGTTACTGGGATGATCACTTACTAAGTTAGGTAATGTCCAATCACTGGGTATACACACCCGAAACTAATATAATAGTGTGTGTCAAATGTCATTGAAAAAAAATGATTTAAATTAAAAAAAAAATGAAACAAAATTAACTTGATGAGAAGCACAAGAAGGAAGCCCAAGTATGTTTGCGAGGAGAGGAGCAGGATTGGGAGGAAAGCCCCGAGCAGAGGCCTTCCCTCCAGGGTGAGACTTGGGAAGCCCCAGGGGAGGGCAGACGCGTGCACAGCAGGCCTGATGGCTCCGATGGGAGCAGGCAGGCGCCGAGTCTGCGAACTGGGAAGGAGAGCATCTTCGTAAGCGCCCACCGCGAGGATTTCCATTCCCAGCCGCAGAGCACGCGGTTCTGATCCTGGCAACCCCTGGGCATTAGACACACAGCTCCCGAGCTGGTTTTGATCAAATGCGCTCTGGAAATGAACTTGCTTCTTACTTTACTTAGTAATTACTGCTGTGGAAGAATCCAAGAAGCGGGGATGATAACATGCCTGCAACAGACCTGCTGCCGTCTGTCTGCCAGCGACGCTGCAGGAGGAAGTGGTATAAATATGCGTGGCTTTGGCAGGAAGCAGCAGCTCTGCAAGAATTGTAAAGGCAGCCCTGGCCGGTTTGGCTCAGTGGACAGAGTGTCCCAGGTTCAATTATGGTCAAGGGCGTGTACATTGGTTGTAGGCTCAATTCCCGGCCCTGGTTGGGGTGCATGTGGGAGGCAACCGGTGGATGTGTCCCTCTCACATCCATGTTTCTCTCTGCCTCTGCCCCCTCCCTTTCAATCTCTCTGAAAAACAAAATCGTGAAGGAAGTTGTGCAGCGATTCACAACATGGATCCCGAACTGGCTGCGTGGCCAGGAACCAGGTACACGTTTAGCAGTGAGTAGGGGCTCAAGACAGCAGACCAATCAAGGCCCAGGCAGGGGGAAAGGATTACCCGTGCTGTGCCAGGAGGAGGGCTCTAAGCCATCTCTATCTGCTCAACCTTCTGGCAGGTGATCTACAAGATCAGTTGGCCACCAAGCCACAAAGAAGCCACAAAGAACGCCTTGCCCAGCTAATAGCCCAAGTTAGTTAACCATCAGTGGGGCGGGGGAGCTGGGGAGGGAGCGAAGGAGGGAAACATTAACTGGAAACAATGATAAACTGGGGCCATTTAACTTGTGTCTTTAAGCGCAGAAGTTTAAGGTTGGGCAAACATGACCCTCTAAACCCCTTAATCCTGCCGCTGACATTTATTGTGACTCGGGCGGATTAATCATTGCGATCTCCACATGAATCATTTTAAGGAGTTAATATTTAAAAGTCATAAACTTCAGAGTCGCAGCAGTAATTAGTCCGGTGGATCTCATTAATGCTGCAGGTTTGGGTCTTTCTTTTTACCACCCTATTTTCACAAAGAAAGAGTCTGCTCAGCGCCAGTAAGGACGGTTTCAGAAAACACGGGAAAGGATGTAGATTCCTCTCGTGTTTGTGTGATGACAGAGGTGAGGAGGAACGCCGGGGAAATGAAGCGTTCGGGGCAGAACTGGAAATTCATAGCAGCATTAGGAGCTGAATGGTAAGACCATATGGTCATATTTCTTTTGAAGTCTAGGATCCGTTCCCATTATTCACCATAATGGCATCCAAGACTAAACTAAATCGCAGTCTTTAAAATTAAAAGCATTTTGCTCTTGGCTCTCAAATCTTCCTCTTTGCCGATTTCCAACATGCCCGAATGTGTCATCTATTTTCATAATGCAAAAAACGCAAATAAATAACAGAAATAAGAAGAGGAAGAGAAAATAATGTCTTTCCATCCCACTTCCAAAGCGGAATAAAATGGTCCTGAAAAACACAGAATTAGTATCTTTAAAGCCTTTATTCGTATTATTTTTGCATCTGTACAAGGCCCCTGGTGGCATTCTAAAACAATACGTACTCCTTTCATGGTTCACATTTAACAAATAGGAATTTAATTCTGCTGACCTCTCTGGAACATAGAGCATGCAGAAAGATTTTAAAGTTATTTAGCATTTTAGTGATATTCTAGCAATAAAGCTGTCAAAGAAAATATATCTAAGAGCTAAAAATGGGTGCCTTTTTTCTGTTTAGAAATTGATGGAAATATCTGAAAGGCACAGTCCCACGTGTACGCCACCCACCCCACATCGTCCCTCAGCACAATCCTGACTGGGCTGTGGACACTACTGCCTTCGTGGGCGAAATGTCTTTATCCAGCAAAACTTCACACTCAATGGCAGCAGCGACCGCTTTTACCGGTAGGAGGACCGGGGCTCAGCAGGGCCAGTGTGCGGCTGCCCCAGCACCAAGTGAAACCTCACTATTGGTGAAGCTGGAGGACAGGGAGAGCACAAACCCCAAACATTCCATGAGCAACCACACCCGTCTCCCATGCTCATTAGCTTTTGTCCTTGAAGGGATTAGCTGCTTAGGTAAATTTTCTCTGCAGTGAAATCCACAAATATGAAACGCAGAAGTTTAAGGTTGCACTTCAGTGCATTTTAACAAATGCATCCACCAGGAGCCCAAACAAAATGGGGCACATCTATCACCTCCTCCCCCAAATCCTCCCATCCCACGCAGTCAACCCCAGCCCCACAGGCAACCGGGGCCCTGACTGCTTGGACAACAGATTAATTTTTTTTTCTGTCCTTGAACTTTGTATAAACGGAGCCAGGCAGTATGAACTCTGGATCCTTTCGCTTATTGGAAGGTTGCTGAGCTTCTCCCGGCTGTGGGGGGATCAATCCATGGGCCGTTCTTTTGTGCGGCCAAGGTATAGTCTACCGCGTGAATATGCTACCATCTTTCGCATCCGTCCACTAGGTGACTCCAGTTTGGGCCGGTTATGAAGCTACGCTTTCATTTGTTAGGGGTAAATGCTTGGGACACAATTTGCTGGGTCAAGGGGTTAGGGGAGATGTTATTTTTGACTTTATATAAGAAATTGCCAGTTTCTAAGGAAATTGTGCCTTTTTAAAAAAAATTTTACACTCCCATCAGCAATATACACGAGAGTTCAGTTATTCCACATCCTCACCAATGTTTGGTGCTTAGGGTCTTTGTAATTTTAGCCATTCTCATGGGTGAGTGGTAGTGTCTTATTGTGGTTTTAATTTTCAGTTCCCTGATGGCTAATACTGTTGAGCATTTTTTTCATGTGCTAATTAAACATTGTTGTCTTTTCTGTGTAGTTTCTGTCATAAGATTTTTGCCCACTTGAAAACTGCACTTTTGGTCATTGATTTATGGGAGCTCTTTATATTCTGGATACAAGTCCTTTGTAACACATGCATGTGCATGCACAACTTTCAGGCTGCATCTTGCCTTTTTTTTCTTTTTTTCTTGGTAATTGTAATTTTTAAATTTTGTTTTATTGCTTAAACTAGTATTACAAAGAGTATTACAACTTCTGATGAGTAGAAGTTTTAATTTTGATAAAGTCCGATTTATCATTTTTTTTCTCTTACGTTTAGTCCTTTTTATGACTGCTTCAACCACCCATGCTTACTCCATGGTTGCAAACACACTCAAGAACACATTTACTTGTTTGCTGTGGTTTTCAAAAAACTTTATAGAAATGAGGTGAAATAACCGGAAATGATGGGGTTTGACCCTGGGTATGTCTGGCTCTGAACTCACTGGCTCTGGGCTGAGGAATGTGTTCAGTGAATTTTGGTCTCAGTTGTATTCATCTACAATGTGGACTTAGAGGACCTCAAAGACCTTCCATCAGATACGTCTGTGCAGACAGAGGCAGAGGAGGGCAGCCACTGGAACACAGCAAAGCTGAGGACATCAGACCGGCTCCCGCAGTCCAGGGAGGAGGAAGCGGGGGAAGAAGCCGCGGGTGGAAGTGGAGTAAACTTCCCTTTAGTGCCCGGAACTCTTGGTCTACATTTCATCCCTAAACTAACTCAGAGCCTTTGCCATCTCCCGCCTCAGCTCCCACAGTGGAGTTCACCCCGAGTTGAAAGCCACACGCAAGACAGCGGGACATGAACCCCTGCATCTGCCTGTCTGAGCGGGCTTCTTCCCACTCGCCGCGTGCAGACCCAGCCTGCGCGGCTCCTCGGAATGACTGTTGGCCTTTGACCTTTGGCGATTTAAAATCCGCAGGTTTTCCCTCATAGCCCCGCTCGCCAAAGATTTTGCCTGCCCTCCCTCCCTCCCTCCTTCCCTCTCTTCTTTCCTTCCTTCCTCCCTCCCTTCCTTTTTTTCTTCCTATATTTCTATAAATAGATTTTATTGTGTTTATTCCACATACTTTTAAAGCCATTTTGAGTCAAGGGTTGAGGAAAGTAGTTGATAAATAAGTTGCTCTTTTTTAAGAGTCTTACTAAGCCCGAACTTCACAGCTGTACAGCAAGTCCTTGCTTTAGGAATGCATCCGTTAGCTGTTGACACGGAGGAGTAGACATTTTCCCATGAAAACGACATGGAGGAAGCCAGGATGGAGCAGGCACATCTGTGCAGTGACCTGTCTCTGAGGACCCGACTGACAGCACTAGGGCAGGACTCCACCCTATGAGGCTGTCGCTGAGAAATGCTTTGTCCCAACCAGGAAAACCTCTCACCACAATAGCCTCTTCCATTAGTTTCCTGCTTCCCAAGATGGGAAGTTGGCTGGCTGGCCTTGTCCCCTGGTCCAACTCCCAGTGGACCTCCCGGTATGGGGGACAATTTGCATATTAGTCTTTTATTATATAGGGTGTGTATATATATATATATATATATATATATATATATGTGTGTGTATATATATATATATATATATATATATATTAGATGATTTATGGACTGTAAACACATTCCCAATACATATACTAATTTTGCTTATGGCACTTCCATGTACATATAAAATATTTTACATTACACAAGCTGTGGAGGCCTTTTCCTCTGGATTGCCTGTTTCTATTGGAATGGCTCCCCCATTCTCGGGCGTGCATACAGTCCCCGGGGCAGGCTGCGCAGGCTCACCGCCACTCCCCGGCTCTGCCTCTTATAAAAGCTGGAAAGTAAATATAGTAAATGCTCCCTCTCCTGCAGCTCAGCGTAGCCGAGTGGAACGGCTCGGAAAAAAGAGATGTCGGAGGAAGGCGCAGGGGAGCAAGAAGACACAGCCTGCTGCCGGACGCCTTCTCACCTTCGCTGGTCTCCATCTCACCCAGGAATACAGAGCCGCAGCCAACACCTGCGCCTCCCCAGACAAGCCCGCAGGCTAAGGATGGCAGAGCACACACCCCCAGGAGGAACCCGGGTCCTTGACAGCAGCCGCCTCTGGGCTTCCGTTTGATGAGAAAGTAATTCTGTTAGGTGTTGAAGCCATTGTTTCTGGGGCTTTCTGTGGCTCTGGGGTCGACTGGTTCCTATGTTATTCAGCCTCTCAAACCAACTTCTAGAATTCGTACTGCTTTATTTTTTACGTTTGACTTTAATCTATCTTAATTTATTTTTGAATATGCTGAGATATATGGGTCCAACTTTATATTCTTCCAGATGGATGGCCAGTTGTGCCAGCACCATTTATCAAATCCTACTGAATAGAAAAAACATTTTTTTGTTTTATACCAAATTTCCCTATATAATGGGATCCATTTCTGAAATTTTAGTTTATCCCATTGATCAATTTGTCGTTGTTTATGCCAATATCATATAGATGTGATTACACTGAGGTCATAGCATACACACACACACACACACACACACACACATATATATATACACACAACCACACACCCACATATATACACACACATATATACACACACACATATATACACACACATATATATATACACACACACATATATATATATACACACATGCATACACACACACACATATGCCATTTGATCTTCACTATTTATCTTTTAAATATATTTTTGGCTATTTTCAGACATTTATTCCTCCACATGAATTTTAAGATCACAATCTTCAATTAAAAATTAGCCTGACTTCTATGCACTTATTTTTCACGAATTGATATTCTTATATCATCCTTTCTATCTAAAAACACTATCTTTATACTTATTCAGATCTTTTATTTTTACATCTTTCAGTAATATTTTATAGCTCCCTTCATGTTGGGTCCCACACCACTCTTATAAAATTTGTTCCAAAGAATTTTATAGTGTTTGTTACCATTCTGTAGATAATGTGTTGACTTACAAGTTAGCCAATTAGTGCTTAATAATTATTTAAAAATAGTATGGGACATGCATCAGATATTATTCTCAGTAGCTGACTTATAATAACTCATTTTATTATCAACAAACTGCAGATTGAACACTAAAGCTCAATCCACATAGAAGAAAATTGAAGCCCAGAGAAATGAACTAATTTGTCCAAGCATGTCACTTGGCCAAAAATATGTCACTTGCCATTCAGCTAATGAGTGGCAGATCTAGGACTCAAACACAGATCCTTTCTTAACTGCTATGCCATAGTACCCGTGATGTCCATATACTTATCATATATTCATTCAAGTAACAATTTGCTTCAACTTTTATTACTAGAGACACATGGTTTTTGTATGTATACAATGACTCATATATTTAACAAAAGTACCAAATTAACTTTTCCCAAATAAATATATATTATTTCATTATCTTTTCTTACTAAAAAATAAAATTGCTAAAATGTCTAAAACAATTTTGAATACTAATTGTGAGAGGAGATGAGCCTTCCTTAAGATCCCAATTATAACTGAATGCTCCTAGGGTCTCACCATTGACAAAGCTGTTTCATGTTTTCAATTGTCCACCTTACATATGACTAATGGATTTGTTTTTTCTTCTCATGTTACTTCCTAAGTTTCATTTTAATAAGTTTTATGGTCTCTAAGTTTTATCCCATACCTTTTCATCATCTATTGATAAGATCACATTTTTCTACTTTGATTTATTAATCTAACTAGAGGCCCAGTGCACGAAATTTGTGCAAGGGGCTTGGCCACTGCAGCAGCAGCGGCTTGCCTCGGCTCTCGCAGCCCCGGCTTCGTCCGGAAGGTCGTCCATTCTAATCAGCATATTACACTTTTATTATTATAGATATTTATTTAGGATTTTACACATCTATGGAGAAGATAATTTGGTCTAGGTAGCTTCTTTTATGTACTGTTTTAATCAAGTTTTACAAGGAAGGGCATGTCAACTTCATCATGTGCACTTTAGTGCTTTCCGTGTTTCTGGGTGTGTGTTGTGTTGAATAGCTCTTTGGACATCGTACTTAGTTGTGCTTTGAAGGTTAAGTAAAATTCTCCTAGGGACCCAGGAATCTGCCTTTTCCTTTTCAATCGTGCCCCCTTTTAATGGCCTTTTTAATCTCCTCTGAGGTAACTGATTTTGGCAAGACGTCTCCATGTTTTGAAATAATTTCGGGTTAATTACACTTTGCTAAGAAAAAAAGATAAATTCCCCTAGAGCGTTAAAATGTGCTGTGAGAACAGGCCCTTGTAGTTGTTACAATGTCTCCAGCGTCTCCCCTTCCTTTCTCCTTATTCTTTCATAGGAATCACGAGGGGCTTTCTATTTCCTTAGTCTTTTGAAAGAATCAGCTTTTATGTTTGCTTCTAATTTTAGTTTTATCTTGAATATCTACCTCTTTCCATTTCCTTTGGTTTATTTTTCTGATGTTTTACTCATGTCTTAAGATGTATGGTAAATTCTTTTTGTTGGTCTTCAGTCTTTAAATATGTTATTTAACAAGATATTTTCCCTCTGATTATGGCTTTCACGGACTCCTTATACATTTTGGAATAAGGGATTTTATTTCATTGCTTTCTACCGTTCCTTAGCAGGGTCTAAGAGTGTCATAATCCAGGGGGAGGGGCTTTGTTTATTTTTTTGTTATCTATTTCTAACTCTACTAAGTTAATATGAACAGGTACTTTGATTTATAAAGTGCCTATTTTTCTGATATTTTAATGTTTCTTTTTGTGGTTAAATGCACATTGGTTTCTATAGATATTCCATAGATATAAGAGAAATAGTGTCACTTCTATCTGACTGTTATCAATTTCTGAATTTGTATCTTTGCTTAATTTTTATTAATAGTGTATAATTGCTCTTATTTTTTGCCTCCGAGATTTATCCGATTTTGAAAGAAGTAGACCAAAGTATCCCACAACAAATTTATTTTAACACCATTTAAAAAAATAGTTCTTACTGTATTCAGTTAGCTATATTGTTTAATGTTTGGAATTTAAGACTGTTCATCCTTCTGTCTTTCATCACTTCCTCACTGTTCCTCTTTATCCTGTTTTGTGTTTTTATTTGTAGATTCTACTTTTCCTCATGTTAAAATTGCTATTCCTGCTTTCTTTTTGTTTGTATTTACTTAATATATCTTTATCCGTCTCATTATTCTTTTAATTTTTTCTTTTTTCATTTGTTTTTTATTAAACTTTTTTAAATTGAATTTATTGGGTGTGACATTGGTTAATAAGATTTTGTGACAGCATGGATGGTCCTGGAGAACATTATGCTAGCTGAAATAAGCCAATCAGAGAAGACATATACCATATGATTTCACTTATATGTGGAATCTCATGAACAAAATAAACTAACAAACAAAACAGAAACAGACTCATAGAGGCAGAGGACAGATTGACAGCTGTCGGAGGGGAGGGTGGTTGGGGGCTGGGTAAAAAACGGTGAAGAGGTTAAGCAAGAAACAAACAAAAACCCGCAATCCTCATAGACACAGACAAGAGCATGGTGATTAGCAGAGGGAAAGGGTGGGAGCAGGTAGAAGAGGTAAAGGGGGGCTGAATGGAGATGGGAGAAGACTGACGTTGGATGATGGGCACACAATACACTGTACAGGTGGTGTGTTACAGAATTGTGTACCGGAAACCATCTCATTATCCTCCACTATTTCTTATCATTATGTCTGTTTCTTATGAAGACCAATAGCTTTTATAAGCAGACTGAATAGTTTTGGTAAAAAAAAATCCAGCACATTTTCATTTCACGTTCATCTACATTTGACTCCTTCCGTCTCGTTTCATGGTGATTCATGATCCTACAGGTTTCCTTTTTTTCCTTGGAGCTGTTGTTGCTAAATTGATCGGATTGCTATTCACTCCCCTTTCCCCCTGCTAATTAGCTAGGTCTATTGTGCTTTTTTTTTCTTTTTTTAAAAATTGTAGTAATGATTACCTGCCTTTTCCTGACATTCATATTCAAATACATGTTTTTCATTATTACACGTGCAAGGTAGCAATTATTTCTCTGCACTTGGGCTCCATTCCATAACCCCCCCCCCCCCTTTTCAGCTCTGACTGGAACACCTTCCCTCCCACTTTCCTCCACCTGCTGGATGGTGCTGAGATGGGGAAGTAGTTTTAGTTGTCGCCTGCTTTTGTGTTCCCCTCCTGGTGCTTCTTACACATTTTTAGTTGCTCCGTCATCATTGGGATTCCAAGGCATGTAGGGTGGGGCAAAGGCAGGCTTACAGTGGTGAACACGTGAAACGGGTTATTCCTGTATTAATGATTAATTATTGCATTATTTTCCATACAAACAACCGGAAGCCTACGTTTGCCCCACTCCCCTTTAAAATTTTAGTTTGTAAATCACTGTTTCCCCTCCTTTTCATAGCAGAGTATCTGATTCCGGTAGGATCACTCCTTCAGTGCTTCCTTAGATGGTATCCATTGGTGATACAGTCTCTGAATCTTTGCATGCTCTGAAATACCGTGCATTTCCTCTGGGAGACGAATGGTACCTTCTCTGTCTGTAAGATCCCTGAGTTGTAGATGTTAGCCCATTGTCTTCCAGCTTCCACTGTTGCAGAGGAGAAACTCACCCATCTTATTTGTGTTTCTTTTGTAACTAACAAGTAACCTTTTCTTTTCTCTCTGGATTTTGTAAAATAACTTTATCCATGAAGTTAAATAATTTTTCTAGGATGTGCTCAGGGGTGTGTGTGTGTGTGTGTTTCCTTCTTAATTTTACCTGGAAATGTATTTTCCCTTTTGAGTTATTTCTTCTCCTTCGTCTTCCAAACTATTGATTTGAATTTCAAATTTCAAACTATTGACCACCCTCTCACCTTCAACTAATTCAATGAATCTATTATATCTTTTTGGTTTGTAAATTGCAGCTCTCTCCCTAGCATTTAGCTGTTATTGTTGGTTTTGTTGTTCCTTTGTGTTCCCATTCTCTTATATAATTTTGATTTTGGTTCTCATTTCCTCTCCCATCTCCATTGCTCCTTTCCCTTGGGTGCTTCCTGATGTTTGTTTCTATCCCCCCCCACCCCACCCCCCTCCTGTGTGCGGGGTGCCATGAAGCAAGCCTGACTCTCCTGGGTGCCTTATGACACCGGAGGAAGTCCCGTGAGACTCTAGGGACACCTTTCCACTCCCCAGTTCCCTTGTTGGACTGCCACAGATCTAAGTGGAGAAACTGCGTCTGCTTAAGTCCCCCCAGCTCCTAGGGAATGAGGAAACCAGCTCCTCAGGCCCACGGGGAGGCAGGGAGCCCCTCTCAGGCCCGAAAAGCCAGGCGTCCTTTCTGATCCCCACCCTAGGTCTCCTCCCCATCCTGGGCTCTCACCTGGGGAAAAGCACCTGCATCGGCTTTGCCCTTCAGGCCCCTAGTGAGTTCTAGGTCTCATCACGCCCTGATCAGGGCTCAGCTCACAGGAGGGAGGTGCTGGCTGTGGGATGCTGGGTGAGGCGTCATTCCAGCCACCATCATGCCCGGGGTCCTGGATATTTGCAGGCAAAGGCAGCCTGCTCCTCTAATGCCCTTTTCATTCGCAGGAGAGGGTTGTCCTTGGCCAGGGGAAGGTCAAGCACCTGAAACACTTACAGGAGAGACGGGACCGGAGCCAGGAGGCAGCCCACCGGGGAGGCGCCACATTGAGAAATCAGGGTGGGATCTACACTTGAACTGGCCTTGGACCAGCCGCGTCATGAGCTGAGAAGCAGAGGCAGGTTTGTAAGTGCTGGGGCAGCCGGAAGGGCCAATGGTGAGCAGCAGGAGACAGACAAATCCCCAGGCAACAGGAGGAAGGAGGAGAGAAGCCTGGGGTGAGCCCCCTCCAACATCAGTGAGCGCCTGCCCTTGCCCATCTGCCTTCCCCTGGCCCTTCCGACCTTGCTAATTTATTTTCTATTTTGCTCTCAGGAGTGTATAAATGGAGACGTAATGCTACACGTGTTTTAAATGTAACCCTCCTCCCTTGGCCATTCTATAGATGTAAGAATAAATGCTGAACTTTTCAGTTTGAAATTCTGGAATTCATAACCCCACCACCAAATTCTAACTGGTGAACATGTTGGGTTAAGACGGCTCAGAGGTGTTGTCCGCGGGCTATGGTTCTATGGAAAACGTGTCCTTATTGCAGACACCCCCTCTTCAAAAGTCACCCTCATGGCCAACATTCTGATTGGAGTGGATAAACATTCGCGTTTGGTCAAAAACACTGCAGGCAGTGTAATCGTGGGGGGGGGGGGGGGGGAGAGAGAAAGAGAGAGAGAGAGAGAGAGAGAGAGAGAGAGAGAGAGAGAGAGAGAGAGAGGGAGAAGGGTCTTTTATTTGATCATTGCTCCAAAAGTGTGGGACAATCTCAGGCAGCTGTTTCTGAAGAAATGTGTCTCAGGCCTGACAGGATAAATTCTCTTCAAGGGGGAATCAAAGAAATAGCATCCAAGAATGCAAAACAAGCCATTGTCGCCCTCACCCCATCACACCTACAGAGAGCTCCCCAGCTGCTAAAGAGAACTGTTTCCATCGCCCAATAAATCACATGAGGACATTTAAAGAGAAAGATCTGTGAGATCCAGTCAAATCACACATTACTGTGCAAATGAAATCATCCCAGCTTCCCAGGATCTAAAGATAACCGGGGCCCCAGCCAGTTTGGCCTGCAGACTGACGGGTCCCGGGTTCGATTCCTATCAAAGAGACATGCCCGGGTAGCAGGCTCCATCCCCAGTAGGGGGCGTGCAGGAGGCAGCCAATCAATGATTCTCTCATCATTGATGTTCTTATCTCTCTCTCCCTCTCACTTCATCTCTGAAATCAATAAAAAATATTTTTAAAAAATCTTAAAAAAGAAAAGATAACCTGGACTTAACAATAATCACCGGCCGGTGAGGAAAGCCATAAAAATGATTAAAATCAAATTTGATAATAGAGCATAAAATTGGTGAATAGAAATATAAAGCATCGCTTTTCTGGATTGGAATCCTTGTACTCGCATTAACGGGGTCCCTACTGCGCCCTCCCGAAGCCGACACTGCCTCTCCCTGCGTCGGGCACGGGACACGTGGGTTCAGGACTGACACTCCGTGGACAGGCTCAATCAGCAAGACTCTTTGGAACTGTTTCAACGGTCCTTGGCTACTATTAACATTTTTAATCTTTCATTTTTATTATGTGTCTGATGTCAGGAGCAGTGTCAGGAAGCACATTTTGCCAATTAAATAATTAATCCCACAGCATCCCTGTCAGGGAGGAAACACTGACATTTGTCAGGTTCAAAGAAAATGAGAGTCTAGGAGGATTTTCCGTGATGCTGGCGCGAGAAAAACAGACCCCGAGAGCCGACTTTCCTTCCACTGTTCCTGTTACAATCCTGCCCCGGAGCAAAGCCCAGTAAGAAAAGGTACGGCCACCCTCCTCCTCCCTCAGCCTCAGGGACCCATATCAGCTCTATTTCCTAAATATGCCTCAGTGCCCTCACCCCCTCCAGCCCACCGTCAGAACATGGAAGCATGGAGGCGACTGCTGAACCTCAGAGGGAAGGCGGGGGAAGGCGGGAGGGTGGGAAGAGATCAGCCAAAGAACTTGTATGCAGGTATGCACATGGGCACAGACAATAGGGTGGTGAAGGCCAAGGGCAGGGGCAGGCCAGAGGGGTCAGTGGGGGAAGAAAGGGGACATATGTAAGAGTTTCAACAATAAAGATTTAAAAACTAAAAAAAAAACCAAAATGGACTGACATTGACAAACCAATGGGGGCTTAGGATAGAAAACGGCCTGTTTCCGGCCTTGGCGAGTGCACCGAGGTTAGAAGCCTGCGCGCTAGGGACAGAGGGCCTGGGTTCCAGTCCCAGCTCGGCCACGGCACCACCACGGGCCTCCCCATGCCCCCAAGTCTCACTCTGTGACAGGAGGACACTACCCACCAGGGCCTTCCTCAGAAGTGGCCGAGGGGGGAATGGCAGTGTCCATGCCTGTGTGTCTGCCCACTGAGGGGTCAGGGCACGGGAGCTCTACATAGCAGCACAGTCCCTGTGTGTGTGTATGTAATGTTTTCTTTTTCTTTTTTAAATAAAATATATGTTTATTGATTTCAGAGAGGAAGGGAGAGAGAGAGAGAGATAGAAACATCAGTGATGAGAGAGAATCACGGATCAGCTGCCTCCTGCACGCCCCACACTGGGAATGGAGCCCACAACCCAGGCATGTGCCCTTGACCGGGAATTGAACCATGACCTCCTGGTTCCCAGGTCGATGCTCAACCACTGAGCCACGCAGGCCGGGCCCCGTGTGTGTTTGATATTCTCTGATTTATGAACACGTACGTTTAGGGACCTGTGCCTTCGCCTTTGACCTCTGTTCTGAAACCTCTAATCATGACTCCATTCACTGTTCCTGCCAGCGGCCTCCACCGCCACAGGAGGCTGGCTCGCTGTCTCTCCTGTCCCTTTTCATTCTCCTGTCCACGGCTTGGGAGGAGCTGAGCGATGGTGCTATCGGGTCCCTAAGAACTAAGTTCCAGGGTTCCCACAGGCGGTATCGCCATGCCATCCGCAACGGGCTCTCCGCGGGATTGGCGCTGCCCAGGAGGTGAACACGTCAGCTCGCTGTTTCTCACCCCCAAGCATCCTCGCTCTGCCCCGGGGCCTGGCTCGCGTGGGGTGGAGACACGCCTCCCAGCGCAGCCCGCCTCTTGGGCCCTTTTCCCTTCTAATGGCCTCCCACAGTGTGGTATTTCCCAGGAGGGCACTGAACAGCTGTTTTTGTTACAAAAAGCAGGAATTTACACTGGTTCCGATTGCACGCATTTCTACAACTGCCGGCTATTTTTTAAATCGGTGAAAAATGTACCCTGATGGTCTATATTGGCTGTGTAGATAATACGGAAGAAAAGAAAGTTGGGTTTAGAATTATAATGCAGTATACAATGAATTAAACCCCACTTAACAAGATCACGTATCTCTAATACATGTTCTATATCTTCCCCTAAAAACTGGATGAAAAATCTTAAGCTGTTTTGCCCCCTTCCATGAAATTGACACCTGTCAGGAAGGCATGCTTTAGGGGAGAAAAAAAATCCACTCTTTGGCAAATCAAATGAGTCTGCTTTGATGTGAACGGGTTTGGGCGAGCGAACGGCCTTTCAGTCTAGTTAGGATGGCTCTTCCCATAATGCATGGGGAATTTTCAAACTTTTGAATGATTTATTGCATTATTACTTTTTCTTACATTTGTTCCTGCCCAATATCAAACTGTTAGTCACAGTGTCTGTAAGGTGATTGGAAAAGGATGAAAATACCCTTTATCTTTGAAGTTTATGTTTCTTCATTTCCTGATTAAGTTGGCGAAGGGACGCCAAGCTCTCTGTAAATTGACTGTGCAATACCAGTATAAGAGGATTTTATTTTTATTAGCAGCAATCTTGCCCACAACTCACGACTGTATTAGAGGAAACAAAATATAACCCCCTGTGCCTAATTTAAAATGAGCTACTGTCTCAAAGCGTAGACATCGATAGGTTCTGGATTGTGAAGTAAAGCCACATAAGTCACTGCCAGCAGAGGACAGAGCGTAAAAACGTTCAACAAACGTATGCGACTGAACAGACCGTGGTGGGTTGTGCTATGGCAGTGGTCGGCAAACCGCGGCTCGCGGGCCACCAGCAGGGCAGGATGGGCCAGGAGATGACCCGAAGGAGACTTCCTCCTTTCTCATGAGGGAAAGGCCAGCTTCCTCCCCAGCAGCTGCTGCTCCCCTGCCCCAGTGCTAACTGCATAAGCTGTGTCCCTGAGCACCCTCATGAGGCTGCGAGACAGCCCTGGAGCCCTGGCTTCAAGTTCATGGGCAAACACCTGGCCACATCCGAAGTCCCAGACCGCACACATCCACGGTGGAGGTGCTGCCCAGCCGGCATGGCTCAGGGGTTGAGCAATGACCTATGAACGAGGAAGTCACGGTTAGATTCCCCATCAGGGCACAGGCCTGGGTTGTGGGCTCGATCCCCAGCAGGGGGCATGCAGGAGGCAGCCGATCAATGATTCTCTCTCCTCATTGATGTTTCTATCTCTCTCTCCCTCTCCCTTCCTTTCTGAATTCAATATATATATATTTTAAAAATGTGGCGTGGGGTCCCTGTAGTGCAGATATGGAATAGTATGTGATCATCTGAAAAAAATGTTTCAAAATCTGAGTCAGAGGATAGGACTGCGACCTCAGAATACAACCATGTCACGGTGAGCGGGGACAGGTGAGCACTCCGCTGCCCAGCGGCCTCCCCCTGCCCCCAAGCCGGCCTTGCTGGCCGGCAGGCACCTACCTTGTCTGCTGTACTCATCCGCTTCCCGGTGAACCAGGTCCTTCACTCTGTTCCCGTAGAGCAGCCGGGAGGAGTCGTGGTCGAAGGCCTTGAGCGTCTCGCTGGAGCTGTAGGACTTCTGCGTGGGCACCCTACACTCCTCGTTGTCGGCCGAGGAGTTGGTGTGCCGCCGCTCCTTCTCGCGCCTGCCCTTGGTCAGGGAGCAGTAGGGCCTCCGCTCCTTCACATCCATGCTTCATTCCTTCCGGGCGCACATGGGTCCTGGGGGCGGCGGGCGCTGCTCAGGGGGCGGCTCTCATCGGCTCTCTGGAAGGAGAAAAGGGGGGCAGGCGGTCAGTGTCCCCTTCATCTGGACACAGGCTCGCCCGGGCTCTGAGCTCAGTGGGTTGAGCATCCTCCCCTGCACCTCCAGGCCACAGGTTCCATTCAGCTCAGGGCAGGTGCCTGTTGGGGAATGGATGCCCAGTAGGGGGCGTGCAGGAGCAGCCAGAGGGGTGGTTCTCTTGCCTGGATGTTTCTCTACTTCCCTCCCCCTTCCCGTCTCTCAAATGAATGAAAAATATACTTAAAAAATTCGCTTTCAACAAGAAGTGAACATTGGTGGAATCAGTGTAAATTATCCTGATTATTGGGAGTTGAGGCATGTTTTCTGTTAGTGAGTTACGGGTGCTCGTTTAAGCTACTATATCTGAATTTCCACACTGATACAAAAAACAAGCTGAATGCAGCACTAATGCAGCTTACACCTGGCCTCAGCATGCTTGTTACATTTTCCACAATGGAAACATTTTCCCTTGTAGCATTTTCTTCATTTGTAAGTACTTTCCCTTCCTTTTTCTTTATAAAAAAATATTTTTATTGATTTCAGAGAGGAAGGGAGAGGGAGAGAGAGATAGAAACATCAATAATGAAAGAGAATCATTGATCGGCTGCCACCTGCACGCCCCACACTGGGCATCGAGCCCACAATCCGGACATATGCCCTGACGGGAAATCGAACCATGACCTCCTGGTTCATAGGTCAAAGCTCAATCACTGACCCACACCGGCCGGGCTCACAGGGTTCTTTAATGTGCTCCCAGCGGGGAATCCTACAGCCGCTTCTCCCTCGGGTCTCAGCTTATGTCTCCGCGGTCATGAGCCTTAATTCTTTCTGAGCCGTCCTACACCTTTCACGTGCAAATCTCTGCCTTCCGTCCAGCGGTAAGGACGGCCAGACTCTGAGCTGGAACCTTCACAGCCTCCCAGAGCGTTGCTCCTCCTGCACCCTCTTCAACCCAACAACACCCTTTCCTCCCCGAGCCACCAGAGCCGGGCTGCCTCTCAGGGGTCCTCGCTGCTCTGCTGTTGAGTGAGCTGGGCCAGAGGGAGTAGCTGCTAACCTCTTAGCTCGGTTGTTGGAATGGATCTTGACGTCCCACCTTTTCCTTCGATTGCATAAATCTGATCTTCAAAAACTAATATTATCCACAGACTCCTTCTGATTGATTACCCCCGTTAGTCTCTTTACAAATTCTCCTAATCGCTCTTAATCGAAATTGGATTTCTCTTAGTCTAGCTTTCCTTTCAGTTTAAGACTATCAATAATTTTAAGGTATGGTGATGGAGACTATTTTTATACATTAGGATTAAGACAACAATACACGGATTCACTCTTCTTATGCTAGCGAACAAGTTACTTTAGACAAGTATTTATTGAGTGACTATTACAGTCTCTTCTATGCCCTGAGGACCCACCATTGGCTGAAACAGCATGCCTGCCCTCGTGGAGTGAATGTTCAGTGGGGTCCGCAGGTACCTTCTTTCTAATAGAGTGAGCAAATATGTCTGAGTTCAACACAGATCTTGTCTCCGAAGTAGTCTGCATCTCACTGGCTGAAAGTCCATGTAGACCCTCAAAACTACATGATCATCAAAAAGCTCTTAATTGACCAGAAAAAAAAAAAAGCTAATTCAAGCATTTTTAGGAACAGAGCTTTGGGATTTGAGATCATTATAAAAGTTCCATTTTTTTTTTTGCCCCAAGTTGCCATCTATGTTAAAATCAGTGTTTCTACATATACATTGATGTATGCATTGTTATACTTTAAAATGGACTGATTGAAGCAAGGGAAAAGTGTTTTATGGTGTCTGTGTGTATGTTTTTTTACTGCAGTTTTGCTTCAGTTAGTTAGATCACCAGGCAGTGACTGGTAAATTCTAGTCTGCCGGCCAAAGCCATCTAATCAGCTGTTTCCGGAAATAAATTTTACTGGAACACAGCATGTTTGTTTCTTTATGGGTTGTCCTTGGCTGTGCCCGTGCCACAGAATCGAGTGGTTGTAACAGAGACTGTAGGAAATTGAATCATGTCTCCCAAAAAGACCATGTGGGTGTCTTAATCCCTAGTACCTGTGCATGGGACTTTATCTGGAAATATGGTCTTGGAGGTTATAATCAAGTTAAGCTGAGGTTATACTGGATTAGGGTGGGTCCTGAACCCAGTGACTGGCATCAGTATGAGAGACAGAAGAGGGAGGTATGGATACAGGAGCATACACGCAAACAGGGAAACAGGCCACGTGAGGACCGAGGCGGAGATTGGAGCGATGCAGCTACAAGCCAGGAAATGCAAGGGCTGCCGGCACCGTCAGAAGCTGGGAGAGAGGCTGGAATAGATGCTTCCCGAGAACTCCAGAGAGAGCACGGCCCTGCCACCATCTGGATTCCATGCTTCTGCCTTCAGAGCTGAGAGAATACACTTCCGTTGCTCTAAGCCAGTGGTCGGCAAACTCATTAGTCAACAGAGCCAAATGTCAACAGTACAACGACTGAAATTTCTTTTGAGAGCCGAATTTTTAAAACTTAAACTATATAGGTAGGTACATTGTTATTAACTTAATTAGGGTGCTCCTAAGCCAGTGGTCGGCAAACTGCAGCTCACGAGCCACATGCAACTCTTTGGCCCCTTGAGTGTGGCTCTTCCACAAAATACCGACTTCTGCGCATGGGCCACGAAGTTTCAATCGCACTGTACATGGCCGCCCGCACGTGGTATTTTGTGGAAGAGCCACACTCCAGGGGCCAAAGGGCTGCATGTGGCTCACGAGCTGCAGTTTGCCGACCACTGCTCTACGCCCCCAAGTTTGTGGTAATTTGTTACTGCAGCCAAGGAAGCTAAGGCAGAGACCTGATGGCCTGCAAAGTCTAAACTACTTACACTCTGGCTTTGTTGTTGTTATTGTTGTTGATCCTCACCCAAGGATATTTTCCCATTGATTTTTAGGGAGAGTGGAAGAGAGAGGGAGAGACAGAGAGAAACATCAATGTGAGAGAAACACATTGATTGGTTGCCTCCTGCATGTACCCCAATCAGGGCCCAGGGCAGGGGAGGAGCCTACAACCAAGGTACGTGCCCTTGACTGGAACCTTTTGGTCCGCAGGCCAATGCTTATCCACTGAGCCAAACAGGCTAGGGCTACCCTCCAGCTCTTTAGAGAAAAAACTGCCAATGTCTGAGGTAGACCATGCACACTTCCATTCTGTCTTTATTTGTCCCTTTGGGTCCATGAATGTTAAGACTATTCTCTTTTCTATATAGTTCACGATACTGTTTTACAATTTTGCAAATGAGATAATCAATACGTTCTTTAACAGAGTGATGTGAACATATATCATCCCTTAGTGAAGATGCATCCTTGCGGTAATGTTACGAATGTTTACAAATCGATGCCAATTAAATCGATGCATGTTAAAAATGAGTGACGAAAAGATGGTTGTAGGCGTACTTGAGCTTTACAGAACATCTCTAGCACCAAATACTGTATCTGAGTCATCTTTATTTGTGAAGCAATCCTCAGTGCCATGATAAATCAAGACATAGGACTCAAAGACACCACCAGAGACAAAGCCATTTTGATCTCAGAGGGATTTCAAACTGAAAAGCCCTTTGCACCCGTCTGTCCATTTGTGTATGTCGTTTGAACTCTTCAAGGAGTTCGATTGCACTGTAATGTTTGCAGCCACCGATTTCCCTCGGAAGCAAGTCAATGAGTTCCATGTGACTTCAAAGGCAGTCCTCTGCCATCTCCTGCACTCAAGGCTGGAGACGAGAAGGTTAAAAAGTGTAGCACAAAGTTGTTGGAGCACTTTGGTGGCCACTGCATGGTCCTCCACCAAAAAGAGGGTCACTGTGAACTTTTTAGCATAAAGCACTTAACCTTCCTGCCTCGGTGGGCAGGGCTTGTGAAAAATAAGGAAAGCCATTAGGGAGAAAGTTGACCAAACACTTTTGATTGAATTGGCTGCCACAACTACGTGACAATACCAATCTGATTTGGTTCATTTTCATTAGCTCCTTGAAAAACAACTCAGTTAAAAACCATAACACTCCTTTAGAAAACACAGCTGGTCTTAAAGCAAATGCCATTATATGGTTATTTGCTTTTCCTCAATCTCTTGCAATGTATCTGATCCACTGAGGGAGTGGGCAGGCAGTCCCTTACTTAGGGACACTAGACTTAGGGTGATCATATCCTCTATTTCAGAGATATTATTAAACACTAGAGGCCCTGTGCACGAAATTCGTGCACAGGGGAAGGGGTGTCCCTCAGCTCGGCCTGCATTCTCTTCAATCTGGGACCCCTCAGGGGATGTCTGAGGGGGACATAAAGGGGGATGTGTGAGGGGGATGACCGACTGCTGCTGCGGGATCGGGTCTAAAATGACAGTCAGACATCCCTCTCACAATCCGGGATTGCTGGCTCCTAACCGCTCGCCTGACTGCTGGCCTGATTGACACCTAACTGCTCCCCTGCCAGCCTGATCACCCCCAGCTACCCTCCCCTGCCAGCCTGATTGCCCCCAACTGCCCTCCCCTGCAGGCCTGGTTGCCCCCAACTGTCCCGCCCCCTGCAGGCCTGGTCGCCCCCAACTGTCCCGCCCCCTGCAGGCCTGGTCCCCCTCAACTGCCCTCTCCTGCAGGCCTGGTCGCCCCCAACTGCCCTCTCCTGCTGGCCTGGTCGCCCCCAACTGTCCCGCCCCCTGCAGGCCTGGTCGCCCCCAACTGTCCCGCCCCCTGCAGGCCTGGTCGCCCCCAACTGTCCCGCCCCCTGCAGGCCTGGTCGCCCCCAACTGTCCCGCCCCCTGCAGGCCTGGTCGCCCCCAACTGTCCCGCCCCCTGCAGGCCTGGTCGCCCCCAACTGTCCCGCCCCCTGCAGGCCTGGTCGCCCCCAACTGTCCCGCCCCCTGCAGGCCTGGTCGCCCCCAACTGTCCCGCCCCCTGCAGGCCTGGTCGCCCCCAACTGCCCTCCCCTGCAGGCCTGGTCGCCCCCAACTGCCCTCCCCTGCAGGCCTGGTCGCCCCCAACCGCCCTCTCCTGCAGGCCTGGTTGCCCCCAACTGCCCTCTCCTGCTGGCCTGGTCGCCCCCAACTGCCCTCCCCTGCAGGCCTGGTTGCCCCCAACTGCCCTCCCCTGCAGGCCTGGTCGCCCCCAACTGCCCTCCCCTGCAGGCCTGGTCGCCCCCAACCGCCCTCCCCTGCAGGCCACCTTGTAGCAGCATCGCGCGAGGGCGTTGCACCACCTAGGCTTTTGCTATATAGGATGCTTTGAAACGTGGCTAGAGAATTTAATATCATTACATTGTTTCATAACATGTTCCTAATTCCAAAGGAACATTTTTTAAATCGTACTTTAGGAAGTAATCTGATTTGAATTGGACTTTCTATGTCTCTAAAACCCTTGGTACCAATGATTAAAATCTATCAGGCCTATAATAAACATTCCTAAAATCACCAGTTCTTCTAAAATTCCAGGGGCTTATGTGTCTACCCAGCACCTGGAATAGAAGCACACATCTGAACCCAAAGGATTAAGTCATCTTTTAGTTGATGCCGCTAATGCTTCTGTTGTTATTTATTTTCCGTAAGAATTGTGCATTTCTGATTGTTTCCTGGAATAATTTCTGCAAACACTGTCCTCCTGACTTTACAATAGTTTGAAAAGCTCTCCCAAAAGAATAAGGAGACTTCAGAGAAACACTAGTTCACCCAAACATATTTTAGACTCAAGATCTGAATCAAGTTCTGTATACACAATCCTGAGAAAATGTGCCTTTTGTTATTAGCAATCCATCGTTTTCCCTAATAAGCTGGTTTTTATGACTTATTACCAATTACATTAACCAAACAGTAAATACAGAATGTTCATCCGCCATAAGAATTTCAAAGTGCTTCCTATCTCAAAATAGCGAGATTGAACACCAGAGGAAATCAATTACAATTGTTCATTTTAGAGGAAATTCTGGTTCCCGAGGCAAAGTTACAGATCAAAGAGTTGAAATAATTGAACCCCAGCACAAAATCCCATTGTGGCGGTTTGTTTTTGCGACGCTAAACTCAAGCACAAGTCACATTAGAGCTTACGTTTTCAAACAGAAGAATGCAAGCGAATTTAGCTATTGTGTTTGAGGCGCAAAGTTAAAACACAAGCAAAACTGTGGGAAGAAATATAGGGAAAGGGGTGTCTAATATGAGTAATAAAAGTGATGCTTGTTGAGAAGATCCAGGAAAATAAAAAAATAAAAACGGGAAATAGTTGTGGTTGATAAGGTTCACACGAGGCCAGTTGCTTTCTTTAAACATGACAGGAAATAAAGAGACCATTTGACGGCAATAATTAATAAGTCAACTTCTGCTTCCAGTCAAGATGGCGTAGCAGAAACTGGATGTACCCTCCTGTCTAAACAGCAACCACAACAAAATACATGAAACACAGTTTTCAAGTCATTTCCATGAAGTCATGACGGACAACAAACCTTAAGAAACGGGAAACAAACAAGAGAGCCCTTGGTTAGCCGTGCTCACTGCCTTGAGGGAATTTCCAGGCGACAGCACAGCGGGGAGAAAGGCAGAGGGAGCCAGCAGTCTCCCTAAGCCAGAGGCAGAGCTGAAAGTCTGGTAGACCAAGCGATAAGAATCTGCAGGGCAAAGTGCTAGAAAAGGGGAGCCACATGGAGAAGGAACTCTGGGGTCTGCAGAGGGTCCTTCTTGGGGATTCGCGCAGCACTGAGCAGCACCTGTGTGTGAGGAACTTGCCAGAGGCCAGAGAAAGGATTGGAAAGAATTAGCATGGAGCTTCCCAACCTCAGCATCACTGACATTTTAGATGAAAAAAAAAATCCCCTTTTGTTGGGGCGATTCTATAGTAGGATGTTCAGCAGCAGTCCTGGCCTCTACCCACTAGATTCCAGCAGCATCCCTAGTCACATCAGTAAAACATACCTTCAGCCATTGCCAACTGTGCTCTGGGGGCAAAATTGCCCCCTGAGGGACCCCTGAATTACAGAGAGCAGTAGCCAGAGCTCACCCAAGGCCATGAACACTGTACATTCCCACCAGCCAGACTGAAAAATCTCCTAATGTATTAATTAGGCAATGCACGCAGAAAGGCCTGACCTAAGGCAAACCATAGTTCTGGTTCCACCTAAACATCTTAAATGCAAGACCAGAAAGGGGCAAACTGTTCAAAGTAGCTTAACTGCCCCATGGAAAGCTCAATAATAGAACAGGAATACAAAAATACCCAGCACTCACAACATCAGCCATCCAATCAAATATCAGCGGCGTGCCAAGAAGCAGGAAAACAACGAGGAGAAAAATCAATCAGTAGGAACTGACTCAGAACCGACACGGGTGCTAGAATTAATAGACAAGAAAATGAACACTGTTGTTTTAAAAGCACCCTATATGTTCAAACACTGAATGGAGACTTAGGAAATATAAAAAAAGAAGACCCGAATTCAATTTGTAGAGATGAAACTACCATGTCCCGGGTAAAATATGCAGTGGGTGGGGTGAAAGGCGGAATAGAAACTGCAGAAGAAAAGGTTAATAAATTAAAGATACAGCCACAGAAACTACACAAATGAAGCACAGAGAAAGCGAATACACAAATAAATGAGATGTGGTACTACTTCAAGAGGCCAAGATGTAACTGGAGACCCTGAAAGAGAAAACAGAGAGCAGTGGACATAAAAGTGTTTAGAAAAAATAGTAAATGAAACTCAAATTGGATAAACACTACAAATCTACAGATCCAGAAGGTCAACAAAAAAGTAAAAAAAAAAAATTACACCAAGATATTTTATTCTGATTAAAATTTTCAAAGCCAGTCATTAAAAAGTCTTTAAAGTAGACACAAGGGAAAGGCACATCATATACAGAGTTTCTCACTGGAAATAATAGAGAAACATCTTTACTGAAAAAATTGTCACCTTACATATCTATACCCAGTGAAACTACCTCTCAAAGATGAAGGTGAAATAGCTGTCTTTACAGACACACCGAATGGACTCTCATTACAAGAGCTTTAGTGGAAGTCCTCTAGGCAGAAGGAAAACGACATCAGATGGAAACATGTCTCTACACAAAGGAACGAACTGCCTGGAGATAGTAGCTACATGCATACATTTATCAGTTATTTTTCTTACTATATAAATCTCTTTAAAAAGACAGATGACCGTTCACAGACAATCATAATTATGGTTGATTTTGTAATGTACATGTGACTGAAATGCATTGCAACGGCAGCATAAAGGAAGGGAGGGGAGAAGCAGAAGTATACTACCAGAAGGTTGGTACACTCTATGTGAAGTGGCATAATACACTTGAAGGTAGATCGTGTCATGCTAAAGGTGTACACTTTAAACCCTCAAGCCATCACGAAAATAAAAGCAGAAATTTAGAGCTAATGAGCCCACAAACAAAAGAAACAATGGGATCCTAAAAAAGGGGGAGCATAAAAACAATCACCTCATCCAAGGAAGGCAAGAAAGGAGGGACACGGGCAAATCGAATACAAGTAGCACGATGACAGACTTAAAACTAACCAGGCCAATAGTCACCTTAAATGTAAATGGTTAAAGGCAGAGATGTTCAGGTTGAATAACAAATGTATATGCTGCTTCCAAGAAACATGCTTACATATCAAGACACAAACACGTTAAAAGAAAACCTAACCTTGGTGGCCAAATGCCCACAGTGCTGGGGCAGAGTGAGTGAGGAGGCCAGGCCAACAGGGACTTAGGGGCCAGGGGTAGAGCTTCACAGGGCAGGCTAGCATTTCATTCATGTTCTACGAGTAACGGGCGACCAACGGGTAATTGTAGGTGGGTCACTGGCATGATCAATCGAGTTCACAATTGGGGAATAAATCACTCTTGGCTGAAGGGTGGAGGGCAGGGAAGAGGGGTGTCTGGAGCGGAAGCAGGAACACTTGCAGGCAGATTTTTGCAGATGTCCAGGCAAGAGAAGGATATCTTGGATGAGGAGGTTTAGAGAAGCAGATAGACATGGGGGTGGGGTGGGGGTGGGGCAGCAATACTGTGATAGGCGGGAAGGAGAGAGGAAAAGGAGAGTTGAGGACCAGCAGGTGGCTGGCTGGAGGCCTGGGTGAGATAGGTGAGGGGCCAACTCTGGAGACAGTGAGAACAGGAGGCTGTCCCTAAACACAGTGTAATGCACACTCCCAATTGTTGCTTTCCTTTCATTTGAAACATGTATTAAGCAGTAATATTTATTCTTTGTGAAAACTAGAAAATACAAATAATTGCCCTAAAATACCTAAAATTATTGCACTCAACATTTTTCAGACTTTTTCTGTGCATATGTGTGTAAATATATGTATCCCATATATATATACACATATACACACACACACATATATAATATAGATGATCTTGTAACTCATTTTTACTTAACATATTGTCAATGTTTTCATGTGAGCCAATATATTTATGTCTTTAATAAATAATAAATAGGCAGCTTATTGTTTCAAAACTCAAAATTCTTCTCCATTCGTTATCCTGGATAGCAAATAGGCGAACGTAGCTAATGGAACAAATAGGAGAACATACTAAAATAGCTACTGAATAAGTGAAAGCTGGAAAATTTTAATTGGAAAATATATAGAACAGTGCCTTAGGCTATAAGAAAAGTGGCTTAAATCTGATCAAATCATTAAAAATTCTCTCAAAATTATTTATATGTAGAAGAAAAAGAAAATGGAAAAGATCAAAAAATAAAAAAATATAGATAATCAGGCTAATTTACCCAGTAATGGAAGGTGGGAATATATTCTCTTATTTAAAATAAAAAAAAAGCAATCATTTGCATAGCTGAAATTAAAAGGATTGCTTCTCTTGATTAAAATGTGTGGACAACAGTAATATAACACATGTCACAGTAATATGTGCTAATACGTAGTTTATGGCTACAGTGGCATGAATAACTTGGGGAGAAGACCAGACTCTCCATACGCAGAACAGAAGGGAAGGGTACTTGAGAATCCAATACAGCCGAGCCCAATGCAGCTTTCTCACCTTGCAGATCTGTAAAATGTTAATAGCAGCTCTCAATTTGTCTGCCTGCCTGGATCAACCAATACACATCATATTTAAGCATTTTCATGATGATTTAAACCAGAACCCTGAATCCATTTGGTTCTCTTGTGCTTCAGCATGAGCCAGGCCTTCGAAAATTTTGCCAAAAATACTATCTAGCTGAAAAGGAAAATCAAGGAAACAGTTATGTGTCAGGCAGCTGATACTGGGTTTTCCAAATGGCCTTCAACAGACACTAGGTAGCCCAGCTGGCCTGGCTCAGGAGTCAGAGTTCGATTCTTGGTCTTGGGTTATGGGCTGGATCCCCAGTAGGGGGCGTGGAGGAGGCAGCCAATCAATGATTCTTTCTCATCATTGTTGTTTCTATATCGCTCCCTCTCCCTTCCTTTCTGAAATCAATAAAATCATATTTAAAAAAAAAAACTCCCACCTTTAAAAATATATATATATACACACGAGGTAAAAACAACCGTAGACAACTCTAATGTGATTTTATGTGTTGTTCGGACTGAATGGCATCAGGGGCTGTCCTGTTCCTTCAACATGAGGAAATATGAGACACTAATCAAAGTGTTCAAGTCAGACAACCGGCATGGCGAGGCTGGACCCAACTCCCACATGGTGCCCTTCCATTTATTTTTTTGAAGAGGTGTCAAACTCTAAGATCTGTGTAGCATCACCTCCACAGTCAACCCTTTAGTCATAATGAGAGGGAAAAAGAGCAAGTCTTCTCAATGACTTACAAACAACTATGCTTGCTGTTCCATGAAAGTGACTCAGAGATGACCTGGCGACAACGGGGAACCCTGTGCGCAAGGGAGGCGCTTCCTAAATGAAGAGCTGATATTATTTCCCTAAGTGCCGGGCAGGCTCCTCTCTGCAGAGTGGACATAAAAGCTCCTGGATGAATTATTAATTTCAATCTTGATTATTTATTGAGTGCTTAAAATATGCCAGGTGCTTCACATACATGACCTCACTGAGTCCTCACGGCAACCTTGCTGGGTAAGAATTATAGAGCCCATTTTCCTATGAAATTCACTGACTGCCCCAAGGACACATCTGGAAGCAGCCAGGCAGAATTTGCACACATTCTAGTTTCATTCCAAAGCTGCACTTTTAACCACTCAGCTCTACTTCCAAACCTCAGAACCAAAAGGGAGTTTAAGCAATTAAAAAAAATTTAACATGATCTCACTTATGTGTGAAATCAAATGAACAAAATGAATTGACCAACAAAATAAGGCCCAAAGCATGAAGGCATGGAACAGACTGACATGTAGGGTTGGGGGGGGGGGGGAGTGATGATAAGAGATAAATCAAAGAACTTATATACTTACTAGAGGCCCAGTGCATGAAATTCGTGCACGGGTAGGGTCCCTAGAGCTGGCCAGTGATCAGGGCCGATCTGTGGGGGCAACTGGTGGGGGGCCCCCACTGGTACCTGCCTTGGCTGGCCTGGTGCCACCCACTCACCGGCCTTACCCCCCACTGCGGGTCTCCTCTCTCTGCGGGGCAACTGGTGGGTGATCGAGGGGGTGAGGGCGCAGTGCTCTGCTGGCACCCACCTTGGCTGACCTGGGGCCTGCAGGTTGGGGACAGCTCCTGCATTGAGCATCTGCCCTCTGATGGTCAGTGCGCATCATAGCAACTGGTTATTCCATCAGTTGTTCCACCATTTGGTCAATTTGCATATTAGGCTTTTATTATATAGGACTAGAGGCCTGGTGCATGATTCATGCATGGGTGGGGTCCCTCGGTCTGGCTGGCAATTGGGGCCCATTGGGGCAGGCTGGCCACGGGGAGGCACCTAGGGAGTTTGTTCAGCCGCGGGAGGTTGGCTATGGGAGCGCAATGACCACTAGGGGGCAGCTCCTGCAGTGAGAGTCTGCCCACTGGTGGTCAGTGCATGTCGTAGCTACCAGCCCGTCATCTGGTCGTCCCATAGTAACAGTCGCTTAGGCTTCTATATATATAGATAGGCATAGCCCATGGACACGGGCAATAGGGTAGTGAAGACCTGGGGGGTTGACAGGGGGTGGGAGGAGGAGGATAAAGGGGGGGGGATGGGAGATATCTGTAATACTATCAACAATAAAAAAATATATTTTAAATTTTTTTAAGTTGAGAGAGAGAGAAATAACAGCAAAAGTTGGACAGACTGTGTCGGGATGTCAACAGATCCACCCTAACAAACTGAATGGAGGTTGTGCTATGAAAACACCTTAATTCTATTTGTAGAGACGCCAGCGCTGGGGAGGCCAAAGGGAAAGGCAAGTGAAACTCAACTGAGGAGTAAGGGAGGAGGAAAGTTCAAGACCAAGTTAAAAAGATAATGAACTGGAAACATTTGCAAGCTTCTTCAGGGAAAAATACAATTAAGAAAGGAATAGATACCTCGTGGTGACAGGTATCTCAGAGGAGGACACTGTCACAGTCCTCTGTGCTTGTCCCCATCCCATTACATCACCACATCACCTACATCCCCACATCACCTACATTACCTACATCCCTTATATCACCTATGTCACCTATATTACCTATATCATCTACATCAACTACATCACCTACATCCCTACATCACCTACATCACCACATCCCTACATCACCTACATCCCTACATCACCACATCCCTACATCCCTACATCACCACATCCCTACATCACCTACATCCCTACATCACCTACATCCCTACATCACTTACATCCCTACATCACCTACATCCCTTATATCACCTACATCATCTACATCACCTATATCCCTACATCACCACATCCCGGCATCACCTACATCCCTGCATAACCTACATCCCTACATCCCTACATCACCACATCCCTACATCCCTACATCACCACATCCCTACATCACCTACATCCCTACATCACCTACATCCCTACATCACCTACATCCCTACATCACCACATCCCTACATCACCTACATTCCTATATCACCGACATCCCTACATCACTTACATCCCTACATCACCTACATCCCTTATATCACCTACATCCCTTATATCACCTACATCATCTACATCACCTATATCCCTACATCACCACATCCCGGCATCACCTACATCCCTGCATAACCTACATCCCTACATCACCACATCCCTACATCCCTACATCACCCACATCCCTACATCACCTACATCCCTACATCACCCACATCCCTACATCCCTACATCCCTACATCACCACATCCCTACATCACCTACATCCCTACATCACCTACATCCCTACATCACCTACATCCCTACATCACCACATCCCTACATCCCTACATCACCACATCCCTACATCCCTACATCACCCACATCCCTACATCACCTACATCCCTACATCCCTACATCACCCACATCCCTACATCACCTACATCCCTACATCTCTACATCCCTACATCACCTACATCCCTACATCCCTACATCACCACATCCCTACATCACCCACATCCCTACATCCCTACATCACCACATCCCTACATCACCTACATCCCTACATCACCTACATCCCTACATCCCTACATCTCTACATCCCTACATCACCTACATCCCCTACATCCCTACATCCCTACATCCCTACATCACCTACATCCCTACATCACCCACATCCCTACATCACCACATCCCTACATCCCCTACATCACCTACATCCCTACATCCCCTACATCCCTACATCCCTACATCACCCACATCCCTACATCACCACATCCCTACATCACCTACATCCCTACATCCCCTACATCCCCTACATCCCTACATCCCTACATCAACACATCCCTACATCACCTACATCTCCTACTCACCCACATCCCTACATCCCTACATCACCTACATCTCCTACTCACCCACATCCCTACTCACCTACATCCCTACATCACCTACATCCCTACATCACCACATCCCTACATCACCTACATCCCTACATCACCTACATCCCTACATCACCTACATCTCCTACTCACCCACATCCCTACTCACCCACATCCCTACTCACCTACATCCCTACATCACCTACATCCCTACATCACCACATCCCTACATCACCTACATCCCTACATCACCTATATCACCACCAGCATTTCTCTAAATAAATGCTCCTCTCTTACATTGGTTTCCAAGAGGTTCAGGGGAAACAGGCTCCAATCCTGGGAGGAACCACACAGAAGCTCAGTGGTTGGTTCAGGAATGGACATGTGATCTAATTCAGACCAATCAGGTCAGCTCTAGAACAGGTGTCAGAGCTACTGCGGATGTGCCCACTCAAAACCTGTGAATGTGGCCCTGACCGGTTTGGCTTAGTGGAGCGTCGGCCTGTGGACTGAAGAGTCCCGGGTTCGATTCCGGTCAAGGGCATGTACCTTGGTTGTGGGCACATCCCCAGTACGGGGTGTGCAGGAAGCAGCTGATCAATGTTTCTTATCGATGTTTCTAACTCTCTATCCCTCTCCCTTCCTCGCTATAAAAAATCAATAAAATATATTTAAAAAAAAAAACAACTAAAAAATACCCCTGTGAATGTGGAGTTGCTAATCTGGAAAATGAAGGCCAGGGGCCTGTTTTCATGCTTGTCACTGTGTAAAAAAGGCCAGCCTGCCACTGAACATCGAGGAAACACAAACGAGAGAGAGAGAGAGAGAGAGAGAGAGAGAGAGAGAGAGAGAGAGAGAGAGAGAGAGAGAGAGAGAAAGAGAAAGAGAGAGATTTTGAATCAACAAACTCTTATCCTGACTTTTTAACTAAAACAAATCTATGCTAATACAACTCAGGAGGAGACACAGGGCAGGCCTTCGACCAGACAGGTCTATTGTCTAAAGTCGAGCTCCACAATTCACAATTAATGTGACTCATGACCTTGGGCAGGTTATTAAATTCCCCGAGGTTTCGTTTCCTGCACTTCATTCCCTAAAATGCATATGACAGTATCCTTTTTATGGAGATATTGTGAAGATGAAATGAAATACAGTTTTAAAAGCACAGCCTTTGGCACATGACATACTAGGGGCTTGATAAGGACCCCTTATTCTAATTCAATTCAACAACATTGTCCAGTGTCCAAGAATAATGTCAGTGTCATTAGGCTTATCGGAGGAAGCTGGGATGGGGAAATGAACTAAAGCTCCGTCCTTTCGGGTGAGAACAGGGGGCTATACATCCGCAGTGAAACTGCTATTTTGCTAAAATGTCTGAATGGAATTTGGGTCTTGAATTTTTATGAGCTTATTCAGAAATGCTATGTCATCCGATGGGATAGAAGTAGTTCCCACACTGATAATATCAAAATGAGTTCGTCTGTAATGTTATCCAAATGTGCATGTCTCGGTAGCAGAAGGCAGGGGGCAGACAGGAAGGGCTTTCAGGAGGGGCACTGAAACTGATTGAGAGTCTCCAGATTCGAGAACCATGTGAGTTTATTTTAGTAACAACTAGGAGGAGAACTGATAACTACCCACAAGTATTTGGAGAAGGGATAATTGCATTTACTCATGCTTCTGTAACCCACAGGCAAAGTTACTAGAATAAACATATCCTTGGTCTCCTGCCCACCAGATAGCTTTCTTTAAATGTGTTTTTATTGATCTCAGAGAGGGAGGGAGAGGGAGAGAGAGACATCAATGATGAGAGAGAGCCATTGATCTGCCGCCTCCTGCACGCCCCCTACTGGGGATGCAGCCCACACCCCGGGCATGGGCCCTGACCGAGAATCGAACCGTGACCTGGTCCATAGGTGGATGCTCAACCACTGAGCCACACCGGCTGGGCTCCTCCAGATAGTTTTCATCTCAGTCTAAAAACCAGCCAAGGAGTCAGTCCCTTTTCACAGACCCCAGAAGCAGAATTGGGGTTCCATCAGCGTTGGAGGTGAGGTTCTCGCCTAACAGGCATCTCCCTGTGCAGGGAGGGGGGGATGGGGACCCAGAGATTCACAGCTCTCCTCCCCCCGGAAGGGTGATGCTTGAGGGAGAGGAGGTCCATTCCCGAGTTGCTTCAGGATTCCAAACACCTCTGTGTCCAGTCCTGCTGTTCGACTCGCCCAGAGAACGAAGGAGACCCCGTAGCACGCTGCAGAGCCAGCAGGGCTGGGTCAGGCCTGGACTCGGTCCCTCCAGGCGTGGGAAGAGGACCGATGTGTCCGCAGCCCGTCTGGCGCGCGGTCTGTGCACCGGCTCTAGAGGATTCAATTCTCTTTCACATTTTCCCTCCGTGGTGTTTACTGTTTGCGTGTAAACGAACCTTCAGGCAACATTATCAGGATGTGTAAACACGCTTGACTGGGTACAGGCTCACCCAGGAATAGAATGCTTTGACACCTCAAGTGCAGGCCCGCGCCTTGAAGCACATATGGATAATGCACTCAAATATTGTGACTTTACGGAAGGCCTGCCAGGGAGCCCAGTAAAAAGAGAAAAAGTGCGTCCAATTAGTCAGCTGCTCTGGATCTCCTGAGTGTTTTATATCATCAGGCAAATATGTGCATCATTTATAAGGCTCATAAAATGTTTTATGAGGCAGGTACACATGGCCCGACCCATGCCGGCCTTGTTAGGGGGCACCTGCCTTGTTGGGGGTGAGTGCTGCTGCCCAGCCCAGCACCCCCAGGAGGGGAGTGTGTTTGCATAAAGGAGGCCCCTTTCCAAAATTAGCACAAAGACCCTGGAGTCAGTGGCCCAATCAGAAACGTGGCTTTCCTGCTGTTCCCAGTGGGAGTTATCAGCCCAGGCACAGGCTGACACGCATCCACACAGCAGAAGAAAGTGTTGTCCTCAGGTGTCTGCCTCAGTGGGGTTCCCCCAGCGCCCCTCCTGGCCACAAAAGGACAGTGCAGGCAAGTGTCCTGCAGGCACAGGAGAAATTCAGGTTCCCTGGTTTTCAGCTGGCCGCCTGCCAAGTCCAGAAGCTGGGCTTTGCCACTGTGTTTGTACGTTGAGGATATATTCTAGACAATTGTTAAAGGGCCACCTTTAACCACTGTTACCTTTCCAGGTAAGCCAGTCAATTGTGGTTACTCAATACGCATTAAACCGCAACAATAATTTGGCGTAAGTCAATTTGGCCCGTGTTTCTTGACAGAAAGGCATTACTAAAATGCATTGGTCACTGCTGAGAAAATATGACCTCATTTTGGCAAGTGCGGCTTTGCTTTAAAAAATAATTGAACTTGTTATTCATCTCATTATAAAATAGTTGGATATCAGTTTAGTTAGCGTTACAACCCATATGCCAGGAGGATTTTCAAATTAATTTGGATGGAGCGCTAGGGCAAGGACTGTAATGTACAAAAACACCATCCACGTCCCCATTACCTTCCCGACTGGGCACAGCGGGCTGTCCTAGGCCTGTAGGGGGTCAATTAGCACTGATTACAATAATTACTTTGCATAATGGACACCTGTCACCTATGAACTTGAGACTACTAGCCTAATTTCATGTGAGTCGCCAAGCAGTAAAGACTAATAGTTGTAATGAGTCTACATCGCATCCCTTCTCCCCAGCCCCACCCTTTGCCCCCTTCACAGTCGCCACTGTCCTCAGTGTACACACATAACGGTGATGCCACTATGCCCAGAAGTCATGGTGAACGTAAAGATCTCCATGTTCTCTGTGGGAAATAGCGGCCTTTCGTGGAATCATTCCTGCAGCAGATAGCAGGAAGTGTGGAAGGCGGAATCTATTTTAATTGCGGTGATGTAAATGAGGCTTTGGGGTCATGTTAGGGAATGTTAACTGAGAGATCCAGCTAGGACTTCAGCAGCCTGCAGGCCTTGTGAACTGTTGTGGGAAATTGCAGCATTCAATCGAGTAGTTTCAACACTGGGCTCCCCAAAGGCTTATTACAGTTTGGCAACATGATGCCAATTTCAACTAATGCCTGTAGCACTTTCTTGCTCTCACACTTTACCTACACATCCTCTCCGGTAGGTACAACTGGACAACTCTGGGACTCTAGGCAGATGGAGACCCGCATACCTGAGGCAAGTTACGGTGTGTCACCGGCCAAAGCCCTCAGGTGGTGGCGACTTCACTCGGGGGCGTTCAGAGAAGCGTGAGTATCGGTCCAATGAACACTAATCAGAAATGCACAGAAAATGCCCAAATTGATGTCATTTAACTTCTCATTAAAATCTTTCGTTATAACCTCCCCATGAGGACTGCATCCAGGTGGTTCTGGAAAATAAGTATGTAGATTACCTTGTGAGCATAACATCCTGACCAGTGTATTCTAATTTATAAACGTTCACATGTATGTTCTGGTAGCAAGCTGGCTGTGAAGACCTGGCTTCTCTAGCATGAGCCATTGCAAACAGAAAAAATGTTTCCAGCGTAAGGGAGGCTCCCTCGGGACCGTCCTTCTTCTCCTTGGGCCCTGAGCCAGGTCTCGGCAACTCGGGGGCTGAAGGGGACAGATGAGCCAGGTCCCCACTGCCTGACACGGCTGGACCCTTTTCATCCGAGCAGACGGGGCAGACTAAGGAGCTCCAAGTGGTTGCTATTGGTCTGCCTTAGCCGGTCCCCGGGGAGTGGGTAACACTGTAATGAGAACGCCTTTCTCCCCCATGTTCCTAAGCTGCAGGAATCTATGGTGGCCACCACTAGCTTGGAAGGCTGACTACAAAAGGCTGAAATGGCTCCTGAGAAGTAAGCCCCAGGCAGCAAACTGGTGTTGGGTATTCCTACCAGGCTCCCTGCTTGGCTTAGAATTTAATGCAGTGATGGGAGTTATCCTTCCATCAAGGCCGAGGCAGAACAGAGCAATGTTGTAGAAGCAAAGGTGCAACCAGCAGACAGAACTAAGAGCCAAACCAGAAGGTTTAATGGGACAACTGGAGTGAAGGAGGACAACCTGCAGCTGAAACATCTGTGACCCGAATGCCATCGGGACACAGGTTCTGGATGTAATGAAACTCTCTGCCTCCGGGTGGAGGGCTCATTGAGAGAATGTCCTGTGGGTCTGACCACACCTCGTTTTCTAGTTCAGCAAACTCTCTGTGCTTGGCACACGGAAATGCTACACATTTTGGTGGAAGAAAAGACTCCAAACAACACTGAAAAGTCATCCACACATCACTCAGTTATTTCAACAGTAAATCACTGCCTTCCCCGTCAATGACGGAGGAAGAGCAGTTCCGGTTACTCGCCCTTCTCAACGTGGTGTCTGTGACAACGCGCTGCTCTGGGGGCAGAGCTGCTTGGGGCCCTGACCATTTCCTCCGCTACATGGTCAAGATGGTGTGCTCACAGGGCTCAGCAAACATACAGTGATTGCGGTGGAAGAGACCAGCCAATGAACTTGTGTGCATATATGCATAACCCATGGGCACAGATAATAGGGTGGTGAAGGCTCGGGGTTGGGGCAGGGGCAGGCTGGGAAAGGTCAATGGGAGAAAAAGGGGACATGTGTAATACTTTCAACAATAGAGATTATATATATACATATATATACATATATATACGTATATATGTGTGTGTGTGTATATATATATATATATATATATATATATATATATAACCTAATAATAGACGAACATGTAAATTAACCATCCCTCCGCTATGCTCACCAGCCAATCATGAGAGTATGCAAATTAACCCAACAAAGATGGAGGTTAATTTGCATACATAGCCATGAAGACTGAAGGCTCCAGCCAGAGCAAAAGCCTGGGTCCCAGGTGCTGGAGGAAAACTGGTGCCAGCATCGAGGGGAAGGGAAGGCCTATTGCATGAATCTCTTTGTGCAACAGGCCTCTAATGTGTGTATATATATATATATATATATATATATATATATATATAGTGATCCTGGAGCTGCCTGACAGCATGGCGTTCTGTGCTGGCCAAGCGCACCCTGCCAACAGCCAACGATGCCAAAAACCCAATCACCCCATGTCTTCATGGTGCAAAAAAAGAGAAGGAAACCTGGACAAACTGAACTCAGTTTAGCAGCAGCCCTTCCTCATGGGCAGCACTAAGAAGCCGAGGCACCATGGCTAAGCATGCCTGCGGATGGTAACAGAGCCGCAGTCTCGAGCTCTCTGGTTCTGTCCCTACAAGCCGGTCTTCAACCAGGTCATTCCTGTCCCAGACCGAACACTGTTTTGGTTACAATTGAGCAGCTGGACGACACCGAGGGTGACTGAGGGTTTCCTGTGCATCATTTTCTACTCAACCACTGCACGGGCTTCTCTTCCTCACAGTTCCCAACACCCCACCTAGAAATCCTCTCTGATGCTGCCGACCTTTGTGTCTTGCACACAGTAGGTCTTCAATAGTCAACAATGTTGTCTGATTTAAGTGAATGTGGATGTCCCCCCCATACCCAAAGTGAGACAATAGAGCTGATTGTAATAGAAAAAATAAATGATCTTAAAAGTGAAGATGTAATATTGTCCGCAGGGCATCTCCCATTTCCCACTCCTAGATTCGTTGCTTTCTGCGTGTGTGTTTTTTCCGCCACTATCCTCTGGAGAGTCTTCAGACTCTACTTTGAATTTTCCTCTTGAATAATAGGGATGTGATGACCTAGGAAGGAAGCTACCAAACCAAATCATGCTATAACATTCATGTGACTCTTATTATGGTAAAATTTATATCTGGAGAAAATGGTTGTGCAGAATATCCTCATTATGACCATGCAATATAAAAACAGGAGGAGAAACCTTCACATTAAAAACAAAACCATTAAAAATTGCAAGAGATAGCTAGCCTGCGGATTATACGGCCCTGGGATGCCTAAACCGTTGCCAAACAGAGACTAAAGAAGTTTAATGTGTGTGGCTAAAATTGATTGAGCACTCACTACATGCTCACTTTTCATACCACATCTCATTTAATTTCTACAACCAGCCTACGAGGCTGGTTCTCTTATGGACTCTCTTTTACACGTAAGGAAACCTACACTCAGAGGAATTAAACAACTTACTCAAGGTCACGTGACTGCTAAGAAGCACCGTCAGAGCTCAGTCCAACCCAGATCCCCACGACAGGAAATCCGTGCCCTGGGCCGGACACTATGCCGGGTGTCAGGCAGGTAAGCGCAGTCACTTTAGGGAAAATAAAATGGTAGGAAATATCAAGTCCCTTGTTTTACTATGGAAGCTTCTAAGGCAAAGATGATCACGTGCAGAAGTAAGACAAATACTCCTCTTATGTCGTCATGTTCTTGTTCATTGGGTTTTGGTCACGTCCCAACATCTGACCGAGCCCAGCAGAGTAATCCACAGGTGAAACCACAGAGCTGGAATGAGCTCAAACATCAGCGCCGGAGCAAGTAACTTCAGCTCTGCGCTGCCATACTCAGTAGTGACAAAAGATGCATATACTCATTTCAGCAAGGTGTGTTTGGATGAAAAGCAAATCGGGCCGTGGCTGATGGCAGAGTTTGGAGGGCAGCCGGTTTCATGAATGAAACGAGGAGAGGTGCCCGTGCCCGAGGTGCCCACAGTTCGCATCACAAATCACCCATTTCAAACACACACTGAGGAAAGCTCATCGAGCATGTAAGAGGGATGAGGTTTCCACCCCGATGACCGATAGAGTGAGATCTATCAGAAACCAGCCAAGCTGGAAAAATGCCGCTGGGAAGAGGCGCCCGGGATGATATGCGGCCGGCACCCCCCATTAGTCAGAGCGCCGACGGGCACGGGGACAGCTCCGGGCCCTCACACCTGGGAGCTCAGCTCCTAAAGATAGAAGTCTGTCTTCCCACGTGGCAACGAGAAGGGATGCCCAAAGCGGGCACTCCCAGCAAAGACGCCTCTCAGCGGACAGCCCTGAGAAAGCCCAACCAGGGGAAACCCTAATTTCTCACATGCTCTTTCTTTTTATGTAATTTAAAAAAAATACACTTTATTGATTTTTCACAGAGAGGAAGGGAGAGGGACAGAGAGTTAGCAACATCGATGAGAGAGAGACATCGACCAGCTGCCTCCTGCACAGCTCCTACTGGGTGTGTGCCCGCAACCCAGGTACATGCCCTTGACCGGAATCGAACCTGGGACCTTTCAGTCCGCAGGCCGACGCTCTATCCACTGAGCCAAACTGGTTAGGGCGCTGCTCTTTTTTTTTTTTTTTTAATCCTCACCCAAGGATATTTTTCCATTGAATTTTTTTTTTTTTAAATTTTAGAGAAAGTGGAAAAGAGAGAGGGGAAGACAGAGAAGAATATCGATGTGAGAGAAACACATCGATTGGTTGCCTCCTGCACAAGCTCCGACCAGGGTCCGGGCCAGGGAGGAGCCTGCAATCAAGGTACCTGTCTGTCCTTGACCGGAATGGAACCCAGGCTTCCACAGGCTGACACCTTCAGTCCACAGGCTGACACCCTATCCACTGAGCCAAACAGGCTAGGGCTCACATGCTCTTTAAATACTGATTTCAGCCCGGCCAGCATGGCTCAGTGGTTGAGTATAGACCTATGAACCAGGGGTTCATATGAACCAGGGGTCACAGTTCTATTCCCGGTGATGGCCCATGCCTGCGTTGCAGGCTCCATCCCTAGTGTGGGGCATGCAGGAGGCAACCGATTAATTATTCTCTCTAATCACTGATGTTCCTATATCTCTCTCTCCCTTCCTCTCTGAAATCAATACAAATATATTTTAACAATTTAAATACTGTTTTCTGAACCAGTTTCTTGGCTTCAAGTTTTATCTTTTCTTTTACCATTACTCTGGGTCAACCATAATGAATGATGTTTCCATATAATTTTTTAAGAAGAAGGCATTCAGTTTTACTAATGGGAAAATATTGTGAAATTAAAAGAAAACTAGCTGTCACAGATTATGAAATATCACATGTTATGTCTTACTCTTCACATGGTTACAGGCAAGCAGAGCGGCCTTCTGAGTAGGGGGAAAGCTAGATGACTATCTGATGACTATATATGTGACAGAGAGAATGACCCCCCGCAAAGAATGACCCCAGGAACAGCTGCTTTCAGGCCCAGATCACAGACACCTTTAACACCTTCACCTCTATAGGCATCAACATGAAACTAAGATGCTAACTCCTTTTACAAAGGAGTGAGTATTCAAATCACACAGGTGGGAAAAAAGGTGAGGCAGGACATTAGCATGGAAAAGGCTGAGGAAAAGGGGCTGTGGGAGAATTTTAAGGACCATTCCTTTTTTTATTTCTTTAGACAAATTACCTTCTTGCTAAATTTTTGACGAAATAATCATTTTTCCAGGAAAAGAAATGAAATAATCCAGTCTATCACACTTGGCTAATAAGACTGATAAAACAACTTATGGGCCTTTCAAAGAAAATGTATTATTCGAGTGGGTCGTGGTGTTGTTTTTAATCCTCACCCAAGGACACTCTTAGAGAAAAGAGGAAGGAGAGAGAGGGAGAAGGAGGGGGGAGGGGGGGGGAGAGAGAGAGAGAGAGAGAGAGAGAGAGAGAGAGAGAGAGAGAGAAATCAAACCCGCAATCCAGGTATGTGCCCTGACTGGGAATCAGACTTGCATCCTTGCATGGGATGATGCTCAGCCAACTGAGCCACTGGCCAGGTTCGAGTGGCATTTTAGACCAGCCTTCTCTCTCTGTACATTGAGGCCAAAAGCACATGGATGTGCATGAGGAAACACAGCACTTTGAGGCGTCCCTGGTCCTGTGCGGTCCCCACTGGTCATGTATCTTTTTCGTAGAGACGCGACACCACCCTGACTTCAGAGTGTAGGTTACACCCGCTCTCCGTGCTGCAGTGCGGCCAGGCTGTCACTGAAAAGGCGAATTGCGTTCTATCGCTGCATCTCCTCAGCTTCCTCTTCCCAGTGCGTCCATCCTGTTGCTTCTGAAGAGGCATCATTTAGAGAGAAGACTGCGTCCCCCACCAGAGCCCATAGTGTGCTCCGTCCGGGTAGATAATGCCACAGGGGCACCCGATGCTTCCGGGAGGGGCTTTTCAAGATGCTCTTAAGTGTACATTTCTTTTTCCTTTCATGGATTATTCATGAGTCAAAAATAATTAAAGAACAAAATCTGAAATGGACAGTAATATTTTCCAACCTCAATTAACATCAGCCTCTCTTCTAAATCTCATCATGCCCACTGTCACAACTTAATGGGGGCTCTGTCTAAAATGGATGGGGGGTATGAAAGCTAGTAATACTGGGAGAACTAGATTATTTTTATTTCTTAATATATTTTTATTCATTTCAGAAAGCAAAGGAGTGAAAGAGAGAGATAGAAACATCAATGATGAGAGAGAATTATGGATTGGCTGCCGCCTGCACGCCTACACTTGGGATTGAGCCAGCAACCTGGTCATGTGCCCTGACCAGGAATCGAACCATGACCTCCTGGTTCATAGGTCAAAGCTCAACCACTGAGCCATGCCGGCTGGGCAAGTATATTATTCTTATAGGTATTATTTAAAATATGCAAATGATTTCATACAGACAAAGCTCTCAACGTTCAGTTGCAGTATTAAGTACAGGAAGGAAGAAACTTGGGGGATTCACAGAGAGGTGATGGAGCCGTGTAAGCCTTCTTGTACAGAATGAACTCAGCCAACAGGAAAGGTCCTGCAACAGGGAAGGGATTCTATGAAAACTACAGACAACGTGGGACACAGCAAAGGGAAACATGCTTGTGGCTCATTCATCGTCCTCACCCTGGGGTTGCATAGGCACGAGATGCGGTCCTCGGCAGTGTCCTTTCAAATGTATGTTTTATTTTTCTTTCTAAGGGGCAGCTTTATCACGCAAAAGCAACAGACAAATAAATACAAGGAATACATCTTTTCCTGAAAACACAACGAGGCTGGAACTAGCAGGCCGAGAGAGATCAAAAGTCATTTCGGCACAAACTGAAGTCAGTTACGTCGGAATCCATCGTTAAGTTGACTTGTTTATGAAATGAGAGCCTGTCATCACGCTTCTGTCTTTTTTGAAAATGTCACTGTTTGCCGGAGTGTGGGGAGAGCTTGCGGGTGCAGAGCAGCTCGCTGTCCTGCTGTCACGCGTGTGGAATGGACGCTCCAGAATCCGTGCGCAGCACATACATGGAATTAGCTAGAGCTTCTACAGCTGAGGAGACTCCCTCTGGGTATGTACACACATGGCAACACAATTAAAAACTATCAAGTTCGCATGACTTACCCATGTACACACTAGCACGTGTAAGACAAGAGAAAATTCATCTCAACTTCATTAGAGGTCATCTTCGCCTCCCATTTCTAAGGCCAAAGGCAGGCATGAGCCATCACTCCTGTGCCCACTTCACTGTCAGTATTAAATTCTCAAGGTGTGCAATGGTGTTGTCAGATCTGTGACTGGTAAAAAGCACCCAACACCTCAATGGCTTTATCTGTTGAAATGTGGGTCACCAAATCCCATAAAAACACAGAAAAGATCAGGTCAAGGCAATCGCTCTCCTCTTTTCAACCCTATGCACCCAGAGTCCCTTGTCACTTTCAGTCGCGGTTTCTTCTCTCCCTCCTTTCCTTCCTTCCTCCCTTTTTTCTTGAAGGAAGGAAACTATGTTAGCAAACAATGGTCTACTTGAATACAGCATGTCTTCTACTGGGTCCGTATGAAAATGGGAAACAGCCACCTGCTTGCAGTGTAATGGAAGACACACCCTGATCACACACTGGCACCTGGCTCTTTCCAACTCCCCTGCCACCCCAGTAGCCTTCGTATCCTTAGTCATCAGTCACTCTTCAGTCATGTGACCACAGCAGGTAACTGAATACACTCATCCCTTCTCTAATATGGGGCGTCACAACACCTTGCCTCCCTGGAAGGAAAGGGTTGGTGAAATAATCCTGAGTTTCCTGATAACTCTAACATCTACCATTTAGAGATTTCTCAAGGACAGAGTGTACGTTCCTAATTTCCATGACCTTGGGGCTTGGTAAAAGGTCAATCTTCCTGTGGACATGAGCAGAGATAAGCAGCATGAGGTGCCATCATCTCTTTTCCCTTAAAATGTTTTTAATTGTTTCCTTATCTCATACTCCAAAATAAATTAATCACACGCCTGCAATCTTTAATTAGAGAACCCAGGCTGGATTGAGTCACGTTGTAAGAGGTAAAGCTGTACTCTAGCATGTCACAAAGGGGTCCCTCAAGAAGACGGCGTTTCAAATCTAGTTTTACAAAGAGGCGTACAAATGCCCTTGCTTGGGTCTTTCTCACTTTTCAACAAACAGCTGTTGGTCACTTGCAGAAACGGGTTCAAGTACAAGTTTGCCACAGACTACTTTGGGAGGCCCCACTATTCTTTCAGGCCCAGTGAGTCCTGCCCGCCAGCTCCACCCCTCCTGTCTCACACCCCGGCTCGGTCTCATCGGCCGCCTGCCATGGCCAGTTCGTCATCCCTCTGATGCGCTCCATTCTCCCCTCTTCACCATGGCATTTCTATTCTGTCATTCCAATGCAGGCCTTTCCACCTGGCTATTTAATTCCAGATGTACTTTCCTGAACATTATTTACGTCTCTCAATCTGAGGTCCATTTATAGTGGGTGTTTTACTGAAAGTTTCGCTTCTGTGTACTATCCACTTCCTTATAACAGAGGAAAAGCTAACATGTGAGAATGTGTACCTCGCTTCATGGGGAGAAATGCCGAACAGAAAATCACCGGATTTGGCAAAATGTGTCCCACTCTAGGGCGGTATCCAGACTAACAGCGGTTCAAATATTCACCTTGAGGAGAGCCTACCAGCAGTCCCTCTCCCTGCGAAGTCTTGGGGTTCTCCCATGACGTCATCACAGGCCCTCAGAGGAGCTCCTTGCTTGTTCATGCGGTTATTCACTCAACAGCTATTTCGCAGGCCCCCTGGTGTGCCAGGCACTGTGCTAGGTTTCGGGGTAGGATGGTGGGGAATGAGAGCCAGCCGTCCTGTGGAGCTTTTAGTTCAGTGAAGGCAACAGACGAGCAATAAATACTTATAGATTGTGACGGGGGCTGCGAAATATCAGTTCCCAACATGCAGAAGAATGAGGCGAGTGTGGTGGAGGGGAGGATGGAGTGATGCTTAACGTGAGATGGACACGGAGGTGCAGAGTGATGGGGCCTGGGGAGAAGCCAGGGCCAGGGTGGGTGCTGCATGGACCCTGCAGCACAGAGGAGGCCCGAGAAAGGCCTGTCCCGGAGCGGAAGGGAGGGACAATAGTTGCAGAGGGAGGAGCGGTGTCATCCCACTGCCTCTGAGTCTCACGCCTGGGACAGAGCCGCTGAGGTTCTGCTGGAATCCTGATATTCACCAGTATGTTCCAGAGCTCTCTGAGCCTCGCTGCCCTGTACCCCTAGTGCTATGGTCCCCCCGCATCACATAATAAACCACAATTAACATGGTGACCCGCCCTAACTGGATTGGCCACCTAAGGGGCATTCTGGCAGAAATAGGGAGTGTCAACCTGGGGGGGAGCTGTTGGCAGCCTGTGGTTCATACATGGTCTTGGACATGGATATAGATGTATCCTGAACAAAGCTGCCTGGTGGGCTGGGGCGCTGAGCATCGAGGCATACTTTCAGCCGTTTTATCTAGGAGGCAATGAAGGCATCAGAAACCACAGGATGGTGAACTACACATCTGTTTTCATCGGGTATCGTGTAAAGGAAGTACAGGAATAAAACAATGCATTCATCTAGAAGCAGCACCTTCAAAGATCAAGACAATTCAGAAAAACAGTTCATCCATATCATGTTTATTAGCCGAATAATGTGTAAACTGTTTATATCCATATTGGGTCAAACCATATGAAGTTGCCGATAATCTCCTGGCATTGATCAATGGAAATGGCAATGTCACATGGTTCGACGAATACTTGTACGAACGATCCAACAGCTGTTCTCTGATAAACATCACTCTGACCCAATCAAATCCTCTGAATCTGCGTTCTTTCCCCCGAGAGAGAACAGAAAGGAGTGTAGTGTGAGTGCCATCACACGCCATGCATGGCGCTAGGTGCTATCCATACAAGATCTTCTTTATGCCTCGAGTGTGGTACATATTTCCTGGCATTTTACAGCTACGGAAATGGAGATTCAAGGAGAGGCACTACACAACCGTGTGTAGAATGAGACTGATACGTGGTCCATCCCTCCTCACTTGTCTATGTCCCTGATTTCTTCTGGCTCCTTTAGCGTCTCTTCCTTCCAAATAAATGCAAGTGCTCATTTCCCAGGAGGCTATTCTATCAAAATCAAAACTAAAGAATGAGAGCAGAGAAAATTAAGAGCAAATTAGCGCAATCTATTTGTTTCTTAAAAAATGAGCTCGTTTGTTTTAATTTCAAAAGTGTTTTTGGTAAAGAGTAAGTAAGACAGTATAAACAAAGGTAGCAGCTTACAGAAATAGACTTCTTGTGCACACAGCAGTGCCAGACACTAAGTGAGCTAAAACAGAAGGTGCAGACTTGAACTCTCAGTCTATGCAAACCGAACCCTAGTGTCTCTTCATCTAACAAACTCCACTCCTTACACACAATTAGCATCTAGGACCCCTTTGGCAGATCAAGGATTGCTCTGATTATCAACATCTCCGGTTCAGAAATTCCTTGTGTGATGGATAGCTTGCTGATAAACCAAAATAATCCACTGGTTTCAAGTACCAGTGGGGAAAAAAGTCCCTTCATTTAATTTGCAACTTTATCAAGAAAGATCAGCTTTGATCAGATCCTCTAAAAGAGCTTGCATATATTTACCAGTATCAAATATTTGCAGGTAAAATATGTTACCAATATTTTCATAATAATTAACATTTTTATTTTATGTATGCATGAACCTAAATCACTTAAGAAGTATAATCCTATTTTGTTTCCCCTAGCTGGTCAGTTCTCCATCTTTCATTTCCAGGCCCTGACAGCTCAAATATCCATGGTAAACAGCTTTGCCTCACCATACCCCCCGCCCCCATGCGAATTCCTTGTCCAGATGTCAGACTTATTTCTTCCGGAAAGCAAAACATAAAGATAAAATCTCAAGTAGCATATGAAATGAAAAACAATCAGATGAAAGCTTGAATCACAATTTTTACTGCTTCCTGTTGTATTATTTGTCTTGCTTTGGCACGTCGGCTCTGCTTTTTGAAGCCTTACTGTATTAATTTTGCTGTTTTTCTACAAGAGCTATGATCTTAAAATATAAGGGCTAGAAAAGTAATTCCCCTCTTGTTTCCTTATGCATTCCTGAGTGAATGCAACACTAAGTCTTATAGCATCAATAATATGCATCACTTTTTCTATTGCAGGGAATTTAATCAATTTGAATATTACAGGAATGCATGTAAAATCAATTAGCATTCACATAAAATAATTCTCTTAATCCTTCACTCAAAAGCAATTAGAAAATGCCACTGCTTTGTCAATAGTATCAAACTGCAGCCCCTGCCCCATCCCACCTGAACATGTTAAGAACATGGGACCACTGAATGCATTTAAAAAACACACACACAGAAGTGTGAATAAGTCTACAAATGACAGCAAAACTAGTCATTGTGGTCCTAGCCGGTTTGCCTCAGTGGATAGAGCGTTGGCCTGCAGACTGAAGGGTCCGGTTCGATTCCAGTCAAGGGCACATGCTAGAGTTGCAGGATCAATCCCCAGTAGGGGGTGTGCAGGAGGCAGCCGATCAATGATTCCCTCTCATCATTGATATTTCTCTCTCTCTCTTTGTCTTGCTTCCTTTCCGAAATCAATAAAGATATATTAAAAAGAAAAACAAACTAGTCATTGCGTCAAGAAAGGACTTTAACGATGGGCATATAAATTATTCTTGTCCGTATTTTGATTTTGTGTCATATCTTTAATAAAAATAAAGAGCAGCCTACACATTGGGGGGCTGTGTCCCTACATGGAAGTCCCGTGTTTGATGGGAAACGGTGATCATGTTTGGCAGTCTTGGGAAATATGCAGCAGTGGACAGTAACGGAGTGGCTTTTGGGTTGGCGTCCCAGAGCAATGCCTTCACGTGGATCGTGCTGGAATGTCCTGCTGGACTCCTAGCTCTCAGGCGTTGGGAACAAACAGCCTTTATGTCTTTTCACAGAGCGGCCCCAGCAAGACCCCAGGGACGTCAAGCTGCCTGGAACCCAGACCTCCTCTCTCTGGTCAACTCTGCCCCATGTCCATTCAGGACCAGAATACAAATGCTTCTGTCTTTCTCATATAAAAAACAGAAATTCTTTAGGGATCAAAAGTTAGGGTGGCCTAGCCAGTGTGGCTCGGTGGTTGAATGTCAACCCATGAGCCAGCAGATCACTGTTGGATTCCTGGTCAGGGCACATGCCTGCATTGCGGGCTCAATCCCCAGTGTGGGGTGTGCAGGAGGCAGCCGATCAATGATTCTCTCTCACCATTCATGTTTCTATTTCTTCCCTCTTCTCTCTTACCCTGTTTGAAATCAATAAAAAATATATATATAAGAAAATAATATTATAAAAAAATTAGGATGAGAAAACCCAGTGACTGTTGAATGTTTACAGGCAGCCATTGTGGCTGCTGTGGGTGGGTCTAGAAATCTTCTAATTGTGCCGCTAGGAATCCTTAGATCTTCTCGTATCAGGAGTGGAAGGCTGATTCTAAGAAAAGAAAGCTCTTCACAACCACGGCTCAGTGCGAGTAGAAACCCTCTTAAGTGATGATGTTTTTCTTTTTTTTTAACTCTGCTAACCATCCAAGGCAGAAGGGCAGGACATAGACAGCTGGCGTCTGCCATGCTGACTCCAGTCCTACTACCTCCTGTGATGGCCTAGGCGGCCGGGGGCACAGGATAGCCCCAAGCCCCCCAGACCTCCCCACCCATTCTACTAACCGTGGAAGCATCTGGGTTAACAAACTCCTCTTGTAAAATGCCGATGCTCCTGGGAGGGTTAAGCCTCATTCATACCTCAGTGTGAATTCCTTTAATTAGATAATCAGATCTAATTAATTGAGGGCTCAGGGAAAGAGAGTTTTGATTGAGGTGGGCCGAAGGGAGGAAAACTTTGGAAGGGACTCAGGGCAGGGGCCTCTGAAGACCTAGGAGGCAGCATGGGGGCAGGGCTGACAGGGTGTTGGGTCCAGAAGGGAGTGCAGGGGGCAAGGCATACTTGGTCCATAGTTCTGCTTGTCAGTTCGGACTCATTGGGTCTGGCCAACTTTTATGTATCAGGAAAGGAAGGAAAAGTAGGAGAAAGAGGAAAGGGAAGAGAGATGTGCCCTTCCACCCTCTTTACTCATGATGGGTCCCAGACTGTGGTCTCCAGACATCCTTGGACAGAAGATGGATTCCTTGGTCTAGCCCACAGCCTGTGCCCTCTGAAGATGGAACGCTCTCCTTGGTGCTGCCCTTGTCTACAAAGGCTGGGTGGGCTGCTGAGTCCCCCATGATGGATCCCCCCCATGGTCATGGGCAGTATGTATAATCAAGCCAGGTTCAACCATGGGCTAGACTCGCTGTGAAAGCCTAATAAAATGACCGATGCTGCCTGGTGTGGCTCAGTGGTTGAGTGTTGACCTATGAATCCGGAGATCATGGTTCAATTCCTGGTTAGGGCACATGCCCGGGTTTGGGGCTCAATCCCCAATAGGGGGTGTGCAGGAGGCAATCAATCAATGATTCTCCCTCATCATTGATGTTTCTATTTCTCTTTCCCTCTCCCTTCCTTTCTGAAGTCAATACAAATGCATTTAAAAAAGAAGAAGATAATGGACCAGCTGCCTGACTACATGGTGCGCTCTCCCATCTCTGGGTCTCCGACACCGTCTTCCCTGGGTTTGGAACTCACCTCTCCCCTTAGCCAACTCCTCCTCATCCCTCAGCTCCCAGCTGAAATGACCCTTCTATGGGAAACCTTGGAGCTGCACCCCAGGCCCAGCTGGGCTCCACTGCATTCCCTGAGTGTGGGTCCCTCCAGTTTCACACTGTGCTTATTCACCTGCATCCTCAAGCCCAGTGCAGAACCTTTAAGGACGGGGCGCAAATCACCTGGGCATTATGTCCCCCAAACCAACACATAGCAAGTACTCAACGCCCATTTCTAGACAGAGCAGAAGAGAGAAAAGATCAAAGTCTAAGCACTGACCCGCAGGGACAAACAGATCTGTGATCTCAAAGAAACTGTGACAAAAACATGACTGAATACCAATTGTGGCTGAGGTAGACACAATCTTTTTCTAACAATCCCACGATCATCACAGAACAAAACATTTTGTAACACCGGAGAAATACAACAAAAAGCATTTTAGGAAAACATCTCCACCACTTGCCTGGATCCAAGGGAGCAAAGTTTACCTCTGTGGGACATGTAATTCTATTACCAAGATGTGCATTTTCCACTTTTAAAGGTGAATTTCACGTGGAACCACCACACATCTTGGAAATAGCCCCATATTTCTGCTTTTCTATAAGCTCAATTGCGGATGCCAACATGCCCACCGCCAGGAGCCGACATCCTTACCAAATCACCGCTGCAGCCTTGTCTTTTTCTCATTGAAAGACACACAACAGTCTCAAGTTGTTCTTTCCATGAGAGTTTGCGCCATAAACGACAGAAGGCCCTCATATGGTAAAACCCGCTTCTCCATGGGCTGCAGAAGGAAACGACACGCAGAGAAAATGTTTGGGGGAAATCTTTTCTATAGGTCCTTATCAGAGACGCCCAAGCTTTAGTAAGACTGCTAAGAAAGTCATCATGGGAAGAGTAACATAAATATGACTCACAGGATGTAATCTCCCCCCTCCTGAGGCCCAGACCAACCACTGAGCTTGGATGAGAGCTGGAAAGAACATTCCATGAAAACAGGGCCTCTCTGCAAGATGGCCACTCAGTGTCCTGCACTCTGTCCCACCCCTCATCTCTGGGCCTCGGAAGACACCACAGTGAAGGACGGAGGTAAGTTCTGAAGTGGGCAGGCTGTGTGACCTGGGCAGGTTACACGGCCTCTCTGAGCTTGCTGCCCACCTATTGGGGTGTTAACGTTATTGAGCCACACAGAAGGCCGTGAGGATTAACTGAGGTAACAGGTGCAGGCATCAAGCACTGGGTGTGACACGCAGACACTCACAACTCAAATCCACGTTCACTTCCCCTCTCGCCCCTTATGATCTCCTGGCATGTAAGCTCTGTGCTGTTTTAGCTATGCTGACTCAATGCCTCGGTGTCCAGATATGAGCAGGACTCCTGGCCTCGGAGTCCCGTTCCAGGAGGTCTGCGTACTGACCTGGAGTTGGGGAAAAACAGTTCCAGGACATGCAGGCTCATGGCCATATCAGAGAGAGAGCCCACAATGGGACACCCCTCAGACAGCCACTGATCAGTAATTCACCTTCATATCACTTCCTGGCCAGTCTGAGGCTCTGCAGAATGAAACTCTTCATTAAAAGGCTTTTTTTTTGGACTTAAAACTAGAAAAAATTTCTCAAGTTTAGTTTGGTTTGTTGGCCATATGGCTTCCCCTAGTGCAGCAGTTCTCAACCTTGGTCGCGACCCCTTTGGCGGTCGAACGACCCTTTCACAGGGGTCGCCTAAGACCATCCTGCATATCAGGTATTTACATTATGATTCATAACAGTATCAACATTACAGTTATGAAGTAGCAATGAAAATAATTTTATGGTTGGGTCACAACATGAGGAACTGTATTTAAAGGGCCAGAAGGTTGAGAACCACTGCCCTCCTGGTTCTGGGGAGTCTAGAGATGAGTGAGTGCAGACTTGTCCCAAGGGCATAGAATATTTAAGCCGCTACCCAAAGTCTGAGGATTCAGAAGTCAAATTCTGCTGCTGGAGCCTTCCTGGAGAGCATCAGTGTGGGAGGAAGTAGGTGTGCACCAGCATCCATCCATCCATCCATCCATCCGTTAACATGCACACCTGGCAGGCCCTATAACCAGTCAGGTACAATGCAGTGAGTAGCTACCATAAGGAGTGACACCTGCCCTCCAGTTTAGGGATCCCAGAAACAAGAGACACGACACTAAAAGAGGGAGGAACTAGGAAGTGAAGACTCACCCTTCACACTGAGATGGATGATAGCAGTGTGGCTGTATTTCCTTAGAACCACTCAATTAAAAAATGTATGTGTTGTGTCAACAGTCAACGAACAAAACACCTGAATTTTACACTGAGGAAAATACTGCCTCTGATTCCCCGAGTAGCTCCTTCATTTGAGCTGCGTTACTATTCAGATCCACAGAAGTCACTTAGCTGGGCCAGACGAGTGCCCAGTCCACTCCTGCTCAACATGCCCTCCAGGCAGAACTCAGGGATGGAGAACTAACTGTTTTCTACAGAAAGCTATTGCTTGTCCCCGTCATAGTTTCTGTCTGACATAGAAATGGTCTATTTTTCAAATATATTTTTATTGATTTCCGAGAGGGAGAGAGAGATAAAAACATCAATGATGAGAGAGAATCATTGATCACCTGCCTCCTGCACGCCCCCTACTGGGGACCAAGCCCGAAACTCGGGCATACACCCTTGACCGGAATCGAACCCAGGACCCTTCAGTCCATGGGGTGACGCTCTATCCACTGAGCCAAACTAGCTAGGGCTGGTCTAAATAATTAAGTGGATTCATAGAAGCCTTTCTGTTGTTGTTATAAAACTTTCTCTACATAAACAAATGGCAACCATTTTTTGGAAACAAAATTTAGTAATTGGAAGCCAATACATTTAACAATGAAATTGCATGCTGGATCCAGCCAATGAGACAACTTACTGAAATGGACAAAAACAGTAGTCTAGAGCATGTTGTAAGGCAATTTGATAACCAATGTCACCCCAATAAATTCAAGAATATTTGATTTGTTATGCAGTGAAACACTGTCATTACGAACCTTTTCCATTCATCCTCATTCCAGGATTCTAGAGAGAGAAGGACACAGAGTTTAAAATAGTCTTTACACTAAAAAAAAAAAAAAAAAAAAAATGCCAATTCTAAATTTAGAAGAGAATTTGGAACTTGTTTTATTGAAATGCTTCTTCTGATTATTACTGGTGGAGATACAAGATTCGGACCAAAGCAAATGATAACTTTTCAGGAGCTGAGACAATGCATACATATTTTAGCCATTTGTTCCATAAGTAAAATGTTTTTACATTATAAGTCAGTCTTGATGAATGCATTAAAGCAGAAAATAATGACATTATAATATGTAGTAAGTATTATAAAAATGTATTTTTTCAGGTCTTGACACCTTTTTGTGTTACTGACTTTGAATGAGAGAGACATTAATTCCACCCACCCACACATTCATTGGTTGATTCCTGCATGTGCAGTGCCTGTAGATAGGCCCTGCGACCCTATAATAGCAAGATGATGCTCCAGTCAACTGAGCTATCTGGCCAGCGCCAAAAGCATACCAGGTTTTTGTGTTAATCCTCACCCAAGGATATTTTTTCCAAGGAGAGAGGTAGGGAAGAGGGATTGGAGGAAGATAGATGAGAGAGAGAGAGAGAGAGAAAGAGAGAGAGAGAGAGAGAGAGAGAGAGAGAGAGAGAGAGAGAGAGAGATATCAGTCTGTGAGACAACATCCACTGGGTGCCTCCCACCCGGCTGGGAATGACCCTGCAACCTATGGTCCTTTGGTGCCTGGGCCGACGCTCTACCACTGAGTCACACCGGCCAGGGCAAGAGCTTTCATCTGAAGTTGCTAAAAATATAAACTATCATATGACTATTATTTTAGAAGTTTCATTTTAAAATTGCAATTAAGAACTATGTAGAGAACACTTTCTGTTAGGCCTCAAATCTTCTTCAACCAGTTATTACGAAGATAAGATCCCTTGATGAAATGTGCAGCCCCCGGAGTTCAGAGGGTCTGTGATGTCACCGGGAGCCGACTCCCCAGACAATGACCCGCTGAAACAGCAGATCCTCCCGCCCGTGTGTCTTTGTTCCTTCGCTCCGCATTCCCAAAAATCTATGCAAATGTTAGCTGTGCCTCTTGGACCCAGCTCTCCAAAAAGGTATCAAACGAGCAAAGGATTCTGCAAGGGGCCCACCCACCCGAATCCCCAAAGACGGTTTTCAGAAAAGACTCCTTTGATGGTTAATAGAATCAGACATTTGGACTAACACAGCCCCGTCTCCCTCTTCCATAGGCGCCACCCCTGCTAACAATTATGAGCGTTCAGTGCCCTGAATAATTCACAATCTCAGCTGCTCTCCTCCGTGGAAGGACAATGTTGGGAGCACAAGGTCACTCTTTCCCTTCCCGACCACTGACTCCCCCACCCCGACGCCAGTCGCCTGCATGATCCACCTCGTGTTTGACACGCTCCCGCTGACGGCTCCTAACAGCTGTCCGTCTGTTTAGCTCAGGGTCTGAAGAAGAGTCAGGGTGCGAGGAGTGTCAGATTTCTCCCATCGTCACACACAGGCCCAGCCTTCTCCCCTTCACTGTCCCTCAATATACACTGCAATGTACACAGCCTCACCTTTTATTGCAATGTCGACCAATATCAACCCACAGATACACAGAAACTAACTACCAGGCTGCCTGAACAATACGCTACTTTCCACACAACACCCATTTCTTAAAACTCACAATTGCAATAGGTTTTTATAAGAGATTAACACCTGTGGCGGTGGCCCTCTGGGGTCACCTGGAAAAGCCTACAAAAGTAGAGGCAGGCACCCTGGAATTTGGAGCAGGAGGGAAAGTGGAGAGCAGGAGGAGATGCTCGGATTTCATTCATTCATTTTTATCTGAAAGCCACACGGGCAGAGGGGAGAGGCAGGTTTTCGTAACTCTGAAATAAAACTCTAACCTTAAGTGTTCAATTATTTTTACTTTAATTAAACTCTCTCATGCCTTATAAATTCGGACTTTGTAAAGAGAAACGATTTTAAAGTTCTGAAAAGGTAAAAGCCATGCAATAAACACTTACTTTCGGCAGAAAATCTACGCTATGAAGTGAGGTTGAGGTAATGCCCGTATCGCACTTCAAGGCCACAGTTCCACCAACTCTGGGTTAACATTTCTTCTACTTCTTAAAAGCAATTCACTAGTGTTCTTTTTCATTAGGAAAGTTTTCCAGCATATTAAAAAAATAGCCCAGCCGGTTTGGCTCAGTGGATAGAGCGTTCGCCTGAGGACTGAAGGATCACGACTTTGATTGCAGGCTTGATCCTCAGTAAGGGGCATGCAGGAGGCAGCCAATCAATGATTCTTTCTCATCATTGATGTTTCTGTCTCTCTCTCCCTCTCCCTTCCTCTCTGACATCAATAAAAATATATTTTAAAAAAACAACAGGAAAAATACTACAATGAACCCAATATACCCATCACCTACATTCAAAAATCATCTTCCCGGTTTTTCTTTTTTTCTAAAGTACTTAAAGGCAAATATTGATCCTGGGAAGGCTACTGGGAATGAAGGATGAGCTGATGAAGGCCCACCACATCTAAGTGAATCCAAAAAATGCGTTCATACAGCACAACCTTCGCTGTTTCAATGCATCTGGCTGAGACCATGCAGAATGGCTGACGTGGGTCATTCATGGCACGGAGCAGTGACAAATAATTGCAACAAAGCCAGGTGCCTAGGATTTGGTGGGGGGAGCCCCGTTTAAAATTCATTCCGTTTAATAGGAGGCAAAGTGCAGATCAAATAGATGTGCTTTATTTATATTATTTATATTTTTTACAAGAGTGGATTTATGAAATTATGAGACAATTAAAAATAAAGTTTTAAAAGAAAAAGAGGAGAAGAGTATTTGCTGTTGCTATTTAATTCTTGAAAAATGCAAGAAATATCCAAACCTATCAAAACAGAAAACTCAGAGCTTCCTCGTATATTCAAATGCGCGGCAGTATTTTCATTGTTATAAACTGTCAGTAGATTGTCAGCGCGAAGGCAATTCTATTTCATTTTTTGTTTAAAATAATAGTTTATGAAATATATTACGGAGGTAAGCCTATACTAGGAGACATTTGACAATGAGTTTTTATTCAGCTTCTTTTATAGTTTTATGACAAAAATTTCAGGTTCCAGACAAAGAAAAGAACACTGGTACTCACACCTACCTTCACTTCCTGATGGCAGATAAGCACTTTCGATTGTCATATTTACATGTTATTAACACACTGAAACTACTCTTGAAAAAAAAATAATGCCACCTCAGGATAGAAGGATAATGAAAATTTTATCTCTGCTTTTTAACACAGGCATGAAGACAAAGAGCACACTGGTAGACTAGAGAAATCAGAATTCGATATAAAAACAGAAATCCTGACTGCTCTCCTTGAACTAAGTTTGCAGTGACCTTGAAGAGCCTGTCCCCTAAACAGTGTGGGAATAGATGTGCCCATAGGAAGGCGGCCACTTTGCAAGACCTCTTGGCATCTTGATGTTTGCATTATAAAGCATTTTGTAAATGTTGCTTTAAAGCTATACATTTCATTGGAGCAAAGACAGTCTCTTCAATAAATGCTGTTGGGAAAATTAGACAAGTACCTGCAAAAAAATGAAACTAGACCACCAATTTACACCATACACAAGAATAAACTCAAAGTGGGTAAAGGACTTAAATAAATGTAAGACGTGAAACAATAAAAATCCTAGAAGAAACCCTAGGCACCAAAATCTCAGACATCTCTCGTAGCAATGTGTTTATTGATATATCTCCTAGGGCAAAGGAAACTAAGGAGAAAATAAACAAATGGGACGACATCCAAATAAAAAGCTTCTGCACAGCAAAAGAACCATCAACACAATAACAAGAGACCCCACTATATGGGAGAACATATTTGCCAGTGATACATCCCATAAGGGTTAACCTCCAAAATTTATAGGGAACTCATACAACTTGACAAAAGGAAGAAAAACAATCCAATTACAAAATAGGCAAAGAACCTAAATAGACACTTCTCCAAAGCGGACATACAGATGGCCAAGAGACATATGAAAAAATGCTCAAGTCACCAATCATCCGAGAGATGCAAATCAAAACGACAATGAGATACCATTTCACACCTGTCAGAATGGCTATCTTGTTGATTTTTTTAAAAAAAATAAACTGGCAACAATAAAGACTTGGTTGTGGGGTAAAACCTGACTCAGTCCCAGGTAGAATTAAATTTTAAGATGGCCAGGTAATGGTAGAAGTGCTGGGAAATCTGGCACCGGAGAGCGGTAGCTGAGCGGGTTGGTTTCCGTGTCCGGGTAGAAAAACAGTTAAGGCGAAAGGAGAAGCTAGGAGCACGTCTTTGTTCTCAGTGTTGGGCTATAGTCAGTCCAATACTGGAAGAGTTTATAATGGACAAAGGAGCTTCGCGGAGGGGTGGGGGGTGGGGTGGGGGGAGTATTATTTTTTCGTTCATGTCCAATCGGTGGAAATCTCTTCGAATACAGCTGTTATTAAAGTGACAATTACACAGACATATGGTAACAAAATGCATACTATGATAGTCTTAACTCTTTCTAAATTGCAGGAAACCTTACCAAAACTGCCCCAATTAATATCCAAGATAGGATGACCACATGGGCCACTCTGCCTGGGATGGTCCCTCTTTCTTTAGAAAAATGACAGTTTTTATAACTTAAAGATATGAACAACTCAATCTCTTGCTCGGTGAACCTTTCACTTGATTAAGAAGGATCAGGAAGACTATGTGGAAGCAATTATCCAAGACAGAGGAGGGGCTGGCAGTCATCAGACAAGGCTGCCCACTCTGCCTTCTCCCGAACCACGTACGTCCAGACACAAAAGAGTTCTGTGGTCCAGGGCTTCACAAACGCTGCTCCCGGAGAGGTCTGGACAGGGCTCGTTTTTTGCAAACCATGCCGACCCGCAGCCTGATCTGAAATACGGCTTCCGATGCACATCGTGGGAGTGAGAAAAAAACGTTTATATTGATGCAGTGAGTCACGTTTGTACTTGGTAAGAATAGATTTCCCATAAAAATAGAAATGATGTATCCTCACATGTTTGTTAAAAATAAATCCATTCTACTTAGGAGAAAAGTTATCCGTGTTCTTCTCCCCTCCTTTATTCCAATTGTCAGACCCCAATGATTAGACTACAACTCTAATGGACACGGAGGACCAAGTTTAAACACCTGGGAATGCTGAATAAAATACAAATGTTACATTAAGTTTACGATCTACTGTTTGATATATACATATTAATATATCTAATTTTAAACCACCGGCGTGGCTCAGCGGTTGAGTGTTGACCTTGAGCCAGGAGGTCACAGTTAGATTCCCAGTCAGGGCACATGCCCAGGATTCAGGCTCGATCCCCAGTGGGGAGTGTGCAGGAGACAGCCATCAATGGTTCTCTCTCATCATTGATGTTTCTCTCTCTCTCTCTCTCTCTCTCTCTCTCTCTCTCTCTCTCTCTCCCTTTCTCTCTGAGATCAATAAAAATATAGTTTTAAAAAACCTAATTTTACATTAAGTCAATCTTGAAAACAAAACAGGAAAGCCTGCAGGGATGATAGACAGGACACTCGGAGCCCAAAGGTGGAGCAGGCGGTCAGGCACAGGCCCCCAGAGCGGCTTTGACGGGGTTTCGATTCCTGCACTGGGCCAAGGGAGCCGGGGAAGCTCCATATACTCTTCACATGAACCCAGGGCGGGGAAAGAACTGTCCCACCTCTGACAAGGTCACTAGGAAAGCTTCTGCCAATGGCCTATGGTCTGGACGTAGAGACGCCCAGACCAAAGGTGAGATGAAAGTGTCATCTAAAAAGAGAAGAGTCTAAGTCTGGGCCCCGTGTGAGGGTCAGGCTATATTGTTACGACCTTGTCACCCTGTTCTGAGATGGTGAGTGGAAGTGTGTAGGAAAGGCCGGGGCCCAGCAGAGGCAGAGGCAGCTGCCTTCTGCAGGGACAGGGAGCAGCCCGAGCGTGGGCCGCTGGTGAAGACGGGTTCACGGTAACACATCACAAAGCGTGTGGCCAACGAATGAGGAGCCACGATGGGCAGAAGCCACGCTCTGCAGGCTACCGAACAGTAAAGCATCCAAAAGAGAATTAAAGAGAAACAGAGACTCCATACGTGGTCACGAACATGACACACATCCGTACTTTCTGCTCCGTCGTCTTATAGATTTACTGTCTATGTAACCCTGAGTGCTGGTCATCTTTGATTGCCAGTTCTGAAGCCAGGCTTCTATGGTGGCTGCTCCTTTATCTATGCTCCCGGCCCATCCCTGCTTGGCGCAGGGGAAGAAGGCGACACTATCAAAATATCCTACACACGTAAGACACGAAATGTGTTTCATTGCACTGCCAGGGCGTAAAGAGAACGCACCCATATTATATCCTAAGGATAATACTACTCACAATTCCAAGTAATCATATTATAAGCAATCTTTCTCTCCATTTCTCTCTAAATTATGTTATCCCAGTGTGACTCAGTGGCTGAGCATCGACCTATGAACCAGGAGGTCACGGTTCGATTCCTGGTCAGGGCACATGTCCAGGTTGCGGGCTTGATCCCCAGTAGAGGGCCTGGAGGAGGCAGCCGATCAAAGATTCTCTCTCATCATTGATGTTTCTATTTCTCTCTCCCTCTCCTTTCCTCTCTGAAATCATAAAAATATATTAAAAATAAATTATATATGTAAATACACACGTGTATCATATAACCTGTATTCCATAGAACTATTTTTAACACCCCTCCCCCCAAAAAATACCATATATGTCTCTGATGAAAGAGCTGGAACAACTCAGAAAACTGGATCATTCGAGACAAGGTGGGCACATTAGTAGCTGAGGTGCCGCTCGGCCCAGCTCAGATCTTTCCACGGCTGGTCTGCGCCACGCGGCGTGTGGTCTTGGTTCTCGGTCCCTCGGCAGGGCCCCGCGCGGCCACACTGCCCACACCCGTGTGCTCCCGTCTGCCCGTCTCCAGCCCGACCCCCGCACGGGGCAGCTCTGGCTTGTTCCCAGCCTCCCCTCTGTGGCACTGACTGGCTACGAGGTTCAGTTTTAGCCCAAAGCAAAGCACCGGGGCTTGACATGGGGTTTGTCCTAAATCTCTTTTTCTCTCCCAAACCCACACTGCTCCACGCGGCGCTCGGTTGGCGCTCCAACAATTTCCACCTCTACTGACGACACGCCAGCTCCACTGGGCGCGCTCCTTGCATTATGATCAGACCCTGCCATGTCACAGAGGGGTGCCCACTGGGGGCTTCTGGGGCTGGGAGGGTCCAGCAAGCACCCACCAGGGCAGAGCCAGGGCCAGGGCAGCGGGCTCCCAGGGACATGGCATTTCCGTTACAACCACCACCTTCGTCATTATCATAACAAAAGCTAACGTGTATTGGGGCTCCTCGAAGTCCATGCTCAGGTCAACCCCAAAGGACAGCGCTTCCCATTCTCCCCTTTTACCAACCAGGAAACAGGCACTCGGACAGGTGACTTTGCACAGACCACCCGCCTGGGTGAGTTCCTCACGGGCAGGGAATTCCGCCTCAGGTCTGGTCGCGTGGGAAAGTACAGAGGCCAAGAGGGAGTGAACCAGAGGAGGCCAGGGAAGGAGAACCACAGCGACAGGGCTGGAGACAGAGGGGGTCCCCGGGCTACCCATGTGTTTCTCCCGAAGCTGTAAACATTATTTTAATTTCACACTGTTCTTTAACTGGATGGCTTCTTCCAAAATCTCCCTCAGCCGCCTAGAGTTTAAAATTGGACTCTGAGTAGCACGGATTCACAAAGCTGGGCCACTTGGTAAAATAAAATAGAGCAGCGAGTTCACAGGCCGCTAGAGTGGTTTCACCTTCAGCTGCTGCACATGTCACAGAACTGGGACCTTGTGCTACTGTGTCACCCCTTCACAGAACAGCCCCGTCCTGCTTAGAGAACTCGCGTGTCCCCAGGGGATGCAACCAGACACCTCAGCCCAAAGGGTCTGTACTATCACGGGCGGAGAGCAGCTATACAGGTACACAATCATAGCAACACTCCTTTTCCTGAAAACCCACAGCCGCAAATGTGAGCTGTAACTTTGCTTTTTAACAGTTGTCATATTAAGGAGTGCTTGAAAATACCCACGTCCCTGCAACAGATGGACAAGAAAACAATTTTAAAAAATGTTTAAAACAACAACAAAAAAAACACCCCTCTACCTCTAAGAACATACTTGCCTAACATAAGGTTTCTCCGAAATGAGATGTTTCCACCCCAGGAAAACCTGTGAATTTGGTTAACAATGCTCATCTAATCTTGCTCTGAATATTCAACAGCAACTAATCCCACCAAACTCATGGCATTCGGCCCACATGGCAGAATTTCTACGTCTATCCTGATGGCCTGGGTTACGCTTTCTCTTTAAACATTCCCAAGCAAGAGGACCGGACCTCACAGAAGGGCCATGTTTTCCTATCGTCCAGTTTATTCTCAGGTCAGGACATTTTGCTCAAACAGAGACAGACAGGGCCAGTGCCAAGCAGGGCTTTTACAAATGTTTCCTGCTCTCTCTCCACACTCTTCTTCATAAAAATGAAATGCAATGAACACACATCTTAGGGTTATCAAGGAGGTGCTGCTGTGCACAGTCAGAGTCCAGCTTGCTTTATTAGGAGACCTGATGCCTGGCCCAGCGAGTCAAAGCCCGCATGTGGGAAGGTCTATGTACTAGTATGTGCATATGTACACAGGCACGAAATACGCCAAATGTCACCTTGAAAGACAATAAGCATAAAATAGAAGACGGAAAATCAGATAAGCTAAGGCGATGTCGCCGACTGCTTCCATTGAAACATTCTTTTCTGTAGGCCAGTAACAGCGAAACGCTGAACGCTGTCTTAACGAATTGGACAGCAGTGTCAGCAAACACCGCAATGAGGAGTGCATTTTCAATGGGGAAACAGCTTGGACAGTTTTATTTGAAAATTTGTTTGTGGTCGTGTTTACTGACTCTGGGAATCTAATCAGGTGAGACTCTAAACCTGGTCAGGGAGGCAGGCAGCACTGTGGCCAGAGGACTGTGGCGGCCTCAGGCCCCGTCCCTTTCAGCATCCTTACCACGGAGGTCTGTCTCCGAGGGAGCGGGAGCGCGCAGGGCCCACGCCCTGAAGAGCATCCTACCCTTTTAAACGCTCAGACAGGATGTCGCATACGCTTACCTGATAAGTTGCTCCCGTTTACTGGAATTCTACTCTTGTCACTTGGCAAAAGGTCAGCAAGGGACGTCCGAGCTAAAAAGGCCAAACACTCTCACGCCCTGTGGTTAACGGGAAAGGGTGTGTCCACGCAGTGACACTGGTCTCTCCATCCCAGGAAGGACTCTCTTAGCGTCTGTGCTACCTGGCGCCTCCACCTGGAAGGCCCCTCCCTCAAGCCCTGCAGAGCTGGAGGCTTCTTGTCATTCTGGTCTCAGAACACATGCACCTCCTCAGAGAAGCCCGCCTGGCTTGATCAGCCAATTCAAGTAGCTTCCTTGCTACTGTAATGTACCACACCTTTCGAAAAAGAGCTCTTGCTAAGCTCTAAAATTACCTCGCCCTCTTGTTTGTTTACTGCCCCGCAAAAATGGGAGTTCCATGGGAACAAGGACCTTACAGCCACTGTGTTCACAGGACCTGGAACGGTGCTCTCTACTCTATAGATGTGAAGTCAAAGCCTGTGAATGAGAGCATGTGTCACGTTGAGAACATCTAGTAATATTTCCACAAACCTCGGTGGATGGTGATGCAATTACAGTACTGCCGGTGCTGGGGACAGAATGAATGAGAACAAAGCCGTCCCAGAGATGCCAGTACAGGCCTGGATCATCCCTGCACCCGCCCCTCCCAGTCTTCCCTGCCCCCTGGGCGGATGTCCCCGGCGAGTCCTCAGACCAGGTTCCAGGCTGGTGGCCCACAGGAGGGAACCCCTCATTATTACACAAGCTGACAACACAAATCAAGTGTGCAGGATGCAGCCTATCAATGATTCTCGTCATTGATGTTTCTCTCTCTCTCTCCCTTCTCCTTTCCTCTCTGAAATCAATAAAAACATATTTAAAAAGCCAAAACCGGTTTTGCTCAGTGGATAGAGCGTCGGCCTGCGGACTGAAAGGTCCCAGGTTCGATTCCGGTCAAGGGCATGTACCTGGGTTGCGGGCACATCCCCAGTAGGAGATGTGCAGGAGGCAGCTGATCGATGTTTCTCTCTCATCGATGTTTCTAACTCTCTATCTCTCTCCCTTCCTCTCTGTAAAAAATCAATAAAATATATTTAAAAATATATATATATTTAAAAAAATAACAGTAATAATTATCTGCCAAGTTTTAGAACCCAACTACAATGTCAAAAAATGCTGCCTTTAATTTCATAGCATTTTTGTGTGTCAAAACTTATTTACATTTTCAAAAAAAAAGGTCCCATGCCCAGGATGCGGCCCTGACGCAGGCCTGCTTTCCTGCTTCAGGTGACAGGGAGGAAGCAGAGAGCAGAAGGGACCAGGCAACCTCACTCTCCCAACGCACCTTCTTCCTCTCTCAGATCGCATCCCCTCCTCTGGCAGCCGCTGTCCTAACGAGGCAGCTCGTCTAGAGACCGTCTCCTGTTCACGCCAGGCCTGCATCCTCCTCTGTGCTCAGGGCTCAGCAAAGCCAGGACCGCTGTCCCCCAGGACAGGCGCCTTTCTCCTCTCAGAGGAGGACTGGGGTGCAATGACACCTCTCTGTCCCACCCTCATCGGATGCGTTCTTTATGCCATTCAATAAAAATACATCGAAGACGGCAACTTAAAAACCAAGTCTAGCGTGTGGGAATTACATACCCACCAACTCAAAACATTTTCCTTTTCTAATATATTTGTATTGATTTCAGAGAGGAAGGGAGAGGGAGAGAGAGATACAGAAACATCAAAGATGAGAGAAAATCATTGATCGGCTGCCTCCTGCGTGCCCCCTATTGGGGATCGAGCCTGCAACCCAGGCATGTGCGCTTGACTGGAATTGAACCCGGGACCCTTCAGTCCTCAGGCTGACGCTCTGTCCACTGAGCCAAACCAGCCAGGGCTCAACACATTTTCTTAGCCCAGATGTCTGCAGAAGCTTCTTGGCACGCTAGCAGCAGTATTTTATTAGCATTTCTACTTCCTTCGGAGCCTACTTCTGTAGTCCCTCACCGTCAGCTGGCCCTCCCCGCTAGTTCTGGCCTCTGACAGGGCTGCCCCTGCCCCTCCGGGGGCTGGCTCTCCGGGCCTGACAGCCCCACCTTGGAGGCGAGGACACCTGTGTGGATACTTGAGCCGCCGCCGCGCTTGGTGAAAGCACTACAGCAAAACAAGCCCCCTTGAAAGATAGCAATTTCATGCTTTCAGCTCTAGAATAAAAGGCTCCTTAATTAAATTTAAAGCAAAATGTTTGTGTGCGACTCAAGTTTCCGCACTGGTGTTCCTTCCCGCTTCTCCACTTACGAGCCCCTTTGTGAGCGGAACGGGGTATTCGCTGCGGAAAATCGCCTGACGCTGCCCAGCCTCCTCCCCAGTCTGAACGGGCCACAGGGCTGTGGGGTGTTTCTCTCGGGTCTCTCTTTACTGGCCTTGCACCTGCCGGCTCACTGAAGGCACGCATTTCCCTCCCGGGCAGTGAACAGGGACTACTGAAACGCGGTACCATCAGTAACACCTTCCTGGAGGGTGTGCGAGAGCGGAAAGGGATTTCATTGGAAGAAACAAAGCAGGGACTGGTACCCACGTCCTGTGATTGATTCGCTCACAAGAGCGAAGAGCAGAGAGAATGCGCTGGCCAGACGCGGCGGCCGTTTCCTTGCCTGCATTCTCTAGCTCTCAAAGATGGGCCGGGTGGAGATGAGAAATGGGAAACGCTTTATTCCAGAAGTGACCTGAACGCCGCCTGGGCTCACGCCCCCGCTCGGGCTGTCACCAGCGGCGAGACCCCAGGCCAGGCCTGCCCGCCCTCAGCCGCTCCGTGCCGGGCGCGCAGCAGTTGGATGAGGGCCTCTCAGGGCTGCGGGACAGCAGCGAGGGGCAGTGCCTCACGCGGTCCGAGCTCAGGAGGGTGAGTTATGTTGTCATGATCATGTCTGCTCAGTTGTCCTGTTTTCATCGGAGGACAGTGAACCGCACATTCTTTCCCATCTCCAACCTGGTTACAGCCACCTTATTATTTTTTTAAAATATATTTTTAATTGATTTCAGAGAGGGAGAGGGAGAGAGAGAAACATCAATGAAGAGAGAGAATCACGGATCGGCTGCCTCCTGCATGCCCTACACTGGGGCTCGAGCCCACAACCCAGGCCTGTGACCCGAACGGGAATTGAACTGTGACTTCCCGGTTCATAGGTCGATGCTCAACCTTTGAGCCACGCCAGGCGAGCAAGAGCCACCTTTATTTCCCACCTGACCGGGGCTTTCCTCAATCCTCCCACCTCACAGTGATTCACATTTTACACATTTAAATTGGACCTCCTCGCTCCCATTTAAACCGCTTCCAGGCCCTGGGAGCTGGCTGCCCTGTGACCTCTGACCCCGCCGCCCTCCCCCGGCTGACTGACGGGAGGCAGTCTCCCTGCTCTTTGCTCCCCGCCAGGAGGCCCTGCCCCTGGCTCTCAGCCTCTGGTCAGGCAACTGCAAGTCTTGGGCACGTTCAACCCCTGCTCCGAAGGGGCTCATGCTGCTCCGTCTTCCTCTCTCCAGGGCGGGTTATCTCACGCACAGCACTGACCACAGCGGGCTCCTTCCCGCATGCTCCTGCACCCTGACCTCCCTCCTCTCCCCAGCCCTCTAAGCCAGTGGTTCTCAACCTTCTGGCCCTTTAAATACAGTTCCTCATGTTGTGACCCAACCATAAAATTATTTTCGTTGCTACTTCATAACTGTAATGTTGCTACTGTTATGAATCGTAATATAAATATCTGATATGCAGGATGGTCTTAGGCGACCCCTGTGAAAGGGTCGTTCGACCGCCAAAGGGGTCGCAACCCACAGGTTGAGAGCCACTGTTCTAAGGGGAGGGACCCTGTCTGTCTGTTCACTGTCAGAGTCCAGGAGCTCACTAATATTCAACAAACAGAGGAAGGCGGGTTCCTTTAGTCACCATCCCAGGAGGGGCACTGTGTCCGTGAGGCCCACACACAGACCTGGAAGAGCCTGCCCGTAGAGAAGGGTCCTGGTCTGACACAGACAGGTGCTGGGTTTACGTATGTGTTACATTCTTGTGTCTGCCTTGTCTCAGAGGGTCAGCCTCTGCGTGCTGGCCTCTCCTGACTGGCCCCAGCCTCATTTTATTTGGTTCTTTACCTGCAGATCTGGTTCACGTCTGTTATCACCACCTCTGAGCCTGTGGCAAGTCACCTCTGCAGAGTTTTTCCATGAGCAACAAACGCTGGCAATGCACTACTGGTTACAGGGCTGGGGGAATCTTTGAGACTGCTGGGCCTTCACTAGTTTCCTTTTCTCACCAAAGGATATGTCCTTTATTGATTTTAGAAAGAGAGGAAGGGAAGGAGGGAGGGAGGAAGGGAGGAGGGCGAGGGAGAGAAGAGGAGGAGGAGGAGGAGGAGGAGGAGGAGGAGGAGGAGGAGGAGGAGGAGGAGGAGGAGGAGGAGGAGGAGGAGGAAAGAGAGAGAGAGAGACAGAGAGAGAGACATTGATATGAGAGAGAAACATCTACTGGCTGCCTCCTATACGCACCCTGATTGGGCATCCAATCTGCAATCTAGGTATGTGCCCCAATGAGGATCGAACCTGCAACCTTTTGGTATTCAGGACGATGCTCTAACGGAGCCACCCGGCCAGGGCTCTTTTGCTAATTTCTTGATTCTTGGCTGAATTAAAGACCCTCAGACACATGAGCCATTGCCATGGGAAAGAATGTGAACTAGCTATCTTAGTCTACCCAGTCTTTGCAGACATAAGTCGATTCCATAAATAACCAGCCTACACCTTGTTTTCCTATATGTGGACATGGGCTGACCAAAACTGTGGGGTCCCTGTAGAGTAATTCATCCTGCATTTTCACATCGTTGGTGACAGGACTCTGTGAACAAATGACATCTAATCAGCACAGACGGATCTAATGGCCACCAAGACCCGGCGCGGGCAGGGCTGCCTTCCACACTCACACCCTCAGCGAAGTCACCTGCTAAATCCCCGCTGCATCTGTTCCGCAGGAAGAAATTCACAAAAAAAAGGCATCTCGGAGCCGAGATTAGACTTTCAGGCCCTCCTGAGCGCTAATCCTTCCTCTGACACGGACTTTCTTTGTGGGGCTTGGCAAATCAGTTTTCTCCTCTATAATACAGGGATAATAACGCTTCAGTCAACTGGGTGCTGTGAGAATTAATTACTGTTATACAATTGAGTGAAGGTGGGAAGTCCTGGAAAAATATTGCGACTGCTTATAGGATTGAGGTCCAAAGACAAAGGCATCACACATAGCGAAGAAATCAAAACACCTCGGAATCCCACTGTCTCCCTCCCTCCCAGGGTCCTCCTTCTTCACTCAGGTGAAAAGTAGGCAAAACAACTTTCAAGGACACGTCCCCTTCTTCTGTGACAGAACTGCAAAGCACCCCTGGGCCCCCCGATGCCTCCCCCAATGACAGGAGGCCAGGAAGGCCGTGTGTCTGAGAACTGCAAGGGGTAGGAAAAGAGAGATTCCATTCCTTGTGCAAGTCTTCTGACCCTGAACCAGGGTCTTTCTGAATCAATGGGTGCCCTGGAGACTGGATTTCAGGGAAAGGTCTTTCGGGCATCACTCAGGGTGGGGGTGGTTAGGCCTTGAGCTCTCAGGGAAGAAGAGAGAGTCCCGCTGTAAGGTGATATCCAGCTGGCTGTAAAGACCGAGCCCTGTGTTAAGGAAACAAGATCGGATAAAGTAAACACTCCGGGGCCACAATGGCTGGCTGCCTGAGCACGAGGAATTTCCATATTCCCCACCATCGTCTCTGAATGACCGGAGATGAGAGAACACGGGCCCGTAGGGATGACAGAAGGCAAGGACTTGATTCTGTTCCCCAACCAAAATCAAGCAGCAGAATGAAAACCACCACCCATGATCTGTGCTTGTGTTAAGCCTATTTTTATAGAGACAGTAATCGACCCAGGGTCCACTACGTGGGGCCAATGTGGAAATAATACAGTTTCCCGAGGTTTCCTGGTAGCGCCATGGAGATTGCCATTTGGATGTGGCCTTGGAGAATCGGGAGAATGAAATATGCTCTGGCTATACAATCGCTGTCTGTAGAGGGTCCGGAGCATAGGCAGAACTGGATTTAACGGACAGGGCTCGGCAGGAGCGTTGTCTAAAAGTGGGATTATGAGCGCAAAGCTTGGGCTACTGTACATGTCCTGCTATCCTGGTGCCCCCGTCATTCATTCATTCACTCACTCGCTCGCTCAAACTGAAATAAGATAACTGGGTGTGCTCCTCTTGAGAAAGGGCTGGATAATCTTTGAGAGTCCTTTCAATTTCACATTGCAAGCATCCGTCCTTGCTCCTTTCAAACCTGAAATGGGGCCATGGCCGGTGTGGCTCAGTGGATAGAGCATTGGCCCATGGATTTAAGGGTCCCGGGTTTGATTCCGGTCCAGGGCATGTACCCTGGTTGCGGGTTCTATCCCAGGCCCTGGCTGGGATGTGTATGGGAATCAACCGACCTATGTGTCTCTCTCACATCAATGTTATTCTCTCTCTGTCTCTCCCTCTCCCTACCCCTCTCTCTAAAAGTCAATGGGAAAATATCCTTGGGTGAGGATTAACAACAGAATTAAGTTAAATTAAGCCTTAGATGGGGAGGGAGAGAAGGCAAACAGGAGGCCATAGTCGAGGTCTGACTGACCTTACGGATCTGAGGGGGGAGGGCCTGGCCTATGAGACTTGTTCCGGGCACCTCTGCTGACATTTCCTACTTCGTATGCTCGCTCCTTCCTTAATCCCTCAGCAGCACCCAGAGAGCAGCTGCCACGCACTGCCTCCAGTTTCCCTACGTCCACCGTGCGGGACTCCACATTCCACTTGGTGAAAAGAAATCCTTTTCCTTTAACGGCTCCGTCCTGCATGTTATTCTCTGTTCTGGCCCCTGCAGACGTCTGCACCCGCCTGGGGATTCCAGGGTCGGGCTGTGACACGCCCCCGGGTGCTCTGATCTGCACAGAAAGCCGCTGCAGAGCGACACAAACACTGCCATATAGTTATTTACACACACGGAGTGGCCATCCTCTCTAAAACCTGTAGACAGTTAGCATCCCCGGACTTTCTCCATGTCCAGATCTCTGCAGGAATACAGGGCAGAGGCAGGAAAACCTGAATGCATCCACCGCCTCCACAGAGTAAATAGCTTAAGACATTTAATAAAATTTCCCGATTAAACCCTTTATGTTCATGTCCGTGTTTCATTTCATTATCACCGATGCCACGTGGCCGCGACCTGACCTGTCTGGCACCCGATCGCTGTGGAGACTACAGTTCCTCCTTTCTTATCCCCACGTGGATACATCCCAGGAGCACTGCCCCCCCCCCCCCCCCCCGCCTTCTTTTCCACGGAGGCACTGGCTCCAGAAAACGGCAGGTGGTTCGCTTGTGGTCTTGGTAACTTTTATTCAGACAAGGACTAAGCGAAGGGAGCAACTTGGGGATCCTCAAAATCACCTGTGGAGGTTCTCAAATGGGCCTCTTCCCTCAAAGACCCACGCGATCCGGAAGCCCAGACGGGAGAGTGACTGCGGGAGGTGCGGCACAGCCTGTGGGATATGCACTTGCACAAGGAGGACAGGGGGCCCAGGCTCCCCCGCACACGGCCTTCACCACCGGGTGTGGGAACGCCACCCAGGCAGGCAAGTGGGGACTGTCCCCAACCTGCACAGACCGGCTCCGGGCCTGGCCTTCTTGAGAACAAATCATTGCGAGAAGTTTTCAAAGCTAAAATGACATCCTCCTACTTTTCCACTCTCTATGATAAAAAACCAACATTCCTTAAAAGTAAATTTGTTATTTGAAAACCTAAAAGTTTAGAGTTAAGTCTGATGAATAGATGGTATAACTGAAAAAAACACACACAAAAAACACACAAACAACCATCTCACACACATCGGGGAATCCTATCAGCAGGCGGGGTTCTGGCATGTCAGCTGGCATGGCTGAGACAGAGAAGACACCATCAAAATGCTGGCTCAGCCGTAACCTCCTAAAGGTCGGAATTCTCCGAAGGGCGATGCTGCTTTTAGTGCTGGAGTTCTGGAAGGTTTTGTTTTAAAAACACTCAGATTGTTACAACTACGACTCACTAACTTACGCCACTGAGTGTCCAGATGGGCGCCTAGAACTTCAGTGCGTACTCCGTACATATTCACTGAATCAGCAAGTGACTATTTCAAGGCACAGGAGTTAAGCTCCAGGTACCACATTGTATTCACTATTTCCCGGCATCAGGGTAACCACTGCGGTCCAGGAACCTATAGTTTTTTAGAGTTATCAATATTGCATTTTGAGTTCAGCGATTTGATTTGCCTTTCTATGCTGTAGAGACTATGTAAGAATAATGCACCCATTTGTCAGTGAAAGCTACACTTACATAAAGAGTGACGCATGGATAAGAAAGAACCTTGACTTGAAAGGGATGCTTTTCTTTAGCAGACGCATTTCAGAAGTCGGGGTGAACTGTCAAACACAAACAAAAGCTGGTACTCCAGCCATTCCCCCGGCTCTGCCATTTCTGCAATATCTCAACACTATTCAGTAGGCGATACATTTATTATATCACATTATCTAGTTGGCTGTGTGCAGCCGTGTTTTAACACCACATGTCTGCTCTTTTTATATTACCACTCAACACAGCAGAAATAAGGAACTCATAAAACAACTTTCTTAAAATATTCATCAAATAACTCTTTAAATTTGCAAATGGCTCCCTGAAGTGTTCCTTAAGTTATCTGTGGAAAGCAAACATCACAGTCAGGCCCGATTCCCTTACCCGAGAGCCGGGGTCCCCGAAACGGACTCCCAGCCCCTCAATGTGCAGCTCCTGCACCCACTCAGATTCCTCCCCTCGTGCACGTCTGCCATCTCTAGCTCGGGCGCCACTGACATGTGACACATATAAGCAGCCTGACAGGCAAAGCTCTGCCTCATCTAATTACAAAAACACTTAAAAGTGATTTGTTATCCTCCGAAGCAAATTCAAAGCCAACCGAACAGGAAGCACACAGGGCAAACCCAGACTTTTCAACAGACACCTGAGGTGAGTCAGGGTTTCAAGGCGCAGTCTCTGGAGCCCTTTCCAAACAGTCTAGGGATTGATGTTTATGTGACAAAGCTCCAGAGAAGGGAGAGGGCGGGTCTTTGGTAGCGCTCCCTCTCAGAGCCCTGAAGTGAGTTCCAGAGGCCGTCACAGGGCCTGAGGCCTATACACATGCACAGTCACAAGTAACAAGCTGAAAGGCACAAAGCAATGGCGATACCTATTCTGACTTCTTATATAACAGTACTTTTTTCTTTGAATTGCAAACGAGCCCTTGGCCAGTATTCCATTCCATCCATGCTGTTGCAAATGGTAAGAGTTCTTTCTTTTTTACAGATGCCAGTATTCCGTTGTGTAGACATACCACAGCTTTTAAATCCACTCATCTGCTGATGGGCACTTAGGCTATTTCCAAATCTTAGCTACTGTAAATCGGGCCCAGAGGGAAAGCAGAAGAAGAGAGGGAGAAGAGATCAACCAATGAACTCATAAGTGTATGTGCATAACCCATGGACACAGGAAATAGGGTGGTGAGGCTGGGGTGGGGGGTGGGGGGCAGGATGGAAGAGGTCAATGGGGGGAAAAGGGGACATATGTAATCCTTTCAACAATAAAGATTTTTTAAAAAGACATTACTGGCCTGGCCCCTTCCAAACAGTCATTAGCCACAGTGCCCTCCATAGTTTGCAGGGCAATGACAGACAGATTCGTAGGTGTGCCTTCCGCTGCACTGCTGTGTAACTTGCAAAAATATATAGAGACATATCACACATACACACACTTTACATTTCAATGCAGACGTCACCCACCACAAAGTAGAAGTTCTCAAAGAGCGGCCCCTGACGCCAGGGCTCAGCATTGCCTGGGAACCTGCTAGAAATGCAAATTCCTGAGCCCCAGTCCGGAGCCACGAAGTCAGAGTCTGAGCTGGGACAAGCAGCCTGAGCTAGTCCTGGAAGCCACTGTGCTACAGGCTGATGTGTGAGCACCTCCTGCAATGGAACAACCATCATGCCCACAGTAGCTACAAACCACGAGTCACCCTGAACATATCAGAAACTTTTTGGACACCGTTTCTTCTCTAAGGGAGTTTTGTGTGAAGTTGAGAAAAGAAAATGGTACTCAGGGGGTATGGCGGGTAATATATACATATAGAACACACACACACACACACACATTTTAGAAGCAGTGTTTGAAGAAAAGAAAAAGCTAAAAATAATAATCCAACCGAATTTGGCCTACAACTATTTCCATTTAATTTGATTTAACTTGGCTTTACATTGGGCTATGTTACAACTGGCAATGCTCCAACCACATCTAAAATCTCGTTCTGTGTGGAAAGAAGAACACCAAAATTCATAAAGAGTTTTAAAATGAACACCTGGAATAGAACCTATATTGCAACGCTATAGTCTTTCTTTAGACAAGTGAACCAACGACCACGGAATACTTTATAAGAGAGCAGCAGAAAAGTAAAATGGCCAGGGGTTATGTTGGCAACTACTAAAACCCGGTGTTGAGATTCCTCATGGCTTGTACGGCACAGTTTTTAAGGAGTAGATGAATGCACAAACCTTTCTAACTGCTAATCTATATAGTTTGCAGTGTGGCCATCGGCTTCAATACATGATTGGGCACTTCCGTTAGTTCAAAAAGTTGCTTTAAATTACGCAGTTATTCCTGAGGTGCACATCACCTGTCCCTCACACCTTATATGGGAACAGCCCCACCCATACAGGCTGAAATGGGCCCATGATGTCTTCTAATTTAACCCATTCTTCTCTCTAGCTATGGCCAAAGGGGAAGCAGACAGTTATCTCGTGCATCCCATTCTTAGGCCTGTGGGGCTGGAATGATCTGGAGTCATCAGAATAACCTCAAGAGGCCCTGTAGGGGGAAGATGCATGGGTTTCCCCACAACCTGCGGGATGGCTGGACCCTGCATGGATGTCCAAGTGACAGTGTGGAATGGACAGGCCCATGACCCTGTGAGCTCAGTGTGCCTTTAAGGGGGATTTCAGGAACACAGAAACTCCCGTTTTTGTTTTTTCTTTTTATGGAATAAATCAAGTAATAGAATAGTGCAGGGGATACATTCTAAACCCCCAGTGTAGCCCGGCTTGGCATGGCTCAGTGGTTGAGCCTCGACCTATGAACCAGGAGGTCAGGGATCGGTTCCCGGTCAGGACACATGCCCAGGTGGCAGGCTCAGTCCCCAGTAGGGGGTGTGCAGAAGGCAGCCGATCAATGATTCTCATCATTGATGTTTCGTCTCTCTCTCCCTGTCCCTTCCTCTCTGAAATCAATAAAAATATATTAAAAATAAATAAACCCCCAGTGCCTGCTTGAAACCATGGATAGGACTGAACTTATATAAACTATTTTCCCCTGTCTATACATACATACTCTACAGCTTCTCTGGCACATCCGAATTGCCAGCATCACTACCCTTGCCCTTGGGATCATTGTTAAGTAAAATAAGGGTGACGTGGACACAGGCACTGCAGTCCTGTGACAGTCCATCTGGTCACCTCGAGGGCCACTACATGACTAATGGGCGGGGCCTCTACAGCCGGAGACTGGACCAAAGGGGGAGGGGCAGGAGACCATGAGATTTCATCATGCTACTCAGAACAGCGAGCAATTTAAAGCTTAGGAATTATTTATTTCTGGAATTTTCCATTTAATATTTTCAGACTCCTATTGACCACGGGTAACAGTAACTGTGCAAATGAAAGCCTCCGGGATAGGAATTACTGTACAAAGACAGGGGAGAAGGAACACAGAGGATTTAAGGGGATGGTGTAGCACAGGTTCAATATTCCTGGCACTTTCAGAATGCAACTTTGCAGTAGTCCGGTCTATTATTCAGGAGAAAGAATGGTAACAATGGCTGTAGGGCAGGCTGTGGAAGCACGGGTGCCGTCAGTCTAATTCACGGGTCCACCCTCTCCCACGAACATGTAAGCCACGTCCTGGCAGGCCGTGGACACTCCAGGGGGCAAATCCCTCCGGCTGCTGCTGCCGGTCATAGGGCCACCCTCTCTCTGTCCTTTAGGAGACCTGCTTCCTCCTGGGGACTCGCAGCAGCTCCACACTGATCCCGGAATCAGACCGGGGCCTGCTGACCAGCTGACCGGCCAGCACTGGCTAAAGATGCTCACATGAGACACAGGCAATTCTGGTCTCAAACTCTCTATTGAACAGTAAAAAACTGTAAATTCTCAGAAAGTTTTGATTAGTTTCTTTCCCAATACAATGCTGCCTGAGTCAACAGGAAGAGGGGCAGCCCTTAGTGCAGGCAGGTCCTGGGTAAATTACCTTGTACTAATACACTCTTCTTGTCCATTGTTTGTTTGTTGTTTGCTTGTGTGGGTTTGGGTGTTGTTGTGGGTTTTTTTTTGCCAAAAATAAGTGGTTTTGTTTCTTTTTATTTGTTAACTATTATTTTTAAAAAAATGTTTGTTGTTGAAACTATTCCCTATGTTCCCTTTTCCCCCCAATGACCCCTTCTAGCCCACCCTGTCCCCCGCCCCAGGTCTTCACCACCCTTCTGTCTGTGTCCACGGGTTATGCATATCTGCATATAAGTTCTTCAGTTGATCTTTTCCCATCCACCCCTGCCTTCCCTCTGAGATTCAACAGTCTGTTCCATGCTTCTATGTCTCTGGATCTATTTTGTTCATCAGTTTATGTTGTTCATTAGATTCCACATATGGGTGAGATCATGTGATACTTGCCTTTCTCTGATTGGCTTATTTCGCTTAGCATAACGGCCTCTTGGACTAAAGGTTTGAACATGCTGATAACGTGTGCTTTGGGGGCACATTATGATGATGGGCTTATAGAGCTCCTATATGTCCAAACTGTCTAAGGTGATTTTCCCAATAACAGAGACCTAGGTCTGGCTAACATGCAGAGGGGAAAAGCCAACAGGATCCCAGAGGGCTGTCATCCTGCCAAATGACTCCAAAATTAAGCTGTAAAATTTAAATGATATGCAAGTCCTGAAGGTTAGGGTAAAAACTAGTTCCTTTGTCCTGCATTCAAATTTGAGATGGTTTCCAATTTTCAGAACATATTTGGGTGCATCAGTGTTAAAGTTACCCAGGTGACTTCTCAATCACAATGTTTTCTTTCAGAAAAAAAAAGAAGACTCTGCTCTAAGCTGAATTTTTTTAATGCCACTTATTAGGTTTTCGACTTCTACTATCTCGGTTTAGAGGCAAATGGCAGGTCATCTTCAATCACTCCTTTAAGTATTAACTTTGTTTAAACAAAACAGATTAGATAATGGTGATTAATCTTAAGCGTTTGCTTCAATTCAAGAAGATAATATCATCACATTTCAGAGAGCCTGGGATTGTGGGGAAAAGAGGAGGCAAGCTGACTTAAGAAAATAAATATCATAAAGAGAACTCAAGCTTTTTATTATCAAAGAACATGTTTGTCTAAGATACGGAATTATGCCTTCTATCGGAAGGGCTCTACTTGGCCTGAAGCCTGAGAAAGGCTGAATGGTCCCATCACTCCCTGTACAGTTCCTACTGGGAATAAGGGAGCCACCAGAAGTAATGCTTTGGGCTTTCCACAGGCCAGATTGGACCTAAACTAAAACCTGTGGCACAAAGGAGAGCAAGGGCTTTACTTAGTTAAAAAGCTCACTTGGTCTTTGCTAAGGTGGTGTGGTGTCCGGAAGCAGGACTGACGAGGAAGAAGAGCCAGGCTTTCCATGCAGAGGATATGGGCCCACATTCTTGCTCTGAAAATTATGTGACTTCGGACAGACAGACATCTCACCTACAAGAACCTGGGTTTCCAGATCAGTCGCCCTAACTATGGTTCCAAAATGCCAGGCGATGTGATTCTATAAGACACCCGACAAAACTTCTGCACTTAGCAGACACCGACCAAGCAAATGCCATTTGGCTTCCTTTGATTAGCCAGGTGGCATTTTATGTACACAATGCCTCAACTAAAGCACTGAGCCTGAAGGTCTCCTGGAGTCTTGTTACAGTAATTATGTCAGTTTCAACACGCAGGTGAATTCTATGAGCAGAATAAATCTCTACCGAACACTGATCTTGAGAAATAACAGTGGGAGGAACTCTGAAGGTCTATGAAGAAAATTATTAGTGGAAAAATATCTTATTTAAAAGTCAGTTGCTCAATAAGGAGAAAGTCAGTCGTTATGTTTCTAGCATCCTTTATTTTTAATATTCATGTATTTTAAGTATGCTGATTTGCCAACTGCGCACTAAATCACATCGTTATTTAAATTTTTTTTCCCTTCCAAATCTCCATGAAAGCAATTTCTCCTCTCACAGCAGTATACATCTGATGGAGGGATTTTAGAGGTCTTAAAAGCTTTGCACTTCATATTTGTTTGACTTATCAGGAGCACAATAAGAGAAAGTTGTGTCTATACTTAAGTCATTAAGCATGACTGATAAGTCTAGGCAGGTGACATTATCAGCAATCACATATTTTAATTCAAATGTAGATATTCAAATTAATGCCCTGAAAGGAATAAAATAAGTCTCTATCATTATGGATCTCATTCACAGTGAGTGACCAAGAATTTTATGTTCCATACAAGCTTTAACTCCGAGTTTGAGGGAGTTTATTTATATGCAAGATATACACTATGTCAGCATATATCAAGAACATAAACAAATTTCTCCCATTAAAGAAGAGAAAACTTACGCCTTGGGGAAAATTAGAATTCTAGTGATTACTAAACAATCAGCCATCTCATTTTCCATCTTAAATTCAGAGTTGTGACAAGGTGACTCTAATTATACTGGAGACAAAGGTCCACTTAGCAGGGTAAGCACAGCAGTGAGTTCATTTCCTCCCCATCCTCTTCTTTTCAACAATAAACGACAACTTCTAGGATGAGTTTTTCAGTGGAAGGGTATTTTGGTTCTCAAACTGATATCCCTGGAGAAGGCTCACCTAGAAATCCCAACCCCAAAACGAAGCCAAGTAATAAGGAAGGCCACAAATCCCTTCAGAAGAAAGTATCTTTGTGACTATGGACATTATGCAAAAGCTGCTGATTTGATGGAAAAGTCCTCATCACCTTGAGCAAATCTTTTGGACCTTTAGATATTTGAGACAATCAAATGTAAACCAATCCTTGTTTGCATAGCAGATTATTACAGCCATGGGACAATGCTGCCCCATTAAAGTTGTGCTGGAATCAAGTGGGGGTTGGTAGAAGAAACATTATCAACTCCTCAGTCCACGTTTGCTATCCTACATGAGAATTTCCACTCACTTGTATGTTTTTTAGTCAACAGAAATAGTAAAGTCCTTATTTTAAGATTAAATCTTCAATAATTTGTAGAACTCAGCCAGAATGACTAACTGCCTTATAGGTTATAGACAATTACTACCTGGCAGTCATTCACATACAAGAAATTTTTATCTGTTCAAACGTGAATCAAATTCATGAGCAATTTCCTGACCAACAGGCAATATACTGAAGGGGAAGTGGCGTGTGGGAAAGGAAAACCTGGGTTCAAAATCCGACTCTGTCCTCCAAGAATTAAGACATGGTAGGCAAGTTCTACAACCTTCTGTTTCTCTTTCTAGTCAGTTTCCTCACCTATCAAATGGGGATAAGAAGGCCAACAGGGTCAGGTAAAATAAAAGATGTTACAGTAGAATAAGGAATAACACAGTGCTAGTAAATTGTAAATCAATTATTTTTGAAAGTTAACTAAACAAGTGTATAAAAAAATGCTTCACAAATACTCAAAATAATGGCAATGCCTCTCTACCAGCTCACCTTGCCTCCCTGTGCCCTCACTGGTGGAGGTGGACACTTCCCGCCCCACTGACTGTGCCACCTGCTTTGGCCAAGATGTGATAAGGAGAGCCATCTGTGTCCAAGCAGAAGCTCCGGGAGCCACGGCCGGGTCCACCATCCCTCTGGGTCCCTGTCTTCTCCTGGTACAAAGGCAGCATGAACACAGACACAGCCCATCTTGCCACTCACGAAATACAAATGACAAAATAAAACTTGTTGTTGTAAGTCCTAAGATTTTGCTGCTTGTAATCACAGCAAACCCTGACTGATGCGGTGGCTTCATTGCTGGGTGCCAGGCACCAGGTGCATTGAATCAACCACTGGCCTTGAACTCAGAAAACCCAACTTTCAGCCCACCCGCATGGCTCAGTGGTTGAGCGTGGACCTATGAACCGGGTCACGGTTCAATTCCCAGTCAGAGCATATGCCCAGGTTTCGGGTTCGATCTCCAGTGTGGGGCGTGCAGGAAGCAGCCGATCAATAATTCTTTCTCATCATAAATGTTTCTATATCTCTCTCCCTCTCTCTTTCTCTCTGACATCAATAATAAAAATAAATAAAAACAACAACAACAACACACCATCCAACTTCAGCTTCCACCTGGCTGTGTGCCCTGGGCCACCATGAGCCTCACTTCTCCATTCTACAGGCAGGATGCAGAGGGTCAGAGCACATAGTATACCAATCAATAGCCACGTATCTATGGGCAAGTTATGTCTCAACTTTTTTAACAGCAAAAAGGGGGTAATAATATCTACCTCACAGGGTTGCTGCAGAAGTTAAAGTAGTGAATATATGTAAAGTTTTCAGAGGAGCATCTTGCACATGATAAACACTTAAGCAAGTGTTATTATATGACCACACTGTCATTATTATTATCCTATATAATAAAGAGGTAATATGCAAATTGACCCTCATGCCCTTGCATCATCACAAGATGGCTGCCCATGTCATCACAAGATGGCCACCCCTACATCATCACAAGATGGCCACCCACACATTGTCACAAGATGGCCATCCTTACATCATCACAAGATGGCCGCCCCCACATTGTCACAAGATTGCTGGCAGGAGAGGGAAGTTGAGGGTGACCAGGCCTGCAGGGGAGGGCAGCTGGGGTGAGAACAGGCTGGCAGGGGAGGGCAGTTGGGGTGAGAACAGGCAGGCAGGGGAGGGCAGTTGAGGGTGAGATCAGGCCGGCAGGGGAGGGCAGTTGGGGGCCATCGGGCCAGCAGGGGAGCAGTTAGGTATTAATCAGGCTGGCAGGGGAGCGATTAGGGGCCATCAGGCAGGCGGGCAGGCGAGTGGTTAGGAGTCATCAGTCCCGGATTGTGAGAGAGATGTCCAACTGCCAGTTTAGGGGCCTAAATCAGCAGTCAGACATCCCCTGAGGGGTCCCAGATTGGACAGGGTGCAGGCTGGGCTGAGGGACACCTCCCCTCTAGTTGTACTATAATACCTTTTGATACATGTGGGGCTTAAAGGGAAGAGTGTTTGTGAACGTACTTGGTTAACTATGAAATGCTATGTAGGAACATATGATTGCTAGGAACCATTCACCATTTCATTTGCAACCTTTAGTACTTTGAGGAAGCCTATGGGACAGGAATCCCCATGTGCTGTGTTCACTGCTGTGTCCCAGCCACTCAAACACTAACTGGCACAGAGCAGGCTGGCACACACGTGTTGAATTAATGAAGGGAAATCATGGTCTCCTTTGGAATCCATTCGATGCCTTTGCCGCTTTTAAATTCTATGCTTGCAGACAGAGTCTCAGCCAGTCCCACAAATCAAAGCTTCATACATGCAAGCTTATTTCAGGTACTGGAGATATTTAACAATCTACTTAAATTATCCAACTTACTAGATCTATGTTAAGAAAAAATATACCACGTGTCATCCCTTCTCAGCAGAAATCTGAATAATTGGTGCTACGCATTAGAAGAATCACCTTAAATTAAAGAATCTACTGTAATACAGTCTTTGATCAATGTACAATAGAGTACATGTCAACATTTTTTATACTATGAATTTGAAACTTGTCTAATAATTTCAACGTTTTTTTTTCTTTGACATTAAGGCTAAGACTATTGAAATTATACATTTTTATAAAAAGGAATGACAGTATATTATAAAAGCAAATTTTAACTGAAATATAATGAATATAATAACATCATAATTTGCTTAATATGTGTTTGATTAAAAGCCTAAATAACACATTTTAGATCAACTTTCAAATCCACATTTAATGGCCAAATTATCAGAAAACCCTCTGTAACTTAAATCATATTTTCTGTTATTGCTCAACATCAGTGGTGTTCTGTACCTGTGGTTTAGAAAACTTGGGAGAGTTTGCTGGATGGCTTTTATTATGCATTTGCTATAGTCTGAGAAGTTGTTTTTTGATTTCCCACCAAAGTTAACAGTTATTTCTCAAAATAATTTTTTAAATCATTAAAAGAAATTATGAGTTTACGCATACTGCATCATTATAAAATCCTGGAGTTAGGCGTGTTCTTAGAGTCACGTAGATCAATCCTTGGACTGAGTGTTGCTGCATTTTTTTTTTCTATTGTTCATCCTTTTAGCAAACATTAGTGCAGCATCCCCCATGAGATACTGTGCTGGAGTAATAACTCACAGTCATAAAACATAGTCGCCGGCCTGAGAACTCTTATGTCCAGCCTTGCGGGACAGCACTTCTTACTAGACACCATCAACCTTGAGAAAGCTGCTGTTTTAGTTTTGCACATGATGAATGGTCCAAGCTCTTCCTTCTAAGCAGTGCGAGTTCTGCCTCACGAGGGCCCATCCAATGGCCGAGGGCTACTCTAGGGAGCCCCTTCCCCAGCTCTTTCTATGGAGGCGCAGGCATTTTTCATGTCTCTCTTCCCAAAGTCTTCTCTCTGAAGGTGCCTATCTCCAGTTCCATTTGCTATTGCCCATATCACTTAAGAACAACAACTTCTCACCATTTGGTGTTCGCCTTCATATATCAAGTCTTGCTGAAGTGCCATGCACATAGTGAATGAAGCTCACTGCCTTCCCACTTCCCTTTCCAACATCCTCTCTAACCACACCTCCCTGCTCACCATATCCCAGGGGGGACTTCCTGTTCTTCCTAAACACCTTTTCTTCAACCTCTGACCCTTCCCATGAACCATCTCTGTGGCTTCTCACGTGGCAGGTTCCTTACCATCCTTCAGTCTTCAATGAGCAAATCAGCCCTCACAGCTGCATCACGGATGAACCCAACTCAATTAACTGCTCACTCTCCTATGTCTGCTTTATTTTCAATTAACAGTCACCATTGTCAAAATGTATCCTGTTCACTTGTTTACTTGTTTATCGGCAGTTTCATTGCAAGTGAGTCCATCCTTGCACCGCCAGAGCCCAGCACAGCGCAGGGCACAGCAAGGAAGCCAGGCAACGGTCCCTGCTCTGGACCCCACAGACCCATGTCATTACTTTTTATCAACAGAGTCAAGGTTGCACAGGTTTTCTGGCTCTCAGACTACACTTGATTATTCCAACCGTCTGAGGCCCATGGAGCTGTGTCCCTTTCACATATGGATGAGACATGTTCTGACATGAAATGTGATATGGCTGTGATGTTGAATTCAGAGGGACGCCAGGGGTTGTTGGATTCAGCCCACTGTCCTAGCGCTATTCGGATTCTCTCGTCAATATTGTTCCCTTTACCTATTTCCTGTCCACAACAATTTTGACAACCACACCACCTGTGTCCTAGAAAACAAATACACTGGCAACTCAGGTATTTTTCGCAAGCGAGGCAGGTACTGTGTCCACTCATGCAGACGTGGATCAACCACATCTAAAATGATATTCTAGGGGGTCAGGTGGACTATAACATGAGTCTGATCATAAGCACTGTTTTGTTTTTCTCTTTTGTGCCCTCCTCTTCCTCCTCCTTCTTACCCTCCTCTTATTCTAATTCTAATTTTTTTCTCTCCCCATGCCTTGGGGCTGCAGGTGGTGGTGGTGGCCTGCTGGTGATCCTGGAGAAAGAATTCTCTGATACCTGGGTTAGTGTGCACTGTGTCAGTGAGACAATTCCTAGGAACCTCATTGCAGGCCATAGGTGAAACGAGAAAAGCACATTTAATCCACAGGTGCTACCCTCTGGTACACCTGTCACTGCCTCTGTTTGTTCAACACGAAAGCCAAGTTAGATCTTATGAGAGTTGCTGCTCTTTGTAGAACCAGGGAGTACACACACACGGAAAGAAATTACTGGTTGCTACAGTGAAATGTTATATTGGTAGTGAATAGAAAGTAGAGATTGCTTTCTCCAAATTATTGGATTTATTAACTGGCTCTGATCTATCAAATCAATGAGGACAGTAATTGTTCTATTGGTTTTATTGATTAGTGATGGAAAAGTTAAGAAGCCAGCTCAGAGTCCTCAAGCAAATTCAGCGTTGACATAGCAACAGCGGCCTTCCCACCCCTCTCTATCATGTATGGCTGGCCCAGAAGGAAGGAAGTGCTCAGTCCTATGGTCAGGCACACAGCAGCATCCTGGGATACCTGTTTCTAAGAGACTGTAGCAGGAACCACGGCTGTCACCTTAATCTCAGGAACCTGCACACTGTCTGGATTGCCATAGTTCAGAAAGACCACAGTTGCTAAACAGAGAAATAAACTGGGCCACGGCTCTGCCTTCATTTAGAAGATGTGACAGAATTTAAAGGAAAGGACTGTGTGCCTGAGAAGCAACGGGAAGTCCAAGCAGAATTTACAACCTCAATAGAAAGGCGTGACGCACACATGGGACCACTTGAAAAGCAATATGTGCCACAAATAAACAACAACCAGAGACGAAGATCTGACAAACTGCTGTGCACTTGTCCTTGCACTTTTCTGAACATGCTGGAGGAAGTTCGCCACGTTAGCTGGGGGAGCAGAGAGGGCTTACTCTCTCAAGAGACCTGGGAACCAATTTTAGGAACAAAGGCCACAGATTAAGTAAACTCATCCACTGACCCAGATATGACAGCATGTCACAGACTGTCAATATCCACATAGCAATTGACCTTTGCTCATTAAACAAACGATAGTGTTTGCTTTTAAAAAAAACTGTTCTGAAGTCTTTGTGTCATATCCCAATCACTCCAAAGTGTGATATCACGTAGGGAATTAAAGGCATTGATGGATTATAGACGTTAAAATAGAGGAGATTCTGGAAATTTAATTTTGTGAAGAAATGCAAGATGCTCATTCATTTAACTGGAACATAGATAATATCAGGTGCAGTTAATATGATTTCATTTGCAAGAAAACACATTCAGGTGAGAGGTAAAGTGGTATTTGCAACCTCTCAGGGAACTGTGAGCAGTGAGGGTTTCCTAAACGGTTCCTATATTGCTAGGCTGCACAATGAGTCTCCTCTGCATTTGTGACCTACCATGGAAATACACGGATCCAGGACAGGCGCATGGCGTTCCTGGGCGACCAGGGAAGGAGCTTGTGAATGGAGGACTCCAGAGTCTCTGCCTTCCCCTCCATAGTCTCCTCTGTCCACCTGTCTAGGTGGGCCAATGGCCAAAGCTTACATAGTACAATCACAGAATGGAAAACAAATCAACGCGAGCTGATCTGGAGGCCATGGAAGTTAATGCCTCTGAATGTAAGGCACAGGGACCTGCGTGGTGCCCACGCTCCAATAAAACCCTTACAATGAGTGGCTGTGAATTGTTTTGAGCTGTACAGCCAGTTCATACAATTCCATTTGTCAACATGATACCATTTAAAAAAGTAAAGTCAACCCAAAGAAGACCAGTTCAAGTTATTTCTTGACTGTCTTGACCACCACCATGATGCTACAATACCCTCAGCTACTTATTATAAAGGAAAAGACAAATGATGTCATTCTTGAAAGGGTCTTTGCGTTTGCACACGGAGAAGACCCTCAGCCACGAGTGGCCTGCCTTTCTTTGGTTTCCTTATCTAAGTCCTGAAACATCAGTCATAAAAAAGAAAAACAATATTTGAAGTCAACAGGCATTTAAATTTACTAGTAAATTATTCTGCTAATGTGAATATCAACTTTACATTTTACCTAAGGAGCCATGACTTGCTAAATTAGTTAACAGTACTTTTTATGTACCTTCCATTTGAAATATCTTGAACGACTTTTTTCCTTGTCTTCCATGCCCCAACATTACCAAGTTGCCGCCCTACATCTTGATTACTGCTCAGTCTCAAGAATTAGACTTGTCTCATCCTCCCCAGCATTGGCACTTTTCAAGACTCCATCCTCACCTCCTCTCTTGAGTCTGGACCTTCTCATCCATGACCTCAGTTTCCACCTATTCACAGATAAGTCAGCAATACATCCTCAGTTCATCCTTAGTTCGTTTGCTTCCAAGCTCCAGACTGATCTTAAGGATTATTTAGTATATATTTTTGGACATTTCAAAGACATCTCAAACTCACTTGTGCACAGTTGAACCTATGGTAGCCTCCCACCATGTAGCCTCTGTGGACCGTTTTCTAACTCAGGCAATGACACCACCATCCAGTTATGCAAGTCAAAACCTTTCGCCATCAGTGATGGCGAACCTTTTGAGCTCGGCGTGTCAGCATTTTGAAAAACCCTAACTTAACTCTGGTGCCGTGTCACATATAGAAATTTTATGATACTTGCAACCATAGTAAAACAAAGACTTATATTTTTGATATTTATTTTATATATTTAAATGCCATTTACCAAAGAAAAATCAACCAAAATAATGAGTGTCATAAGTTCGCCATCACTGCCTTAAATATTTCCTCAATCAGCCACTTTTCTCCATCTCAGATAACCACTACCTAAACACAATCCACCATCATCTCTTACCTGGACAACTGGGTGGGAGGATCCAAAGTAGGATTCAGAGAAAATGGTCAGGTAGGAGAACCAAGAAAGTTTTAAGAAGGCAAACTGATGGCAAGGGTGTGTAGCCAACAATGCAAAACAGATTGGATCGGGACTGAAAAGAGTACACTGGAGTTAGGAATTAGGAGGCCACTGGTGGCCTTGGAGAGTCATTTCAGGAGAGATCTAGGTGAGATGGCAGTGGGACGAGGAGTGGCAAATGCAGTGACCAATAAAAACTATTCATTCTAGACTGTTGCTATGAAGGGAATGAGACAGCTGTTTCCGGGGGAGGCAGCGTTAAAAGTGTGTTTTTACAAGGATGGTCGAGGCTTGTGCATTTTATAACCTGAAGATCAGGAAGCTGCTGAATATCTGGGAGTTAGAGAAGAATTAACAGAGCAAGCATTTAGCGGAAGCAGAAGGAATTCCATCCAGGGCACAGGAAGTGGGGGAAGCTAAACAGAAGAGTGGGTAGAGATACCTTCTTTTGTTGAAGAGAGGAGAAACCAATAGAGTCTATATGTAATGGCCTCTCATTTCTTAGTGAATTAGAAGGAAGCATTATCAGAAATGAAAAGGAAAGCTCTTATAAGACACACAAGCATTTGGATATTTATTTTAGCCAATAAATATTTATTGAGTGTCTACTATGAGCTGAGCACTGGGCAGTAGACTAGAGAGAAGCCACCGCTCTTGTCATGAGGATTCCGACTGTCCAGGGAGTGAGAGTCCAGCAAACACACAAATTCAAGCACCAAGGAAGGGCCCGATTAAGGAAACTATGTGGAAGGAAAATATTCAAACCAGATGCCCAAAGCCTCAAAGAACACAAGGGGATGATCTTGGTGGATGATAACAGAAAGTGGGCTTCAATAATAGTGTCAAAGAGGCAGTGACAATGCATGATAGTCCCCAGGTCCGGGAGGCCAAACATGAGAGTCCATCCACGGGTCTGCTTTCACAACCACGGAACATGGCATCCATATAACAAACAGGCAAACAAGTAGGTTCCTGAGTTGCATCCTCTATGAGGTAGTCATTGTGCCTGCACTCAAGGCTCTATGAGAACAGAGAGAAAGCCTTGATGACGCCACTCCCGGATGTCACAGGGGAAGAAGCCCTGCTCTGTCCTGCCTCTCCTGCTCTCAGGCCCACCTCGCAGGGAGGGGTACGAGGGTCTGAAGGAACCACCCACCTGTTCCACGTTCCCTGCAATACCTCCAGGAAGAGCAGAGGCATCTGCACTCCCAGATCAGTATGCTGATGACACATGGTCTGCATCGCCCCTTTCATCTCTAATCCTGACACCACAGTTTCGCAATGTATCCAGCATCTGAGGGGCCCCAAGGGGAGCGGGGTCCAAGGGCCTCAGAAGAGGATTAATCCAGATAAGACAGAGGTTATGAAGAGAGTCCGGGGGAAATATTTCAAGAATGTGGCATGCGGGCTTCTGTGTTTCTTACGTGAACACAGCATTCTCTGCTTCCACGGTGACTTCTGGCATCTCAGTTGATCTCAGCTGATGTCCATGACATGACAGGCCTGACACAAGCAGGCCTATTTATAGCGCCAGGCGCAGAGTCGGTGACAGACTGTATCAGAAGTGACTCTCTCTGGAATTTCTTGGTAGCTGTAGTTGCCCAGGGTCTTGTTAAATAGAGTTTCAGGCCAGGACCAAAATCCTTTATTCTTCCCCCAACCTCCAGAAGTTCCTTCACCGAAGTTACCAGATAGCCAGGGGTACTCCTCAACTTCGTTTCTTCCTTTACAGCTGTAATTAGACTACTGTTTTCCCAACCATTTTAATTCATGTTGTTTTGTGAAATTTCTTCTGAATCCATTTCTCTGAATTTAATTTTAGAAAGTCAGAATGTGCCAAGCAATCTGAAATTAATTGCTCCATTTTACACTTCGAAATAGCAAACTATTCATCAGTTTTGGGTTTTCTTTCTAATCAGGATGTGTAATGATTTTCCCCCCATTAAAGGCTTTTCATGATTATTGGGGATATGATATTACTATCAGCAACAAGCATTAGTTATTGTCTAGCTTCCTCCTTACTTCACTTGAAATGTCAGCGATGCTATCTGCTTCCTCCCCTGTCTCTGACTCGATTTGGCTTTAAATCTTTTCAATCTGATTTGCAACTAGATCTCATTCCGGGAGGAAACTCCACAAAGTAAATCTTTTTTCTTTTTTTTTTTCCTGCAAGATAAACTGCCGGAGTCCAACCCCAGCAGGTCCAGGGGTCCCCAAAGGTGTAGACGGAGTCGGCGAAGAAGGAAGGACACGGAGACAGTGTTCAGTTGATCAGCAGCCTAGCCAGGATCTCCAGCCAGGATCTCCAGCCAAGTTCTGGTCTGGATCTCCAGAGAAGTTCTGCTTAGGATCTCCAGCCAGGTTCTGTGTTCATGTTCTCTTGCTAGGTTCTCCAGCCAGGTTCTCCAGGTTCTCCAGCCAGGTTCTGTAGCCAAATTCCCTCGCTAGGTTCTCCAGCCAGGTTCTGTCCAGGTTCTCCAGCCAGGTTCAGTTACCAGGTTCTAGTCAGGTTCTCTTGCCAATTTCTGTAGTCAGGTTCAGTCCAGGATCTTTTGCCATGTTCTCTCGCTAGGTTCTGTCTCTAGGTTCTGAGGCCAGTTTCTGTCCAGGAACTTTTGCCATGTTCTCTCCAGCGAAGTTCTTCTGTCTCTAGAGAACGTTCTGTGTAGGTTCTGTGCCTAGGTTCTGTCTCTCTTGGTTCCGTATTCTAAGTTCTGTCCCTTGCTGTCTTGTTGCATCTGTATTTATACCAGTTGATTCAATCCTACCAATCTCTATTACAAAGGTTAGGGCGTTTCTTATCTCCATTCCAGGGGGTAAAGATTATGTAGCTTAAGCATGATTGTTCGTAGTTAAAGTGATTAATTACCCACCTGGCACTAGTTAAGAGGTTTTATTCCCTCCCTAACTTCAGGGGAAAATCCCTCCCTGGGGAAACAACCTTTCTCAGAGACCTTGGTTAAAACACATAGTGCCAAGAAGGTGAGCAAACATATTAAGAACAGTATGCCATATATGCCAGGTCCTTTGAAACAGCAAGGATGGACCGGCTCCCGGCAATAAACTTAACTCTTAAGGAAGCCACTTACTCACATGACACAAATATCAAAGATTTTGCAGCATGCTCAATGTCAGATTGTAGGATTGTAATGAACTTCTGCCAAGTTTTAGACACTAACAAAATATAACTTACTCATAATGGGAAGAACTCAACACACTGAACAGAGCAGCAGCTGTAATGCCACACAGGACTATAACCAAGATTTTGAAAAACTCCACACATCTTAGAAGGTTCTCAGACAATTTGTTTTTTTACCGAAAGAACATTTATCTAGAAGGAAGAGCTGTTCAGAACGTGTGACCTCAGCTCTTTATCTCTGTTTCTCTTTCCTCCTGTTTGTTTCTACCATAAAAAGACTCAGACATTTTTAGAATGCGTCACTGGAGCAGGTAAGCGAATGAAAAAAAAGGGGAGAAAAATTACTTGTGTATGCACTAAAAAAACCCAAAAAACTCACAACTTTTAATAGTTTTTAAATACTATCATCGCCATTGTCTTAAAAAATAAAATAGGGTAAAGTTACAAATGAAAAGAGCTTCAGTCCTCACACAGAAGTATCTATTATGCATCAACAATGATGGAAACATTCATTGGGTTATTTATTCACTTAGTACACGGTGACTGGGGGCTGTTGTCTGCTGGTCACTGGCCTAGGTCCCCAGGGATTCAGAGAGAAGAGAGAGTTCCTGCCCTAATGGGGTGCCCATGCCAGTGAGGGATTCAGATCAATGGGGAGGGGACACATACAAGCATTCCCGAGAGAGAGGAAAACAAAGTGAGGGGCCTGTACTGGTAGCATGGGGCAGGACTGAGGACTGCATTGGAGCTGAGAGCTCAAAGACGGTAAGAAGTCAGCCATGGGGAAGCCGGTGAGAATGTTCCCGTTAGAGGGAAGAGTACGCAAAGGTCATTTACAAATATATATATATATATATATATATATATATATATATATATATATATATATATATATATATTTCAGAGAGAGGAAGGGAGAGGGAGAGAGAGAAACATCAATGATGAGAGAGAATCATCAATCAGCTGCCTCCTGCATGCCCCCTACTGTGGATCAAGCCCACAACCGGGGCATGTGCCCTGATGGGAGAATTGAACCCTGATCTCCTGGTTAATGGGTTGATGCTCAACCACTGAGCCACACCGGCTGATTGCAAAGATCTTGAGGAAGGCATCAACTTGACTTATCCCAGTTCTTAAACTGACACCCAGTTGTTGGAAAACTATTGGGAAGTCACTTTGCTATAGAATCCTGTATGCCTGGGGAATCTGGGGCTCACCTGATCCCAGACTACCATTCTGAGGATAAAACAAGTAAGAAATGAAATCTGTGCATGGGAAGGGGGAGGTAGGGGGGGAAGGTCCCTGGGGGTGGGGGTCCCTTAGCCCGGTCTGCACCCTCTCGAAATCCTGGACCCCTTGGGGGATGTCCAACTGCCGGTTTAGGCCCTATCCACGGGACTAAACCAGCAGTTGAACATCCCTCTCGCAATCCAGGACCACTGGCCCCTAACTGCTCGCCTGCCTGCCTGATCGCCCCTAACCACTCTGCCTGATCATCCCTAATCACTCTGCCTGCCTCCCTGATCACCCCTAACTACTCGCTAGGGGGCGGCCGACCAGGGTGAGGGGCCATGGTTGTTCTGGTCTCTGGTCGTTCTGCTGTTTTGGTTGCTGGGCTTTTATTATATAGGATGTTTAATTTGTGACTCTGGGACCATTTCTTCATTGCCACATTCATTCATTCATTCACTTATTCATTTCCCCAACTTATTTAAAGGTAACACTATTCACCCTGCCACCTTTAGTCTTATTGTACAGAAAACAAAAGAAACCTATGTATTCCAATAGCAATAACTAGCATGTCCAGATATTTCTGACATTTCTTAGGCTGAATGCCATAGGCCAGACATGGGAATTTTCCTTTGGAAGTTGACTACAGCGCCACCATCTCTTATCTGCAGTTTAAAACCTGGGAAACTCTGAAAATAGAATGAAGGAAACTCACTGAGGACACAACCACCTGGACTGCTTTATACTCTTTACCTCACCAATTCTGAATATTCATGAGTTTATAGAAGACATTTCAACATGTTTTTTGTTTCAAATTTTTAGAAAATATTTGTATTGATTCCAGAGAGGAAGGGAGATGGGGGAGAGAGCTAGAAACATCAGTGATGAGAGAGAATCATTGATCGGCTGCCTCCTGCACATCCCCCACTGGGGACTGAGCCTGCAACCGGGGCATGTTCCCTGACTGGGAATCAAACCGTGACCTCCTGGTTCACAAGTTGACACTCAACCACTGAGCCACGCCAATCGGGCGACACGTTAACACATTTAATTTTCAAATGTGGCCCTAGCTTTCATTAACTGTGTTATATATTAGATAGTACCTCCACCATATAACTATTTTAAAATCCAGAAATCCTGAATTCTGAATGGGTTTTGGCTAAAGGATTCTCTAAGGACCCATGGGGCTTGACAGCATATTCAGGATACAGAGCAAGGTCAGTGGGCACCGCCCCCGCTTTATTCATGATTTAAAATGACACCGCTTCGTGCTTGGATGACTGTGGCTGCCCGTTACCATCGAAGCTCTGTCTGACTTTATCAACAAGGTGTCTTACTTCACACCAAAACTACCTGTGAAAACTGTCTCACATATAAATGGTTTGGCACATACCCTTGACATGCCAACTGCACGTAACATTTCCTAAAGTCTGCAATGGGAAGAGAAAGTTGGTATGGCCCATTATATAATCCCTGAAAGAGCAGGAATCGCCTGTGGGTAAACACATCATGAAAGGAGATTGGGCATTTTGCATCGCTGAAGTAAGTGTTTATGAGAATTAATGTCCATGTCATGAATAGGCAGATGGTCTATGTAAGCAAACATATTATAGTTTGTCACTTCTTATCAACCGCACTGATTCGAGAGCAATGAGAAACTGCTGGGAGATTGCAGTGAGGAACTGCTGGAGAGCTGCCGCGAGTGTCCATCCAGAGGCATGCCTTCCCCGTGCTGTTCCACAAATGTTCGTTTCAGAAAGATGACGTCTTTCTCGGTGTAAAGCATCACTTGTTTGGTATCTTTAAACAACAGCCACAGAACCTCTGAAATTTCTGTCCATGGAGAGAACAGTAGAGAACACCGAAGTTTATGGGTTGGCGAAAGCACTGAGTTAAAAGGGATTCTGCTATTGTTTTTCCATTCTATACTCACAGATGGTCCCTGCCTAAGATTTAGTCAGACAATGAGCCAAGGCAAATACAAATTCCTTCGTGTCACCTGCCTAACGTCTCTTTGCCATGAGATCAGGTCCCCTAACAGCAAGCCTCACAAGGACAGAAAATGCTGTAGGCTGTTTGGTTCACTGCTCTATCCTTGCTGACGAGGGCAAGGCTTGCACATAATAGGGGCTCCATGTTTCCTTCCTGAATGGTTCCGTACGCGCGTTAGCTCCCACCGCCTTTCCCCCTGCCTCCGGTGGGGCCCCGCTGTCTGCCTTTCCCCAAACATCTTTCTCGCAGCCCAGTTCGCTCTTCCTCCATCCGGTTTTGCCCCATGTCAGTCACTGAGATCTTCCCTGAAAACCCACACCAGGGTAACTTCCTGTGTTACCATTTCCTGTCTTACTCTTTCCCTTCCCTTCTGAAATATGCATGGCCTGTGCAGTTATTTATTCAATATGATTTCCCCCACAAAGCTGTAAGCTTCCTGAGGACAGGGGCCAGGGATATCGTGCCCGCCGCTGTCTCTCAACGCACAGTAGGAGCTCCCAAAACATGTGCTGAACGAATGAAAGCCTGGTGACATCTTTGTCTCCTTCCTGGCGCCGGGCGTGGTCAGCTCACTGGGATGGGTTTGCCGGTGAAAGGTGGCTGCGGTGTGTGCTCAGCGTTGGGACAGCCACGCCCTGCCTGCAAGTTCACGCAGTTACTGTCGCCCCAAACCTTGCAGCACACAGTCCGGCTCCTTCACCCCTCAGAGACTGCAAGTTTCAGCCTTCCAATCCATGCATGAGTCACCAGACATCCTCTTGTCATTAACACCCACGACTTGCATGCTAGTCTTCCTGAAACTCCACCAGGAAGGTGGGATTTGCTGCCAGGTCCACGTAAAGACATGCCTGCCACGTGCACTGTGAGGTGTCGGACATCACAGACCTGGAGTTGATATTTTCCCCATAAATGCCCACCTGCTTTCAATTAGAGCCATTACTGTGCCCCAGAGGCCGTTTGAGGTATCACAGCATCGGTGTGGGGCGTATCACCCCCAGGGACACTCGGAAAATGAGGGCCACTGGCACCCAGCCAGGTCAGGTGGCGGCGGGGTGGGGTCCGAGGGCGTAACTGAGCAGAGGCTTCACATCATCAGGTGCCGATTCTCCACCCTCTGTACCAGCTCACTGCCTCTGCCTCCCCCAGGTGACCCGGGGTGCCTAGCCTGGCCTCCCTGCCTGCCCTCTGTGCCTCCCTCAGTGCCCAGCCCTGCCTCGTTTCACCCCCTCCCGGTCCAGGAGGCAGCATCGCTGCCGTCCCCACCAAGCTACACAGTCTCTTGGGTCCCTGGGAGGCTCTGCTCCCATCACCCAGGCCTGCCTCACCCCCGCTTTCTGAGCGGACAGACCGGGTCCTACCTCTATTTCTAACGCCAGCACTGACCTCGGCCATGCCGCACAGTAGGCTCGTTGTGGGAAAAGGAGTGAACCTCCTCGCTGAATGGCAGCCCCCGAACGTGACTGCTGGGCGCGGGCTTGGGGCAGGAGGCCGCGCTGGGCAGGGAGGGTCTCCGCTCCTCCGGCTGCTCCCTCGTGAAGCGGGGCCACAAGCTCTGAGTGTGGACAACGCGTCGTGGGCAGGAGCCTGGACCCTCTGCTCCGGGCCGGGGCCGGGGAGAAGGACTGACTTGGGATGTCCACACGCAGGAAGAACAGACGGTCCCATGAAGCAAGAGGTGGCTTTTGTCGGAGACGCTGAAGCAGATCTGCGCCCGTGGCCGCTCCAACTCCAAGCGAATCAGCCACCCAACTTGCAACCTCCCCCGTTAAGAGGGAAACAGCGATCAAAGAATCGGGGCCTGGAGAGCTGGCCAGGTGAGGGGTACAGAGTGACTTAATAACATACACAATCCAGACACGGGGAGCAAAGCCTGGGTTGCACCCCAGGAAACTGGGGTTTGCACCAGGTTGCGCCCCTGCCACTCCCCTCGAATGGACAGTACTGGTCCCTCTTAAAGCGAGGCTTCTATCGCTTGGTGAAAGCGTGGGGATGCTGTGTCCCCGAGGTTACAGCTTCTTGGTCAAAGATTTGACCCAAACTCATCTGGGTAAGGTGGGAAGACAGCGGTGCTTGACTATCTGTTGAGGCTAAACTGTGACAATGACCTCGTCACAGTTGGGTGCCAACTCTATGGCCAAAGACGAAATGAAATGTACGCGGAGACAGAATCTGACACTTGGTGAATTTCAGACAGTCCCCAGAATGTCTCTTCCAGAAGAAGCATGCACTTTGGACCACGCACCGTGCTGCCAAAAAGGGACTGGGTACAGGCGAGCCACAGTCGACAGCAGGTTGCATTTCAGAAGCTGGTTTTCGAGGCAGCCCTGTGAGAATGTGGCCGCGCATTTCCCACCGACATTGTAACAGACATGGCGGCCCCTTTCCTGCGTCAGATGAACCCGTAATGCACATGGCGCAAGCGTGACCGGCAGGCCAGGAGCCGGCCGCCGCAGAACAATGCCACCGAGATGCCACCGCGATGCCACCGCGGGAAGGCGTGGGGTTTGGTCCAGGAGGCTCACAGTTTGTCCTGATGGAAACTGTGGGAGGCATCTGAGAATTGTCCCTGCTGCTACTCACCAGGCAGTAAAGGGAGGGCTGCTCGGGCCTCAGGTGGGTGGTAGCAGTATCTGGGTGCTGGTCCCTCTTGGGGGCGACTTGGAGGAGCTGTTGGGGCGGCATGTGGAGGAACTCCTCCTGGGGAGCCCTCTTCTGCACACTTCTGAGACTATCACGTCTACAAGTGTCCTCATTGGCGGAAAATGACGGCTTACTCACGCGCACAATGCTGAAGTTCCCTAGGCATTTGGCCGAGGTCCCGTAAATCGGACCTGAGAGCGGGGTGGCAGCTGCTCACGCTCCTCCTCCCTTTCCTACTTGGCTTCCTCAGCCTGCCATGCAGGGGGCGGGGGGGGGGGGTGTTCTGCCGGGCCACCCCCGGGACCAGCTGGGAACCAGAGCAGCATCGATGGGAAGCAGAATTCTAGGCTCTTTGGACCAGTGGGGGAGGGGGACACAGAGCCAGTCACCTGAACGCGTGTGTGTATAAGCTGCCAACAATGAATGCCCCCAAGACATCAAAACATCAACAGCAGCAGCAAAACTCTAGAGATGCCTGCAATACGGGGAATGGGAACCTTGAATGCTCCTGAGAAATTGGTGAAAAGCGTAGGTAATGATTTTAAATGTACATCCCAGCCCGGCCCATGTGGCTCAGTGGGTGAGCATCAACCTAGGAACCAGGAGGTCACAGTTTGATTCCCGGTCAGGGCACATGCCCAGGTTGTGGGCTCCATCCCCAGTAGGGGGCGTGCAGGAGGCAGCCAATCCATGATTCTCTCTCATCATTGATGTTTCTCTTTCCCTCTCCCTTCCTCTCTGAAATCAATACAAACATGCTGAGATGCACATCATAGATATACTAACAATATGCAAACCAGGCAGGCCCCTGGCCATGTTCATCGCCAAGGTGCTCTCCAGCCATATTTTCTTCCTGCCGATTCATTTCGCCCAGAGCTTTGGAATTGCAGGAGGAGGGTGTGGACCGCTCAGCAATTCCCTGGGAGTCTGCCCTCCCACCCAGGGCTGGGAATGCCAGTGACATACCTACATCTCACCAGCTGCTCCCGGAGTCCAGCCCCCGTGCGAGAGCACGATGTTGCAGGCAGCCCTCCGTGGCCAGCACGGCTATTCTAGGAGAAGAGCCACTCCTCGAACAGCTGAGCGGTCCTCCTGGGCCAGAGCCCAGAACATTCCTGCTCTGGGCATCACCCTCTGGCCAGAGCCTCTCGGGCCTGCTCGCCAGAGCTCTCCCATGTTTTCATGTTGGGTCCTGCTGCCCATGAAACAGAAACCTGAGCAACTGGACGCACAGGTACAGGCTTCAATGGACTCAAGTGGAAACTGTGGCCGAGTCCAGCTGACCCGTAGTTAATAATAGACCCAATTATGAATGCCAGGAGAGGCTGTGCACCCAAAGCTAACCTGCTTTCCATTCCCCCACCCGTCAGGGCCATCGCAGTTGATAATCAAAGCTCATCTGCTCCAGCTCCGGCTTCCACTGCCCACACCTGGTGGTTCCGTAAGGACTAGAATAGAACAGGGCAGACCCTCTCCATGGGTAGCGGGCCAGGGAATCTCACACTCAGCACCAAAGTGGGAACGATACTGAGGAGAACAAAGAAAGAGGATGGAGCGTGGGGAATTGAAATCGGAAACACATGTCTGGAATCTGCTGGAAGAAAGGCAGATAATGAGAAGACAGAAGGGGACTCAGGGGTTCTTCTGAACCAACAACACAGGGAGTCCCTGGCAGCCACCTCTCTCCTTTCCCCACCGAGGAAGAGCCTGGGGTCTGGGAGGCTCCCAGGTCTGGTCCAGGAAAGATGCTCATCAGACAGGTAACCACGAGGCAGGCAGCACCCTCCTCCTGCCCCTTCATTTGCTGTGATGATGGGAGAAGAGGAGGGAGAAGGGAGATGTATGGTTTGAGAAACCATGTTTGATGCAGCTATTGCTTTTCTCCCACAAAGTTCAAAATTAAAATAATACGAACTACAAAAATGAAAGCTAAAAAATATGTCCCTCTGACAGGGAGATGCAGCAATGGATGGAAGCACCGTCGTTACAGAAGGTGGGTGCCCTTCCCGGTGGAGGAAGGTGCAGATGGCGATGATGAGGCTGTGAGAAGCAGGAGGGGTGGCTGAGGCCATCTTTCCCTCAGGGACACCAGCTCCACCACAGCGTCCCTGTCTGCTGGTCACTGCTGAATCCCACCCCCTAGAAAATAGCTTGCCATGGAGTGGGCCTTCCAATACATGCTTCCCTAACCCAGAGGTCACGGAGAGTTCAGAAGGAAGTCCTGTGAAGGGTGAGAGAAATGGTATCTCTGCTCTGTCCTCGGCTCCCTTGCTGCATAGCTGGAGGCCGCAGGCCAGGATTCAGGGCTAGGAGGTCTCCGTTTGCTAGAAAGCTTTGCCAGCCAAGGTGTGTGGGGCTCAGTGGGGATGTGGGCGGGGCCTTTTGCCTTCCAGGGGCTACGCTTGGTGCTGGAACGGGACCCCTGACAGTAGTTGCTCAGAGACCAGGCTCACTGTGTTCTTTCTCCCAGTTTCTGGGAAGAATTTTTTAGTAGCTCCAAGCAGGCAGGGGACATGAAGTTTCTGTCTGCTTATGTCTAATTAACGTTCAGCCAGTCTCTGGCTATTTAAAATAGGGAAATAATGCATATTTATTCACACATGCTTTGAGAGCTGTGGGTAAAAATGCTATATTACTACTACCCACAATGAATGCACATACTTTAAATATAATTATCAATTACCAGCTACCACCTGTTGAGATAACTAACTATACAGCGCCTTTAAACGCCACCCTTCCAAATTTTAGAACTGGAAACACTCGTATTAGATGCACTACATGCAAGCAATTCATTAAGGAAACTCTTCGTTACTTTCATTATGACACGTATCCGCAAGAGGAATGGAAATCAGGCAGCACGGATGACGGGAACGCCCGGGGACCTACAGCGCGGGTCTGATCTCCCTCCAAAGCTGTCCTCCCTAACACTTTCAAGACGCACTTAGTGGTATCGCTATAGTCTAAGGTGAGCTTGCCGCATTTTAAAGACAAAATGTTTCCCTCCCTGCAAATCCAATATTAAATGGTTAAGATGCATACAGGGCAAGGCGCATTTTCATACACGCAAAGCCCCCGTGCGCATCAGTTCATAAACCATGCGTACACAGAAGGCATTATGTTCCTCCGTCACCACCCGGGACCAGAGATTGCAGCTAAAACCATAAGACTCTGCTTATAGATGGCCAATTACCACAGGGTTTCTTTTCTTTCTTTTCCTTCCTCTAAAAGCTATTAACATTTTTTACAGCATAAGCAAAGTTATTACAAACAACCTCTAAAATGTAAAGAATGATTTTTCTAAAACTCCTCCCAAATCCTCGCCTCTACCTAAGGCTCTATCTTTGTTTACTGAAAAGGAGGGGCGGGGGGGGGGGGCGGGGAGAAGAGTAAGTAGGTTAAAAGCTGAAATAAAAATGCTGCTGGCACAAAGACAAGTCTCAACGAAGCCCCACCGGCGTCTTTGCTGCCGTGCAAGGAAACAGGATAAAAAGCAAATATGCTTGGCTGTTTAAGTCGTCATCCACATTACCGAGCCCTTATTTACACAGCCTGACCCACGGACCCCACGTCTCCAAGCCAGCAGGCTCCCGGGGCGTCGGGAGCTCCACCAGCCCACCGGAGTGCAGCCTGGCAGTGACCTCTGAGCTCCGCCCACGGCCAGGGCCCCTCTAGCAGAACTTGAGCTTCTAAACTACAAAGGAAAAAATATCAGTGCCTCCTGCTGAAGTCTACAAGGGCTTTTTCCTTTTTATTTTGTTTACACCCTTCACTTTTTTTTGCCCAATTCCCCCAAACCCCTGTCCCTCTGACAGCTGTCAGTCTGTTCTCCGTGTCTGTGAGTCTGTTTCTATTTTGTTTGTTAGCTCATGTTGTTCATTAGATCCGCATGTGAGTGAGATCATATAGTACTTGTCTTTCTCTGACTGGCTTATTTCACTTAGCGTAATGTCTTCCGGGTCCATCCATGCTGTTGCAAAAGGTAAGATTTCCTCCTTTTTCATAGCTGAGTAGCATTCCCTGGTGTCAATGTACCATGGCATGTTTATCCACTTATCTGCGGATGGGCACTCGGGCTGTTTCCAGATCTTGGCTGTTGTAAAGAGCGCCACAACGAAAAAACAACTCATGGACACAGAAAACAACATGATCACCAGAGGGAAAGAGGGGTGGGGGTTAGAAGGGGGGTAAATGGTGACGGAAGGAGACCGGACTTTGGGTGGTGAATGCACAATACAATATACAGATGATGTATTATAGAATTGCACACCTGAAAACTATATAATTGTATTAACCAATGTCATCCCAATAAATTAAAATAATAAAGTCTACAAAGGCATTTCATCTTACAGAACAAGACCAAGGTAGAAATCTGACCCTGGCGCTAGGTGGGAAAGGTGAATTCCTGCGCCTCAAGAGCTGGATACTTCACTCTAAAAAAATAGAAAATCTGTGAGCACAAGAATACTTTGTACGCTCTTAATGAGGTGTCTTGATGCCATGTTGCCACAGAATGAAGAGACACCTAATAACTAGATAATTTATCTACGTACGACACCATTTAGCAGTGACGAGCCTGACTTCCTCTCTCTCCTCTCGGAACTGGTGGGGCCTGGCAGGCAGTCGCAGAGGCACCAGAAGACAAATCAATAGGCCGAGATGTGCAGGGAAATATCCATTCTTAAACCCTCAGCTGTCCATCTCCAACATACAACCTCTGAGTCACACACTACAGAGCCGCAGTAGATCCCAAAGAGCACCAAGTCCTCCCTTTTATCCTGAGAAAACGCAGACGCAGAGCTGAAAAGGAGGTGATGTGCTCACAGGGAGAAGGTGCCATTTTGGAGCTCTACTCATTCTCAGGGGACACTGAGACCTTCCCCTTAGTGTGCTTTCCTGGAAAGATGCCCAAAGTCCCCTGGTGCGGGCTGCTGGGACAGGAAAGGCAGACTTACACGTGCTGAAGAGCCATTTTCTATCGGGACAGGCATGGCTGAGACGAGAGTCCATTTTTTTTACCCTGAAGCCATGTGCAAAGGACTATTCTGAAAGGACAACAACATTGAAAGAAACAAACAGAAAGTCTGCCCACAGGCACAGAGGAAGCAGGAGACTCAGGACAGGACTTGAGTAGCTAGTTTCACAGACACACAGCTTCCCACTCAAGGATCGGGGCCGAGAGTGGGCAGCGGAGAGGTCACGACACCAGCATTCCCGAGAGGTCGTGGGGCTCATTGTGTGGCCGACAAAGGCCATGAGGCCATCCCACTGAGAGTGGCCACTGGCCAGTGCCCAAGGTTGTCATTGTCATCGGGGAAGGACCTGAGACCTTGAAAGCCTAGGGACCATGGGGTCGCAGGGGGCCTGTGGTCACGTGACTCTGCGTGGGCCTCCAGGGCACCAGGAGAAGACAGATCCTCACGGGTAAACTGGGAAAGGACAGCTCGGAGCACCAATGGGGAACCCAGACAGAAAACACTGCCTTGCCTGCTCCCTGACGCGGCAGCAGAGAAAATGACTTCAGCAAAGGCGAAGGGGGACAATGTATAGGAAAAGCCATGACCGCCCCTCTCCATGGAAAGGACTGTCTACCATGTGAGCCTTCTTATGCAGTAACTGAGCTTACAAATTCAGAGAGAGAGGGACTGACGGAAGGCAGAAGAAGAGCAGCAGCAGTAGAAGTCAGGGCAGAAAGGATGAGCAAATTTCACACCAGCCCAGGTACCTGCGGGAAGTTTCAGGTGACTCCTGCAGCGATGCGCCTCGGCCAGACTGTCCTCTTCACTGCCCCAGCCACCCAGCGTGGAGCCAGGGGGAGGGTGGCTCCACCCCACAGAAAGTCCTATGCCTCCGCCTCTCCATCCTTTAGCTACCAAATAGGGCTTGGTGAGGCTCAGGACTCAGCTGTGTGTATGCCGTGCCATTGCTTACACAGACCTATCGAAGCTCGCTCACGACCGGCTCAATTCCTTTTCCTTTTAGTGATATTTTTGTTTTTCTCAATTGATAATTTTATTATTGACGAACAAATTAAAGAAGGCTTCTTAGGCGTCGTTGAAACAGAGACTCATTTCGTTCCATCAGACATCTTTTCTGTACAACGTGATGCCCAGAGTGAGGGAATCAAACGTACAGTCAGTCCCTGGCCCTGGGACCCATGTGTTCTCCACGCTTTCCTTTCTTCCTTTCCAAAGTCTCCCAGGAATTCCACCTACTATTTTTTTATTCCTTTTGTGGACTGGTACCGTCTCTACTTTTCCAATTTCCTTGCTCTTCGCCCAGCCACGGGTAGGACACCCTACCCAGCTTCTGTCTTTGCTGTGTCTGACGCACACAAATCTGTCTCATTTGTCCAGTGCTCTGTGATTATACTCACACCCACGTACTCATACCCAAAGCAAGCACTAGGTATTACAGAAACGCCTGGGCAAAGAGCAACCACGAAGATCTACTCCTCTCCCTCAACCTCTCCGAGCCCGTTTTCTCATTTATAGAACAGAGACAATATTGCTGACTTCTGTGGATGAAACAGGTGCCACAAACTATACCTGACAAGCTCAGGGGAAGCCTCCATGGCGGTCTCACCAACTCAGAGAACTAAAGTAACCACAGAGGAAGGTCTGACATGAAAACTTCTGAACCAGAAGGCAGTCATGTCCCAGACCTGTATCTTCCTTGATGAAGGCCAATCTTTACCTTACCTGAGCCTGTCTACTGTTTTTTTTGCATCTAAAAAAGATAAGATATGCTTGGAATGTCAGAATAATCCCCTTTCCCAGACCCCTCAGGGCACAGCCTTTACCAATGCAAAAACAAGTATTTGTCTCTTCATGTCATTCTTTCCCCAGTCTCAGAGATTTCCCCACTTTGCTTCCTCCTTCCTCCTGATCTACCACCCTGATCATGACGCCTTTCACCCTAACGGGTACAGTGGACTGCAAAGCTGCCATTCTCTGGAGCAAAACCCCAGTCCATTGCTTCCCGGCAATTGTCGCCGGTTTGGCTCAAATAAACTCATGAAAATTCTCTACAGGTTTGGACATTTCCTACGTTAATGCTTTCAAAAGGGCTTTTGGTGGTTTTTTTTAGGAACAAGTGAGGTCATGTCAGATGTGTTAAAACATACTGTAAATTGTAGGCTGTATTAAAACATCCATGTTAAAACATACACTTTCTGCTACTTCTATAATTAATACTATTCATATTACCATTAGACTGATTTCATTGCTGTTTTGTATGCCAGCCTGGGCCAAGCAGGAAAGTTTCAGCACCAGCGCGCTATAATTAGAAAACCTAGCCCAGCCGGCTGGGCTCAGGGGGAGTGCGTCCTTGAGCAGCCACCTATGAACAGGGGGGCGTGCAGGAGGCAGCTGATCAATGATTCTCTCTCATCATTGATGTTTCTCTCTCTCTCTCTCTCCCTCTCCCTTCCTCTCTGAAATCAACAAAAATATATTTAAAAAAAAAAAAAAAAAAACACATCTAGCCCTAACCGGTTTGGCTCAGTGGATAGAGCATTGGCCTGCGGACTCAAGGGTTCCAGGTTCAATTCCGGTCAAGGGCGTGTACCTTGGTTTCGGGCACATCCCCAGTGGGGAGTGTGCAGGAGGCAGCTGATCGATGTTTCTCTCTCATCGATGTTTCTAACTCTCTATAAAAAAAATAAAAAATAAAAAAAATCTATAACCTCTTTTTGTTGTGTTCTGAATCTCAGACTAATGTGAGGCACACGTTTCCTTTCTTGTGCTATATTTCTGTTTCCCAAGTCTCTGGTTCCTTTACTCACCCTGCAGAGAACACGCCTGTGGCCACCAGGTATATGAACACATTCCCCTGATCATTCCAAACACATGTGACTGGAAAAAGAAGAAACAACAGGCAAAACACACACGTGTGCATGCACATGCACACGTACACGCACACAGAAACACTGACCCCTTCCCTGGGTATGATTTCTGTTGCTGGTCTGAATCATGGGCAGGGAGGGGTTAAGGGAGATCAGTTGACAGCAGATGTGCAGATAATTTTGTGCATTTCCACGAGTTTGAAAGACCTCCATGCTTCACTGACTATCGTTAAAAACAGACTGAATTGGTTATGACAACCTGTGGGTTAGTTTACACCACAGTCTAGAAATTGGGAAATTCAGTTTAGAAATCTGATCAATATTCATGCCATCTCCCATCATAATTCAATTGGAAAAAATGAAGTAGAAACCTCTGCCGGTGGTCCTGGGGAGCAACCTCCATCCCGGGGGTTTAACATGTGTAAACCTCCCGCCCTGCCATCTCTGATGGGGGTTGATGGATGCCTTGAGCTTGAACCCGGGCTTCCAGGTGATTTGATGGAGGGTTAACTGGGATGGAGCAGAAACAAGCACATGACAATGAATATGCCAAAGCAAAAACTCAAGATGCTTTTTTAAAAAACTCCCCACAAGAACGCTCCCCCAAAAGCATAAAGAACTGTCAAAACAGGATCTTGCTGGAAATGCAAAAGGTATTTTCAAAGCGAGGATGACATTTGCATACAATATGTGCTGAGCGCTGACGCTTGTGGAAAAATGTGACTCGGAGATTGAGTCTATAGGACATCAAATGCCAGCAGGGAAAATAAAAAGCATTTCCTATTTTAGATTTTAAACAATATTTCTTGATGTAATTCTCTAATTAATTTAGCAAACACCTGCATTTTGATCTTATAGATGACATCATCGAAGCCTCTGAAAATGAACCCAGTGTGTACTGGAAGGTGGCTGAGCGCCTATTAGTTCATTCTGGAAGGTTACAGTTGAAAGACAGCGACTAATGCAGCTTCGTGTTAGGCTGGCAGCTCATCATGATTGAGCTCTGGTATTTCTAGCTACAGTGCTCTCCCTCCCTCGTGGCTCAGCACCAGACTAGGGGTTGCGGCCACCTTCTAGCTCTTCATCTGGGGCAGCAACACCACGCCAAGGCCACTGTTCCAAGGTTCAGCTTCAATCAAGTTTCTGGTCTTTAGGAAATAAATGTCATGTCAAATCCCTACAAAGCTCACATGTCCCAATATTCTTCACCTGACTCTCTGAGCTGGACGTGCCTGCGTTTTAGCAGGGGGCTCTACAAGAGAAAACGGCTTGTTTACCACATGTAACAAAGACACAGTGTTCCCCCAGCCCCTTTATTTTGATAAAAATCAGTGCAAATGAAATCAAGACTTGTTTTAAAATGTTAACATTTCGTGGGCAGCGGTGTAAGTGGCTTGAGCTAAGGTCCTTAGCCCAGACAGAACAATCACGCCTTTCATCAGGAATTCTCAGCGACCCGATGCACATGAGTCTTCATTACTTTTGATTAAGTGAAGGCAAAACAAAACCCTGCTGACCGGTGCGGCCTGCGCAGCTGTGTTCGGACAGTCTGGGTGGGTAAAACCCACGGCACGCTTCTAATCCACAAAGAGAGGTCCTTTGGAGTCTCTTAGGCTAGAGCTCAAACCTTATGTAATCATCATTTCCCAAGAATAACAAGAAGAAAATATGTTTTATGTTTCATTTCTTTAAATATAATTTTATTGATTTCAGAGAGGAAGGGAGAATGAGAGAAAGACAGAAACATGCATGCCCCACATTGGGGAACAAACTCACAACCCGGGCATGTGCCCTGATCGGGAATCGAACTGTGATCTCCTGGTTCATAGGTCGATACTCAACCACTGAGCCACGCCGGCCGGGCAAGAAAATATGTTTTATGCTCTGGCCTTCATAGAGCTGTACATACTGTTTTATACCAGACACTGTTCATGACCAGTTACTAATGGAAAACTCAGACAGGGAACAACTCTGATCTCAGGACACACATAGGATATACACTGTACTACCTGCCAGCTATCAGGTGATTATAAAGATATCACATATTACAGTCGTTAAAGCTGCTCTCTTTAGCCCACCTATGGCTTGCCAGTTACATGTTTCTACCTGAGAGGTGACCTCTGGCTAGCTGGCAGTGAGACACCTCGGTGCAGTTTGCTATGAATCAGCGCTGACACGAGCCCTGCTAGGAAAGGCAGCAGCTGCCCGGTCCCAGGAGAGCCTAGAGGAAGAAGAGCAGGGAGGGGGAGATGCAGCCGTCAGGGCCGAGGGGCCACCACTGGAGAGCTGAGGCCGGTCATGGCTCCTCTTTACCAAGCAGACGTTTCACAAGCCAGCAGAATGGAAGACTTTCCTAAGGGCCAAGGGCTTGTACCCTGAGTCCTCGTCTTCCGTTAATATGGCCAAATGGAAAGGTGAACTGGGCAAATGGTTTCTGAGGAAACAGACAAACCCAGCACGTACAGAGGGCATATTAAATACTTCATATAAAGTACAAAAAATCTTGCCAAATAATGTAAAAAAGATTTTCCAAATTGGACTTCCTTCCTTCCTTCCTTCCTTCCTTCCTTCCTTCCTTCCTTCCTTCCTTCCTTCTATTCCTTCCTTCCTTCCTCCCTCCCTCCCTTCCTCCCTCCTTTCCTTACATCCTTCCCTCCCTCCCTCCCTTTTTTTTTAGCAGAGTGAGCAGACTTTACAATTAGACTGTCAGCAAAACTTGAAAAATGTCAATTTGCAATGTAAACGGAAACAACTATTTTACACTATCACTTGGATAGTTTGAAATTGGATTTTAAAGAAACATGACCACATGTGTTTTCCTAGGTTGAATTTTAACCGCCATTATTGAATGCTTTCAGATTTTAACTCCTAGTGTGTGGTTTTGAGCAAATGTATTTGTTGACAATATTCAAACTAATAGAAAGGAATTAGTTTTCTTCATTTTCAATGACTTAGTTCCTATACAAAACATATTAGAGTTTGAAAAACTACAATGCCAGATATTACATACGTGTGAGCAAATGGAATTTTAACACTCTCTTTGGTCACCTACTTATTAATATCAATTCACTTTCATGCTAATCAAGGCACTGGTTCTGTCAAATTTTCATGCTTTTTTTCTTCTCATGCAAATATATTAGGTACTCCCTCAACGTATTTAACATTAACAATAGGGAAGGGTTAAATCATCTCACCCATTAATTAGGTAACACGAAATTGCCAGTATTCGACCGTTTCTTGACCTACCAAAATGGCAAGCTCATATGGTTTAACCTAACATACTGTATGAAGCAATAAAGCTCATGGGCTTTGCAGTCACTTACTGTATAAATTTCAGCTATTTTTTTTTTTAATCCTCTCTAGGCCTCCATTCCCTCCTTCATAAAATAGGGATAATGATTCCTACCCCTCAGGGTCATCCAGCAGTTTACATGAGATGATGTATGAATTTGTGCAATGACGAACATACAGTAATCTATCCTGAATTATCGCAAAAACTGGACGCCTATAGAACACATTCCCATCATAGTTACAGTTAAAATAGTTTTAAAAGATCATGGGGTTCACAAGACAGCAAGCACATCCTCTCCTCCAGATGCCCAAGACTGTAGCTGGGTGGGGAATGGGGGAGACCCTCAGCTGTCTTCCCTCCCCCTGGCATGGGGGAGTGCAGGTGGGGCAGAAAGCGCGGACTGTGGAGTCAGGTATATTTGCACTGCGGACCCTGCTCTGCTGCTTAGAGCCTATGGGACTTCGGGCAACCGACTGCATCACCTATAAAATAGGACTTATTACACGTAGGGCACGTAGACCACCACCTGTAGAGAGAAGGCACCGAATACATGTTACCTGCTACTCAATGTTCACTATCGTTTTCCGGGGGCTCGTCTTCCCTAAGTCCTTTATCTGTGGCTGGACTCTAAGGAAACAATTTTATCTCCACTGACATGCTTTCCATATTTAATGAAAATCTTTATTTTTTTTTCCTTAGGCATAATACCGTTCTATTTATGGAGCTTCAATAATACCTGTAACATTATTATTCACTTTTTTTTCTGCCTCAAAGGTAGAAAGAAAAATTGAAAAGGGGAGTCCCAAATAGTATCACAAAGTAGCAGCCGTCATACTGTGCACAGGTGAAAAAAGCACAAAAATCAGGCCAGACCGCCTGGCTCCAAGTCTCAGTTCTGCGACGCATTGGCGCTGTAGCCTTGGGAAAATGATGTAATGCCTCTGGGCCTCGGGGTCCTCCTCTATAAAATGGGTATAACACTGTTACTCATCTCATAGGTGTGTGCGGAGGTTTAAGAGTTAATACATGCAAAGTGCTCAGAACGAGTCCCGACACCGCGAGCGCTCAATGCACGTCAGTTATTCTCATCGGAACTAGCCAGGCAAGTCTTCCTGACAGAGTCTGCCTTAAAAATCCCCAGACAGGGGCACACAGAGCCACTATTGCCGCTGTGGACACGCTCCTCATTAGTCACTCCACGGAAAAGTTACGGACAGAAATTACGGGAAAATTTCAAAACGTACTTACACATGGAAGAGGGCGTTTTACACAAGAAATGTCTGAACCACACCCACTCTCCTTCTGTGGACACTCTGGCTACAGAGATGGTTCTGTAATGGGCTGCAAGCCCGCCATTGTTCCAGAAGGACCTGCATCATCTCCAGGGCTGTGGGTATGTCAGCACTGTCTGAGCACCATGGCTAAATGGAATTAACAGGGAGTGCCCCTCAGTTCCGCATCCCCTGCACACCACCTCCACGCCAGGGAGATAGCAAGTCAACCGTGATTGAGAAAGACATGGTTCTACTCTTAGCAAGCTTCTAGGAAATATGGTCTAAAATACCACATTCCTGTCCGTGTATATCCCTTGTACCAAAGGGTATGAGACCTGCATCTCCTTCATCTTAGGGAGGATGGATGATGGAGGTGTGGCAGCCACGCTGACAGGGAAAGGATGTGCAGCAGACAGAGGCAAATGATGCTGTGACGACTTACGCTTCTCAGGAACGGCCCCCGGTAACAAAGGACAGCTCCTCAGGCTATGAGTCAGTTGACCTAATGCAGCGGAAGTGCAAGACCACGTGGGAACTGAGCTGGAATGAAGGAGGCCACACCACCTTGAAGGCACCTGGTACTCCCCTGGGGACCTCGCGGCACCTTGGACTTAGGCCCGGCAATTGGATCCAAAAAGGAACCCGCCAGGAAGCCGGGCGTCAGGAATGTTTCCACCTCCTTAGTGGGCAGAGTCTGACCCCGCGGAAACCCGCACATTCTGAGGCCCGTGCGCTGGCATCACCTCTGGTTGGTAAGTAAAGGCCAGACACACAGCAGAATGCCTATTGTTCTGTAATATTACGTGCAGATTGTTCACGGGCCTTTGGAGAAATCAACTGGGAAGAAAAAAAAATGAAAGAAGAGGGGCTTTCCGGCCGGGAATAAGAAATTCTGCGTGGACCCTGAGATCGCGGGTGGGGGTGGGGAGGGAGAGGCCCCCTGCCTCCTTCTCCAGCTTCCCTCCCTCATCCCCAGTCAGGTGCTCCTTCCTAATTAATGCTTTCTCCCTTCCCAGAGGGAGTGCTGATAGGGGATTCCTGGAGCCTGTGGAGCCCTAATCTTAAAAGGTATCTAGAGATCGATGGAAGTGGAGCCCTGATTGCAAGCCACCGGAGAAAGTAAATGAAATCGTGTCCTTTGAGGTCCGAGATTACGTTGTTGACACGCTTGAGGCACGAATGGAAAGACCTGTTTGTGAGCAGCAATCTCCCCCGGCGTTCGAGATCTATAGCTTTCCGTGACCTACGGTCACATATAACTTGAGTCCAATGTTTTATTCCCCGACCATTATTGTTATAAAGAAACACGGAAAGGTCTTTTCAGTGCATTTTGATTGGCTCTAGAAAGCTGGGCAACTCGTCCTGGTTTTTGTTGTTGATGTTGATTTTTTTAATCAGGACGTTGAAAAACGGCATCCTTTTTAAAGTAAAACCACAACCTCTGTTGGGCTCAACAGAATGCTCATCTGACCTCAACCGCGTCTTTTTCAAAAACTAGGTGAGTGAAGTGGTCCTTTAGCCAGTGAAGAGGAGCTCGCCACAATTCCGCGGTAACGGCCTCGTTCTGCAGGCTTCGTGTTTTCCTCTTTTCGTCAATAAAGATCCAGTCGCTTGCACAACAGTGCCTCTGACTGCTTGTCCCTGTCCACTACTAAAGCTCTCAAAACACCACTTACAGGCCTGCGCCCCGCGACAGGGCGGCTCTTGGCATTTCATTTGCACTCCAGCCCAGAGCTGTTTCTTCAGAAGTTTCTGATGTGTTCTTTCACTACAGGTCCACACCTGTAATCAAGATAAATGAGGTCGGTCTTGCAAGCACCTTCCTTATCTCTAGCTGGAATTTCATTTGTGTGCCATGATGTAGTTAAAGGGCGATAAAATAGAAAATTAATGTATTTGTTTCTATCTCAAGAATGTGCATAAATCTAGAAAATCGACAGTGCATTTTTATGTACTGATAACGTTGCTAACGCTGGTCTCCGATAACTCTCCAGATGAATTTAAAGGCAAGACTGCCCTGTCGTCATTAACATTCTTATGTTGACAATATGATCGCTGTCAAAATTCAAGGACTTTGTTTACATCATTTTGCTAAACCTTATAAAACTCTAGAGAATTACCTAGATTTAATGAGGTAGTTTTATTTTTTTTTAAATAAAAAATAAATGGAATATAAGTTCCTGAAATAAAGGTTAATGTTGGACATTCGTAAACAGTGCTAAGTATGCCTTTTTGATCAAGAAGGAAAGGCAATTGAGTTTTCATATCTTAAGCCACAATGTGCATTCAACCTTCCAGATTTTCGGAGGACACAGCTGAACTACAGATCAGATGTCAGGTCAACAAAAGCTACCGACTAGGTTACAGGCCAATTTATTTCACTTTCTTGAAGATCACAAAGTAAGTGCATTTTTAAGAAACATCAGGGGTCAAGAGATTAGAATTATATCTCTTATTTCCAAGCGGTGATGTATTAAGCTTCCCTAATACATTTACATTTTCATGCAGATTCAAGCCCTAGTTACCTTAACTGCCCGCATTTCTTCCTTTCATTTAAGAAGAGCTGAATTTCTTCTCTCTAGACAATAGCCAAAAAATATGGACTAATTTTTAGATTCTATTATCGTAGCGGGGTTTGTTGGTTGCTCAGAGTTCCGGCTTGCAGATACAGCTTAAGCAGCGGTGTTTCTATTACTGAGACCACGTTAAATGTGCCTCCTTGTGGATTGCGCAGTATCGTTCAGTAACTCTTCGTAATGAGACATTCCCAAGCAGCTCTCAAAAGGCAATAAATCATCATGGTCTTGAATGGAATCGAGATAATAATTAAGCACATTCACAGCAACCATGTTTGTTATGAATTATGGAAAGCCCATCTTCATTTCCCTACACCTTTTGGGTCATAACAGCTTTATTCTGAGGGTAAAAATAGTGCTAACCAAACCTTTAACAGCATAATTGGGATAAAGGATGACTAAACCATGATGGAATGTGTGAGTGGGTGGCATGGCAATTCACATCATCCCCCCCCCCCCGTATTCTTTTCACCCCATGTTTTATCGCTCACACATAGCATCTGAACTGACGCACAGGTTATACGATACGCTGAACTAGGTGCAGCTATAAGACCGAAAGCACTCTACTTTATTCAATTACTTAATACGTTCTTAGAAGTTCTTTAGAAGCTTAAACAGAATATCCACTTAGAACAGGCCTGCCAATTACAGGGGAGATCTGTTCTGCTTGGTGCAGGAAACAGTCGTCCAACTGAACTTAGAGGCAAATGCTTTTAACTGCTAATCAATGCGCAAATCCTCCGGCGGGAGGCTGCACGTTTAAATCCGTCACATCAAGCGAACATACAGGGAGCAGCAGGATGGGCAGGGCGTGGTGCTCACCATGTGGCCTGAACCTCAGATTGCATTTCTCTTACTCTTCCCGGAAAGGGAAAAAATCGCCTCCGATTGTCTGCACTGCGTCCGGCCTCTTCCGCATTGTCAGGCCCAACACAAGGATCAAGAACATGCTGGTGACTGGTGATCTTCTGCGCCGCCGGTTCTACCTTTGGGAAGTCAAAATTGATTTTCTTCCACTTGTCACACTGAAAGCTCCACTCCGTCCTTTCCGCCATGCTCTCAGAGACTCCGGGGTCCGGGATCAAAGGATTAGGACACCACAGCTGTAGGGAGGCAAGTGGCAGGGAAGATGTGGTGGGCCATGCAGAGGGCTTTAAGTAAGCCATCTATTTCAGCCGCAGAGGGGCCCCGGCTGAGTGGGTGGACAACATGTAAAGTGCTCACTTGACATAAGTTTTTTTTAAAAAAATAGTTGAGCTGAAGGGAGCCTCCGATGGCTGGATGGCTGGCCTCTTCTTAGTCTGAGCCTGGAGTGTCAGCAGAGGTGCCAGCAGGCGCCTGCGGGCCTCCAGGGCATCCTCAGCTGCTGGTGCAATGTTGGCTGCGGGCTCCTCCAAGCCGCTAGGCCCAGGCCCTGCCTGATGCTCGGGATCCGGTTCCTATGGCCGTGCAGTGGGGGAGCCACATGCTGGTCCAGTCTGGACCTGAACGTAGAGGAGCACATCCCCCCTCTATGAGCTCCCAGGGAGCCAGGCACAACTCGGTAGCGGTCTTGGTTTCACTTAAAAAATGGACAGATCTTTGATACATGTTATGGAAGAGATAGGGAATCCTTGTGCATCCATGTCCCCCTCACCATGTCTTTAACACAGTCTAATAATGAGGACCAAAAAAATGTGTTCACAGCAGTTGGGAGAAGTGCATGGGACTTGGTTCATTGTACATTTTCATTTATTAAATATGTAAGTATTTAGTAAATACTGCTATTTGCTGTATTTCATTAGCTAGGCTCTATGTTTCAGCTTTATATATAATAACCCAATTAATCCTAGCAACAAAGCTTTCAGTAATTATTCTATCTCCAATTTACCACTGAATAAACTAAGGCCTGGCAAGAATTAAGAAATCTGTGCAAAGTGGCATGGTAAGTAAAGGATCAATTTTCAAATAACTAAAAATCACCACAACAAATAAGTATATTTAAAATAAAATAATTTGGGGGAAGGGGTTAAATCAGAAGTACATATTGCTTCTGCTTCATCAGATGCAGATGAAATCAATGTTTTCAGCATTGCAAAAAATAATAATTTTAGTATACTTTCTTCATGTGAGGATTAGGGATCTTTTAAAAAAATTAATAAGCAGATTTATTTGATAAAGATTTTTATAGGTGGCAGTAGATATAATCTACCAAGTCTTAAGTGTTAATATTGGGGGCTTATTTTCATGGACACATCAAATTTCTTTTCCAGGTTAGTCTCAGGACATAGCCTATATTTTAGACAGAGTTCTATATATAATTAAGAATTTTCACATAGAAAAGGGAGCCACTGCATAAATATGGCATACTAAAGTGGTTAATATTTAATTATGGCATAATTAATCATGGAAGCTCACATGAATCTAATTTATTAGTGTTCTCCCTAAAAACGCCATCTTTGATTTCCACCAGTAAAAAAAAGACAAAAGCATAAAAAACAGGGCATGCACAATATTTACACTCCTTGGAAATAAGAGCCCTGTCTTTTGTTCACGAGTTCAAAGATTTTCCTGAAATGTTCTCTTTACTCTTAAAAAGAGTTCTGGGTTTTGTCCTCATTCCAGGGAAAAGAGACTAACTTGGAGAGATGCAATGCTGTGGTGTCTTGTGCCCTGTCGAGGACATCTCCTCTGAGGGTGGGGTTAAACATCCAGAAGAGATAATGGGAGACGGTGACTGTGGCCGGGCCTGTGTTGACTCTGGGTTTTCCTGACTGGTTTGCCCTGCATCACCTCCCTTATTGGACGCCACCACAGAGGAAGAAGTGAACTCAATGAGTAATGACGGTCCAGTGGTCACACAGAGTGAGACAACTGAGTGATGACAGTCCCGTGAGACACCCTCAGCAACATCTCAGGCCTCCTCCACTGGAAGGTCACCCTTTTTGCTAGGAGCCACGCTCTTTGGAGGGAAGGTGTCTGGATTGAGGAAAGAACATGGATGAAATCAGAAGCAGGAAGAGCAAGGGTGTGAGTATGGAGTCGGGAGGGCGGGAAGAGTGAGAAGGCCTGGCCTGGGAGAATGAAGAATGCAGTGCGGGGATCAGTGGGAAGTGGGATTAGAAACACAGGTCCTGTTACCAATCAGGGGACTGGGAAGCCTTAGAAGGAGACAGAGCTTGACGGACAAAGAGCTTTGAGAAGATTAGTATGATAATGATACATACAATAAACGTGGGAGGGAGAAAATGACAGTAAGGCTGAAAAAACTGTGTACAAACCTATGATACAGAAATGAGAGGAACCCCAGTACATATAATTATAAACTAAACAGAATCATAATATGTACCATAAGAATATAAAATAATTAAAATAATCAAATAAAATAGTTAAAAGACTGGGATACCAGACATGAAGTGAGAGGAAAGAACAATTGTCAGGTTTCTGGGCTTTGAGATGAGAATAACAGGAAAACAACGGAATAAAATGGGTTAGGTGGAATGAGAAATGTAATTTCAGGAGACTTTCTTTTCCTTCCATTTTGATAAACAGAATTAGCAATAATTGCTTGGAAGCCAAGTGCAGTTAATTTTTTAGCTTCTCCCCCATTAAAAATGAGAGTATTGAGGGCAAGAGGTCAGAGCTGGACTTGTAGATATAGTAGCCAACCTAGAAGCTGGCGAACGAAGGCAAGAGAGCAGGGGGGTGTGCACAGGTGGAGAAAGCTAGGAGAGAGAAGGTGGGGAGGGCAGGTACGAGGTGTTGGTAACCCCCATGGCTTGGGGTTGGGGAGGGGAGAGAACTGAAGGAAACAGAGGGTTTGTGACAGAAGATGGAGGAGTACAGGTCTGGTATTGGGGGGACCAGAGATCCTGAACCTCCTCACATTCTGTGTGTCTCCGGGGCTGCTGGAGCATGAAGGAGTCACAGATGGAGACATGAACTAGTTAATTCTGACCTTCCTGCTCCACAAATGGCTTCAATCACCCAGGTCTCATCACCTGAGAAACAGAGATCTGGTCTGGTATCTCACATGCTTTTGCACACTTACTGCACATTAGAGTTCACCCTGGGTCTGATATTTTCATATGTTCAAATCCTTCATATCTACCACTCAGAGCCCTAGACTCACGCCCTGTGCAAGGACCTCTTTATCTCCTGTACCTGAGCCCAGTCAATATGCCTTCGAATGACTAAGAGAGTCCAAGGAAATCATCTCCAGCACCAGGTAATACTTCTTTCAAGGACCTTACCCAGGGACACTGTGAAAAGTATCCACAAAAGAAAGCTATTCGGAGGTAGTTTCCACCAGGGGCAAGTGACAGGCAGAGATTTAGGATAACAAACACCAGAGGAACTGGAAGAGTGGTCTTGGCAATTTGGGGGTGTAGTTTTGCTAGAATGGTGAGGACAAGACCTCGATCGTGGGTGGATGTGAAGAGCTCATGGTGGGAGAGGCGATGAGCATTTGCAGTGTCCAGCTTTGAATGGAGCAAGGGGAAGGTAGCTGGAGCACAGGGGGTCAAAATCATGGTTATTTTTACATGGGAGGAGCTCTGCCTATCTGAAGGCTAATGGGGAAAAGTCCAAGCTGGATTTCCTAAAGCCAGGGAATGTACTTTGCCTACTAAACCGAGGCTGCAGGAGCAGCAGGGAAAGGCCACATAACCTGAGCTTGGGAATCTGCAGTGAGGACCGAGGGCCTGCATGTCTAATAAACCAGCTCAGCTGCGCATCGTCGGATAGTCCCAAGGCCGCACTCTGAGAAAAGCCACCTTCTAGCCGTGCTCAGCACGCTACTGTCCTGTGGCCAAGTCCGGTCTGCTGCCTGCTTCTGTGTGGCCTTGAGCTCAAATGGTTTTTGGAGCCAAGCGTTGCAATACTGGTTTGGATACTAGGGAACGCTGCCTTAGAACCCCAATTAAGCAAAATGTTAACTTTCCCCAAAAGCATCCATTCTTTTCATTAGGAAACCTGTACTCCAAAGAGGATACTCTATTACTATTACTATTACTATTACTATTACTATTACTATTACTATTACTATTACTATTACTATTACTATATTTGGAATTTAGTCAAACAAGTCTTCGTAGAAATGTGTTTTCTCTCTTGGTGGGTACCGCAGACTCCCTGATGTGGACTCCTGGCCACAAACCCTGAAATATTTATTAGTTGACCCTTTACACAAACTGTGCTGACCCCTGCCTGCCTTCAAGTCTTGGTAAGAAGCTACCTGTACCTCCTGAGACCAGAGAACCAGAGGCAGATTCATGGAAAGTGAGCTGCGGGCAGATTCACAGACAGAGTTACGCTAGACACATACAGATGTGGCATCCGACTGCTTGTGGACGTGAATCCTGCAAGATTAGCCACTGCTTTGTATTTTGAAAAGGCAAGTTCCCTTACTTCTCGCAAATATTTAACATCATGAAGCATTTATAAAGTACAAATCTGCTGCGAGGAAAAGGCATGTTAGACATTATTCTGTGCTTAAGCAGCTGCATTATTGAAAATGCCACCAGGAGACAGGAAAGGCCACCTTCTCTTGCATCATTTATATATTCTAAGCTTGCGACACCCACTAGAATGTTTTGGGCAAACACACTAAGATCCCACAACGGGATTCTCTTCCCAATCATGGCAGCGGCAAGCCTTTACCCAGGGCAACATTTAGAAGCAGCTCAGAGCAGCCGCTGACATCGTCGGGAGGGTCCTAAGCACACCTGTGACACCTCTCCCAGAGAAAGGAGATGCCTATGGCCAAGCTGTGGGTAGAAGACAACACAACGCCAGAGATGACATTTTAAAATGACAACAAGAATACATTCTGTTCTGTAGAAAACCAGCATTAGGGACCCTCCAGTCATGAACCTTAAACTACTTCTGATCCTATTTTCACAATCTTTAGCATATTGAGAAATTTTTTAGATACTCCAAATATATCTTCCTTCCTTCCTTCCTTCCTTCCTTCCTTCCTTCCTTCCTTCCTTCCTTCCTTCCTTCCTTCCTTTCTTTCTCTCTCTCTTTTTTTTTTTTTTTTACATTTTTATTGATTTCAGAGAGGAAGGGAGAGGGGGAGAGAGAGACAGAAGCATCAATGATGAGAGAGAATCATTGATCGGTTGCCTCCAGCACGCCCCACACTGGGGATGGAGCCCACAACCCAAGCTAGCCAACTGTAACCAGGAATCCAACTGTGACCTCCTGGTTCATAAGTTGATGGTCAACCACTGAGCCACGCCAGCGGGCCAAATATGCTTTCTTAATGGCTCACAGAAAGGCTAAAGGAAATTTAGAGGAAGCTATAAATTACAGCTGGTGTTCCTGGTGTTGTTTTGAATACACATATTACAAATTGAAGCTGCCATAGAAGTAATTTACACAACCTCTGGGTCGCGACCATCTGAAAACACATATAGCATATCAGATATTTACATTACGATTCATAACAGTAGCAACATTACAGTTATGAAGTGGCAATGAAAATAATTTTATGGTTGGGGGTCACCACAACATGAGGAACTGTATTAAAGGGTCGAGGCATCAGGAAGGCTGAGAACCACTGTCGTAGAGGGTCTGCTACCTACACGATGTGTAGGTTACTTCTGTGGCAGCTTCAGTTTGTCACATGCACATCCAAGAAAACACCTGGAACAGCAGCTCTAGCTTTGGTGACAGTCCTACCTACCACTCCCAGATCTCTCTGGATGGATGTGGGGGGACGGGGAGAGCAGGAGGCTCACCTTGAGCTGAGAGCATAAAGGTCTGAGTCGCCATTATAAAAAGCACTTAAATTTAAAAGGGAGTAAATAACTTGATTTGTAAGGATAAGAAGCTCCCAGCTTAGTTACAACAGATGACTCACCCAGTGAACCTCGCGCTGCTGCTATAAGCGTTTCCCATTTTCCAGCAGGTGAGCGGCCCACGGCAACACGAGGACATTCTCCCTGGAAGGCAATCGCTCTGTGGTCGCCAGGTCACACGTCCAGATTCCACGGGGCCACCTCTGAGTAGAGAACAGCCTGTCCTTTCGGGTCAGAAGGTCCGGCGTGCGGCCTCCTCGAAGCGCAGCATAACAGCCCCCAAATAACGAGCAAACACGGCGCTTTCTTAATTTGCCCGGCTGGGTTCCCGTAACAAGTGCTTAAGGACAGTAGGCTCCGCGCAGCGCAGCGGACACAACAAGACCATTTGCCAGATGATTTAGCAAACAAATTTCCGAGTCTCACACTTAGGTTGAGTGCAGCATGACACAGCGTGAGGGGACGTTAGAAAATAGTAGAGTTTTACAAATTTAAAAAAGAGAGAGACTGAGAACATTTGAGTCTGGAGAACTTAGGAAGACATGCCAAGTCCTCCCTCTACAGAGAAACTCCCAAATGAACATTCCAGTAACTCCTGCTAATTTTTTTTTATTTACTCCTTGAGCAAATAACCTGAAATGGACTTATAGGAAAGGGAGACAGGACCAGAGAATCTGGAATTGACTTGGGGAGAAGGAAATGCCTAGATTGTTAGAGCACTAGCAGCTGCCATTCAGCAAGCACAGACCATGAAAGGGTCTCCACAAATCCTCGTGGGATGAATGAGTCCCAGTCTATGACACAGGCGGGAAACAGACTCATCATAGAACGGCTGGCAGAATTCACAAGAATAACAGGGGTGAGGAACAGGGGAAGGCATTCATACAGGAAGCAATGCCTCGCGTCAGGAATTCAAGGCTTGACCATAAGAAGAGGGAGGCATTTTCTTGAATCACAATAAGTAAGTTTTCCCTAACACGATGGGGCCATAGTGGAGTCTGCAATGCTTCTGAGTGGGGAGAATCAGGGCGGCGGTGGCACTACCATATAAGGAGCGAGAGCAACCCCTAGACTCTGCAGGGAGAGCGATCAACACCAAAAGAGGAAAACAAAACTTACAGGGAGCAGGGCTGGCCCTCCCCACTCGGTACAGACACAGGCACTAGGAGCCCAGGAAGCAAGTCTGCTCTGAGGAAGGAGGACAGGTATCCATCACACGAGGTTATAGTCAAACTGTACTTTGTTCTTAGGTCATGTTTGTTTGTTTGTTTTCCTTAATGTATTTTTACTGATTTCAGAGAGGACGGGAGAGGGAGAGATAGAAACATCAATGATGTGAGAGAATCATTGATCAGCGGCCTCCTGCAAGCCCCCCAACGGGGATCGAGCCCACAACCCAGGCATGTGCCCTGACCAGGAATCAAACCACGATCTCCTGGTTCATAGGTTGACGCTCAGCCACTGAGCCACACCGACTGGGCTTAGGTCATGTTTTAAAACATGGATGTGGACATTGTAAATGTGACAAAGGCAAGCAACCATTTCTATTAGATCCCACGTTAGTTTAGCCGATTATCTCCCCTCCCCCCCATTTTATGTATTCCTCCGTTCTGAGCATTGACTAACATAATGAGTTGCTTTTCTGTCTCCTGGCCAACCTCAGAGAGGAATAAATGCCCAGTGGTTGATGAGACACCGGCCACACTGCAGATGGGAAGTCTGACTTCTCGGGATCAGTTGTCAGTTGGCTTAACTATTTCCTGTTCTGCCCAATACATGCTAACTCTGCACCATCGGACACAGGCACCCCTGAGCCTGGTGAGCGGGGAGCATGCGAGGAGACTCCCCTGAGCTTCCGGGATAAAACTCACACAGGGGGACCACTGCAGTCAAATGTAAGAAGAGAAATTTGCAGATAAATAAACATGCAGGTAAATACAACTGCTCATGATACAACTGGTAAATACAACTGGTCTACATGATAATGATGTGCCAGGGGCACACTGAAACAAAGGGAAGCTTCACAATGAGTTCAGTTGGCAGATGCTGCATGGTGATTTGGGGACCCCCTGGGGAGCACCCAGGAGGAGAAAGGCGGATGTGAATCAGTCACAGAAACGCTCACTGCACCTGGGAGGCCCTGAGGAAAACTGGGACCAGCCACAGGGAGCCAGATGAGAGGTGCACACGGGAGAGGTGGGCCTGAAGGACACCGGTCATCCTGGGCTCCGAGTTCTGTAGGTGATGACGCAAACAGCTGAGGTCAGCGGATGCCACTGCTGGGCATGACAGTAAAGAACCACTCAGATCTGTGGACTGTTGTGGTTAGGAGGGCAGCATTCTCAAAGGAGGGCACAGTGTGAAATGAATAAGGTGGGGCAGAGTGTGTGAGCAGGCAGGGGTAGAAGAGTTTGCATTTAATTTTTTAAAAATATATTTTTTTTGTTGATTTCAGAGAGGAAGGGAGAGGGAGAGAGAGCTAGAAACAGCAATGATGAAAGAGAATTGTTGGTCGGCTGCCTCCTGCACGCCCCACACAGGGGATTGAGCCCGCAACCCGGGCATGTGCCCTGACCAGGAATCAAACCATGACCTCCTGGTTCATAGGTGATGCTCAACCACTGAGCCATGCTGGGTGGGCTACATCTGATTTTTTACGCCAGAGCCAGTATGTGCTTTTGGAGCTCAAGTATCAATTGCAAGCTCCGATAAGCATAAGAGAATTACTTGCAAACTGTATTTTATTGTAGATGGGGTTGTTTCAAATTCAGAGAAGCTACAGAGAATGAATGAGAGTGTGGATCTGATCAGACCCAGGATCAGATGACCCACAGCTGCTGAAACAGAAAAGTCGCAAAGTCTGCTGGGACATGGGGAACAGCACACACAGTTTTCATGAATATCTTCTGTGAATTTGTTTTTAGAGAAAGTTCTTACCAGATCACTTAATGCAAACATGTATATTTGTATAAAGAAAAAATAAAGCTGTAATTTTATTTGAACAGAGAGAATTGCTTCTTTTCATTTTTGCTTTAAATCCTTTCAACTTGCATTTAGTTATTATTTTCCAGGAAAGTGAATTCTGTGTAAGCATTGCAGAAAAAGGTGTTGAGGAGTCTGCAAGAGTCCTTTACTGTGCCTCTCATTAACACAATGACCAGAGAATAAATGCGTGGCTGGGGAGACGATAACGTGTTGACTGTTGAGTCACCAAGCAGAACAGACTGCGTGACACAGACTGAGACGACCACGTTGGAAAGAACTGGTGGATGGCGACACAGATGTGTGCGTCGCGCCCAAGACAGTTCTGCAAGGAAGTGCCAATGTGGTCACGTTTACTTTAAGAGTGTTTTCAAGATAAACTCACTTCGAATTATTTACTCTTTCAAAACACACACACAAAACCCAATTATGAGTCAGTTTGGAGTGAACGTTTTCACCTTGCTGTACCATACACACCTACACTAATTCTCTTAAACCTTCTGAAACTATTTTAATTCTTGTATCAGACTGAAGCACTGTCGCTCCTACTGTATCCAGCTGTCTCCGTGGTCCTCGTGTTTTTGTGACTGTAATGAGCTCAAAGTCCATCAGGCGCCTTGACTCTTTTCTTGCTACTGTCCACAGTTATTTACCGAGGCGGATGATCTTGCCCCTAACCGCTACCAACAGCACGAAGATGCTTCATTAGCGTTTAACCTTGATAGCAACAGCTTCCGAACCATTTTGCATCTTGCATGAAATTAATTTTCTTGAAACATGCATCTTTTTCCGTCATCCCCATGCTCTAACACTCTGACTGAGCCCAGGAAGCCTCTGGGCTCCCCCCATGTTCAGGAGGGAGGCCCAAGGCCCTACGCTTGGGCAGGTGTCCTTGCAGAGGGACTGTGAGGCAGTGCCCTTGATGAGAGGCCACCAGCCAAAGACACTCCCCTGGTGCCAGAGCTGCAGCAAATTCCTCAGCGCAGCCACTGAAGCCCTCGCTCTCCGGCCAGGGAGGAAGGGATTCAGAAGCCAGGAGAGGAAAGAAAGGCCAGGCAGAGCCGTGGGATGTGGGCTCTGAAGAGCAGCGTCTGCTCAGAGCCCAGTGTGTTGGCTTAAACTCCTGGCCCCAGACAGGAGAGCAAGTCTCCCAACTGCCTGTGCCTCTTACTGAAGACCTCCAGGCAGCTCTCGGGGCTCCAGAAACCACCAGGCAGTCTTTGTTCTCAGTTCTCTGGGAAATTTCCTTCCTTCCACTACCTTCCCTTCTACCACTTTGCAAGGCTGGGTTGATGGTAGTGGAGAACGCCAACACTCAATTTTTTTTCTAACACTCTTTTTTTTTCTTCTTTTTTTTTTTTTTAACATGTTTATTGATTTTAGAGAGGAAGGGAAAGGGAGAGAGAGACAGAAACATCAATGATGAGAGAGAATCATTGACCAGCTGCCTCCTGCATGTCCCGCACTGGGGGTTGAGCCCACAACCCGGGCATGTGCCCTGACCTGGAGTCGAATCCTGATCTCCTGGTTCATAGGTTGACGCTCAACCACTGAGCGTCACTGGCCTGGCTCTCCCACACTCTTAGCATTGGCCATGCTTTCACAAAGCTACCTGCCCCCTTGAGTCGGGGTGTGAGTTATAATGGTGAAGTGAGGGGGAAAGGGGAGAAAGGACAAAACATTATGTGTGAACCTATTTTAATAATAACACCACTGTCTCCCAAGGCTTAGAGCAGTCATGCAGGCTTTCCTGCCCCCCACCCCCCCCACCCCATTCTTCTAGCTTCTTGAGTTTTCACCTCATTGCCTGGACCTTACGTGCCAGTCTCTCTAGACTGCCCCCTGCACTTCCTGTCCGCCAGCCTGGCTGTGGGCTGGCTCAGTCCGTCAGCATGCTCTCAGTCCCCCTCAGCCCCTGCGCCCACTCCACGCAGAGGCAGGGCCACCTGTGAGCAGGCAGAACTGTACACTTAGATTAAAAGAAGCACAGTTCACACCTTAGTTGTGCATTCAAGTTCACCAGGAACTTCCAACCACTTTTTAACACTTTTAGTTCTCAAGTTTAGTTCTGAACTACTCAAGTTTCTGTCAAATCGAGCTAACATGTCTCCTGTTTTCCAATCCAGCTGGACCCTGGAGCTGCAACAGGCCGCAGGCCCGGTTTCACAGTAACCCCCTCCGTTTAGCACAGGGACAAGCACAGACAATGGCTCCAGCTGGTGAATGAATGAATGGGCTTCCCACGCACCAAGGGTTTTCATGTGCCCACTGTGAGGAGTGGCACCATTTGTTTTCTATGATTGTAAAGAGCTCTGGAGAGCACGGGGATACAGCGTTCCGGGCTGTCATTTTTACCAAAATGTCTTTAAATGCATAGTTACCATCCTATGTCCTAAAAGATCTTGGAGAGCTTCCCCAGAGATGTAGCACTGACATCAGTAAGACAGCATGCCCCGGCTGACACACCTAATTCTGTGAGGTTGTTCAGAGGCAGTGGGCTCTGCCATGAACGCGCCATAAACAGGCTGGTGATGAGACAGGTGGGATCTCTGTTTCTAACACAGGAGATGCTCCCACCGGCCCTGCGCTCCTCTCCCGACCTCCACCCCCTCCCGTGGGAAAGTGGGCCGACTTAGGCCGCCTTCGGCTGCTTCCGGAGATGGACCACTGCCCTCACTCCTGGGTCTTCTGGGATTCTCCATGTGGCCGCTGCCTGGCCCCCTTCCAGCCTCGACCCCCATGCTCCGGGCCCTGCCCTTCGTCCTCCTTTGGCTAAGGTTCCTGGTTGCCCTCAGCCCCCCCTGGCACACAGTCCCGGGACACTGACCCTGCCTTCCCAGGCACTGAGCTGAGCTGTCCAACAGCATCAGTCATGCCCAGGTCTCGGGAATGTCAATCTGAATTGAAAATGTGTCAGTTTTACTGACATAAACTCGGAGATAGCTTAATTCAGCTCCATTGTTATCAGCCGGTTGTTTCTCCTTAGAAATCGGAGATGCTTTTTATTCCAAAAAAGGTTGTCATGAGTAGATTTAAGGTGGTCCTTGAGTGAGAGCCATCTCCCAAAAAGAAAGCCTGTGAGACCTTTTCTAATGTATTGTTTGGTTATTTTAAATGGGCATGGACTCTTTTTTTAAAAAAAATATATTTTTATTGATTTCAGATAGGAAGGGAGAGGGAAAGAGAGATAGAAACATCAATGATGAGCCCTAACCAGTTTGGCTCAGTGAATAGAGTGTTGGCCTGCGGACTGAAGGGTCCCAGGTTCAATTCCAGTCAAGGGCATGTACCTGGGTTGTGGACACATCCCCAGTAGGGTCTGTGCAGGAGGCAGCTGATTGATGTTTCTCTCTCATCAATGTTTCTAACTCTCTATCCCTCTCCCTTCCTCTCTATAAAAATAATCAATAAAAATATATTTTTTTTAAAAGAAAGAAACATCAATGATGAGAGAAAATCATGGATCGGCTGCCTCCTGCATGCCCCCCACTGGGGATCGAGTTTGCAACCCCGGCGTGTGCCCTGACCTGGAATCCAAGTATAACCTCCTTGTTCCCAGGTTGACTGTGAGCCATGGCAACTGGCCCTGTCTCTTCTTAAACTAAAAGCAACTCTAGTTTCCAAGGTCTTCTCCTTTGCTGATCCTGTTGGTGTGGACTGCCCATTACATCACAATGAGGGGAATCCGGACGCTGGAAGGAAGTGTGTGGTTTTACAATGGTCTCTCCCAGACTGCCTGCATCCGAATCTGCCCGGCCAGGGGCACGTGTTCTGTAATCTGTGCTCCTCATGGACTTGAGCACAAAGTACAGGAAAAGAGCATCCGTCTGTGGAGAAAAACTTAGCCAAGGACACTGTGCTCCATCTTTATGATGAAATGCATATCTCCCATTAAAAAGCAAATCTGTCATTTTAAAAGGTTGAATTGGATGTGCTTTAAAAATAATCCCAGCGGGTTAAAATGAGAGCACTGAAATAGAGCTCAATAAGAATGTCCTCTTGGTCTGTAGTATTTTCATTTTCCTGAAGTGAGAACTGGATATATTTTCTTTCACTTAAAATGCTTTATTCACAGTGTTTGGTTTTGAGTTAGTGGGTTAAGTTTTAAAGACGAATTGGGCTCAATAACACTACTTCTAATACTTAAGGTTTCTATTTCTGAACCATTATTTCTAGCAAAAAAACTGGCCCAATTGAATTGATGCCATTAATGTGTGTGTGTGTGTGTGTATATATATATACACAAATGAACATACATACACACTAGTACCACATTTCCAGTGATTTGAGATTTATTCCTGAATTTTTACACCAGTAGTAATCTTGGATGCTGAGCTATTATTTTTTCTAGTAAAACAAACACATGCCCTAGCTGATTTGGCTCAGTGGATAGAGCATCGGCCTAGGGACTGAAGGGTCCCGGGTTCAATTCCAGTTAAGGGCACATGCCTGGGTTTTGGGCTCGATCCCCAGTAGAAGGTGTGCAAGAGGCAGCCGATCAATGATTCTCTCTCATCATTGATGTTTCTATCTCTCTCTCCCTCTCCCTTCCTCTCTGAAATCAATAAAAATATTAAAAATAAAATAAAACAAACACACATCATACTTTCCACCAATTTTCAACTTAAAATTTTGTCTATGCAAGTTTAATTTTCCTCACTAACCAGCAATGATTTTTGCATCGAAGACACTGAATAGTGAAATGTGCAACACTTCTTCATGTATCGCTCTGGTCCACCCCACCAGCCACGTGGGTGCTTCCCGGGCTTGTGGCAATGTCTCTCCTGGCTAGCTCTCGCCATTGCGTCCGAACACTACCTACCCCACACTTGAGTTTTTGTTCAGACCTTACCAATGGAGACACTTTCCTACAGTTTGCAAAACAAGACAGAAGCAGAAGTTGGCAAGGCCCATCATCTTCCTTTATATGTCAAGAACTTTTCCTGGTTATGATTGGACCTTGGCTTCCTGTGGGGTTCAAACTCCGCTGTTCCCTTCCATGTAGCTCCTGCCCCATTTCCATTTGTGTCTTCACAACACATCGGACCATGGATGCAAACCTCTGTCCGTGATATTTGTCTCTACTCCTTCTCTTCCCCTGATTGTCCATCACTGGGCCATCAGTCACACTCTGTGCAGTCTGGGTATGACCAGCAGCCGAGACATTCGACTCCTGACACTGCTGATACCTGCCTGCCTGTGTGGCTTCACCCATTCCCACTGCCATTGACTTTGCTCACCTGCTCCATGGCAAGTGTCCCTCATCCAGGGCCATAAGCCATGACAAGCTATTTGTCCTTTCTCCCTCACCAAAGTGGCAGATGTCAGCAACGTCCCTTCACAATTCACACCAACACCCAAAAGGGTTAGTTGGGTCTTCTTCAAGCTGACCCAGTGCCTACATGTTGGACTCTGGCTTGGACAAGCCACTCAGCTCACTGCATTGAGTTCATAAATGGCCTCACTTTACCCTCCATTGATATGCTTCTTCCCGCAGGAAAAGTCATCTGAATAGCTGATTAAAGTGATACACACTAATGTGTACCTGACTAAGCCACCTCTACAGAAACTCCTTGTGGGGTGTTTATTCATGCAAAGGAATCTCTAATCTATAGAATGTATTGATTGTAGTTAGGGTAAGCATGGGGGCCCAGCAGTCTATTCTAGGCCTTCCCATTGATTCTTTTATATTGATTTCAGAGAGAGGCAGAGGGAGGGAGAGAGAGAGAGAGGGAGAGGGAGAGGGAGAGGGAGAGGGAGAGGGAGAGGGAGAGGAGAGGGAGAGGGAGAGGGAGAGGGAGAGAGAGGGAGAGAGGGAGAGAGGGGAGAGAGGGAGAGAGGGGGAGAGAGGGAGAGAGGGGGAGAGAGAGAGAGAATCATCAATTGGATGCCTTCTGCATGCCCCCTACTAGGGGATCGGGCCCATAACTTGGGCATGTGCCCTGACTGGAAATCAAGCCATGACCTCCTGGTTCATAAGTTGATGCCCCATCACTGAACCACACTGGCTGGACGCCCACTGATTCTTTACCTCTTTGCCAAATAGGAGAACTGGCTTAACAGCTGAACACCCCTTTCTGAGAAGTTGGGAGCCCCCTCTGTAAGGCTACTCTGGATGATTTAGTCGGTAGCTGCTCAAAATCTATTAGATGAAATAAGTAAACCTAAGCCACTAATAGTTACCGTCACCCTTCCAACCATTTACCCATATATTTCCCTTCACACTTTGTTTTTGTATTCCTGAGCTACAGCGTGTTATTTCCCAAAGCCATACCATGGTGGGAAAATTATTTATTCTTCAGTAAGTAATTAAAGCCATGGATTGGAACCTTGCCTTGGTCCTCTGAATAATGCCCTCTGTGGTGAAATGAACCCTTATGGTGTTAAAAGCAGAGCTGCTCTTATTGGATTGGGAGTGCAGTCCCCAGAACCCAGACTCCCTGTGGCTGGGAGGGTCGGGGTGCCATCGTCTTTAACCCACTGCTATGGACGATGCTAAGTGGTAAGATGTTAACCACTGGCCTTGACTTCAGAAGTAAAAAATTCACTTGGCTTAGCAAGCCAACAAATGTGAAACACTGAACGCCCACTTCTTCCATGGAACTCTTAACATCTTGTAGGAAACAAAAAACAATAAAAATGGGTTTGCCACATGTATAGGAACTAGATTAAGGAACAAAGTAATCATACATAGAATGACAAAACTGCAGAAATCAGGAGTTTAAGCTGGAAAAGGGGAGAGGAGGCCACAAAGGACTTCTTGGGGCGCCAGGTGTTGAGCTCCCTGTAAAGATGACAGAACAGCCAGGCCAGAAAGGTCACAGTTCCATTCCGGGTCAGGGCCCGTGCCCCTGTTGTGAGCTCGATCCCCAGTAGGGGGCGTGCAGGAGGCAGCCAAGCAATGATTCTCTCTCATCATTGATGTCTCTGTCTCTCTCCCTTTCTAAAGTCAATAAAAACATTAAAAAAAAAGATGGCCAGAACTGGTAGGTAGCATCTCATGGGGACAGAAATGAAAACACAAAGTCCCAAGGCAAGTATGATCTCAGGTTGGAAAGGGGGAATGTCCTACAGGTTCTTGTAGACCAGTGGTTCTCAATCTTCCTAATGCAGCGATCCTTTAATACAGTTCCTCATGTTGTGGTGACCCCCAACCATAAAATTATTTTTGTTGCTACTTCATAACTGTAATGTTGCTACTGTTATGAATCGTAATGTAAATATCTGATATGCAGGATGTATTTTCATTGTTACTAATTGAACATCAATCAATAAAACATAGTGATTAATCACAAAAACAATATGTAATTATATATGTGTTATCCGATGGTCTTAGGCGACCCCTGGGAAAGGGTTGTTTGACCCCCAAAGGGGTCGCGACCCACAGGTTGAGAACCGCTGTTGTAGACTAACAAGGTATCACCATCTTAAAAACTTCCCGGCTTGTTCCTTTGACGTGTAGGAAATGATACAGAAAAGAGGAAAAAAGCCTTCAATGATCGGAACTGTTCTTACGAAGCAATGGCACAGGTGGGAGGTGTCACGTCAGCAGAACCCCCTGATTTTCGCAGCGCTCGGCCTCGTCACCCATCAGCGAGATCACTTAGCAATTCTGCTCAGAAACATCGAGGACAGAGAGCAGCTGGGATCAAGGAGACCGGCTGATTTGCCTGCACTAATAAGGACTATAAATTATTCACGGGACTTCAAAGTCTTGAAACTGGTAAAGTACGCCAGGGCAAAAGTAGATTTGTTTGTTTATTATCAATTATTTACGCAGTATGTTTTACAACATCAGATGTGTAGCAAAGGCATAATCCTGAGCAATGGCGCACAATGAAAAGTATGTTATGTTAATTCCATGAAAGCTTAACACGGGCCGTTCAGTGGTGGAAGCCGCTGGATGCATTGTTCATATAGGGTTCATAGCAATCTCAAGCATAGCAAGCCCTAAAAAGCTTTCTGTGATACATATCTATTTGTAATATCTAGATACGTGGCACACACGACTCCTTGTCTAGCTGTAATCAGGAGATTTCAAATCTATAATAAAATGGTGAGTTCGAAATCCAACAGGATTCTTGCTCAACTAACGAAATGTTTACAACGCCTGGTTGTACACCACAGGTGAATGCAATCCACATCTATCCAAATAGGTCAGCCAAAAAATAAACATGTCAGTCTTTCTAATCAGACCCGCACTTCAAATCTAATGGAGTAATTATAGATGAAATGTCACTCGGATTAAGAGCTCCGCCCGGGGACCGAAGGCATGTCTGCTGGGTGGTGATGGTTTTTTCACGTGCCTCCGGTCGAACGTGGTAAACTTCCCGCTTTTAACCAGTGCTGTTTGTCACGGACTGAATGAAACAGGTCCACAAAAGAATCAATACATGTAAAGGCTGGAAAGAATGGGAGAGGCCAGCGGACTTGGACCTATTGTCTGGGGGAATTAGATGTCGGTCTGAGTATTACAACTCCCACAAAGGTTTCCGGGCTTTAATTTACTCCAGCGTATAATGGGCAAAGAAGAGGCTGGGAAACACGGTCAGACCGAATACATTATTTAACAAACACGTTAATGAACGTTACGCACTTGCGTCTACTCCTGACATAGTCTCCCATTCACTTTCCAGAGCCTTGCTTCGCCTAGTTTCTTAAATTCCAAACCCATGATGGTATGCCTAATGCCGCAGGATACACTCCTGGGAACATAAAATGCTTACCTTCCTGTCATGATGAAAGAGGTACTGGAAACCCTATTGCTAACGTTCAGCCAGCAAACAAAACACGATAATGATAGGAGGATTAGGGGCATAATTCCTGGCTCAGTACACATGCCGAAGTAGGACAAGATTTCACAGGAATTCTCCTCTGGCCTTTCTTTTTCTAACAACAGGGAAAGTTGAGGAGATCGCGGTGGCCGGCAGACAGAAGAAAGATCCAGTGCCTTTTTATTTATTTACTTTTTTTTTTAACCTAAATCCGTGGACTTAACTGTGCTTAGCTCCCAACGCAGCTGTTCAGCCCTTATACACACACCAGATGCAATTTAGATAGGTGCCACCCCCTCGCTTATCTGGGGAAAGGAGAAAACATTCCATTAATCAGAAACTAATGCATAAACACCCTTGGGACTAAATGGAAACCACACTGCAAAGTGAGAATTAGTGTTTTCTGTAAAACATGAGAGAATGACATGTCAGAAAACTCGCCAAAGTCCCGAAATAGTCATCAGCGTGGCGCAGGCCAGAAACGCCTGGCGTCCCTGCTGACTGTCTCTGCCAAGGAGCATGGAAGGCCCAGCCTGACTGCAGCGACAGCCCTGTCTGTGCTCCAGGCTGCTCTGATCAGCTCCCAGCAAACATCAACCAGCCAGTCAACAAACAGACATTTAAAGAGGAGCCCAAAAGCCATGCATTTGAAGGGGTGCCGAAGACACAAAGATGGCCCTTGTCTTCAAAGAGTTTACCATCTAATAAAATATCACCCAAGTGCCCAAAACATAGTCAGAAAAGCTTTTTATGTCAAGAGCCACAGAGAAACCAGGCTCCGTGGGCCAGACCAGCTCCGTCACAATTCCTGACATTGCCATCGCGACACAAAGGCATCCAAGACATGATGCCAACAGACACAGGTGACCATATTCCATAAAGACACTAACATTCCAACTTCATGCAATGTCCCCATGTCAGGAAATATTATGCTTCTCATCATTTCTTTTCATCTATGTAAGAATGTAAAACATGTGTTTAGCGCACAGGCTATGTGAAAAGGATGGAGGACCATCCTTGGCTGAACCTTCTAAGCACAATCACAAAATTCCAACTATAATCAGTCAAGAAGGAAAACGTAGATCAGATGTAGTGTCTAATCTAAAACTCATGTACCATCGATTGGAAGACAACACGATGATTCTAACTATGACATTGACATGAAACCCCAAGATAAAAAGGGCTTTGACTCTTTGGTGGCAGAGTCCCTGGCCAGTGGTCAGAGCACTGAGGGCTCAATTCGGACAGGAGACTGGAAACCCATCCTGATTTCTATTGAAACTGCAAAGCACATGGGGTCAATATGGTGTGAATGTAAATGAGCAGGCCCTGTTCCTTGTACGTAGGTGCCAAGCATCCTGGAAGGATAAACACATACCTGTTTCAAGAATTCCAGATAAAAACAACTGCACGACTTTTAGCAGCTGACACACCTGTGCTGAGGAAGGAGGACGTCCAATGAGATGACCTGTCGTGACATATTAAGGGGGCAACCTCTGAAATTGTCCTGTCATCACGGCATGGACTTGAGTGGAAATGGCGGAAGGGACATTGTACAGAGGAAATAGCTTGAGAGAAGACAGAGGGGTGGGAAGTACAAGGAGAAGTGAGCACTTTAAGGGAAAATTGAGTAGTAGACAGAAAGAAAGGATGGATTCCTAGTACAGAGGGCTTTGGATGCTGCCATGAAAAATATGGACTTGGTTTTTATGCAAATGAATACCAAGAATTTCAAGCTCTTCTTAAACAAATGAAATTTCAGTAGAGTTGAAATATTCTTTATAACCCAAGTGCAAGAGTACTCTGATCACAAAACGAAAACTTTCGCATGAGACGTATTTTTTTTCCTAAAGTCATTCTGCCACTGCTCTGAGTAAAATTCAACATGAGTTTACAAGGCAGGGTTTAGGGTTTACATGGTCGAGCAGGACACCTGTGCATTGTAGGAGGGGGCCCAGCACAGAGCAGGTGCTCAGAAATAGGTCAAGGATTTTATATTAGCTTTTGTGCCTATGCCAATGGCAGGCACATGAAATAAAGTATAATTTTCCTTCAATATAATATGAAAATTTGGGAGCCTCCCACCCCAGTTTTCAACATATCACTTGTGTGGGCCAATTGTGAATTATACCAGGGTTATTTCAGTGGGGATAGATCGCCCTTAATTTTTTTCAATGAAAAATGTCATTAAGTAAGACATGACACATGAAAAAAAAAATGAAGTTAGAGCTTAGCAACAATCCTGACATTTAAGCTTGACACCTCCCTGTGAATTCAGTTCTCAAATTTCCACGGGTCTGTAATTGTCATCAGAGAACAGTTATTATAAATGGATTCTTGGCTCTGGTTACCCTGTGAACCTGTTCCATTAGGAGCCATATGCAGTGAGGTGCTTAGAGGACCTCCAATTATAACCCCCAGAGTGAGGGGCCAGGCGCTCGCCCGCGGCCAGGTGTCAGGGCGAGCCTCCAGGGCTCAGGTGCACAGGAAGAGCCGCGGATATTTGTTCAAATATTTGTGTGTTGATTTTGACAGTGTTATCTGAGTTACTGATATATACTCGGAGCCATACTAAAAATACTGAAGAATGTCGGTACTGCCCGAGAAAACTAATTTAGGAAGCATTTGGTGAGCTAGGATGAAGGTTTAGAGGGAAAAATCTAAGGACCAAAATGAGGAAATAAGTTTCTTTTTCTTTAAACTGGCAACTAAACTCTATTTTTGTTAAGCATATATGCAAACAATGATACATCTGTAGAAATAAGAAACTGTAATACAGACCTCACAATAGAGTAGTTATTCATCTTCCCCTATCATTAGTCACTTTTAGTGATTATTTCTAAGGAAACCACCAAACAGGTTCTAAGGCTAATTAACATCTTTAAAAAACAAACAAAACAACAAAAGCATCATTAGGGTAAAACTCACAAAATTGTACTTGCAAAGATGCAGATGCCTGCGTACCCACTCATAAATGTGGTTCCATGCAGGCAAGATGCTCCTGGACTGAGAGGCCTTGGTACCGCCCAGGTCTCGGTCAGACCGCCCTGTGGCCAGGTGCTGGGCAGGCCACGTGAGTCCACTCGTGCAGGCTGGCGTGGGGTGGGGGCACGGACACACGTGCTTTCTAATTAGCAGGCACGACCAATTATGCTTCTTCAAAAACCGCAGTGCACACCCTGCAGACCACCAAAGATGCCCACTTTTGAGATGTGTGTGTGTGTCGGGGGGGGGGTGGTGGTGGTGAACTGAAAAGGGGCCAATACCCAGGGATCCTCAGCAGGGAGCATGGGAGGAGCCTGAGCGTTTGCACCCCACACAAGGTCAGTCTTTCATCTCAAGGTCCCGTACCGCACAGTCGCCAGGTCTGGTTTCCTAATGGTTCTCTGCCTTCAATGGTTGGCGTTCTGATAGGCATTCATACGAAAGCACACCTCCCAGCGTGTCCGGCTGGGCGCGCGGTGATGGGGTGGCATTTAGAGTTAACACCTCCCGCTCATTACTGAGTCTACGCAGCAAAGAGGGCTTTTTGTAGGAGACAAACTGGTAAAGCACTGGTGTGCTGGGGACATTTGAGCAAGTAATCAGGGCCACTTAATCCAGAAAAATCTCACGAGCTAGAGTTACAGAGCCTTCCAGCACCAGGAGAGGGAGGCCACCAAGCGTCACACATCAAAGTCACCTGTTGCTCTCTATCACGGGGCAACAAGAGGGCCAACACTGAGGTGTTCCAGTAAGCTTAGGGGGTGTAAACACAGGTAACGGAACTGGAGTAATGGATTGAGGCCTTACATTTAACATTTCTCCATCTACTTTAACTCAGAGTCTTCCACCTTTTACCTAAATATGTGTCCCCCTGTAATATTTAACAAAATCCTCTCTCAATTTTACAGTCTTTAAAAAGAAGAACTCGTGGGCACGGACAACAGTGTGGTGATTGTGGGGATGGGGGGTGGTGAGGAAAGGGGAGAGGTTGAAAGATGGCACAGAGGGGATAAATGGTGATGGAAAATAAAAATTACAGCCCAGCCGGTGTGGCTCAATGGTTGAGCATCCTATGAACCAGGAGGTCATGGTTTGATGCATGGTCATGACACATACCCGGGTTGCAGGCTTAATCCCCAGTGTGGGGCATGCAGGAGGCAGCCAAGATCAATGATTCTCTCTCATCATTGATGTTTCTATCTCTGACTCCCTCTCCCTTCTTCTCTGAAATCAATAAAAAAAATTAAAATTAAAAAAAAGATGCTTATAATCAATTAAGTTAGGGCTTCACATTGACACACTGACATGACATGTAGACATATGGCGAGCATGGTGGACGTGAGTCATCCGCAAACATTCGTCACAGCTCTGGCGCCTCAGCAGGGCCTATGCTGTGGGGAGGACCACCAGCCTCTCCCCAAGGGGCTCTCGTACCTGCAGACTCAGGCAGCTCGGACCAGGCCTCCCTCTTTGCAGTTAGAGTTCTGACACCTGACCACTTGATACTGTCAAGTCATTATCCTTCATGTCTTGTCCCTCTCACTTTTACTCACTCGTTTAATTATAGGCAAGAGCTTAGCAGCTCTCAAAGTCATCTCAACCCAAATCAAAATATCTGCCTCCAGCCATTCTCTACAACATGTGAGTGAGGTCCCCTGCGGTAGGTTACACACCTGTAGGGACCTGAACAAGATTTCATTAGGGCATGGCGTGTGCTGAGAGATACTGAGCCCCTTCTGGGTGTTCAACTTAACGTCAGACGACGACCTGAATACTAACAAGCATCTTTAGGCATCCTCAGACTTCAAAAGAGGCATCTGAATATGGAAACTGAGGCCCTGGGAGCTGAATGAACTTAGCTAAAATAGCGCATGCATTGACATAAATTCTGAGTTAGAATGAAATTTTCCTGACTCTCCAAAAGCACTCATTGTATTTATCTAACTTTCAAAATGCCTATAACAAATAATGTGAGGCAGAAATATAAAATACATATGCACAAATGTTATGCATATTATGCAACATGATACATAACATCATATTTGGTTGTATCTCACTTTATCTCCCCTGCTTTTTGGGACTCTCTCACAATTGTATTTTGAAACAAACTTTCTGAGGTACACATTTAAATACTGTGTTACAGTACAAAAGTGTCTTGGAAACACAAGCTTAATTTTTGGTGCTGTTTCACATAGATTGTTGTTAACATGCCACACGCCGTAGACACTTAAAAATACTGTTTAATTTTCTTTAATCCATTTCGTTTTATGGATCTAAAATGGCCATCAGACAATAATACAGCAGTTTCCATAAGGAATAAATTGTCACTGCTTGACAAAAAACTCTTTTTATGTGAGAAGAGGGAAATATAAAAATGTCTGTTTCATATAATTATGTTAAAAAATGTGTTAGTATGTTCTCTGATATTACAGCTGTTAGAACGTGGTGGTGTTTTTGTTTTTTTAAGCCACTGACTTAAGAGCTTGCCTTACCTTTCTCATTTTTCCCTACTTAATTTCTGTTCAACCAAAGAATTATTTCCCGTTATGGCTCCTGCCACCGTAGTTGTGCCCGCGTAAAACGAGCAAGCCCATTTCTGAGCTCTCACTCCTCAAAAGGGGCGGGAAATGCAAAGAGATTCCTAAAGACAGCTCTTTCCCATTGAGGTGTTATTCTTCACTTGAAGACAGCGGGCCAATCATGATTCTCCTCGACAAAAACGGACATCCTCTACCCAGAGAGGGATGGGGTTCCGGGGTTCCTAAACAGAGTGGTGGGACCTTTTGCAGATATTACCAAACTCGGTTCCATACGGAAGCTTCTGCTATCAAAACTTTTCCGCAGGAGTTAGAATAATGGTCTGCTTTATGCCTATTTATTTATTTATTTTTAATTCCTCACCCGAGGAGTGAGGGCACTTTTTCCATTGATTTGTAGAGGGAATGGAAGGGTGGGGAGCGGGAGAGAGAGAGGAACATCAATGTGAGAGAGACATGATGGGTTGCCGCCTGCTCGTGCCCTGACTGGGCCTGGGATTGAACCTGCAATGGAGGTACATGCCCATGACCCGGAATGGAACCTGAGACCCTTCAGTCCGAGGGCTGGTACTCCGACCACTGAGCCACACCTGCCAGGGGCTTACTTCATGATTATAATTATCTGTTGAAGTGTTTAAAAAAGAACTAGAATAAATTTAGAATCTTGTCTTTTCTTCAAAAGATTTTTGTTCTTGTAGTTTCTCATATGTATTTTGGATTTTGTTGATACTTTAAAAATGCAGGTTTTTAATGAGTTTTCCTTATGTACTTTGTAAAGTTTAAGGGCCATTATTTTTAATCTCTTTTTTTTTCATTTTATACTCTGAATAACTGTTTTTCCTTTTCAAGAATAAGGGAGGTAAATCTGTTTTATTCAATAATACAGTCAAACAACTGCTCTTTTTACACTGCAATTGCTTCACTATTTAAAAAATAAAAAGGCAAAGCACAAATCTCAACTAATTACATTTATTAAGATCGAAGGAAGTGGCGCTATCTCTGCCAATACCTCCCACCTCCACCCTCACGCCAACTGCCTGGATATTAGGAAATCTGGAGTCATTATTCAACAGGGTAGGATCCTGTATAAATATATCCAGTGTTTGTGAGATGCATTTGTGTTTCCTACCCAAACTATTTGAGCTCATATATACAGAATTTTTTTAAAACAACCATCTCACTGACATGAATTGGCACTCAGTTAAGAAAAATATAATGACCAATATTGATCAAGAAGCCAAAAAATTGGTTGTTTGGGGACCTATTCATTTTGTACATGTAGATGTGGTTTAGCTTCACTTCCCAATAATATGCAATAAATATAACAAGTTCCAGTGAAGTAAGTAATTGTTACCAAAAACAAGTAAGTAATCTATTACTAAAAACATAAACCCATGCCCTGGCTGGTATTGCTCAGTGGCTAGAGCATCAGCTCAAGCACAGAAGGGTTGTGGGTTCGATTCCCAGTCAAGGGCATGTACTTGGGTTGCATGTTCGATTCCCGGCCCAGTCAGGGCATGTGCTCGAGGCAACCAATCGGTATGTCTCTTTCACATCAATGTTTCTCTCTCTCTCTCTCTCTCTCTCTCTCTCTCTCTCTCTCTCTCTCTCTCTCTCTCTCTCTCTCACTTCCCCCTCCCTCCCTTCCATTCTTTCTAAAATTAATGGAAAAAAATCCTTGGGTGAGGATTAACAGAAAAGAAACAAAAACATAAACACATTTTTTTCTTAAAGGTAAACCTAATGGCACTGATCAGTAAATATTAGAGGTTATTGTTTGAAAGAGGTAAATTTTATCAAAGAAATATTTCAAACAACTACACATTTCAAAAGTGATTACATATCAATTTCATCCAAATATTATCTCTTGAACTCATAAACCAAAGAACTTTCTCTACCTTTCAACAGGTACTGACAAAAAGTTAGCACGAGTGTTTAATCTCCTATGTACTGCCTACACACACACACATACCCATGCGCGCATGTGCATGGTCGCATGCGCACACACACACACATGCATAGGTGTGCACACCTGCAGAAAATTGATCATCATCATTCTTGAAGTCAAAAACACCATTTAACAAAGAGAGTTTTTCTTTTCCTTTAATTAATTGCGCCATTCCCCCATTTTGGCTTCCCCCTATAAAGGAAGCCTAAGTATGCGCTTACAATTATAGCAGTCCAGGCTAGAATCCATTACTTTAATGAACTTACAATGAGCAGAAAAACCTAATGTATGGCAAATGTAGCTCTCTTAATAGAAAAGCAGATTTCTGAAGGCATTTTCATTTTCAAACTAAGCTGGACATATTGGAGTCAGGTTTTTGCATTTTCTATGTACAACTGGCATTTCATTTTGAAGCACTTGAGCACATTGCAAAGTGGATGCACTCTCCCAAGAGGTCAAGTTTCACTCAGCGAATCGATTCAATATGAGAAGCAGGAATTTCCACGAAGGGGAGGGAGCTGCCTTCGAGTCAGCTGGCACCCTGTGCTTCAGCGTCTTGCTCCCAGTGCTGGATCCAGATGCACAGGGCTGAGGGCTGTTCCCAGGCCTGGGACCAGGGACGGCACCCTCACTGCGGCTCTGGCTGCGGACGCTGCACAGAAAAGGCTGCTAAGCCAGCACTGGCTGGAAGCCTCTGTTGTCTGGGTGAGAATGAACGTCCTTTATTTTTTTTCTTTGTGAGCTCTTCACTCACATGTTATGTCCTCAAAATCAGCAAAGCCAGACTCGGCGGGACTCCCAAGGCCTTTGATCAGCTTCCCAGGCAGTCCAAAGAACAGGTCATTGGGAAGAATATGCAAACCAGTTTCTGCTCCAATAGTGCTAAGTGCTAAGTGTTTGAAAAGATCTCTGTTTATGCCAAGGGGCCATCAACTTAGGACTTTGTTCAGTTGCTGATCAGAAGCACAAGTTGACACTGAAGTTAATGGGACTGAGACAAAAAGTTAGATTGCTTGGATGACTAGATAGATTTTTTAAAAGAGTAAACTCAATGATTTGAAAAGGGATGGAAGATACCCCCAGCCACATTCATGCTCCTTCCTTTGACGGCTTCTGTCCTGCTTCCAAAAATCTGGATAAAACAGGCGATTTCTCACGACTATAACAAAGTCATTTTAGGTCACGAAAAAAATAAGATACACTAATGGTGTCATTCATCAGGACCATATAATTTCTGTGAGGGTAAGTTAGGTAGTTCAAACCATACTTCCCCCAAATAAGATGAAGAATACTGGGTTGTATAGGGCAAATAATAGAAATAGGCTGACTCTTTATTTGGAAAAGGTATGTTTGAATTTCAAAACACACTTTAATTTTTCAGACACTAAAAATTTGCATGAAAGCCATAAGAAATCCTCTCCTTTTCTAAAAAATCAACAAAAACCCCACAAAAATCAACTCAACCATGTATCCCTTTGTAGTTGCAATATTTTCAGCATCATCAAGTCTATTTTATTAAGTGTTTACATCTGGGACACAGTGGTCATTTCTAGAGAATTGGGGGGCTTCCATGCGATATCGTCTTGCTTCTACATCAAACTGTAACCTGTTTAAGGAGAGCAGCATCCCCAGGAACCCCCCAGAGGCCCAGTGGAGCGATTTGCATACTCAATAAAAGGACCTGATTAACTTCTATCCCAGAAATTTCAGTCTTAGAAACGGAGAGATCTACTGGGAATGAACTTGTAATAACCTTCTAGTACAGCCTGTTTAAAAGTCTTGGTTGCACAAAAATATTCTGCTTGTCTAACCTAAAGCACTCTCGCTGTCATCTTGAACCACTTCTTCTTATAATATTGAACTTTCTCAAGTTGAGGACGCAAACTGCTGGTCAGCATTTTTCACAATTTAGAAAACATTTATTTTGGAATAATGAAATAGAGCTACCTCTTCTATATCAAAATGAAAACGTAAATTGGTTTTTCACATCAATGTGGCAAACTACATTTTTAGTTTTAATATAGAACATATTTTCAACTTGAGTAAACTCAGATATTGGAGGATACGTACAGATTTGTATTTATCCTCCACATAATTCTCCACTAAAACTCAAGTAAACTAGATGAATGAAAAATATGTAAGATAAATGCAGTTGTATCAACATAATACCATCTAGAGCAGGTGTGTTGCGTTTTCAGAATCAATCCCCACGATCTTGCCCTGCTTCTGCTTGGGGCAGTTCTGTAAATGTGCACATGGTTCAGGACATGGTAAGAATGAAAGTGCTGATCAGAAATGGACATGGGTTATCTGGTCTCCTGGTACACTGAACTTCCGTTGAAATAACCAGAAAAGAAGGAAAGGAAATTATCCTTCCCCAATCCATTCCTTATCATTCGTGAGTTCCTGGAAGAAGAAATTATTTCTACCAAAGTAGTCCTTGATTCTGCAGCTGCATATTAATGAATTATAACCAAGGACCGTTCCTCAAGCAAGAAATATGGACGAGAACCTCTGTCTCCATTCTTCTTGAGCCGGAGGGCAATGGATCCTTTAAATAACGGGTTAAAAACAATGCAGCATCGCCCAGGTTGGCTTTGTGGTGATTAAGGTCGGGTTCATTATTCCCCAGGAAATTCTGGTTTCCCCTAACATGCAGTTCTAATCTTAGGAAACCCAATTTCATTCTTAATTTTATCCATACTTTTCAGTTGTTAATACTATAAATTCAGTGTTAAACTCTCATCTAATATTCTCATCTAATTGATGGTTATTCCTCCTAATTGGAATAAAGATTTGGGCCTATAAACTTGTGTTATTCATTTTACCTTATTTTTCTATATATTATAAAAATCAACCAACTCATTTCATTCAAATTCCACAGTTTCTTAGCATTTCCTTTAGTGACTAATATTGTTTCTTTTTTACACTCTTGAAGTGAAAATGTTTTGGAGAAAACAATAAGTCACACGTCAGGAGATTCATTGCTTTGAGTTGGGTTTGCTAAATATGCAAACATGTTGGTTGAGTCTAGCAACCTGATTGCACCATTGATTTCCTTTTTTACTTGAGTCATTTAACACCTTAACGCCTCAAAATGTTAATACAGATGAAAAGTCTAGGAAAATATTTATATAGATTATAATTAATAAAATTGCAGAATATAGTGACTGTCTTTGGAATAAGTCCTGGTTTGCACAGGAGTAAGAGTCGCTACAAAGTCCAATGAAGTGAACTAAATGTGCTAACCTCTGGCTGGAATGGTGAAACCCACTGCTAGGTTGTCATGAGGGTCTAATGAAACCCAATATATTAGCACACTGACTCACAATATATGTAGTTTTAAGTTATTCCATTCTGGATCACACTTATCTGAATACCTTTTGAGTTCAATCATTTTTTTAAAAATTAGAATAATTTAATTAAACAGGAAGATGTCTGTGAAGTGAAAAGAGTTTGTCCTGGGTCTTCCTTAGCTAATCATAACAGACTAGCACAGTGGTTCTCAACCGTGGCTGCACATTAGAGCAGGAATCTTTTTAAAGGGAATCTTTTTAAAATCCTGATTACGGGGCCTCATCCTCCGGAAATTCTGTTTCTTTGTTACTAATGTTGTGGCCTCACCCCATAACAAAGATTCTGGGGTTCGATTCTGGTCAAGGGCACATATCTTCGGCCCGGTCAGGATGTGCGGAGGGCAACCAATCGATGTGTCTCTCTCACATGAATGTTTCTATCTCTGTGTCTCTCTTCCCTTCTACTCTCTCTAAAAATCAATGAAAAAATATCTTTGCATGAGGATTAAAAAAAATAATCAGTGATAAAATAACTAACCACGTATCTTTTAGGTTCTTTTTTACACATACACTCTCACTTCATCCTCCCCACAATCCTAGCAGGGAGGCATTTTACAGAGGTGCAGACTGAGGCTCACAGAAGTCCCCTGCCATGGCCCCATGGGCGGGAGATCCTAGGTTCAGAATCATGCTCTTGAACATCGCTGCTTTGGCGGGCGAGCTCTTACTGCTGTCATTTGGAAGAACAGATCCCTGAGGTGCACATCATGTGGTCCGTCACCCTGTGTAGAAATACACTGTGCCTGTACCTGAGCCATTCCTAGGACTTCCCACCACAACGACCCCTCGTCGAGTAATCTTATTTTATTTTCCCACTCATGACCCTTATCCAACCAACCTCCTGGAATGTCTACACTGACACGAAGAAATCCAGGCCTACCCGTTGTCTTAACTTTATCACCCCGAATTTACTCTCTCCTTCAGAAAGGACAGAATTTGATACTTAAAAGTTCAAGCTTAGGAGTAAGTGACCAGATGATATTAGACATAAATGACCAGAGATATTAACATTTTAATAGGGAGTAGTTCATTCACTCCAAATAAGAATGAAATTCCACTGGGATAAGTTAGGCATCACAGAATAATAGAAGTGGCTCTTGAAGGAAAGGGTTGCCCTTCAAATGATCTCATATCCCCCAAACCTGCCCCTTGTTAGAACTAAGTCTGAAAGATCCCGACCCTCTCTCCTTGCTGACTAGGAAGCCACAACCATCCAATTGCTGGTGTCATATTTTCCATCAGCAAGAATTCCTCAAAGGGAGAAACTGAATTTCATAAACGTAGGTCAGGCTTTCCTAGATCCGTCAGAGAATCGTTTATACCTGAAGATACAGACACATGACCACTGATTGATGTTTTAAACCCAAAGGACATGCTATCTATTACCTCCATACAAATGTTTAGAACCAAATTAAAACAAACAAGCAAAACATCAGCCAAAATTGTAACGGGACATGTACCACAGCTGATTTTTTTTTTAATGAAATAGTAGTGGTGCTTATGCATTATACAATAGTTTTACACTTGTAATGTGAAACAAAAATAAAGCAACACTGAGCATAAATAATAGGACAAATAATACAACAGATATGACATAACCTGACACAATGAGACACAACTGCTCTAAATGCACAAAGCTGATCTACACATAAATGAAGTTATCCTTTTAACTCAACTGTCCTGTTGGCTCTGTTGAAGATCAGCTAAAAGTTTATTTTAAGTAAACACCTACCGCAGGGTCAAGCTGTTGGAATTTTATATTATATTATGGAATTTGCTTCCAGAATATTCCATCCTGCTACTTTACATTTTTCTTAACAGATTTGATTAACTTCATGAAAAGGTGGTCAAATCCTGACCACATTAAAGGTTCAGTTTTGATCCCCGCACTAAGACGGGTTTTGTTAAAAAGCTGAGCTCCGGAACCCCCGCAGAGAAAAAAGAGGAAAAACAATTAAAGACTCCCCCAGGAGGCCCCATCTTTCCGCAGATTTGGGGAACAGTCTCATTCATATCCAGTCACAGTCACACGCCTTTTAAAGGTGTTAGTTTAGTGAGCCATGGCAGGGCTCTGCTTTGCTATTCTTTCTTATTGTTAGGTTCAAGGTTCAAGGGAAACAGTCAAGAAAGAAATGAAACAGTCCTGATAGTTTAGGGACACAGAAAACTTACTTGCAATTCCTGAGAAAGTTGTTTCATTCTCCAAAGATCTTCATTGTCTGATGCGTTAGTTGGTTTCTGGGTTTAGATCTGTTTTAATGTCACAAAACCGGCTCATTCATACATCCATGTAGACAAGGAAAGCAAGCTATAGCTACTAAAATGCATCAAGAAGTCAGGAAGGGAAAAAAAATAAAGTAAAATAAAAATGAACACACTGATGTGATTTGTAAAGGGGGAAAAACAATAAGATTTTACTAAAATGCAAGAAATCTAAATTGTGTTATTTAATGAATTTAATTTCTACTAAAAATTCTGGGGGGAAAATGGCTGTTATCTAGAAGTCCAATAAAAAAATAATTTGTATGTTACAGGCATACTGAATAATATTGAAATAAAAGAAGCCCTGCCCATTTATTCACACAGAATGACTTTCTGAAACTTATCCAACTTAAAGTAGTGTAAACAGCGCTCTTTACTCTCGTGTCTGAGATGTAAGCACCCCCTAAATGTCTGCTAAAGTAAGATGTCCAAGTAGGATTTCAAAACTACTAAAGTGTAGCGGCGGATAAACATCACGTCTCCCCTCTTGGGGGAGAACACAAAGACGAGCAAGGCAGACACATGGCTGAGATTATCGTCCCCCATTAGTATGTAACTAAATATCAACATTTTCAAATGCAAGCCATTTAGTAAAAGCCAAGAAGGAAAAAAAAGGAAAAAAAGGAGTCCCCCAAAGCATTAAAGTGTTAGGAATGAAAATAAACTTTTCAAAGCAGCGTTTTCCTAATTCAAAGTTCACATTCTTTCAAGAAGAAAACCCTTCGATATATATATATATTTTTTACCCTGAAAGCAGGTTTTATTTAAATTTCTAGTGTGCGTGTAACTGAAACTATTAAGGACTCCATTGTTTACTGAAACATTTAAGTAAATACTTAAAAAACACTGTAATTTAGTGACGTGGGTTCCTGCTCATAAGACGCCGCCGATGGCTCTCGAACCTTCTGGGGGAAGAACACAGACATGGGTCTGAATGTGAGGCTGGAAAAATGGTCCAAGGGGGAGGGTTTCTTGACTGAGCCACAAACATATTCAAAACTCATGTAAAAGTCTAAAGTTCAGGAAGCCGCTTCTCCCATGGTATTACATGTGAGGAGGTTTGTATAGTATGATTTTTATTTTTATTTATTTTGTTTTTTATTAAATGTATTGGGGTGGCATTGGTTAATAGGATCGTATAGGTGTCAAGTACACACTCAATACTTAGAAGACAGAGTTCACATTAAAAAAAACCCCCAAAACTCCCTATTTCAAAATACACACACTCAAAGGTGCTTTTTGAACCTGAAAGTTGAATCAAAGGATTAGGTGCACAGATCCCGTGAGAAGGGACGGTTGCTGAGCGGAGGTTACTTTGAGATTTGTGGTACCTTTTGTTGTCCGATTACGTAAATTGTCATGAAATATTATAGTGCTGGGATGTTTAATAATGACACTGCTTTAAAAAAAAAAAGGCCAGCTGTATTCTATATGGCTACAAAGCATGCAGCAAGCATTTGGAGGTGGGGATACAGCATCTGAATGAAGAAGTGCCTCTGCAGTCTTTTTTTTTTCTCTTTCCATTCCAGCGGTGGGAGTGAGGGGCTTTTGAGAATTAATTCAATGGAAAAACAAGAGCAGGCCCTGCGGACTGGTCGGGTTGGGGTTCCTCTCGGCCATCCATGCCCGTGGAGAGGCCTGCATGCAGGGGCCTTCTGTAAATGGCTCTGAATGAAAGGCAGCCTCCTGGTTAATCCCAGGCCCGGGGCTTCTGGAGGGGGCTGGAGGCAATCCCGGACACCTGGCTTTTGAAAGACCGCCAAGAGAATAAGGAAAAGGGGTCCTGAACGCTCTGTGAAGTGAAATCTAACCAAAATACGAGATGTACATGTGGTTTTGCTCGGCCATTTTTACAGCGTATTTTACTTAATACAAAATTCTCACCTTGAAGACACTCAGCTGTTCCTTAGTCAGGGGATACTTAACATAAAATCACATAAAGAACTCGAGTGAAAACGAATGGTATCACTCACTGCTTCACATACATACTCCGGTCCATGTCTGTCCGGCCGGCAATGACCTTGCTTTTAAATATTTGGAATCTAAAATATACAGGTACATATAGATGAAGTATTACAACCACATCACTGTGTAAGAAGCTGATCTGCAGAAATTAACTAGAAAAAAAATTTTCAAATGCCTAATTGGTCCCAAGATAAAACACAGAGCAATAATTGTTTGGGAAAAGTTGGAAGCTTCACAGATACTACAGGAAAATGATTATGAGTTATTTTCCTAAGAAACTAGTAATGCGTTCAACTGTTAATTTTTAAAAACCATTTAACTGAAATACTATCCCACCGCTCTCAAAATTACTGTCATTAAATTTAGAAGGGGAGCAAATATGAGAAATGATCAGGCCTATAAAAAAGAGATCAGCCAAAGAACCTACAGGCATCTATGCATAAGCCACGGCCACAGACAACAGGGTGGTGAAGGCCTGGGGCAGGGGCAGGCTAGAAGGGGCCAATGGGATGCGGGGGAGGGACATCTGTAATACTTTCAACAATAAAGATACATTTAAAAAAAAGAGAGAGAATTCCTGAACAAGCAAGACACAGGTTTCATGCCAAGTTGATGTATGTACTTGTGGGTCCATATTTCTTTAATCCCATGAAACTCCTCCTTGGGGTTGGCACTGTCACAGGGCTTGAGTCACTGCCAGAGCCCCAGGGAAGAGCCACCGTGCGGGGAAGGCAACGATCTTTCTCGGGCCTCCCAGGAGCTGGCGGTCAAATTTATAAGGCAAGTTCCATCCCCGGCCCGCATAATTTTTTAGTGAGGCAGTAGAAATTGATGCCATCTATCTCAAAGAATAAACGTGGGCAATTCTGTTATCTGAATGTTCTCAGCCGCCACAAATCTTGAAGGCATTTGGGGTTATTAAAAGGCATGGAAGTTTGAGTTCGGGATGTCTGATTCGATCATTTGTTTGTTGACTAGTTGATATAAACTGGGGCTCTGGTTGGGAGGAAGGATCCGCATGAGAAAATTCCACTCCTGCCCGTGGGCGGCTGACAGTCTGTTAGAAAGACACACACCTCCACCTACACGAAGCACTCCAAGCGTGCTGTAACAGGCACTGACTCCGATCAGAGCGGAAACGTATACCAAAATGTATGCACTACTGTACGGAAGTCTGTCTTTTGCCCATAGATTAAATCCTATGACTTACTTGTTGGCTCACCTGAACCTCAAAGCTTGTCACAAGCAACATCAATGTACGTAGTGCTGAGCGAGTAAAAGAACACACCTGTGCCAAATATTTTTTAATTTTAAATAAAAGAAAATTCCTTTTTCATTTCCATCATGATTCCAAGATCATGTTATAATCACCTAATTTGAGAATTTTCAGGGTGGTTTCGTAGCAGAAATGTCTGCCGAATACAGGGACACCTTGGTGGGTGATGGGGTGGGGGGGGTGGAGCAGGGACTGGAGGCCTGGTTCCCTGTGTGGCTCCGTGGGTCATGCTGAGCAGGAACTCCAGACACAGCAGGCAGAATTTGTAAGGTAAGTTGTAGATTGAGAGAACGGAAGGGTTTGGGGTGCCTTCATCTGGCTCAATCATCTACATGTACATTCAAAAGAATTAAACTTATCAGTGGGTCTCAGTATCTTAATCTGATGATGGGATGGTAGCACCTCATACAAGCTGAGGGGGAACAATGAGAATTTATTAAACATCTGACCACCAAAACCAGCCACACAGGAGAGAGCCCTCGGCTCCCAGCTGGACCCCAACGGGGTTCCCACAGGCCTCATCTCACTCGTGATTGACTCTCGTAGGTCACCTTTTCCTGGGACACCTTGACGCTAATCATCTTAACCATCTCTACATCCCAACGTCTCTCCTGCCCATCTCGTGAGGCTTAAGTAACATATCCAACTGTCAACATACACATGTGAAGAGTTCTGCCAACTGTAAAACACTACTTAAATGTCAGCGATTATTTTAACAAATGATTACAGTTTACTTTAGAACTTGTGATTCTAAAAGAATATTCACTTTTAAACCAAAGAATAGTCTATGTATTCACTTATACAACATTCATCATAAATCACACTTACTGAGTGCTAATTGTGTACCAGGCGTGATTCTGATGTCTTTATAAGTAGAAGCCTCACTACAAATCTAGGAGGTAAGTACTGTTATTATCTCCACATAGAAGATGACACTGAACCACAGAGACTATGTGAGTTGCCCATGGTCATGCAGGCAGCGAGTGCTGAAGCTGTAAGTCAAACACAGGAGCTTCATTCTGGAGTCCACAATCTTTTTTAAAAAATAATTTTTATTGATTTCAGAGACAAAGGGAAAGGGAGAGATAGAAACATCAATGATCAAAGAGAATCATTGATCAGCTACCTCCTGCACACCCCCACACTGGGGATCAAGCCTGCAACCCTGTCATATGCCCTGACCGGAATTGAACCATGACCTCTTGGTTCATAGGACAATGATCAACCACTGAGCCATGCCAGCCGGACAGGAGTCAACAATCTTAATCACTATGCTACACGGCCCCTTAAAAGTTTCATGTGTATAATCGCTCATTGCGGTAACATCACCTATGACATGCCTACTGGAGACCAAGCCCTATGCTACCCATTGGGCCTTGTGTGTATGAGGATGCTGGTCTCACAGTAAGTGGCCTTAGAGCATGACATTCATGCTGGACATTTCACAAGCCCTAACTCGTCAACAACATGGACTGTAGTTAATTTTGATGGAATAAGTCATTCACCGAGCAGCACAAAATAGTTGAAGCTATCGTATTCATTAGCTGTTGGACAGGGAGTCATCATGTCAACTATGAAGGCAAACTCTACTCCCAGAGCCGCCGAGGCACTGACCTGGGGCTCCGTGAGCACCCACGAGCACCCACGTGCACCCATGTGCATAAGAAATGTAGAGGCACCTGGCCTTCCTTGGAAGATGAACCGACTTTTCAAATGTAGGGGCTCTGCAGACCCGCGGCCTGGCACTTCCTCCATGGCACTCATGAAGCCCGGTGCTCAGCCTGCACTGTTGGCAATGGACACCTCACCTGGACCCTCGCTCCCTGGTCCAGGAGAAACACCGACAAGATAATAGCTAGACGCTCTCCCCTGCTGTCACCGGCTCTTTGGCAGAGGAAAGAGTAGGAGGGTCTTCTCTCGAGTTATTTTCAGATGTTTTAAGTAGGCCACGCTCCTGTGGGCCTCTGTACTCTGTGGCACATCTGTGCCTGCGCTCTGAGGGACTGGTCTTGATTTTAGATTATGCAGTGGCGTAAGGAAAGAACGGCATGCAAAAAACCACGGCACGGAATAGTTCTGCGTGCACACTAGCATGTTGTGGTTGGTAAATACATGTACGGGGAGGGCAAAAGTAGGTTTACAGTTGTGAGTATGCAAAACAGTTCATTCTTATATTATTTATTAATTATTGTATTATTTTCCATAGGAACAACTCTAAAGCTACTTTTGCCCACTGCATATATAATTAATGCTAATTAATTATATGCATTTATATATAACAACATATACTTATGCATTACCTATTTATATATTTAAATTAGGCAGAGCACATATTTCTTTGTTCTCTAGGTATATATAATTATAAATCTTCATAGACATTCATTCAGTAATGTATATTTAAATTAGGCAGACCAGAGGCCTGAGGTAATAAAGGTAAAAACGAAGCATGCTAAGGCATGAACACTGGTAACTCAACAGAACATCAGGGCTTGGCCCGCTGCCAATGACATCCTATATAATAAAAGTGTAACATGCAAATACACAGAATGGTGGAACGACTGGCCGCTATGATGTGCGCTGACCACCAGGGGGCAGGCGCTCAACGCAGGAGCTGCCCCCTGGTGGTCAGTGCCTCCCACAGGGGGAGCGCCACTCAGCCAGAAGCCTGGCTGACAACTTGTGGGTGTTGAGTGCAGCGGTGGTGGCGGGAGCCTCTCCCGCCTCTGCAGCAGCGCTAAGGATGTCTGACTGCCGGCTTAGGCCCTCTCCCTGCTGTCAGTCGGACATCCCCCAAGGGCTCCCGGACTGTGAAAGGGAGCAGGCCAGGCTGAGGGACCTCCCCCCACCCCCCTATCCCCCAAGTTCACGAATGTCATGCATCGGGCCTCTAGTTCTTAAAGAAAAATGCCACAGGAGGTTGTGAGGAATCACTAGTAAAATTAATTTCTAACATGGTGAAAAAATAATATGTTCATGATCATGTTCTCTGCCTTCAAGTCCATTATGTGGACGTTGCCCTGGGCCAGGTTCCTGCTGGACAAATGTAATCCTCGCACCTTTTAACACTGAGAATGGACTGCACGTTCAAGCTGCCTGCTCTCTGTAAAGAGTTTCTTCCCTCCTTACAGGCGGTGTATAACTCATTAGATATCCAGCCGAAATAATGAAAATGTCAATGCTTGTCATAAAACTTTTCAAAAAAGGGAAAATTAGTGGACTAAAAATGTGGGGTTTTTTTCTTTTCTTTTTCTCCCTTTAGACATTCTTTCAATTAGAAAGGAGACCAACCTTAAATTATAGCTACCAATTAATTTTTCGGCTCTGGAAAGTAAAATAAGCATCTTTCATTAAATTGGATATTAAAGCTCATTGGCTATACAGGGAACCTCCAAATTAATGGACTAGAGTTCTCCAATTTCAATTATTTTCTCTATTGTCCTAATATCAGTTCCATTCACCCCCTCTTCCCGACGGGGCTCAATCCGTCTCCTAACACCCCTAAGTACTGAACTAACCCTTCCCACAATTGTGGGTCACTCAGGCCATCTGAGCTGGAGGGCCACACAGTCCTGTTAAAGTGTGTGTGTGTGTGTGTGTGTGTGTGTGTGAGTGAGAGAGAGAGAGAGAGAGAGAGAGAGAGAGAGAGAGAGAGAGGATTAGTAGGTAAAGAGGCTTTCTTTAGATACAATCAGAAGAAGAAGGACAAATGAACACAAAAAGAATGCGGGCTGTGAAAGCAGGAGGAACCCTGAGCTTTACTCTGTAGCCGTAAACACTCACATCAGCATATGTTTCAAGGAATCCAAGAGAATAAGGAGGAAAAATAAGAAATTAGTTCTGCCAAAACCGGTTTGGCTCAGTGGATAGAGCATCGGCCTGCGGACTGAAAGGCCCCAGGTTCGATCCCGGTCAAGGGCATGTACCTGGGTTGCGGGCACTTCCCCAGTGGGGGATGTGCAGGAGGCAGCTGATTGATGTTTCTCTCTCATCGATGTTTCTAACTCTCTACCTCTCTCTCTTCCTCTCTGTAAAAAAATCAATAAAATATATTTTTAAAAAAATCAGTTCTGATTTGATACTGTATATCAATTCAATTTCTGATAGATGGCCTGTACTTTTATTTTCATGGAGCTATGAACTTAGGAAACACATCTGATTCTCACAGATAGTACCCCTAGGATCACATTTATTCAGTTAATGGATAAGGAGAAACTTCTGAGACAAGAGAATTTTCCCATCAAGATAAGCTACATACAGAGACCATAGCCTATAAGTAAATCAATCTTAATTTCTGGGAAAAACAGTTTTTTAGTTATCAATTTACATAAATCCTGCTTTTCTCATGATGCCTTATAATTTACCAAAAAAAAAAAAAAATGTAACTGTAACATATTCTTAATAAAAAATAACAATTTTTACCTATTTTGTACCAACAAAGAAGCAATCCAAAGTCAACATTATAACATTAAAAAACAATAACAACCTACCAAAAAGAGGAATTGGTCCAAATATTTATCCATAAGTTATTTTTAAACCTGAAGCTCTTCCACTAGTTTCCACCTCTTTTCCCTGTTGGTCTGTGTATGTGGTATTTGACTGTCCCTTGTCCCCCATATTCCACACCCCATCCCTCCCCACTGTGTCCTGCAGTCCCCAGGCCCACAATGCCCATTTCCTCCTCCTCACGTATCCAGGCTCTCACCCAACCGCATTCCTCAGAGCCTGTCGCTACTCCCTGTCCATTTCCTATTTTGAAACTTCTGGTCCCGTCCGCCCATGTCTGTGCACATGGCCTTGTCCCCTTCCCAAACTCCAGCCACTTGACTTCCCTTCCCGTGCTGGCTTTTCTTCTCCTTACAGCTCCCGCAGGCAAGGCTGCGCTCAAATTTTCGCCCTTCGGCCACCACTCCTTTATCTCTTTCCAGGATCCATTCACTCCCCGGGTTTACTAGGGTCTACTTCTAAATACGTGTCCCCAAAACTTCTGATGTGTTTTCCCCAAACTCTTGCCGTGAATCCTCAAATCCTGCCTGAGTTTTCCTCTGATGTCCCGCTGTCACCTGCAACGCATGAGGGCAGGATCAGGCCTGTGGTGACCGGGACTGTGCGTGTCCACAGCTGTATCCCAGGGGCTGAGTCCTTAGGGGCGTGGCACCTCAGAAACATTGCTGACTACATGAATTGGTAACACTGCTTGCCGTTCTCCACTCTCACTGCACAGAACCGTGAGAGTCGGGTAAGAAATAGAAATAGCTTTTTATTTTTTTTAAATACATTTTCATTGATTTTCGGAGCGGAAAGAAGAGGGATACAGAGATAGAAACATTAATGATGAGAGAGAATCATTGACTGGCTGCCTCCTGCACGCCCGGACCAGGAATCGAACCTCAACCTCCTGGTTCATAGGTCAATGCTCAACCACTGAGCCATGCTGACTGGGCAGAAATCATTTTGTGTGTGTGTGTGTTTTTAAAAAACAAAAACATTTACTCTCATGACCAGGACAAAGATATCAGAATCTTCTTTGGCTTCACCTTTTTGTTCAGACTCACATGGTCAACTCTTCACGTTTCTTCGCGCTGGTGTGCAGGACAGAATTTTAAAATCCGTTCCACATCAGGCATAGCCACGTCACCAAAACGCAGGAAGGCTTCTCCAGGCTCTCGTTTGGTTTAGGCGCAACAGTCACCAAAACGCTCTGGGTATTACTTTGAGTCTGAACTCTGCTTCCATATTTTAACACAAGATCTTGACCACCCTATGTTTCTGGAGGGATGGCAGTATCCGCCAAGATGATCTTTTTATCATTGTTCCTAACCTGGGTCTTTGCATATAGTAGGACTCAATCAGTAACTCACTGAATTTATAAATAAATAATCTTAAATTTACCCCGTCACTTTATGATTATAGTTCCTCAGCTGTTTGGGTGCCTTCATTTCCAGTACCCGAAGTAATCAATAAAAATATTTTTAACATGGGGTGATTCCCCAAAATACATTAGCAAATGGATCACTGATTTGTGAAACAGAATCTTGGGCACTTGGTTCCACAGACAGGGAACCAAGGAAATCAAATTTCTATAAGGTTGATTACTAAACATAGGAACGGATGGTAACTCTATTCATCCATCCAACCTCATCTTTTACTAAATCTCTCATTTGCGCCTAACTGTATAGCATGTTGTGTGGCTAACTTTAAGGGGTACGTCTCATGTCACATGCTGGCCGTCCACTGACTGAGGGTGTCCCTCTTAGCAGTCTTTCCACGCCCCTTAGTTCTGCACGTGTCCTGTGAGGACTGCAGGAAACACTTCTTCAGTGGACACTCAGCATTAACGCCCGACCAACGCATGTTAATATAAATGCATCATAAATAAGTACACACTCAAATTTATACAAACCAAAATGATATCCTAGGTGAAACATGTACATCACACCAGGCATTCACAAAGACCTAAATAAATATTTATAATGGTATACTATAAAAGCCAATTTAGATGTCTCGGATAATACTTTTAATTATGGCAGCTCATGAATATTTTATTTCAAATCACTTTTTTCTCCTGGCCAAGTGCACATGATCATGAGACCTCGTTTGAAGTCAAAATAGACCGTTCACTAATAAGGTAAAATGAAGAAGAAAAACTACTATAGAAGAAATAGACATTTTAAATACCTTCTCTACATTTGCAATAAACCTGATTTCCGCGTATAAAAGTCAGTAAGCTATGGAAATTCATTTTAAACTATTTAGCAACCTTGCGATGCCAACTCACCCACTTTTACTAAGACTGCACTATGTACCATGCACACTATTTCCTGAACTTCTCATTTTTTAATCTAAGTATTTTAAAGAAAGACGATGAGAAACCTGATCTTTGATGTGGAAAACACACTTGTTCTGGGACTGTTTTGTGGAATACGGCAGCTCTACTTGGGTCGTGCTCTTTAAGCTAAAAATAACAATTCATTTGCTGAAAATAAAAAAAGCTACCAAAGATAAGTTTAACAATAGCAAGGAGACAGCATTTGGAACGTACAAGAAAAAAAATTAAAAATGCTTCTAATTAGAGAAAGGGATTGAAAGATGCAGGAAAACGCCAGAAGTAAATAGCACGGCCTCAATTTAGTCCTTGACTCTGACAGACCAATTAGTTACAAAGTAGCATGTAACTCAGAGACACATTACATTTTAAAATTTATCAAATTTACTAATTTAAAACGAATGTTTAGATTTCTTTACATGGTATATTTTTATATTATGTTGGAAGTAGGCAATATTTATATGCAGAATTTTTAAACGCTTGTCAGAATTCAACGGATTAAAGGTGATTTTCAAATTTATTAGTAAAATTGCCTTAATTTGTGTGTCCACCCAGATGATCATCCTACTATATAGCTTTTTATGAATAACATTAAATTCCATGATGCAAAGTTACAGATAATACATTTTAATGTGTAAGAAACCTTAAAAGTCCCATTAGATTATTGCAAAGTCAGTAAGAAAAAAAAAACCCACTCTAAAATATTTTATGTACTAGCTCAACATGACACACGCACATCACCACTGAAATTCTGCTTTGCCACTTAACATTTTCCATAATTTCTGTAATGAAATTAGCTAATGTGATTTTACGATTGCTATTTCTGTCGTAAATCTTACAGAGGTTTCATTTTTTTAAACTTGGAAAAAGATCAAAATGCTTGCAGATTTCAGATTGCTATTAGATGTAATAATTATACACTAAACTAATTACCACGAAACCAAAACCTGACTTACAACTAATTAAATTTTATTACATCAACACAGAGCATAGACTTTCAATTTAACAGAGGGGCAGCTATAAACACAAGAGCCTATCTGACTGTGTATTTATTTCAAGTAAAATGTCTAGGTCAGATTTATAAAGTTTGAACTTGGCAGGGTTCGCAGACTAATTTGTCAGTTTCACAAATCTACTAATTTGCCAACTTCTAAGGGAAGGGAAGGGAGCTCCTTGCACAGAGAACGCACTGCAGCCGGCCCAGTAATTCACAACAGCCAAGTGCCTATCACCTAACGATGACTGCGCTCTAAAAAACTATGACACGCAAAGAAGAAATCATTCATTTTCCGCTCAGACGTGCATTTTAGCTGTGGCTTCACTGCTTCCGAGACGACAGAGACACACAACGCTGCTGAGTCGTGGCTTCTTTTGTGTAAAATAAAAATGAAAACACGCATGTTATCTTAGAGGGATGCCGGAAGCAAAAAAGGCCGAATCTTCAGCAGAGGAGACGACAGAGACACACAACGCTGCTGAGTCGTGGCTTCTTTTGTGTAAAATAAAAATGAAAACACGCATGTTATCTTAGAGGGATGCCGGAAGCAAAAAACGCCGAATCTTCAGCAGAGGCGAAAGCACCCACTTGTTCGGTTTGCAGGAGCCAATGCAGGTTAAACTGCGACATCCATGGCGACCCCGTATTCATCTCCAAAGGGGGGGACACAGAATCGCCACTCAGTGTTCGTAAAACTGCATTTCAGGTGGCCATTTGCAACAACTGGGAAGTCTAAGAGATTCACTTTACAAACTTTAATTGTATAAAGAATGTTTGCTTTCCACCAGATGGTGAGATTAAATGGCATACACACTGTCAGCCAGTGGAACCCTCCGACGCCTGCGTTCCCACCACAGCGCCCTCCGAACCTGCCTGTGATTGCCTTGCTGAGGTCCCGGCGCAGCTGGAGCTGCCACGCGCCTCGCCCCAGACGTCGGCGTTAAAGCCTTGAACACTCCGCGCCCCCAGCAGAGAGGGCTTCTGCTGGCCTCGGACGCTGGCGCCCATCACACCGGAAGTCATCATTCCAGAGGAGGGGTCTCCCATCCGTGCTTGGTAAACAAAACGGTCAAGAATCAGAGGGTTTTCATGATCACTGGAAATTCTAGTTGGGGCAAAGGAAAGATTTTCAATGCACAATTTTTTTTTTTTTTTTTAACAAATATAAGTTAATTCTCCTCAAAAAAGCCCCTCACATACATCTTCATTCATATTGTAGATGGAAGTAAACTATATATGTTTCAGAAGAATTCAATTTGTCTCGTAAGTCTTTTTTTTGTTTTGTTTTGTTTTTCCCTAGGTGGCAGATTTCTGCTGGAATGTTGGGGACAATCCTGAAGTCTCTTCCACTGGCGCTCCAAACCACCCCACAACACATGCTCAGAACGGCTGCTGGAATCGGCAGGGCCCCTGACTGCTGTGCGGGGAGTTTTGTGCTCAGTTTGTCTAAGGAACAGGATGAGGCAGCCGAACAAGCTAGACGGCAGGCCTCAGAACCATTTGATTTATGGATTAATTAATCTAATTAATTTTAAAGAAGCATTGGTTAATGGCGGTCAGATGTCCATGCACACACTTTTTGCCCCTCATATAATTCTCATTTTTAAACGCTAATTGCTATGGGCTATGTGAATACTTTTTAAGTCTGTGAATGTACATATAAACAAATGTTCTGAAAAACTGGGCAAATTTAAGAAATTATTACACACAGTGTGCTCTGTTTGAGACCCTATAACAGATGGAAAATGGCCCCCATACAATGAAAAGATGAAATGGGCTGACTAGTGGCACTAAAAGGGGTACCAACCTTGAAAAGAAAATTCAACGCAAAGCACCAAAATTTGAGCAAGCTCTTACACACAAAAGCCATGTGGCACTGAAAGGTAGATTCCGAACGTTTACACAGAGCATCGTGACTTCGTGAAGGTGACCCCACTTTTTTTCTTTTTTGGTAGTCACAACTAACAAAGGAGACATTTACAGACACCGAGAGAGAACTGTGAGATGTGGTTAATTTCCTGGGGGCTTCTGAATCTAGTCTCTTTAATTTATAATTATATGTCACTCACCTAGCTCTAACTGAGAGGTGAACAGACTGAATGGAAATTCAGGTTCGTCCTTTATATCAAATACTATTAAAATAATACCCAAATGTAAAGCAGTTCCTAATACCCTATATTGTAAAACAAGTGTGGCTCTACAATGGTTGCAATAAGTCATTTCTTGGAAAGATAGAGGTAAGCACAGGAATTCTCTTTCCTCCACGTGTCACGCCCATTCTCCCACTGTGATATACCCCCTGAACCTAATTATGACACTTGGATGGTGAATTAGCATAATCCATGTATGGAGGCAAGGCATTTAACAGAGAAATGAAGTGAAGCCATTATTTAATACAAGGGAAAAGGTTTGTTTCAACCTGCTGCTTTCACTCACCTTTCTACGAATTATGTGAAATTGATATTTTTAAGCATAATTGGCTAAAACAGGCTTTTTTGTACTTTTCTTTTTTAAAAGGCGTCCTTTCAGATAAATGTCTACATTTTGTACTACCAGATGTCTTTCTGATCCTCTCACGCTTTCTGATTTTATTTTTGTAAGTGTGAGAACAGGGAAAATGCCAGCCATTGTAGTCAGTGGGCTCGAGCCCAGCAGCGATGACATCCTGAGATGTGTCTTGGTGGTCTTTACATAAATTCGGAACTTGAGGTACACTTAGCTTCTTGGGATCCAGTTAACCAGAGTCCCCCAAACCCACCTTCGATTAGTTCCTTCTTATAGGCAGCTCACTTTAATATTCTCATTTTCAATCCAACCAGCCTGCCGTCCGCCAAACACACTTTAGCTTCCTTTCCAAACAGAGCTTGCTTTTGCTCTTTATCTGTACGATGCTCTAAGTCTTAATGAAACTCAAATTTAACCATTATCGTAAACTAGAGGCCTAGTGCACGGATTTGTGCATGGATTTGGGTCCCTCGGCCTGGCCTGCAGGGATCGGGCCGAAACTTGCTCTCTGACATCTGCTGAGGGGTCCCAGATTGCGAGAAGGTGGTTCTTGGGTGACACACCCCAGAATCGGGCTCCCTCCTCTCTGGCTCCGGATGCGTCACCCAAGACCCGCAGCTGCCAAGTCACTGCAGCTCAGCAGCTCCTGCGTTGAGCATCTGCCTCCTAGTGGTCAGTGCACGTCAAAGCTGCCGGTCAGATGGTTGAACGGTCGGACGGTCGCTTAGCCTTTTATAAATATAATCACACGTGAGCAAACGTCTGGATTTTCTGAAAAGGTCGCAGGAATTTGGTTAGAACTAAATTTCAAATGAAGTTCATCATAAAACTACTAGAAACAAGACTTCCGTACTCGGGGCATTTTTGCTGAATGCTCTGTGGTGTGGGGTGAACTGTCACGAAGACTCCCCTGGCAGCTACAACACGATGGGGAAACGTGCTCCAATCAATGATGCCACTGATAGGATATTTCAGAATCCTTTTGTGTGGAATGGCTGTGACCCCGAGGTGCCATCTCCCTCCGATCTCATGGCAGAAGCCGGGGGGCAGGGCGGTCCCCTTCTCTCTCCCCTCACTCATCTTATCTGCGCTGAGCCCACGCGAGTGGCTCAGAAGGTCCAGTGAAATGAGCTGCCTTTACAGTTTCCCGTGGAAAGCTGCAGCCACGCCTGAAGAGACCGTGGTTTAAAAGCTATTTTACTATGCCTGTGGGAAAATACCAACTTCAAAACAACTGCCCTGAAATGGGCGATCTTCACTAATGAGACAGGGAGGCGGCCGGGTCGGTCAACATACACACACGGAGGAAATCGCTGTTACACGTGCTGCTGCCCCGAAGAAAGAATGAAAGAGGTGCCCACCGCCCAGAGTGCGGCGTAGGCTTCTGTCCGATCTGCTGCCCACACGGAACAACTCAGGGGACTGCGTCGCTGCTGTAGAAATATCTTCTGAAAGTCTGAGATCCTGATGCTTGGTTTTCCAAGCGGCCAGAGGAAATACCTGTGCAGTCTGCCCTCCCTCCTAGCTACAGCCTGACCTGAGCCCCAGGACCTCAGGTGACCGCGTGACTCAGGACAGTTCACTAGAGAATCTCACTAAAGGATCAGGAATAAGATGGGGAGATGAGAAACATAAGATGGGTGGTATCGCCAACCCTGGAGGCAGCGGCAAATCAGAAGTCAGGTTATAAAGACAGATCTCGCTTCTGAACCCTAAGGCTTTGTCAAGTGGCAAGTGGACATTGGTTAAAAGAAAGGAAATTACAAAGCAACTTTACAGGTGTCAGCAACTTCCTAGATATAACGCACAATCTCAGCCGTAGGATTAGAAATCCTTAAATACTAAAATAAGTCTTGCCCATACAACTGCTCTACTATACGCTACTGAGCCCTAAGAAAAAATGGAGATGAGCCTGGGCTTGTGTTGCTCAGTGGCTGGAGCATCAGTCCGCACACCTGAGAGTCTCGGGTTCAATACCCGATCAGGGGCACATGCCCGGGTTGCAGGCTTGATCCCCAGTGTGGGGCGTGCAGGAGGTAGCCTATCAATGATTATCTCTCACCACCGATGTTTCTATCTCTCTCCCTCTCCCTTCCTCTCTGAAAATCAATACAAATATACCTTGAAAATAAGAAAAGAAAGGAACGAGGCATTGAAGGAACTGGATACAGGTTTTCAGGGAAAGAGCCCAAGTTCAGATCACATGTTAGTGTTAGGAGACATCCAAGGGCATATGCCAAATAGCTCCACATGCCTGTGACGGCCACGGGCATCTGTGCCCAGGACAGCCCGGTTTGTGCTGGTTATGCCAGCCTTCTGCCCGTTAGCCACTCGCATCTCCAGGGACCCCTGTTTGCATGACAGACTGTGTGGTCCCTAGATCAGTGATGGCGAACCTATGACACGCATGTCAGAGGTGACATGTGAACTCATTTTTTTGGTTGATTTTTCTTTGTTAAATGGCATTTAAATATATAAAATAAATATCAAAAATATAAATCTTTGTTTTACCATGGTTGCAAATATCAAAAAATGTCTATATGTGACACGGCACCAGAGTTAAGTTAGGGTTTTTCAAAATGCTGACACGCCGAGCTCAAAAGGTTCGCCATTACTGCCCTAGATAGACCTTCAGCTAAGAGGGGACGTTCTGGGTGGAATCTGAGAACTGTCCGCCTTTGGCAAACATGGAGGCCATGGGGATGGATGAGGCTTTGGGGCTGGGAGTGGACGCAGGGCGGAGGGAGAAGGGCTGAGCTCTCTTCCGAGGAATCCAAGATGTGGAGGACCAGGCGCCAATGTGGGGGACACGGAGCTGCGAGATGCAGGGGACAGTCTGACGGCGTCCCAGGGCGAGGGGAGCAGCACTTGGTGGGGACGCTGCGGAGATAAACAGCTACAGGTTTAGCCTAGTTTTATCCCATTTTAAAATACGGTGCTTCACCTGCAGGGTCTTCAGAGTCCTTTCTACTCCTGGAAATCGGATCTAATAAACGAAGAGGCAGTGCAGAAGGAGGGAAATGATAAGTCTACAAGTGCTATAGTATCGGGGGAGAGCGATAGATGATAGATAGATGATAGATAGATAGATAGATAGATAGATAGATAGATGATAGATAACAGACAATCCTACTGAGAGAATGAAGAGGCATTTCCCAGAGGCTGTGACCTGGCACAGAGGGAGACCTGCCCTGTGTTTAGGGAAACAGCATGGAAGTCACCTGTGGAGCAAGCTGTGCACAAGGGGCCCAGGGAGGTGGGTCAGCAGGGGCTTGGCCAGGCTGCAAAGAATACACCCCAACTGCCAGGAAGAATACACCCCAACTACCACGGAGAATACACCCCAACTACCAGGAACAATATACCCCGCCAGGAAGAATACACCCCAACTACCACGGAGAATACACCCCAACTACCAGGAACAATACACCCCAACAACTACCACGGAGAATATACCCCAACAACTACCACGGAGAATACACCCCAACTACCAGGAACAATATACCCCAACTGCCAGGAAGAATACACCCCAACAACTACCACGGAGAATATACCCCAACAACTACCACGGAGAATACACCCCAACTACCACGGAGAATACACACCAACAACTACCACGGAGAATACACCCCAACTACCAGGAACAATACACCCCAACTGCCACGGAGAATACACCCCAACAACTACCACGGAGAATACACCCCAACTACCAGGAAGAATACACCCCAGGGCGGGGCAGGACTGGAGACGCGCGCAGTGACCAGGATGAGGAATGCTGGGAGCGCACGTGAGGAAGCTGAGGAACCGGACACTGAGGGCGAGGGGCTGGGTACGGAAAGTCAGCCGAGAGAGAAGCTGCAGGGCATGATGGGTGGTGGGACCTCAGGGACGTGGGGAGGGCTCTCACACCTCCTGCCCTGGCACCCAGGGGGAGGAGGTGTCAATCAGAAGGGCAGCTTGGCTCCTGGGCCGAGAGGGGCCAGGGAGAGAGTGGCGGTGGACATGACCGGGGGAGGGGGAATGGAATGAATCCATCCTCACATCCCTCCCTCTTCCTGGCTTTCCCTGCGTAGAGCGTGTGTTACACATTCCAATGTAAATCCAGCGCCATGTTGTTGGGGCCTCATTACTACGTGCTTCTCGGGAGCTTCTGAAATGTACATCTTCTTTATTTCTGCACCTCTCTCTCACAGCGCCAGAACCAACGCTGGACTCAAACAGATGCTTAATAAATGATAACTTAATGAAGGCATCAGCGCTGAATAAGAACACAGGGGGCTGTCTCACGTTGGAGCCAACTAATATTTCACAGACGAATGTTTAAAACCTGCTTTTCAGCAAAACTTTAAGAAACCCAGTGGGCTAACTAATATGCTAGTGGGCATGTTTTGTAGCATACATTTTTTTTTTAAAGAAACAAATGAGATATATCGAAATCCTAAGTAATTTTATTAGGGAAACAACTCTTCTTTACTATGTTCATGTGTTTTGTAATTATTTCTATTTAATATATCAAAATGTTTTAAATACAAAGTTGACCCCTAAACTTCAAGGGTTTGAACTGTGCAGATGTATTTACAGGTGGGGCCAAAGGTTTACAATGGTTCCTGTGGAAAATGATACAATCTACATACATAAAAGGCTAATATGCACAGTGTCCCCTCAGGAGTTCAACCAGGAGACCTGGAGTTCAACCGCTCGCTATGACGTGTGCTGACCACCAGGGGGTGGCACGGACCAAAGGAAGGCCCTGGCCGGCAGCAGCAGCTGGGGAAGGGAGGCCCCGGCCAGCAGCCGGAAGGCCCCAATTGGCCCTGATCGCCGGCCAGGCCTAGGGACCCTACCTGTGCACGAATCCCGTGCACTGGGCCTCTAGTTCATAAATAATAATATAAGAATAGACTCCATTTTTGGGTACTCACAACTGTAAACCTACTTTTGCCCCATGCTGTATACACGGATTTTTTTCAGTAAGTATGCAGTTGGTCTTCCGTCCAGATTCAACCAACCACGGACTGAGACAGTCCTTCCTCCCATGGTGGTTGAGAGCCCACAGACACGGAGGACCGACTGTATGCGCTGATTTACACAATTTTAAACAGCGAACTTGGGCGTCTGCAGGTTTTTGTGTCTGGGGGCTCCGGGCACCGATCCCCCACGGAGCCTGAGGAACGAGTGTAGTCAAGTTTCCAAAAGAGTCTAAAGTTACGTGTAGATTCTCAACTGTGCAGGGGTCGTCAACCGTATATGGTGAAGTTTGGACACAACATTTCCATGGGACATTTCCTGGCACTTCAAATACTGTGGTTTGAACAGCACGTGGCAATAGTAACGTGGGGAGAAACGTGATGTTTATTTTCATTTCTTAAAAATCTGAACCAGAATATACCTAAAATTCTGACCCTGTGCAGGCACTGCCCCCCGCCCCCCGCCCCCAATATCCCAGTGATCTGACATTAGGGGGTGCGTCCTAAAGGACACTTCAAAGTAGACCTCATGCCTCTTAAAATGCCAGGCATCTTTCCCTCCTGCCCACACAACCTCTTGTGAAACCTGTCGCACGCACGGCCTTCCTTCCTCTCTACGTGGCTGGGGACCCGCCCAGGAGCCTTCCCTGATCAGCGGGGCTGGTGTGCTCCCTGGATGGGCCCCGTGTTACTGCTCTAGCCGTGCACGGGCCAAAGGTGAGCGGCGCCCCTCCATCCGCCTCCCCTCGAACTCAGAACTTCTGATGCCTGGCTCAGGCCAGAGAGTCACGCGGCTAAGAACTGCTCCTTATTTGTCAGTAAAATCCCAGGCGGCAGCCCCGGACAGCCACCCCCTGCGACTGCATTTTAGTGACTCCTCCTGATTGAGAGAGTCTGGGTGCAGGGGTCTGACTGCTGGGGAGGGTGCCCCCCCAGCATGCACACGGACGCACTTACACACGGGACTTCCGCGCTCAAGGCAGCCCAGGCCCAGGAAGTCCTCCCAGGCCTTAGCCTGCTTCATCCCCACATCAGCCCACACGTGGGCAAGTTAGCGCCTCAGTTTCATGAAAGGTAACCCAGTGGCAAGCGGGAACTAGAATTCTGGTCAACAGACCCGACTCCAGCCTCTGCAGGAGGCACCCCAGTGCGCCTGACGCTCAGCCCAAGGAGCCACCAACAACCTCACGGCTGAGGCCCTCACCACCGTAGCCTCTGAGGGGGCCGGGCGTGGGCCAGGCTCCGGGCCCCCCCAATGTCCCCACAGTGCCCCCAGACGGGGCAGTGAAGCTCAGAGACAGAGTGGCTCTGCCAAGGCCACAGAGAGCAAGTGACAGAAATGGGACTTGGGACTTAGGCGGACCTCCCTCCTCCCGGAGCCCAGTGCACCGCCACAGAACCATGGGAATAAATGCCTGTGCCAGGCGTCCTTACGCAAAGAATGTGGCGGATGTGACCTAATGCAATGCACCAGCCAGTGGTCGGCAAACTCATCAGCCAACAGAGCCAAATATCAACAGTACGATTGAAGTTTCTTTTGAGAGCCAATTTTTTTAAACTTAAACTATATAGGTAGGTACATTGTTATTAACTTAATTAGGGTACTCCTAAGGCTTAGGAAGAGCCACACTCACGGGGCCAAAGAGCCGCATGTGGCTCGAGAGCCGCAGTTTGCCGACCACGGCTAGGCTAACTTTGCACCCTCCTTTCTTACAGAATTTAGTACCTGGACTCAGGGAATATTCCAATGTTGGCAAAAATCTCTATTAGCTACAGAGCAGCTTGCTGATGGAGTTCCCCCCGCCCCCCGGCCAAATCATAGACAGAGTAAGGGTTCCCAGAGCCTGGGGGAGGGGGCGGTGGGGGAGAAGGAGACCAGGAGAGAGGAGCAAGGGCAAGAGCAGGGTCCAAGGGCAAGAGCAGGCCCACACCTCTCGCTCCTGTCACTCAGCCCCTCCCTGCCTGGTGGGGCCAGGGCTCCCAGAAGGCTGCTGGCAGCCTGGGGCTCTGTTTTAAAGCAGGAAAAAGTGTCCCGCAAACTGAAAACATTTTCTCCTCCAAAACGGGTAGAAGAGGGTGACCTTTAAGAGAATCCGCAGCCTGGACCCGAGCTCTCTCTCCAAACTCAGCGCAGGTTTCTCCAGGGGTTTCTCTGCTGGCTCCCACGGACTCCCCCCTCCCCGACCTCGCCCCCCAACTCAGGATGCACACCTCTGCCTCCACACCGCAGACCCGCTGCCCGGGGGGTGTTGTATCTGTGTGTGTGTGTGTGTGTGTGTGTGTGTGTGTGTGTGTGTGTTGGTTTTAATGAGCCAACATTTAAAAATCTAGAGATTTCACACAGTTCATATCCTGGCCTTTCTTGCAAAATCTAGCAAGCTGGCATCTGGCAACACTGCTTCCCTCCACGTGGGAAGATGGTGTGGAGGTGCAGGTGGTGTCTCCCTTCCCCAGGAAGTGTGTGCCCTGCAGTTCACAGTCCCCATCACCCGCGTCTGACTCTGAGGCTGCGTCAACACCACTTATTGTCAACCTTGCTCCACCGAGTGAGGACACATTTCTCTGCAGCCGTCTCTTCGAAAAGTAGGAAAATGAAAGACAAAGAGAACGAAGTCTCTTAAGAAGGACGAGAACAGCCCGACAGTGGGCCTCAGTGGTTGAGGGTTGACCCATTAACCAAGAGGTCACGGTTCAATTCCCAGTCAGGGTACATGCCTGGGTTTGGGGAGGCAGACGATCAATGATTCTCTCTCATCATTGATGTTTCTCTCTCTCTCTCTCTCTCTCCATTCCTCTCTGAAATCAGTAAAAATATATTTTAAAAAAGAAATCTGAGAACATACATCTGTGTAGAAGTGAAATATTTACATGCAGATAACCTGGTCCATTTCCTAGGTCTACATTACCTGCCAACATTGCTGTGACCTGCTCGTCACTTTGCTGGTGCTGATCCTCCTCTGTTCCCTCTCCTGGAACCTCCTTACCCCTCCAGGGCAATGCCTGTCCTTCTCCGAGATCTACAGTCTACAGACGCACCTTTTGTTCTCATCCAGGTGCTGGCAGGTCATTGCTAGTGCCGTGTGTTTAACATGGGTCACAGGCAATCTTCATACAACAGAGCCATACTTGTGGAATTGGAGTCACCCTAGACCAGCGGTTCTCAACCTGTGGGTCGCGACCCCTTTGGCAGTCGAACGACCCTTTCATAGGGGTCGCCTAAGACCATCCTGCATGTCAGATATTTACATTACCATTCATAACAGTAGCAACATTACAGTTATGAAGCAGCAACGAAAATAATTTTATGGTTGGGTCACAACATGAGGAACTGTATTTAAAAGGCCAGAAGGTTGAGACCCACTGCCTAGATCAGTGATGGCGAACCTATGAACTCATTTTTTTGGTTTTTTTTTGTTAAGTGGCATTTAAATATATAAAATAAATATCAAAAATATAAGTCTTTGGTTTACTAGGGTTGCAAATATCAAAAAATTTCTATATGTGACACGGCATCAGAGTTAAGTTAGGGTTTTTCAAAATGCTGACACGCCGAGCTCAAAAGGTTCGCCATCACTGGCCTCGATGATGACCTAAGCCTGAAGGTCACACGCCCTCTGTGGAAAGGAGCTATTCTCTAGTGAGGGCACTTGACACTGATGCAGAGTCAGCGACGATTGCATTCCCGAATCAATGACTCACTGATGGCTGCTCAGGGCCAGGCACTGTGCTAGACCTGAGGGTCTACTGAGGCCTTCACAGGGTTTTGTGGTCAAGTGTGCAACGAACATTTGGCCAAGCTATTCCACAGGGAAGGAACTGATCAACCTCTGTTTTTCCGAGGTCCCCAGCTCCCAATGCCCCATCCCCTTGGGCTTCTATGGCTGTGCATGTGTGGAGTGGAGAAGGGTGAGGCATAGGTTCTGACTTGCTCAGCTCTCTATGCTTTTACACATGTGTGAACTCCAGGGGACTTTGTTACTTAGTAGTTACTGTCTCGGGGCCTTTCCGATGTCCCATCGAGTTTCAAGGCACTGCTAAGGTCTGCAGGTTGTAGGAAGGCTCCGTCTTTGTACTCCCTTTGGTTCTTTGGCATTTCTTAGATATATGGACTATCAGAGTACAACTTGACCAAAGCAGTAATTCTCCCATGACCTCTTTGGCTTCCTTAATCACCTTCACTCCTCTCAGTTAGCTTTTATCTCATCCTCACCTGGAAGTAGAAACTTCTTAAGGGCCTAAGATCGTGTCTTATTTCTTTCAGTCTTCCCCAGGACACAGAACACTGACAGAACGCGTGGGGTTTGACTGAAAGGGATTGGGAGAGGGAAAATGTCGGTGTAAGTAAGGCATGCATTAAATATAAATATGGACATTCAAATCAGGACAAAGCTTCACTACATGTATACAACCTCTTCATGTGTATAGGTTCAGGGGCAGTGGTTCATTATTAATTTCTAATATCTCTAATAATAAAAGCATAATATGCTAATTAGACCTGACAGCCAAATAACCTTCCCGATGTCCTTCCGGACAAAGCTGGGGCTGCGAGGGCCGAGCCCCTTGCACGAATTTCTTGCATCGGGCCTCTAGTATTAAACATAAAAGAGGAAAATTTCAAGTTTTAACTGAAGGTAAATAGAACATTTTCCCCCTGAAATATTCTCCAAAGTTTCCCTGAAACTAAAGCATTTTCCGTATTTGGGCCTCACCTTTGATTACCTTTTCCCACACTCAATATGCTCACTAGAAAAGACCTAGAAATATGATGTACTATGTATGTCTCCAAAAAAAGCTTAATTTATCCACCCCTCCCCTGCCTTTCTTGTGTTCTTAAGAATTTTCATAAGGCAACAGATTCTCTCTAGAATCTCAAACAGAAGAAAACAAAAATGATTTTGTTCATATACAACATCTTTGTAGGTGCTGGACACAATGATCTTCTCCACATTTCTAATCTCAGAAAGTGCCTTTACTCATTCCTATAAACACCTAGTCCCCCTGTACACAGACCTGGGAAGCATTCAGGCATTACAAAAGAGGAAGACTACAAATGAAGAAGACAGGCTGTCCTTAAAAGTGGACAAATTTAACATTTCTTAAGGTTTATATAAAGCTAGGGCTTCCAATTGTGTTGTATTAACAATATGAATGGGAGTACCTACGTTGAGTTTTCTCCAAAGAGGACTCTAGGTTTCTACAGGGTGAAGTCGCTGTACAGCTGCTGGCTGCCCACGGGACGTACAGCTTCTCCAACTTGGTACATGAAGAGAAACGCGAGGGGTTAATACCTTCCTCCCTACAATGTCATGTTCTAATGGGTTTTTAGAAAGTGAAGGAAACCATCACCTGCTGTTCAGAGTTTAAAGTACGGTCATCACTTTAGAAAACGCCCCAGAGGAATGGGTAACCACTTGACTGAGTGGAGCTTGACTCCATAAAAATGTCCTTGTTGCGGAGAAAGTACTGGCCTTCGGTGATTTTTACTGCCCAGTGTCAGGGAAGCCGCGCTTGTTTTAACCTTTGGACTCCTTCCTAAGAACCACTGACACGGCGTTTGAATCGTCCACGGACCTGTACCCAGCACATTTGCAAAAGAGAAAATAAAAAAAAATCCTCACACAGCTGTGGAGAGAGCAAGGATCAGAACCTGCAAGTGGCTTAGAATGATGAAGAAAGGGATTAGGGCTCTCTGCAAGCTGATGGAGACAAGAAACCCGCTCGCCCACAGCCTCAATCTGTGTGACTTCACCCCCAACAGTAAAATGCAGAGAGCCCAAGAGTCAGAAACAGCGAGCATGATGACTGAGGTGTTCCAGCCAGGCAATTAGTGTGAAATGTGGCAACCTCGTGTTTCACTAGTAATAAAGTGAAAATGTGGCAATATCTACCTAAAACATGTTAAGGTCTTATTTACATTCTTCTGCTGCTAAAAACGGTAGAAAGTAATTGAAATTGATTCTCTCCAGCTAGTGTGTAGGTACTATTATTTATGTGTTAGCCTCATATTTATACCAATTATAAACGTCTAGAATCCTTTAGGGTGCTTGAGTATTCAATTGTGATATTAAAGTGATTATAAAGCAAGTCTTTTGAAGTCGTTTCCTTATTATAAATATCTTCAGTCTAATTTCTAAAAATAGAAAAACATTTAGATTTGTATATCTTTCACAAGAGATACATATGTAAATATAAAACCTTAAGAGGATAATAATTCAGGACAGGAATATGAACATTATAAAGAGCCATCTTTTGAAGTTTATCGTATGCTTCAATGAATAAGCACAGAAAAACCTGAATTATTTAAGTTGTAAGAAATTTACTTCTTCACTTTGCAATTTCTATAATAAACGTTGCTACTCTTTTTGAACTTGAAGAAGCTAGTAGCCTCAGAAATAAGGACCCATTCTTAAGGCAAATTCTTGTCTAGAATACATTACATTTTTTATGTGGCATCACTTGTTTTACAATAAAAATAACCTTAATTAGTCAATATTTAATATTTTAATAGGATAAATTGTAACTTATTTGATTGACACTGACTAAATGAAAACTGATAGAAATATAAATGCAATTAATTGTCCAGTCTGACCCCTCAATTTTTAACACATTTCCTTTACCAAAAAAAAGTCTCTCCTGCGAACATGACAACACTTCTGTGAAACTAGAAATGCTTTATAAGAAATTGTTCATTCCACACAGCAGAAGAGCCTGCCTTTTTCTCGTTAATTCATGACCAAAGCATGCTCCCATAGCCTCACTCTTTTACATACATGTTCAGAGAAAATTAACTAACCTTCATAAGTCGCGATGGCTTCATTTCCACATGCTGTTATCTCTTTCTCAAGTTGCTTTCAATATCACTAGCACGGGAAAGGCTTACACAGAACTAACTCCGGCCCCTTCAGACTCCGTTGACTAGGCAAAGCCACGTAAAGGGCCGGGACCGCGCATAATGACTCCACTGGTCACGTGGCGTAAATGTGAACGCATCCTCCAAACTTTTCTGGCTGCCCTCGCTTGCATTAGTTATTAACCTTTGCATTTTAGGAGTTGAATCTATTAATTCCTAAAATATCTATTTAGACTAAAATTCTACATAAACATTAGATTCAGCAAAGAAACCAATTAACTTTTTAAAGGGAATGAAATGATGGCCATGCCAGTCTAGTGCTACTTGATAAAACTGTTGTGCAATAGATTCCTGGATCAGAGTTTTAGGGGAAACTATATAATCCTCCATCAAAGAGTGGCAGCTTATCCACAGAGCTTCCTGTTCCCCGGGGGATATTCTTTTAAAAGTAATAACGGGGACTTAAAACTATATAACACTCTTCCTCCAAAATTAACCATTTATACAATGATTCTTAATCTTGAAAGAACCAGAATCTCACCCAGAAAAACCTCATGATACTTTCCTTTGATAAAGAAAATGCATCATGTGCACTAATGATTTACATCTGTTCCTAAATCAAATGGTTATGCTCCAGTTTTAAGATTAAGTGATAAAAATTATCCTCGAAGATATTTTTAAAGGTAAAAACAAAATAATAAAAAATAAACCAGTCCCTAAGAGGTCTACCTTAATAACAATTTCTGAGGCTGAGAATTACTAATACTTTGCTTTCTTCAACATTCAGGATGATCAAGCCTTTGAAAGCACAGGTGGTAATTATACAACCAATTCATATAGCTTATATGACATTTAAATGAAGTACTTGATACATCAAGGATTTAAGTCATTCACATGACTCTTTGCTGATGGGCAAACGTAGCACTCACTAAAGTTGATATGCAAAGATGCCTATCTGAAGTGCAGTGCCGTTTTAAGAGCTGCTTTCAGCAGAGGATGTGAGAGTTCACTAGTGCATCTTATAAAACCAGCCTCTCTTCAGGTCGCTCCCGTGTCAAAGCCATCACACACCTGCACAGCAGAGGTGAGCTGTGTTATTGGAAAGAGCAGGTTTTATATGAAACTTGAAGGAAAAGAGATCAGACTTCTGTCAGGGCTATCCTAAGGGTTGACCTAACTGGCTAAGATCAGATTGAAATGAAATGCAAGATTATATGAATTTTACTGAGATTACTTTCAACCGGAACATCAATAAATAATGTATAAAATGTAACATAGGTTTTACAAGTGCATTAATACTATGTGACTTAATTTTCCAAGTGTCAAAGTTATGTAAGGTGAAATATTTGTTAAATTTTTTTATGATTTCTAGATTTACCTAACCATCTTCATTCCCTTCGTGATTCTTTAAAAACTTAAATTGATGTTAGTGTAAATTTGGATTACTAATATTTTTAAATTCCTTATTTATGGACTATAGAGCACATTATCCATATAAACAAAAACCTGAAGTTCTCATTAGTGGAAATATATAAAAGACAAAAGTTATATGTACATAATTTAATGATGAAAGTTTATTCATATGAAAAGATACAGTGAGGGCTTTTCTGTTTGAGACTGTACCTTTAGCTACAATATATTGTGCTTTAGATCCTTCTGTGCAGAATTTTAAAAAATACATTTAATTTTAAAATAATATCACTGCAATGATTTTTCATTTAAAGTTATCATACTGCACATATACTATGCCACCTAATATAATACAGATTGAAGCAATATATAAAATTATGTCACAATTAAAACACAGCAGAGAAAACATTAAAAAAGTATTATATCTTTGGTATTTATTAAAAGTCTCTGACACACATGTGATTTTTAAAATTAGTAATAATTAAAGAAAAAAATCTTACTGGCAAATCAACTTAACATGCCCAAATTGTTTCTAAGTTTTATTGTAATGTCAGAGTCTTATCATTCAGAGATAGTGTATTCTAGGACAAAAGTAACACTAAGGGAAAATTTTACTTAATTTTTCAACCACAGGAAACAAAGACTAGGGCAGTCTACTCACACAGGCGAGAAAAAGCTATACTATTCGGATGCACAAGAAGTGAGGATTCAATTCTGGTTTGACAGGTACGCTTTACCTCCAAGTAATAATGTTAATTTTTGTTTAAGCTGGAATTTATTTTAAATGCTAAATGTGCCAGCACCTTCATGAGAGAAAGACAAGTTAAAAATTAACTCAGAAAAAAAAAAATTAACTCGGAGCAGAAATATCAACTTATAGATACAGCAGAGCTGGAAACCATATGTCCTATTTTAATTTGGAGAAAAACAACCTGGCCCAAGTTTCCTTCAACCTTCACCTCTTTCTGAACCCCAATTCATCAACTGCTTTGGAAGGAAACAGACATATTCTCTTTCTCTTCGAAGGTCTGATTATTTTCAAAAGCTTTCTAATGCTTTTGGAATGTTTCCTACAGTGTTAGCAAACATGAAGGGGATTGATATTTCAATTATTTCGATTATATCAAGTTATTCCTCAACTATTATTGATGTCATCATCAACTTCAGCAATATCACTCCAAGAAGAATGTCCTATTCTGTGGCAATGAAGAGACAAAATATGCTTATTTATACTATAGCTTTTACTCCCTTATTAGACTGAGTCTCCTGTCTGTATTTATTTAAATAACTAAGTTTGTTATTTGCAGGGTTTTTTTTTGTTTTTTGTTTTTTTTTTTTGCCTAGATGTATTACATCATTACACAAAATGCAAGTGAACAACGTTTACATTTTCAAATTTTCATTTCCTTTTTCCTTATAAACACAGGAGCACGTGCTGGCCCTGTTCAAGATGCTCCTTTTGTCCTTCTGAGGAGCAAGTCACAGGTTTGAACCATAGGACTGACAGCTCTCGTTAGCTGGAGGTTATTGTCAATTCCGAGAGAAATATTTTAAATGACAAGCCCTGTGCCAGCTTTCTTTTTAGAGCGACTGAAAAGAATCGTCCCTTGCCAAATTTTCCCACCTACATGTTGACAAATTCCAAATGCTCTGATCAAAGTATTAGCATAGAAGTTACATTATTAAAAAGGATTTGGTAGAGAAAATAAACAAGAAATATACCTTTCCACAGGCTGGCTTTTATAATTACCAAAATAAACTTACATATGTATGAACATGTTTGCATGTGCTCCATGCAAACCCAGGAAAACACTTCATGTATAAATTACAGCAAAGCCATTTCAAGCCTGTGTGTGTCTCTCTCTGTATCACATACCGTTTGGTTCAATGAGGAGTCCAAGCACAGCGGCCCTCCTGATGCGCCCTCCACAGAAGCCAAATGCTGGACACAGTGGGGTGCTGGGTGCTCTGGAGCAAGGGAGGGTCTTTCCTAGAGAAACGTCCCTGTTATCAAAAAGAAGCCCTACCTCCTCCTCGTGACAGGGCGCCCACGATTCTCACCATTATAAAATATTAGTTGAGCTTAATTTAACTCAAGACGCAATAACCCATTCCAATAAAGGGAATACCTTTTTCTTTTTCTTTTTTTTTCTGGGGCCAGCAGGGACCACAAACTCCCATAATCCCACTATTCAGAAGTGCTTCTGAATCTGAGTGAAGGAATAATAATTTCTTTCTAAATTATGGCAAACCGAAGAGGAGTTATCACAAGAATTCTGGCTACTGCAACTAATAATAGAAGAAACGGCAGAATGACTAAAATCTATGGATTAAGAGCCTTATCTTCAAAGATAAGTAACCTTGCAAGTTACTTCCAATGATCTTTCAAAATAATTGGAGTGTTTTTTTAAGTCACTTTATAAAATCTAGGATTATAAAATTACAAGTGATAAGGTGTCCAGTCCCATGTGCAAATAAAGAATATCTATTAAGATAGAGGTATAACTACATTTTCTTTTCCCCAAAAATATGAAGAACCAAGTAAAATATTTGGAATTTCTTTATTTTTTAAAAAACACTGATGATGCTTATACTTGCATGCAGTGATCTAAAATGCATAAACTTAAAAGTGAAAAAAAATTAGAAGTCAATTTTCTTCTGTACTTACCCAATTAACTTAAATGATCAAATCTGCCCTTTCTAGACTGCTTTTGCTACCAAACACACAGCTACGCAGAGAAAATGCTCAAAGGACCATCACTCTTTGTAAACATAATTCCCACTATTTCTCCTTCCTCTCCTCCACTTTCCATCTCCTTGTAATGTGGAAGCAGAGACCCAGTAGACCGTTATAATACAGCTGATCATTATGAAATAATATGACCCTGCCCCACCCCAGGGCAAACTCAATCGCAGCATCTCCACTCGTCCCCAAATTCTCCATTGGAAGTGAAAGTATTCCACAACATTTGAAAACACTTTATCAACAAAAAGCACCCCACCGTAACTTTCATAGAACTGAATAGGAAAATACAAGTTTGAATGTATACACACTAGGGGCTCTCAAAACACTCACTTCATTTGCAAAGGGGATACTAATCTCTTTTTTGCATAGTTCAGAGCAAGCCAGACGACTGTCAATATGGGGAAAATGATTTTTAAAATGGTCACATGTCCATAAGTGATTACAGACTCCTTAACTCACAGAGGAGAATGTCCCCACAATTTGGTCATATGACACTCACTCTGCAGGGCTCCTGAACTTGTCAGAACCAGGGACCATCTCACTGAGTCCTCAGAAGACTGGCACCTACACAAACTTGCTTGAAAAGTCAGTGCCACCCCAGTCCGAGTTCTTCCAAAGACTGCAAGAATGTCAATAGGACAGTGGTTTCATTATTATTATTATTATTATTATTATATGATACATTATATGATATGGTTTCAATCTTTTAGCCATATTATTTATGAGTATATTCTTCGATCTTGACTTAATTCGCACAGTGATTATTTAAAGCAGAAAGAAACAGATTTGCATAGATCACTGTCTTTTAGGAGAATTCTCTGTAACCACTGTGACTACCCAGTCACCGGAGTTATTTAATCAAAACAATTTTCAAAATTATCAAAATTCTTTCAAATGAATGTGTCCTGTTGTCGTTCTGGCGTATGAAACATCTATATGTATCATAGAGCATGTCTGTGGTTTGGTAGTTTATATTCTAAAGGTTGGCTGAAATAATGCTTTGAAAATGGCATTTTAAGTTGCATTATTTTAGCCTTTAAAACTGTTTGAAATGAATGTATTTAACCAGAGAAACACTAAGTCCATGTAAGTAATCTGTCATTACAGAGAAGACAATTAAAATATAATAAGCATATGTTCTACCAAGTTTTGTTTTCCTGCAATCAAAGAACAGCATCACCGTGGGACTTTATATGCTCTATAAAACAGTCGCATCTTTATTTAACACTCCCCTACACTATAGCTACAGCAGGACGTCATTACCTATATTACTCTTATATTCTCTACACGCTTAATATTTTATTTTGTTGAGACTGTAAGCATGTGTCACAGGAAGCAATGCAATATGGACCAAAGCCAAAGGAAATTCTAACAGGCATGGTCTCTCGGTAGAGGTTACGGAGCTGGCAACACTGAGGCCCACTGGACACAACTAAGAAACACATGCAAACATCACAGGAGGGACCAGAGCATTCACCATCTTTGAAGATTTCCGAAGAGGATAAAGAATTGGCTCGAGTGCATTCTTTTTCATTGTTAGGGTTACACCTACCACCTTGTGAAATAAAGCTGTAATGCATACACAAGACAGAGCTGTGAGTCTAAGAAATCCCTGAAAAACTCAACTAGACCACTGATACAAACACGTAGGTATATGTTTACCACTTATGACTCAAAGGACCCTAAAACCCTTAGAAGAGCGAGAAAACAAACCTTGAGGCATATAGAACTTAGGGCGAAAAAAGGCTATTTCAGTTGAAAATATATTAATGAATTGATTCTTCGTGCTGCAGATAATGCTTAGAGGAAGTTCAAATTGAGTCCCCAACAAGGCTGTTTTAATTACAAGAAGCAATATTTTGAAACTCTCACAAGCCATCACACTTGTTTGGAAACAAATGACTTCTCAAGATGTAGAAGTATTACAATCCATCACCAACAAGTTAATTCTCCATAATAAGGCGGGTTTGGATGCAAACCGATCCATTGTGGAATGCTGTATCTGAAATTGATTACAACAGCACTTAAAATGAATGCAGCCCTCCAAACCACTGCTTTGCTCAGAAACATTAATCTCAGTTAGGAAGAGAGCTTCATAATGGTAATGCTTGGTATAAAAAGTATGAAATACATCAGTTTTTATAAGACACGACAATTAATCAGTTTTGAAACGAGAGGTTTTGTTGTTGTTAGCACCAAATTTCTATCAGGACTTTTCAAGCAACCGGTATCTCCCAAATCAGATTTTAACTATGTTCTAACAGAAGCTTCTAGGACATAATTTTAAAGACTTGGTTGGTGAAACTTTGAGGTCAGCACTGCATCGTTGTACTAGCTTCCCCGTTTGCTTCTTTATTCTCGATGCACATGAAATTCTCCTCCGGGAAGTATCATTCCAGTTCACACAGCAAATGTGAACACTGCCTTTAACTGACAATCCAAAGGGATGGGTAACTGAATGTGGGTCAGAGTACAAGTTTGACAGCAAAAGTATGTTCTGAAAGTCAAAATGGACATTTGACTATCAAATGCAACGCTGGATAGACAAGTAACAGGCAACTGAATGGGCTTAACAGGTTTCCGCAGCACACCTTCAGGGAAGAGGCAGGCAATTCATTAATGCTGCCGAATACATCGATTCACGGAAGTGTAAGTATCCTACCTTGGTGACATCCCCCAGCCACCAGACATTAACTTGCTAAAGGGGAAATAAAGTTGAGTAGAAAGGAGGTAATGCATTTATTAAGATGATCAATATGAACAAACTGACGAAGTTGTCTTTGGGGTGCTGTTATGTGGGACTGTGACCGTCTTCTGGACTTCTTTCCCAGTTCCTTCCGAGCCAGGACAACACTTGAGCATTTCCAAACATACGTTCACAGCTATGGCAACAACGTCGCTTTTTGTACCTCAAGCCCAAAGTTATCAAGTGTTTCTGACGGGTCATTCTACTCCCAGTGACAGCCAGACCCTTTTGCCTGGTCTCTTACTTGCTTGAGTCTTTACAAAGAGAAGAATGACTCTTGGCTACCAGAAGCAAAGCCAAGCAGGGCTAGCTTCAAGTTGGTAACTGGATTGTTATTATTACTGTCTAGCTACGTTTTCTTTTTGAATCAATTTAAAACTTTTCACTCTATTTAGGGGCTTTCTTCTGTTCAAAGATAAGCCTCCTCCTGTTCCTTTGTCTTCACCCTAATAAAGCAGGTTCCCTTTTCCAACCAAAGACTCCTGACACGCCTACTGGATTATAGCAAGAAAAGCCTCTATGATTGACCTAAAACAGTTCTTCCTGGAAAATAAACACAGTCATCCAAAAATGATTCAATATGGAAAAATAGTCACAATTCTACCATAAACTTCTCTGCTTTATTTTAAGTAATCAAGCAACCCTCATTAGGGTCGATATTCTGTCTATGGGTGGTTAACATTAATACTATTGGCACAAGATCCTAATATATTTTCCAAATTTATAAGCACTGGCACAGTCATTAGTATATAGATACTTTTTTTTCATATAAATTGTGTAGTAATTGTAAAAATATATTTGATTTACTCAAAGGAACTACATAAATATATTCTTTTTAAAATAAAGTATATTTTCTACTAGGAAAAATAGTACTTTGAGTAAGAGGAATATTAAAATTCATATAAAAAAAGGCAAAATTGTTAAGAAAAAAATATGAAGAGACAGGCAATCCTAAAACACACAATAGAATAAGCAAACTCATTATAAACTCCTATCTTTGAAGAATTTAGGAATAATTTGTGAATGCCATGACATTTTAAAGTGGGATTAGCAAGTCTTATTACTGAACTAACCTCTTGCTCTTAGAGCAAGAATTAAATATTTGCTCTGCATTTAAAATCACAAATAGAAAGTTTCAAGGCTCTTACAAGAATTTCATGTATTAAGAAATATAAGCTAAAAGTTTTAGATAATCAAAAATGGATGAAGGCATACACAAAGCAAGATTGTTGGTGTGTCTATAAAATCTTTTGACTAAAACATTAAACTCCATCATGAATGGTACCGTTTCTAAATTCTAAACTCTGTTCTTAATATGCCAGAGACTACAAAAACTTCTCCAGAAAGGCAATTGGGAAGGAGGGGTGTGAGGGACGGACATTCTTCATTTTTAAACAAATTCACTAAAGAGATAAAATCTCACAAATTCTGTTGAGTTGCAATACCACCTTCAGGGGTACTCCTGTGAAGAGGCCAGTCCTGTCTCTTTTCCTTATGAAAACAGAAGGGCAAGGTAATGCCTGCACATATTTCTATTTCTAGGGAAAGGACCAGCGAGTGGATTCTGCCGGAGTCTACACATGTTTGAGCAGTACATTACCAGAAGATAAGAGAGCATTATGAAGGGACAGCCGCGTTCTGGTGACTCCCAGCTGGCCCGGGCCCTGTAAAAAGTGCCCCTGTAAAAAGTGCGCGGACAGTTCTCACTCTCTAACTCCCATTGCTCTTACCCAAAAGTACCTGGGAACTTTTCCTTTGCCTGAAATTCTAAGGACTTCGGAAAACAGATGCATTTGCTGTGTCACACACCAGAATTCCTCGTTACTCATAATCGGCGATGAGAATTAGCACCCGGTTACCACTACAACCACCTTCCGGGCAGGCAGGCGAGGCAGTCCGGGTGGGATCCATCCTGCACAGGCAGGTGCTCAGCAGGGCTCGGCCCTCCCCACTGCCATCTGCAATGTGGGAAGCTCCTTCCAAAGGTCGTAAAACGCGATACAGACTTTGATTGAGTTGCAGACTCATAAACCTGGAATTTTTTAAACGCCCGGTTCAGGACATCTGTCGGTGTGTCCCCGGCCCCGGCCAGAGTGTCCAGATCAAGTTGCAGTGGAGATGCACCGGCCCACGCGCCACCCAGCCCCTGGCTCGCCTTCCCTCGCTCCTTCCCAACTTGGCGCCCTGCTACTTGGAGCAGCCTCGCTGCCCCTTCCCGGAAAGCGGCGGCATCCCAGGGCTACCCGCTCGCTGGGCCCCCGCAGGATCGGGTCAGACTCCTTCTCTGGGAGGAAGACGCGGCACCCCACACAAAACTGGGGATCACCCCGATCGATCGGAGCCAGAGCGGCTGGGCTCCCTGCCCCCACCGAGCGCCCGGCCGGCCGGCCTCTGAGCTGCCTTTCCCGGGAACGATGTGAACCCGGGCGGTACCCAGCTCCTCCAGCCAGAGGCCCCGGCAAAGTTCCCCCCGGAGCCGGAGCCAGAGGTGTCAGAGGCGCGGGAGGGGTGGGGACAGGAGGCCGGGAGCCCTGAGGCCGGACCTGGGGGCACTGCGCGGCGGAGATGCTTCGAGGCCACTAGGGCTGCCCAACTGGCGGCTGCCTCGGCGGGCAGCTGGGAAAAACTCGGCCGCCCCCCCACCTTCCCGCTCCCGGCAGCGAAGCCCGGGCACTAGGACCCCCGAAAGGAAGGAGGACGCGCCGGTGGCGGCGCCACTTACCGCTGGCTGCCCGCGCCACCGGCTCCAGCCCAGCCCGCAGCCACCGCGTCCACCGAGCTGCGCGCACCCCGCACTCGGCCAATTCAAAGGAGCCGGGCGCAGGGGAGGGGGCCCCGCCAGGGAGCAGAGTGGGGGGCGGGGGGGCGGGAAGGGGAGAGAACGGCAAGTGTTACAACTTCCTTCCGTGCCCACCGCCCCGCAGCGCGGGCTGGGGACGCGAGGGGAGGGCAGCGCGCAGCGCCAATGAGTTCACTTTCTTTTTCTCCCCCGCGCCCGCCCCCTCCCTTCCCGCCGCCCCTCCAGCCGCCTCCTGGCTGCCGAGGCCGGACCGGAGTTTTGGGATCTGGGCTGGGGAGCCGGAGGCCGGAGACGGCAAGGGAGGCGGGAGGGAAAGGTGAGCAGGCCAGCGGGAGCGGCGCCCGGAGCGGCACCCAGGCCCGGGATGGCGCGGGGGGGGGGGGGGGGGGGGGGGCCGCGGGCGGAGGGTGCCCTAGCCCGGAGCCAAGCCGGCGCGCACACGTGTCCGCGAGTGAGTGTGGGAGCCGGGCCGAGAGGAGCCTACCATGCGCTTCCCCGTGTGGGTCGCGGGAGCCCGGTCCCCGGCGAGCCGGATCCAGCCGCGACCATTTATAATCCCGGACTCCTCCGCGCGCCACTTGTCACCATGACAGGTACTTCATTTCTTCTTCTTTTTTATTCAAAAAAAGAGATTCCCCGTTTACTGCCTTTTTCTGTCAAATGGGATTCGCCGGACTGAACCACGTTCGCTGCCCCTCCTCTCTCCCTCCCTCCCTCCCACCGCCAGGCCAGGCGTAGGTTGGGGAGGCACAGGGCTCCCTCGCTGTGACCAATCAGGGCATCTACTCCTCTCCCTGCGACTCAGGGGTCATCCCTGAAGAACGCTTCCCGCTGATGAATGGCTCTCCCCGCTTTCGGCTCTGATGAGGGGTCTGACGCCGCTGATTGCAAACACTAATGAACTTGCAGCGCCCTCTGAAATTCACACGCACCCACCGAGCGCGCCGGCCGTGCGCGGGGGTCTGTCCTTTGCCTCCCGGGGCAGGAGGGGGCGCAGGGGGCGGGGCGGGTAATTGCCGTGGACCTCAGTGCAAACACTTATCTGTGTCACCCCCACCGCTCACCTTCTTAGGAAACTCCTTCTCTTGATCTTCCACAGGGTGGGCACTCGGGGCGGCCGAGACGGAGCGCGGTGGGAGCGAGACGCAGCGGGGAGGCAGATGCGGAGGCAGCAGGGTAATTAAGGACTTCACCCCAGAGGCCGCCATCCTGCCCGCAGCCCGGAGAGCGGCCAGCGCCTTCCCTTCCAGCGTCCTCTCCTCCCAGACTGGAAAGCTCAAAGGACCTTCGGACCCGGGAGGGAACTCTAAACACTCACAGGTCCTTACAAGCCCCAACTCCACAAAGTCACAGAACAAGTGTCTGCCCCTGGGTTTAAACTGGAGGACCTCCTACCGGTGCGCACCTGCAGGGGGATGCAACCTTGAAATCTACAGTCCGCTGAAGGCTCCTTCTTCTCTTCTCTTCTCTTCTCTTCTCTTCTCTTCTCTTCTCTTCTCTTCTCTTCTCTTCTCTTCTCTTCTCTTCTCTTCTCTTCTCTTCTCTTCTCTTCTCTTCTCTTCTCTTCTCTCTTCTTTCTCTTCTCTTCTCTCTCTCACACACACTAGCAGCTGAACATCACCCTTGCTGCCTTGACTTTGCTGGGGGAGGATATAAAAGTTTGCTGCTCTCCCCAAGACACTAAACATGGTCAATTTCCACTCCCTCAGGCTCCCTGTGAAACGCAGGCGCCCGCGCCCCATCCTCTATGCCAGGTGCCCAGGCCTGAGCATGCCCACCTGGGTAGTTAGAAGTCCGGGCTCCGAATTTTGGATTGAATTTTGTATTGCCCGCCTGCAACTTTTCCAGAACAGCTGTGCGGCCGGGCTCTTCCTTCTGCCCATGGAACCCGGGCAGCTCTCTGTCCCAGGACCTTGGTGATTTGGAGGGGCGTGGTCTCAGGTGCTTTGGGGGTTCCTGCTGGGGCCTGGAGCACACCCCCGAGTGTAGCTGGGACCAGTGTCCCCGGCTCCCAGACCTGTCCCTGGAAGCATGGCAGAGGGACCAGCGGGCTCTGCGCCTTCTTATCCCACCTCCCACCCCCAGCCTCAGAGCAGGGCATCCCATCACTAAGGGCCCGATGTAACTAGGGTTGGAAGGAAATACACTTGCATTTGTAAAGACATAAAGACTAAGCACTGGCAAAACAGAACAATGCCTCCTCTCAGAGCCTTTAGGATAGAGTTTCTCCAAAGTTTGGGGTAGAACCCACCAGGAGAATCCTTGAACTTGAATGAGTGTGCTCAGTCCAGTGATCTGAGTTCCTACAGCAGCTGAAGTGAGCCCCACACTGCCAGGGGATGCCTGCAACAGGACCCCGCTCCCTAGGGCCAGTGCCAACACCACCCCTGGCACCTCTCCGTGGGCGGAAGCCACCCAGGCCTCATGCCCTTGATGCCCAGTGCATGCCACACTTGAAGAAAAGACGGGGTGGGGGGCCAGACTATCACCCCTCTCATTCTAGCCATTCTCGTTTTTTAAAGACAACGTGTCAATGATGAAGGAACGCCCCATATTATGGGACAATCACACGGATGACTCAACATGAGCATCCCTGACACGATCATAGGGAGCTTGAAGGGGGTTCCATTCGTGTTTAAAACTTCTGTAAGTGCCCAAGTAACACTCTCCCTCGCTCTTTGATACCTTACTGTCTAAAAATATATGAAAAGCAAAACAATGCAAACACAAAACAAACCCCCAAACACCAGACTCGCAGCCTCATCCCAAGGAGGCCACACAGAAGAATGACATGGTAGCGCAGGTGGGAGGTGGGCCGAGCAGGCGGATGGTCCCTCTTTTCGGCCTTTTCCTAGAACCCTCCTTAGAGCTGACGCCGGGGGAACAATAGAGGACTCAGACCATTCAGAAATGGTCATAAATCTTGCAGCCTGTCTGTAGCCAGCTCCCTGTTACATGATATTCAAAGTGTTTCGGTATGTGACGCTGAACACTCACCCTAATTGGATACAGTGAGGACAAAACACTGGCGAGCTCAAGAATGGGGCCCTGTGCACCCCATGCCCGAGTCGCTGGCGGACAAAGCGCGCAGGTGTCCTCACGGACTTGGACCATCTGCATGCGGGAGGCGCAGCCCGCGGTGCAGGCAGTTTGAGTGCTAAATGCGGGGCTCCGCCGGGTTTCCCTCCCTAACAAAGAAGTCCGCCCTTTGGAGCCCTGAGGAAAAGCTGATGGTGCGCAATGCCCAAATCCAGCACCCGCTTTCTCCTCCCAGTGCCACCCTGGGGAGCAGAGAGGTGGCTTCCAATGTGGCCATAGGGTTTTAGCCTCAGGAGCTGCTGTTGGGGGAGGGCGGGGGATGGGGGATGGAGGGGACTTCCCGCAGTGCTCTCCGCTGGAAACAAAACAACACAAAACATCCATCCCAGGAGAGGAAATGCAAGAAGTCCTGTCTGTTTTCCAAACCTCCGGCCCTCACTGCAAACTCTGCCCCGCTAGAGCAGCGCATCATGGGAAGCATGAACAGGTAGAAGGGGCTACTGGACCGAGCTGGCAGCATCGCCCTCCTGGCCCCCCACCCCGCCCGAACTCCTCTCCCCAGTCACAGACTTTTGCATGTCTCCAAAAAGAAAAAGACCTGTTGCCCAGCTCGGGGGCAGCCCCACCCACCCCGGCAAGGCCTGCTCTCGCCTTTGCCAGCCCCTAGGAAGTGGGGAGTGGCTGGGACCCCTGCACTTGGGTGGGCGAGGACCTGGCTCTTGTCTGGCTGCTGAGGCGGAGCCACGTTAACATCCATTTAACCCCCAGTCAGTGTCCTCCCTCCGGAGGGTGTGCTGTTCATTACAGGTGCACCGCAGGGCCTGCCCTGGATGCTGCTGCTCTGGGGGTGTCAGCGCCCCCTCCAGTCCTGAGGACCCAGCCCAGAGCTGTCCGCCTCCTCCTGTGGGGAGCAGCCACTTCCTCCCCTAACACAGGTTTGAGGCCTGCAGAAGGGAGGTCCCAGGTCCCACAGGGGGGCTCCCAGACACCACAGGGCCTCCTAGGCGTTCTTGGGGCCTGTGACATGCACGCTAGCAAACAGGAGAGTGGCCTGCCTGCGGGGGACCCAACCCAAGAGCTGCAGCCCTGCCGGTGTGGCTCAGGGGCTGAGCCTGGACCTAGGAACCAGGCGTCACCATTCCTTTCCTGATCAGAGCACCAGCTCCGTCCCAGTGGGGGGCGTGCAGGAGGCAGTCCATCAGTGATCAATGATTCTCTCTCATCGTTGACATTTCTGTCTCTCTCTCCCTCCCTCTCCCTTCCTCTCTGGAATCAATAAAAATATATTTTAAAAAAAAACAGTTTAAAATTAATACGCCAAAAAAGCAGTTTCAAGGTGGCAAAACGAAACATGTTTGTGGCATGAAGAAATAAAAGAATGGAATTAGCATCCTGGAAAAAAAAAGAGCTGCCAGCTCTCCTACTCCAGGGCTCCGGGCGCTGCCTGGGAAAGGAGAAATGACTGTCCAGCTCGCCCTTTGAAAAGACCAGGCAAGCCAGTCCCCTCTATCCCTCCAACAGGAGGAATGCCTCACCTGAGAACAAGTGATGGGCTGCTCTAAGCACAGGCTGGAGCCCCGAGGTCACCGCCAGGGAATCCAGGGGAACCCCAGCGCCAGGCCCCTGCAGTGCGGTGGTGGGACACATCACTGTGCATGTGGCCCCTAATTAACAACTGGCAGCCTCAGAACCAAGGAGCTCTGCAGTGATATTGGGTATTTGGCGTTTTCCCCCTTTGCAAAAATAAGCAACTCATGTCCCTTGGCTGTTAGATTGATGGAAACTGTAAAACAAATATCCTAATTTTATCACTGACTAAGTCATAAAATGAAATGACTGCTTGTAGTGGAAACATGCTTTCATGACTTTAATTAAGGAAGATAGGCCTCTGTCAGTGCCCAGGCATTTTGGAGCCACCCAGTGACCCCGTGATGAGACAGACCAATGTTTAAGTGGGTCCGTGCCCGCGCCCACGCCTTTCTGGGACATTGGTGTGTGTCCCACTGCGTGGACCAGCCCCACGCGGCTCTGACTTTTGGTGAAAACCCAGGCATGGACCACAACCCAGCTGCTGACTTGGTTTTGCTTGAACCTCAGAAAAGACCCGCTTCCCTGATGGAGTTTGAACACAGGCATCTTTTCACATGTGGCATTTTCCATTCTGGTGGAACTCCGTGTGTACCCTTCAAACCTGCCACGTGAGTCCACACTGAAAGACGCAACCTTCATAATAGTACTCAGGGAGTCCCTTTTAAAATCCATATACATTTAAAAATATTTTTTATTGATTTTAGAGAGAGGAGATGGGACAGGGAGAGGGAAACATCAATGTGAGGGGGAAACGTGGATCGCTTGCCTCCTGTATGCACCCCAACTGGGAATGGAACCCACATAACCTAGGTATGTGCCTGGTTGGGAATCGAACCTGTGACCTTAGATGATGCTCAACCAACTGAACCACACCAGTGAGGGCTAAAATGTCATTTTTTCTTTTTGTTGATTTTTATTTATTGATTTTAGAAGAAGAGAAAGGGAGAGAGAGAGAGAGAGAAACATCAATTTATTGTTCAACTTATTGATGCATTCATTGACTGATTCCTATATGTGCCCTGACCAGGGATGGAACCTGAAACCCTGGAGTATCAGGATGATGTTTTAACCAACTGATGTTTTAACTAACCAGCCAGGGCTCCTATTTTCCATACACAACTTTTTATAGCGACACACACACACACACACACACACACACACACACACACACTAGAGGCCCAATGCACGAAATTCATGCAAGGGGCTTGGCTGGCCCTCACAGTCCTGGCTTCATCCGGAAGGTTGTCTGGAGGGTCAGTCTGCTGGTCAGTCTAATTAGCATATTAGCTCTTTATTATATAGGACTGTCTTTAAGGCACGCAGTATGTAGTGTATTCAGGGTGTAAGTGTATTTAATGTAGGTACTAGGTGAGGCAATGTTTATCCTAAATTAAGGACATGGGACAAGTTTGTTAATAATACAACGCCCTTGAGCCGTCTCAGGGTCCCGTCTGTAAGTTAACTTGTGCACGGGGTTAACAGAGTAGCCATTGAGTGACGCCATTTAGTATCAGACCCCGGCACATGGCCTCCTTCCCCAGAGGGCCCTGGTCCCTCCTCCCTTTGTCTGGGGTGTCCTCTCAGTCTCCGGACACCACTTATTAAAACACCTGAGTGGTACCCCGCTCCCTCAGAAGTGCTTCCTCCGTATTTCCTTCAGGCGATACACCATGGGCCTGTTGGATGGTTGGTTGGTTTTATAAGGACCTTTCCCAAGAGCTGTGAGCTCCATGGCTTAGCCTAGTCTCCGTCGGACCCACTGGGTCTAGCACAAAGAGCTACGATACAGGCTTTGCACTTCAAATGGTGAATCTGAAGTGGAAAACCTGTATAAAAGACGCTCAACAAATAGAGGCTGAATGAAAGTGAACCACGAATACCATGTCTTCATTGAAGTCTGCCATTCTTCCTATTTAAAAAAAGATAGATCACAAATAAGTTGACTGTGAAAATATATTTATAACTACACTTTTTGACGTTTCTGCCCCATTAGAGTGTTAATGACGTGTAGTTAAAAAATTCTGGCCGTGATATTAAGCCATATCAAGTCACTTCTGGACTTGGTTGACTTTTCTCAGAAACATACGTTGAAGTCAAGATAAATATCATGGGGAAAGGCAAAGACATCAATTTTTGTTTTCCTCTTTTTTTTTTTTTTTTTTCCAGCCAGACGTAGTACTTACAGAAATATGGAAAAAATTGTAGTAAGCGCCTATTCAATATTTTCTATTCGATATGATGCTATTTATGAAACCCTTATTATTTCCCCAATTCCCCTTGGATTTTAAATGGGAAGACCTGTAGAGCCTAAGACGACTGCTTTTCGTTTCTTCAAGACAAGGGTGCGGCCGACGGGGGGAACAAGCCCTGTTTGTTGCTGTCTGCTGGGGACTGTCTCCGACTGACCTGGGTGGCATTTCGCTGGAGGTGTGTACGCTGCAACCCAAGCACGGAGCCCGTGTGCTTTGTAAAGTGATAACCATATGGCCCTTATTTGAAACATTTGAGGATTGTTCGACATGAACCTGGGTTTAAATTGAGCTACAAATTCAACTCAAACGTATCCGTCCTGACAAACGCATCATCGCGTTGGACAGACGCAGTCCGTGCTCCCCTCGGATTAGTAAAGGCGATGACCGCCGATGGCCACGCAAAGGTTCCTTATGGAAAAGCACCATCACCTTGCACTTCGCACTGTTTACATGCAAATTGCCCCGATGAAGCCGACATTTTCTGCTGTTAGCACTTCCAGGGGGACGGGAATGTTTAAAAGTGGTCTCTGGGTAAAGGGAAGGCTCTACAGTCGAATCTATTCCCTCTCACACTATTTTCGAGTGCATTCCGCCATCATCATGAAGATTTAATTAAGCAAGCTCAGCTAAGCTAAAAAGCAAAGCGGCTGAAGCCACCCCTTCTGGAAGCATCCGCCAGACTTCGACAAAATGATGTATTTACCATTCTTCACGGAGGGACGCGAGCGATCACGGGAGGTTAAACGTACAACAGGATTCTAGAGCTCCTTCCCCTCGCTTCTGAATATCGCATTTGGAGTTTACACTTTGTTCCAGAGAATAGTACCAAGTTATGGCTGTTGATGGCCCTTCCCTCGCAGCTTTCAATTGCCTTGAAAAAGATACAGTTTCTTTAATTAAAAAAGCTGCACAGAACTAATCCCTCTGGCTGCAAAAAGAAAAGTTTTAAGCAATCTCTTTCTGCTCGGAGAGAGAAAGGCAGACAATACCATAACAGATCAGAAACATAAGCTATGGTGTGCAGCTAGGGGCACAGCAGGGAACTGAATGCTGCTCCGACTGTGTCATTTTTAATCCCCCAGCCCAGTTTCCCCGCCTGACCTCATGCTGAGATGAAGTTATCACAGAAGACAGCTTTACTCTCCCCAATGAAGCCAGCCCTGGGTCTGCATTATCCTGAGCAGATCAAAACACCGCTTTCATCAAATAGCATTATCTGCATAAAAGGCATGCAATTGCCCGATAATTTCACCCAAACTATGCTATTCATTTAAAGGACAAGGAGAGAAATGTAATTCATTCCTTTTGGGGGCGGGTTGGAGGGGGTTGGTGGAGAAGAGAGTGGGGCAGAGGCTGGAGAAGCTAATGTATCCCCTTCACTCATGGGAACTTTTCTGTTTTTAACACAAAATCCCAAGAAGGGGCCCATTTAAAAGCCCCCCCCCCCCCATGCGGGCGCTTTAAGATGAATTGTGGAGGCAACAGGGTGCAGCTTGAGTGACAAAAGTGTGCGTTGTGGAGAAAACTGGCAGTGAGAAATCGCAAAGCCTGCTGATGTCATTAGCCATGCTTCCCCGAACCCCAATAAAAACATCATAGCCAGTAAAATTGGAGAAGCGTAAGAATTAGCTGAACAATTGGGTGAAGTTTAACACAACGCTGTGACGGGGGAATCGTCAGGTTGGGGACACAAAGACTACTCCACAATTTTGGGTGGATACTTCGAAGAATATTTCAGAAATCTTAGGAGTAAAGGCTAGCTTTTATAAACATTTTTATTTAGAAAATACTTTAGCCTCATTCACATTTTTTTTTTCCATTTTATGTTTAAACAGTGTTCTCGTTTGCAGTGTGGGTTGTATAACATGTTGACAATGGGCTTCTCTTTAATGGGCCCTCACTCTTTATTGAATGACATCAGTTGTTTTGCTCAAGGTATATGGTGATAGTTAGAGCCATCGGACAAAACCATCTGTGTGGGGTAACTGGAATTCCCGAGTACTAACACTCCCAGGGGGGTGGGGGTGGGGGTGCGGGTAGGGGTGACCTATTAGGTAGATGTTAGTGTCCTTAGAATATGTATTTCTCCCCACAGTTCTAAGGATTGAGCTTAAAAATGTTAACCAACCTCTCAGTCCTTCCAGAATTTACTCTGTAAACTGACGCCGTTCAAAACCCAGCCTAATCCCTCCCCAGACAATGTCTACACACAAAAACCTGTGGGCAGACCATCAGAAGTCCTGGGGAAAAGAACATTAAAATGCTCCAAATTGGAGGCGAGGCATACTTCTGGGAAGCCGCGAGACAGGTGGAAGGGCGAGAATCTTCCCCCTGAAAGGAAGACGCGGCTTCTATAAGAAATGGATCATGGCGGCGCAATTTGTCGTCAATGGCGTGTAATCCTATGTACGCATTTTCCAAAGCATTTGAGTGTAGAATAAACAGGTATTTTTTCCTCAGGCCAACTTCCTGAACCCACAACTCAAGGCTGAATTGCTCAGAGGCGAGAAGTCTAGATAGATATGCGCCCTGCTCAGTCATCAGGCTCAAACGCACATTTCCAAAACACAGCTTTGTGACACACACGCGATCTTAAGTTTAGTGTGATTGGGCATTAAACGGTGGCACTTCCTTGAGTCTAGTGACAGTCTATTCTCATGTCAAACTTGATTGCAAGAGCCAGCTCCAGAGTGAACTTTTGAAAATCCCAAGTCATTCACAGACCGTGGAGGGTCCAGTCTCCCCAGAACTTCTTGTCTGTGAAATAGCAAATCGGGATGCGTGAGCAGAGAGGTGAGTTTCACATGTTGTTGCTAAGTGTGTTTGTGTGACTGATTTATTTTATTCTTTAAATCTTTATTGTTCAAAGTATTACATATGCCCCCCCCCCCCTTGACCCCTTGTAGCCCATGGCACTGTCCCTCACCCCAGGCCTTCACCACACTTTGTCTGTGTCCATGGGCTACGCATGTATGCGTGCAAGTTCCAAAGAACTCGTGTGGCTGGTTTTAGAAGAAGTCACCTTTCTGCCTGAAAATGCCCAGAGAGAAACGCTCTTGAGGTCACAGCTCCTGCTCCTCTCCACGTGCGCATTTAGGATGCAATTCACGCGTATGCGCTGTTTCCTCAGAAGAGCAAAGCGTGTCCTGGGCCATTGTGCTGATTTGAAATGGAGACAGTGCGACAGACAACTTCCTTAAGACTTTAGAAAACGAAAATCCAACACGGGATTGCAACATCTACGTCTTCTTTCCTTCCACAGCAAGCCTGTGCTGGGCTCAGAACTGATTCTTAGAAGAGGCTGAAATGGGACCATTTGTGAATCCAGATGCCACAAGTCAGCGAGCTCATGGTCACAGGAGTTTGTGTCTGGGCATCTAAGCAATCATCTTCCTGGGGCATGGGACTGTTTTCACCATGGCAGTGGAGCCCGGCCAGTGTGGTTCAGTGGTGGAGCGTCGACCTAGGAACCAGGAGGTCATGGTTTGATTCCCAGGCTGGGGTGCAGGTTTGGTCCCCAGTGGGGGGCGTGCAGAAGGCAGCAGATCAATGATTCTCTCTCATCATCGATGTTTCTAACTCTCTCTCCCTTTTCCTTCCTCTCTGAAATCAATGAAAACATTTTAAAAATGGCACTAGACACAGCCCTACTCTCAGAGTCAAAGCCTCCCAGGTGGGCGGGGGCAAGGAATTCCTAGCAACATCTCAGTGTTTTCTGGACTGAAACTGGCACACTTGGCTAGCGGGGCACGGAGGCAGCAGAGCCTGGTGTGCTGGGCAGTGCGATGAATTCTCGAGGGAGGAGAGTTGTGGGTTAAGGCCATGAAATGGCGAAAGGACTCAGAGTGGAAATAAAGCACGTTCTGATCCTGATTCTTAGCCTCTCTGGGTTTTGCTTGGTTTCAGGGAAAATGTAAGAAGAAAGACATTTCTCAAGCAGACTGTGAGAATGCAGAGTCTGGGCTGGGCAGAGTTAGTGTCCAAATTTCTCTCTCTGTGTACTTAACACTTCTTTCCCAGCCCAAATCCAGTGCTTTTAATCCACAACTTCTATGAAAACCCAGGATGCACCTTCCTCTCTTTTATCCTTGGATAAGATATCTAGGAGGGGGGAAAAAAAAAGTAGGCCACGAGAAGATTATGAGCTAAGCGACTATAAAGACAGAGGAAATTGGCAGAGAATCTGAGTCATAGGAAGAGGAGGGAGAACAGGCTGAAAGTGAAGATAAAGGAGGGGGTGCTGCGGGGAAGAGCCCGGGTGAGGGTCCTGGGTCAGTCCTGGGCGTATGCCCCACTTGATGGAGTCAGTATCGACTCTAGCTTCCATTCACACGCACCAGTGAGGACTGGCATCTTGCCTCAAGACTTTACAGTGTTACTCACATACTAGATTCACATCGGGCCATGGTACCAGTAATATTAACTCTCATCCTTATTAGAAATCGACGTTGCCCTGGCCAAGTAGCTCAGTTGGTTAGAGGGTCCTCCCATATGCCAAGGTTGCTGGTTCAATCTCCAGTCAGGACCCATACAAGAAGCAACCGATGAATGCATAAATAAGTGGAACAACAAATCTATCTCTCTCTCTCTCTCTCTCTCTCTCTCTCTCTCTCTCTCTCTCTTTCTTTCTCTCTCTAAAATTGATAAATAAAATTTATTAAAAGAAAAAATCAACCTTTATTGTACTCTGAAGAAGGTTTTGATAATACAGAGCTTCTAAATTAAAATCTGAAGATTATCTTGATAATAAACAAGCTGACAGAATCTGTGCTAGTCCTGTTTGTCTAATTTAGACCATTAGACCCCCCTGTATCAGATTCACCTGTGTGTTCTTAATGAGATATACCTTGCTGGGCCTCCCCCCTCTCTGTGGAATCAGAATGTCCGAGGATGGAACCCATATATCAGCATTTTTAATAAGCCTTCAGAGCATTCCTGTGCACTGGGGAGTTTAAGAAGTATTGCCCTGGGCTAACTATTTTGCATAAAGTAAATTGATGTTTCAGTGTTTATCATTAGCCTATTAAAAGGAAGTGGTTTCAAATAAGCCCAGCCGAATTATTTTCAAAAAGTGACACATTCCCATTTAAGAAAAATCGAAATTCACAAAATGAAGAGGGTGAGAGTATTTGTCTGGATAAATTCCACTGAAAATTCAGTGACACTTCATAATTAGATTTTGAGTCATTCTCTCTGAGAGTAGTAAAATCCATGTTATAAATCGAATAGCATTTTCTATGATTTTAATAGTTGGATTCCTGGGCACAAACTTTTGCCGATGATATTGTTCAATAGTATCGGTATGATTCTAATATTATAGATATTTAAAATAAATCTTCAAATATGTATTAGTTCCATTTATGATCAGAAATGAAAGAATTCCTTCTGTGAGATGGGATAGGAACTAACTCAACGTGTAATAGGTTTTGACAGAAATCAAAGTTACCTCCACCCAAGAAATGAAGGGCGGTCTTCGAAAGTGATGCGTTTACAGGTCAGCATCCCAGGCTGTTTCTAGGATGGTTTCTCAAAGGTATTGCTCATTTTTAACTCAGAGCATATTCTCTATCCTGCCATCATCACCTCCTTGTTTTGCACGTCCTCTGACTCCAGAACCCAAACACTTAACAAGGACACACGCTTCCACTTCATCGGGGACAAGAGGAACAGAACCAGTTCTGATTATAATAAGTGCATTTATATTTTATACACACGTATCAAATCATGCACACGCACAGAAATACAAATTCAAGCTCAAGGGGAGAGAAATGCCTCACACACACACACACACACACACACACACACACACACACACATGCGCGCGCGCATGTGAGTGCACACCTCCCTAATGAGAATTACACAAAGAAAACATCTTTTTGTGGCTTGAGTCTGTTTTTGAGGAAAGTTAGTTATCTCCCAATGTGAAAACACTGACCATGGCAACAACTCAGGCCCTGCTCCTCAGCAACATTCTTCATCTTCCTTTCGTTTTTGTGTTGTAGAGATTGACCATAAAATTGCCCCCAACATAACATAGTTTACAATTTCTTTACCTAGCTCTTTAAACAAAATGAATGCGTCAACTGCACGTATTTTAAAAGGATGGTTTAAGGCTGAACTCGAAGAAGATTTCTTCAGAATGATGGCTCTCTCTTCAACGACTAATACATTCAGGATCGAGTTAAGTCACCGTTCTAAGGACTGGATAGTTTTGGGGATAATAAACACTTCTGATTCTGATGAAAAATGACAGGAAGGCTCTAACTGCTAGAGGCCTCTAGATGGTGGAATTGGTAATCCTCCTTAAAGGACCAGGAGAGTGAAACCGCGAGAATGATAAGCATGCTGCTCCTTGAAATGACAAATCATTGAAAAACTGCCCCGGAGAACACCTTAGGGAGTAAACGTGGCTAATAACGGTTTACGTGTGGCTGCAAAACAATAATGAACCTGTCCAATCAATTGTTCTCAGCAGCGGCAGATCACAGTGGAAGGAAAAAGACACATCCTCATTGACCCTGGCACCGTCGGTTCCTTTCCGTCATGTGACTTCTGAACGTGTTCCTTTCATGCTTAGTCATGCGGTGACAGATTAACCCGAAAATTAGTACCCATCACTCTTCCTAGAGGCAGAATTTAATATGAATAACTGCGACGGGGGCAAAAAAGTAACCCATTATCTTGCTTCCTTATGAATACATGATGACCGGAGAGTTTTTCTAGGAAGGACTGAGTGAATAAACAGACTTATCCATACATTGGAAGAGAAGGGAACTATGGCCCGATGTCACTTTATTAATGTAGGTTATCTTCATAATGGATGCATATTAGTGCAGATAAACGTATTTTGTCATGCTCTGTGAAGACTGATAAGCTACAATGTGAATGACTGTGCTAGGCACATTAATTTTACATGTTCGGATATGCTATATGTTCACGGTTAAACTGGAGAAAATAATTCCTCTGTCTGCTCCCCACTCCTCCAACCCCCACCACGTTTAGATTTTTTTTATATAATTCAACACAGTTTATGTCATAGAAGGTAATGGAAAGGATTTGATTAGTTTATGAAGACAACCATAGCCAAAAATCCACTTGATACACCAAAGATCAGTACCATCACCAATAAACTAAACTGTCAAATAACTATTTCTCTCCATCCTGGGGTCAAGTCCACCACACAAGAAATAATGGGAAGTCCTCTCTGTGTCTGCTCATGCCCAGAGAGGTCATGGGAATCAAATGAGGGCATCTCACACTGGAAAGGGTTATAGAGAATTTATTATGGATACCTTCCCTTTATCTAACCAATTATTCTTTCAGTTCATCCTGTGGCGTAAAAACCAAAATAAATGTCGAGTGTTTGCGTCACAGGCTTGATGTCATCATTTGTGCGAAGTGGTGCCACACCATTTCAGTTTTGTCTTAATTTTAAACGTTTATTAAAATCATCTGCATGGATCCAAAGATGCAAAAATAAAAGGGCATACGAGATTGATCAACTGGTCCTCTGTGCTTGAGGGGGTATATCATGGTGAGCCGTCCATGCTCATTCAACAACTACTTCTTTAAGTTCGCAGCCTTTTTAGCGTCCCCTTCTCAGAAATTGGCCTACATGGTGTTTCATATGAAGCCTTCACTTACTACACTGTTATGCAAGCACATGGCACACCATTTTGGTGACTATTAACACTGTATGCCTGAGTATTAACCGGTGATAATGAGAAATGTGATTTGTAAGCCTGTGAGTTTGATCCATTAATCTTACTAGTGTTAATCTGCCTTAGATTAATTTTATTGCTATCAAGTTTTAGTGAGAATACCACTATAAGAATTTTTTTCATGTTTAGCTAGAAAAACTGCTTTGTAGTCTAGGATTTTAATTCAGTTAATCCCTTATTTGGAAGTGCTAACATTTATTTAATTTTGATAACTAAATTGTCTCCAAATATAAATTATAGATTTCAATGAAATTGTACATTATTTTTGTAATTATGATTTCTCAGACACCTCTCTCTCTCTCTCTCTCTCTCAAATGTATTTAAGAAACAAGTTTGTGTTGCCTAAATTTAGAAAAATAACTCAATTTAGTTTGGAGTTGTAAACTATTCTTATGATGACTTTATTTCTTTGTAATATTATGATTAGATGAGAAACTTTACAATAGAAAGTTGTAAACAATTAGCTAACAATATAGATTTGTATATGTGGAGATACTCACATATATATATCCATGTGTGTATCTACTTGTATGTATGGATGGACAGATGGTTAGATAGATAGATAGGTAGGTAGATAGATAGATCGATAGACAGACACATGTGTCTATATCTATTCACATCTATCTGTCCTAGCATAGTTTTATAGTTTGTCTTTGTTTTAAAATAAAAGGTGTCACAGCCTCTTGGATGCTTTAACAATACTACAATTAAGAATCCACATTCTTTTCCTTAATTTACTGTTTTCCTAATACATATTTATACCTATAAAGGAATCAGGGCAACATCAAATCTTTCAATTTGATTTTTTAATATATCTCAGTTGTCAAAAGACTTGTTTAAGAATATGAAGCGCAATGCTAACCTTCATGTGGGTTCACTCTTTGATTACCTTTTCCCATCAGCTCTCCTTTTATACCTAGAGCTCCTAATTCTGGGTTTCTCCTGCCTGGTGATGTGTCATTCTCTTTCTAACAGGTGGTTCTGCCAATGAGTCTGATAATTTTAGTTACGTTGATTAGTAACTTTTTGATTATATATAATGTTGCACTCTTAAAATTTTTGATTCCTCTTTTTATTTTTTTAGGAAGCAAGAATTCTGAAGAGTGAATTCTGGTTAATATTTGACAAAAGAGATTTGTGGTATTCTAACAATACCTGTAGCCATATTTTCATTTTCTATGTATTAGGGATGTTAGTAAAGTTCCACATCTGTAACACAACTATTCTACACCTAACTCAAATTACTTATGCTTAGCCCAGCCGGCATGGCTCAGTGGTTGAGCCTTGACCTACAAACCAAGAGGTCACGGTTCAATTCCGGTCAGGGCACATGCCCAGGCCATGCAGGAGGCAGCCAATCAATGATTCTCTCTCATCTTTGATGTTTCTATCTTTCCCTTCTTCTCTGAATTTAATAAAAGTATATTTAAAAATTATCTATGCTTAACCCAATTTATCCAGTGCTTACTGCCTTTTTTTCCTGACTATTTGCCCTGAGACATTTTATTTTACATTTATTTTTTATGTGAATTTAAAATGACTTGAAAATGATGTATCCTGTGGGGTGCCAGCTGTCTGTCCCCTGGGAATGTAACCCTGACCTTCCTTTTTCCTCACATGCCTTGTGCATGGATCTTTCTGGGCAACCTTAAATTAAAGCACTTTCCTCCCTCATGACCTGTAGTAATTTTTTTTGTAACGTGAATAATTCTGATGACAGAATTCATTTGAGTATAAAAATATGGGGGGTGGGGGGAGTCATTACATTTAACTCAAATTAATTGTTAATTTTGCGAAACTGGATATTAAGAGCAAACCAAATTTTACAAAGTCAAATTGCAGCTAATTTCTTGAGTTGATTTTTTTAAAGTTTTTAAGAGTTTAATATAATGTAAGGGATGAATTGAAAAGTCACCATTATTATTTTTTGATAAATTTAAAATAATAAAATATTTAATTCAAGGCATATATAACTTTATTTAAAATATATGTACTTTAAATTAGAATTTCCAAAATTCTAAATAAATTCTTACTGTTATACCACAGGGTGATGTCTTATTTTGGGTATACAGAAAGAAAAATAAGTAAATATTGAGGTGGTTCTCTGTAAAGAAAACTTGAATCTCATTGAAATAAAGGAACACTTAAAAGGATACTGAAAAATTTTGAAAAAGAAAAATACACCAGGCTCAAGTTTTGTTAATACATTTGCTAACAGTATAACCACTGACAATATTAAAATTGTCTATATATAGATAAAAGGATATAAAGGTAACATCCATTATAATAAGGAAATATATATATATATATATTTCATATAAATATATATATATATATATGTATATATGTATATATGTATATATATGCCTAATATGCAAATTGTCCCCATGGGAGTTCGATTGGGAGACCAATTGCTCACTATGATGTGCGCTGACCACAAGGGGGTGTCATGGAATGAAGGAAGGCCCTGGCCAGCAGCCAGCAGCCAGGTAAGGGAGGCCCTGGCCGGCAGCCAGAAGGCCCCAATTGGCCCTGATCGCCGGCCAGGTCTAGGGACCCTATTCATGCATGAATTTCTTGCACCGGGCCTCTAGTCATATATAATAGGGTATGTTAGAGTTTTTGTAGGTAATTTACTCAATGGCTCTTTTTACCAAAATGAAAAAATAAGTAAAGCATTTAATCAGTAATACTATTTGGTAATGTGGAGTGGTGGACTGTGTTATAAAACATTAGGATAATACTAAACAAACCTGTAATTCTTCATACTATATATCATTGGCTCCAAGTCCCCATCGTATATGTAAAGTAACTTCATGCTTAAAGCTACTTAAACTTCCTAAAAACAAATTAATTTTTTCACCTAAAGCAAATAGTCATTTCATAATTCATAGTTGATTTATTTACTATACATAACCTGCCTCATTTATATTCAATTTCCTTAATATTCAAATTTAGCAAAAGAGAATTGACCGAGAAAAACAAGAATACCGCAAATGTTTTCTATCCCAAGTTAATATCCGTGGCGGAACATCCTCATTTGCATGCTATGTAGACCACATGCTATTTAAAACAATGTTGCAAACGCATCGCTGGCTGGATGACTTTGTTTGGGAACAAGAGTATATCTGCAAACTTTGCCCTGCTTCCAGAGAACAGAGCACCTTTTAAGAATGCAGCCGACAGTTTCAGCATGATCTCTTCCTTTATGTTTTATTTAACATGTTAATGGAGTAAATCCACACCTCACCTAATTTATTTTGAGACATTTTTGTTCGGGATAACGCGCTGTGAGAACAGTGATGTACAGGCGGGGTCCCTTACAGAACACGCCTCAGTTCAGCTGCTTTTGAAGCAGATTGCAAATGCCCTCTAACAGGGCACAGCAGCGTTACATAAATCATCTTATATGAAAAATTAACATGGCATCAAATATTTATAAATATTAATGTGTATGTTAATATAACCAAAGCCGTAACAAACAATCATAACCTTGCCGTGTTTCCTAGGACAGGCGCCCCTGATAACGACGCCGTTATCTCCGGAGGAAGGCGCAATTATGAAAGTTATAACACAGGGTGCTGTGTTCTAGCTGCTTTCAAAAGTGTCCATTACATGTCCACCTTCTATAGACTGTGAACCCTTTACGTGCACATGCGTCAAAGACAGGCAGTTCATGTGGGTATATATCTTTTTAAATCATTTTTATGTAATCCCTTACATAGAAAGGCCCTGATTTCTTATCAATTGTGTGCATAATTGGAATATCTGGTATCCTACAAATAAATTCACTTGGATGGATCACAATGATCTGCATGAAATATCACATACTAGTATATACTTAAACATAAGTATAATGGCACCTTGTTTTTTTAAAAATATATTTTTATTGATTTCAGAGAGGAAGAGAGATAGAAACATCAATGGAGAATCATTGTCCTCCTGCTCGCCCCACACTGGAGATCAGGCCTACAACCTGGGTATCTGCCATGACCTCCTGGTTCACAGGTCGACACGACCACTGAGCCACGCCGGCTGGGCTACTGCACTTCGTTTGGGAAAGCCACCTTTAAAGGTGGACGGGGGATGTGGGCCTCTGAAATGCAGTCTGCCCTGCGACCTCTACGCTGGCCAGGAAACCCCTTTCTCGGTGTCAAGGCTGAGCATGCGGTGGGAGTGTGTCGCTCTTGGGCTTGCTTGCAGCCAGGGGTTCGAGTTTAGGTCAGACCCTATGAAACCCACAGCTCATAGGCGTGGCCAGCCAGGCAAGATTATGTTTGGGTTCTTTTCAGATTCAGCACTGTGGGCAGGTATCGTTCATTTAGTCAACCGACATTAAAACGATGTGATTTCAGATGAGAGGGGGAAAGGGCTGCCGTTTGAGGCCCATGCATAGGGCGCAGGTTCGGTCCAATCAGTTCAGAATCCAGCAGACGTTCAGGGACAAAGCAAGAGCATAACTTTCTCTGAGGACGAGCAAACCATTGAGTTGAAGAGATTTGCTTCCCAAAAGGAAGAAGCCTGTGGACTCCACCTTCTGAGCTTGCCCCCAAGCGAGTGACTTCTTCATTTTCAGCCTCCTGACACCATTTCCAGGCTCTCTCCTCAGTGTGACGAGCAGACGCTGCTCTGGAGGTGCTGGCTGGAGAGAAGCTGCCCTGAGCCACCCCTGGTGGGCACGGGTTTCCATGGTGTGTGGACGGTGTCACCTGGCTTCCACTTCGAATGGTTTGCCCTTCTGCCGGATCTAGGGCTGAGGTTGGGGCATTTGGACTAGAAAACAAGGCTAATTCAACTTCGTTTACTCTTTAAAGAGCTAAATATCAGGTAAGTAATGTCTCAAGTGCTCGAAAAATGCCACCCCAAATATCTTCCAATCAAAGATTTAACTTATTGCCAGTTTAAAAACATAATTGACCTTAGATGGGATGTTAAGCCTCACACGCCCTTTAGCACAAGTTATTTTAATCAGATAAGAGATCCATGCTTAACTGCTGTCATTCTTAAGTGGGTCAGATTTTGAAAGGGATGCAAAAAAAAAAATAGGTGCAGAACAGACATTACTTTGTATTTATTAATTTTAATATGTATATCAGACACAGTCTCTCAAATCCTACAAATGTATTCTATTTTGCTTCCAGCAATTTTACCCTCTCATCCATATTAGTGCACCATTTATTTTTGGCCATTATCCCAAACATGTGATTTTTTTTTCATCATTTAAAAAAAGCCATATCTTGATTTCTTTACTAGCTGCTGATTCTTTTTTATTTCATTAACTATTTGGTGTTTTTTTTTTCTTATCTCTCTGAAACACAACTCCTTAAAGATTGTCTAAACTTGATGACTCCAAATAGTCTACTTCCATCTTCCTAAATCCATTCAAACTTTCATCCCTGCCATTCCACAGAAACCACGCCCCTTAAGGTAGCCAAAGGTATCTCACCAACACACTGAGACCTACTTATATGGCTATAGAATGCTTAACCACCACCCACAGTCAAATTGGTGGGCACACAATACCATATACAGATCATGTGTCATAGAAATGTACTTGAAACCTAGATGATCTTATTAACCAATACCACCTCAATAAATTTTTGAAAAGAATGCTTACCCAGTACATCAAGCCCACCTTTCAACAGAAATTACAAAACATACTAAGAGGCAAAAATGAAGATATTGACAAGCATCAGAATCAGAGGGATATTGGAATTATCAGACCAGGAATTAAAACAAACAAACACCAATAACAACAACAAAACCTATGATTAATATGCTAAGGTCTTTAGTGGAGAAAATAGGCAATATGCAGGAATAGATGGATAATGTAAACAGGGAAATGGAAATTCTAAGAACCAAAAAGAAATGGTGGAGATCAAAAACACTGGTGAAATAAGGTATAAGCTAATTGGTAGACTGAACAGGGGCGAGGAAAGAATCTTTGTGTTTGAGAATATGACAATAGGAACTTCTAAACTTGCTAAAAAAAATAAAATAAAATAAGATAAACCCCCCCCCCTCGCCCCTGCCGCAATTATACTCAATAATACCCAAGACCTGTGAGATGACTATAAAAAAGTGTGACATGTAATTGGGAATTCCAGAAGGAGGAGAAAGACAGGCACAGGAGCATTATTTGAAGTACTAATGACAGAATTTCCTGAAATTAATGTAAGACACAACATCACAGATCCAGGAACCTCAGAGACCAACAAGATAGAGAGAAAGGAAGGAAGGAAGGAAGGACGGACGGAAGGAAGGAAGGAAGGAAGGCCCCCTGCCAATACTTAAGCGTATCATATTTAAACTTTAGAAAATCAGAGATAAAAAAAACGTCTTGAACAAAGCCACCAGAAAAAATAAACACACACCACGTATAGAGGAGCAAAAATAAGAATTACACCCAACTTCTCCTTAGAAACCCTGAAACCAAAGTGAAATATTTAAAATGTTGACAGAAAAAAACCCCACCAACCTGGAATTCTGTACCCTGTGAAATTATCTTTTAAAAGTGAAGGAGAGATAAATAAATCTATGTTCAAAAAAAAGTGAAGGAAAAATAAAAACTTTCTCAGGCAAACAAAATCTGAAGGGATTTGTTCCCAGTAGGTCTTCCATTTAGAAATATTAAAAGTGTTTCAGGGAACAGGTAAATAATATAGGTCAGTAAGTCATAGCTACATAAAGAACATTAGAAAAGGAATAAATGAAGGTAAAATAAAAATTTTTATTTTTCATGTCCTTAATTGATCTAATAGATAATAGTGTGTTAAAAATAATAATAGCAACAATGTATCTAAGTATGTATGCATGTGTTATACTATATGAATGTACACTATATTAATGTCTATAATGTCATTTACATTATTTGTTTTAATATATATTTACATATACCTATGTATAAGTGAAATGAAAACACTGATATGATATAAGGGGCAGGATGGAAGGGAAAAATTAGGAATATTTTGTTATTATAAGGTACTTGTACTACTAGTGAAATGTTATACTGTTGTTTGAAAGTATACTTGAATTAGTTGTAAATGTATACTGCAAACTCTAAGGCAACCACTTAAAAAAAAATAACAAAAAACGTATCAGTAATATACTAAAAAAGGAGAAAATATCATATAAAATGCTCAATTAAAACCACAAAAGGCAGAAAAAGTATGGAAGGCAAAAGTAGAAACAAAGAACAAGGGCAACAAATAGAAAACAGTAACCAATATGTTATATATTAATTTAATGATGTCAATAATCACCGTAGCCATCACTTAATGGTATACAAACACCAATTAAAAGAGATTGTCATTATGGGTCAACAAATAGGACTCACTTCTATGTTGTTTACAAGAAAATCATTTTAAATATAAGAACACACATAGATTAGAAGTCAATGAATGAGGAAAATATACCATGTTAACACTAATCAAAGGAAAGTGGGAGTAGCTGTATTAATTTTAGACAGAGCAAATTTCTGAGCAAGGAAATTATCCAGAATAAAGGGGGGCATTACATAATGATAAAGGTGTCAATACTTCCAAAACAGGCCCTCAAGGTGTCACTGGTAAATTCTACCAAACCTTTAAGAAAGAAATTATACCAACTCTCAATAGTCTCTTCCAGAAGATAATCCATGAAAGAATTAATTGATAAGTTGGCCTTCATTAAAATTAAAAACTTCTGCTCTTTGAAAGACATCAAGAGAATGAAAACTCAAGCCACATACTTGCAGAAAACATTTGCAAAAGAAAAATATGATAAAAGATGGTTATCCAAATCACACAAAGAACTCTTAAAATTCAACAATAAGAAAATCTATTATTAGAGTAAAAAGTGGGCAAAACCTGAATAGATAACTCACCAAACAAGATATATAGATGGCAAATAAATATGAACAGATGTTCCAAAGCATATATCATTAAGGAACTGCAAACTTCAGTGAGATGCCTATTAGAATGGCCAAAATTCAGAAGACTGACAATAAGTGTTGATGAGGGTGTGGAGCACAGAATGGTCCATCCACTTTGGAATACAGTTTAGTGGTTTCTTGAAAAACGTAACATATTCTTCACCATACAATACAGCAAATCTAATGTGATTCTATTGAGATATCCAAGTCTATCCAGTATGTTCTGAACCTAGAACTTTCTTTCTCGTTCCTCTAATTGGTAAAGCCTTCTTCTCACAGAGTCCATGATCAAGGTACCTTGATATTAGCACTTAGCTAATATCTCAACTGGTTATACTTGTCTTACTGAGACAAGTACTTAAAAGACACCTAAAGAATGATTATTGAATGAATGACTGAACTGTAATTATTTTAGACATTTATCTTTCTACTAGAGGCCCGTTGCAGGAAGATTCCTGCAAGAATAGGGCTTCCTTGGGCCTATTCCTGCAAGAATAGGGCTTCCTGAGAATGGAGCAAAGCAGAGAAGGGAGCGAAGCCCACCGAGGCAAGCTTCGCTTCCTTCTCTGCTGCCTCGCTCCCTCCCTTCGCCACTTCACCCTTGGTTCCCTCCCTTCGCTGCTGCCTCCCTCCCTTCCTTCTCCATCGCCTAAGCTCCTTCCCTTCCCCGCCGCCTCAGCTCCCTCCCATGTCTTCTGCTTTGCCTCCCTCCCATGTCCGCCGCCCCGCTCCCTCCCTTCTCCGCCATTTCGCTCCCTCCCATGTCCGCCGCCCCGCTCCCTCCCTTCTCCGCCATTTCGCTCCCTCCCGTGTCCGCTGCCTCAGCTCCACTCCTGTCTCTGCTACCTCTGATTCATTCCCTTTTCCGCTGCTTGGCTCCCTTCTGCAGTGCTTGGCTTCCTTCTATACTGTCTTCAGTCTTTGCTGGGAGCCTGTGTATGCAAATTAACCGCCATCTTTGTTGGGTTAATTTGCATACTCTTCTGATTGGCTGGTGGGCATAGCAAAGGTATGGACAATTAGCATCTTTGTCTTTTATTAGTGTAGATTAGTGATTTCAAGTGCAGGGAACCCAAAGTCTTAAGATTGTTCTATTTCCAGCACCCAGGACAGCATTTTAAATAACAAGCACTTAATGATTACTTCTTAAATGATCAGAATGTAAGTATAGAGGAGCCTGGAAACAATCACCACCTTTGAGAGAAGGTGGGAGACTTGAGGATTTTGTTCACATATTATCCATTTAAAAGTAAAGAGTGTATACATATACACACACTAAGCATAATTTCATATACATTGCATATATTTCATGTAAACATCTATTACATATAAGTATAATTTATTTTTCATAAACCTAGTGATTATCTCTAAAATGAGGATTTCGCTCTGTAAGTGCCCATCTAGCTCTGAATCGACTGAACACATGCTCACATAAATTTCAATGAAGAGAAAATGTATATTATTTACCCATTAATTATATACTATGTATATTTATATGCATATATAGAAATACATTTATTTTCCAGGAAAACTTATTTAATATATGCGTACATTACATAAACAATCTTTAGTGTCAAATCATTAGACTTTTCCCTTCCCCAATCCCAAATTAATACCTTTACCTGTGGAATTCAGTGTTATGGCAATTTTGGCTGTGATCAAGAAGAAAAGAAAGGAAGGAGGAAGACAAAAAGGAGGAGGAATTATAGAGTGGCTTGAATAGATATAAATTGTTCTTCGGCTAAATTCTGCACATTTTGCTCACAGAGACTTCTAAAATTCTCAGCCACCGCTTTGTATGTAATTCTAACAAAGTTGATTATATGTCTTTGAAATGTATAGTGGTTTAGATACAGAAAATCAGAGTCTACCTATAGGCACTGAAAAGAAGAACCCTAACCAATAAATAAACTTAAAAGTAGACATAGGTACTCGGATAAGCTGGGCTGTCTGACTGCAGGTCATGTAATGGGAAATTGTTGGACATTCTTCAATGTCATCCAAGTAAGTCATTGTGCAACATTTATACTTATGGTCCTGCATCATGAAGAAAAGGTTAAATTATATATCTCAGGATGTTCTGGTTAAGAAATTTGGAAACAGGTCATTTAGATAAAGCCACCGAAATGGTTAAAATTAGCGAGTGAATCACTTCCTAATATCTTCAGAGAACAAAAATTTAACTTTCATTCATTCTCTTCTCCTTCCTCTCTCCTTCCCTCCCTCCTTCCCTTCTTTTTCCTACACACACAGACACACACACACACGCACTTAATTTTATTTAGAATACTTATTTAGTGTTTGATTTGTTTTAGACTATCTTTGCTAACATGGTGAACCTATATTTTAATAAAATACAGATAAAATAAGATATTGGCTACTTGTAAGTAACCTAAAATTTGCACTTATTTATTAAAAGATGCATTGATGTATATTCCTCATTCAGTTAAGTCCAGTCACCTCTCAATTATCTCTGGTAATAGAGAGTAAGGACAGAATGAATGGATGAAATCTATTCCTAGTCCCCAAACACAACTTTCAATCTCCTCTCTCTGAGTTCTTTACAAGGCAGCGATGCTTCCTTCCCCATCTTTGTAGACTCATTTCAATTGTGGAGTGACCTTTAAAAAAACAACCCAGGAGAGAAAAAGAGGCAAAGCACAGGATGATATTAAATCCTCTCCTAAAATTAAGATAACAAATGAAATCTTTAACAACATCAAAGAAAACAAACTGGGCTGATTTTTCAAATATTGCCTCTGGAACCCTGGGTCACTCCCAGATAAGACAGTTGATTGCCCTTTATTAAACTGCACCAACTATTTTGCAAACCATTTAATCATTTTAAAAGCCAGCTCCTTATAAGATAAGCATAAATGTGGCTTAACCTTCAAAATAGCAGTTAGCTCTTAAAATGTGAATGATATCTTATACATTTTATAATCTGCAGATGAGGTCAAGAAAGTCTTCATTTAATAACACCATTAAATACAGAATTAACAAAGTCTCCCAAACATGCCATCCAGACCATCAGTATTAGAACAGGCTTCCTTAACTAGCAATAATATTGACCTTTTTTTCCCCCCCACTAAGGGTGAACAGCATTTATCCAAGTGAAATCAATATTGAGCTGAAACTCCAAGGTCTTAACAGCTAATCCTAAAGAACACCACTCAGTGGAGATTCCAGGATGGTGATTAGCATAAATGCAAAAATGAAAAGATCCTGTAAATGGAGGTGCTGAAATTTGTTTACAGTTTTAATATTAATTGAACACTGAGGGAGATGGGAACCAGAACTTGGAGACTGCGTTTTACCCGCTAGAAAAGCTGCATTAAATAAAGAGTAAAATAAAATCCTTTCAGAAACCTAGAAAAGCACACTATAATTTAACACCCATTGTGATGTGGGCAGTCAATAGCCATTGATCACTTTCTTTGTGAAGGTCCAATGAAATCCTATAAACTAGTATTAACTTTGATGCTACAGAGGGTCAGAATATTTTAAAACACTGTTACTGCTGCTCTTTTTTTCTTATTCATCTGCAGACTCTAGTCCGATGAGAATTGTGTACAAAAATCTGTGTTCCCCAAAAGACGAGAGGAGGGAAGAGGAGCCAATCTGTGAAGGTGGCGCTGATAAACCATTCCTAAAGACAGGACACGGCCGCTCATGGGTGGTGGGGGGTAGGAATGCAAATTCTACAGGTGACCAACTTAATAGGTAGTCAAATATTTGGAAGAAAGAAGAAAACTGTAGAAATTTCATGGATATAAAAATAGAAGAAATAAAAAAGTTAAAAAGTATGCATCATATATCATGAATAGAAGTTTTCTAGCTTTATAGACAAAACTTTTAGAACTGAGCAAATGTGTTATTTGTAGCACAGCCAGGGGTCTGTGTGCTCTGGGAGATAAGCTGAATTAAATGTTAATTCTATTTACAACAGACTGTTAACTGGTCCTTCCCTTTTTATTCCACAATTCTTAGGCTGTCGGTTACAGCAAAAAGAACTTAAATCTTCTGACCTGTCATGAGTTATCCCAAGGCATCTTCCATTGGGATCACTTCCAAACTCATTTTACAAGACCAGCATTATCCTTCTACCAAAGCAGATAAGGATAGTACAAGAAAAGAAGACTGTAGGCCAATATCCCTGATGAATATAGACACAAAAAGCCTCAACAAAATACTAGCAAACCAGATTCAACTGCACATTAAAAGGGTCATACATCATGATGATACATCTGGGAGGCAAGGATGGTTCAGCATACACACACCACTTACATCATATCAATATAATGAAAAATTAAATTTATATAATCATCTCAATAGATGCAGAAAAAGAATTTGAGAAAATTCAATAACTATTCATGATTAAAAAAAATCTCAACAATTTGAATGTAGCAAGAATGTACCTCAATATGATAAAGGCCAGATATGACAAGCCTACAGTTAACATCCCATTGAATGGTGAAATGCTGAAAGCTTTACCTCTAAGATCAGGAACAGAACAAAGGTACCCACACTTACCACTCTTATTCAACATAGTACAGGGAGTTGTAGCCAAAGAAATCAGCCAATAAAGAGAAAGAAAAGGTCTTCAGATCAGAAAGGAAGAAGTAAAGCTATCTCTATCTAAAGATGATATGATAGTGTATAAAGAATACCCTAAATGTTAGAATTAATAAACCAACTCAGTTAATTTTCAGGATATAAAATCAACATACAATGCATTTCTATGAGTATATACTAACAACAAATTATCTGGAAAAATAAATAAGGCAACAATCTCAATCCCAATAGACTTGAATTTAAGACCTGAAACTGTCAAACACAGGAAAAAGCTTCTTGACATTGGTACTAGCAGCAAAAGAAAAAATAAATGAGACTACACCAATTAAAAACTTTGCACAGAAAAATAAATAGTTGACAAAATGAAAAGGTAACCTACAAATGGAAAAAATATTGTAATTCATTTATATGGTAAGAGGTTAATAGCCAAAATACATGAGAAACTCATAAAATTCAAATAGTAAAAGAAAAGTAATAGTCTGATTAGAAAGTGGACAAAAATAGATACAGAGGCAGAGCAGCATTAAACAGACTGTCAAACTACAGCAGGAAGGCTGGGGAGGGTTGGGGGGGGGGGCGGGGTAAGAGATCAACCAAAGGACTTGTATGCATGCATATAAGCATAACCAATGGACACAAGACACGGGGGGGGGGGGGTAGGGGAGGCTGGGGGAAGGTCAAGGGGGGGGAGGAGACAAATGTACTACTCTTTGTAATATTTTAAGCAATAAAAAAAGAAAAAAAAAGTGGACAAAGAACCTGAATACATATTTTTCCAAAGATGATATACCAATGGCCAACAGGTACATCAAAAGGTACTCAACATCACAATCATCCAGAAATTGAAAATCAAACCACAATGAGATAGCATCTCATACCTGGTAGAATGACTATTATAAAATAGAAAGAAAGGAAGGAAGGAAGGAAGGAAGGAAGAAAGAAAGAAAGAAAGAAAGAAAGAAAGAAAGAAAGAAAGAAAGAACAAATGCTAATATGATGTGGGGAAAAGGAAACCCTTGTGCACTGTTGGTGGGAATGTGCTACAGCCTCAGATAATTCCCAATACAACTACCATACAATCCAACCATTCAAGTTCTAGGTAGTTATCTGAAGCAAACTAATGAACTCAAAATCCGTCTGCACTCCCATGCTCATTGTACTATTTACAACAGCCAAGATATGAAGCAACCTGTCTGTCAGTGGCTGAATGGGCAAACAAAACATGGCACATATCTACCATAGACCATTATTCAGCCATAAGAAAAGAAGAAAATCTTGCAATTTGCAAAAATATGAATGGACCTTGAGGGCATTATGCTAAGCAAAACTATATATCAGACAGAAAAAGACAAATAGCGTAGGATCTCACTCATATGTGGAATCTAAAAACACACACCATAAAACTGAACTTGTAGAAACAAAGAGTTGATTGGTGGCTGCCAGGGGCAGGGCGGGGGTTAATGTGATGGTAATTTATAGATACAAACTTCTACTTGTAAGGTGATAAGTTCTGGGTATATAACATATGCATGGTAATTATAAATAACAATACTTTATATTGTACACTTGAAATTTACTAAGAGAGTTGATCTTAAAAGTTCTCAGCGCTCACGCACACACACACACACACACACACACACACACACACAATAACTATGTGAGAGGATGGGTGTGTTAGCTAACCTTATTGTGGTCATCATTGTGCAATATATAATATACCAAATCATCATGCTGTACATCATAAAATTATACACAATGTTATATGTCAGTTATCTCTCTATAAAGCTGGGGGTGGGTGGGAAGACATTTTCCATTAAAACAAGAAAACAGATCCCTTGCCACTGCCTCCTTGAACTGGGAATGTGGCTTTAGGAGGTGACAGTGGAATCCCAAAGGTATGCTGGGAAAAAGCTCCTTTGCCATGTACTCAGGGAAGCAGAGATATTTAGGGGTCAACATCTGTCACCAAGTACATTATCTTCCTATTACACATGCTTTCATAAACACTCTCTCTCTCTGTTCTGAATGTGAACATCCTTATTCAATTGAGTAGATACCTTTTAAAAAGGTGTTCTGCGTTTGGCTTTCAAGAATCTGGCCATTGTAGACAGAAAGGCACCAGAGGAGTTCCTGTGATTTATCATGTCTGTGATCCATGAATTAAAAGGCCTTGGCGAGTGAGGCCATTACGGTTTATTGCTTCTGGGAGCCAAGTACTACCGAGTGTGGAGTGTGTGAAGGGAAGCTGGCATGAGTGCCTGAACAGTAAAAGTCCCTACATGCCGATTTACCTGTCAGACTCAATTGGCTCTGAAAGAATGTTAATTAAAAAAGGAAAACTTGTAAATACAGACTTCAGCTCCTTGTATTCCAAACATTTTAATAGATATCTATATAATTTTTATAGGAAACTATGAGGAAAGTTGTACATAACCATTAACATTCCATTGTTGGTTGACATGGTTTAGTTTAGAGTACAAAAAAGTAAGAGTGCCTACAAAAAGGACAGGAAGCTTTCAATATGCTAACGGTATCGCTTTTGCTTCTTCGCTGGTGAAAGGGCCTGGAAATTGTGCATTTTCACAAGATCACAGTCTGAAAGTTACCCACTCTGAATAAGGTCACTTGGTCTTGGAGTTGCTCTCATTTGGACCACCTATTGGTCCTTGATTTACCCCCATTCCCTCAGGCAAGCCTACATCAAAATGATACCAAATTTCTGGGTGGCTTTTCAGTATTTTTCTCATCTTGAAAGAATTCCACTAGTTTGAAAGCACATCCGGTGTCACCCTACATGGGAACAGTTTTCTTATCACCGTCAATCCCCCTGCCAAAACGGAAAACCCCACTCTTTAAGTCTGGATTAGGCTCTCAAGATCCTAAACATAGCTGCTCAAATACCTATTTTCATGAAAATGGATCAACACACCTTTTCTCTAAAGGGCTAGACAGTAAATATTTTTGGCTTGGCAGGCCACAGGGTCTCCATGGTAATTATTCAACTCTACTGTAGCAGCATGAAGGCTGTGATGGAAGATGTAAATAAGTTGAGATCTAACTACATTTTATTAATGGACAATGATATTTGAATTTCATATGATTTTTACATGTCACAAATTTTTTTTTCCCCTCCCCTCTACTTAAAAATGTAAAATCCATTATCTCAGGGGCTGTACAGAAAACTGGTGGCAGATTGATTCGTTTCCCACGCCAGAGTTTCCCAAACCCTGTTCTGGAAGATGAGATTTCAATGACTTTGAAGCCTCATCCACCCATTTTGTTTTAGGGGAGAGGGTCATTAATTATAATTCACTTTCCTCTGTAAAAAAAATCAAGATATTGCGTACAACACTTTGTGCAATAAGGGCTGGAGGACAAGGGGGAAAGTGGGAATCAGACTTCAGTACTTGTCCCAACTTCAGTCTGACAACCAAGGCAATGGAGGTGCAGATGTGGGCCTGCTCTGGGTTGCATTACACACCTGAGAAGCAACAGCGTATCTCTCCTCACCTTGTCTTTATGCTGAAATGCATTGATTTTCTGATCAGTTCTTTCCCCCAACATCTTAATTAACTGGGTTGCTTTCTGGTGTGTGAGGTTAAGTGTAAATATTTACTTCTGTCCTTGTGAGAAGGCATCAGTGTCTGAAAGTATTGTTGATTCTATGTAACTTATAGCACAATCACAGCATGTGCATCAACCTCATACAAAATACTTCTCTATCAAAATCTTGGTGCTGCCTCCCAGGCCTTCACCGCACTATTGTCTGCGGACATGGGCTATGCATATATGCATATAAGTTTCTTAACTTCAGATTCTAAAGCAAGCATAATTGGCATGCTAATGATTTAGAAATATGAGTACGTAATATATTATTTTAGGTATAAGACATTGAGTTCATGTGATCATTAGTACGCTTTTATTGTTGATAAATTTTCTAGTTATCATGCTAATATAAAAACAAAATGAGCATAGTCTTTCGTTAAAACAATTCATAATGCAAGTGGCTTCATAAAGGGAACAGACACAGAAACCCTCAGAGACCACCTTTTGAGTCTGCGGGTAGTTGCCAGGGCATGCTTCCCTTGCTCTCTCTTTAACCGTATTGTACAGAAGTTGTCCAATATATTTCAAGTTATTTGCTTCCACGATCCGCCCAACCTTCCCCATATTAGTCCACAAGCTCTTGTAAGGGAGGGGATGTGTCTTATTCATTGCATACTCCCAGGACTGAGCAAAATGCCCAGAGGAGTGTAAACACGTTATGCATTTTTGTAGAATGAGTGAACTGCATTATCTTGTGAAAAACTTGTTTGGATTAATTGCAAGAGAACCATCTCACATTTCCCTATTCTACCTTTTTTTTAAAAAATAGAGGTAGATTCAGTTGCCTTAGCCTAAGAGCTTCCAGGAAACAAGAAAAACTCCCATATATTTGAAGTTTTCTTATTAAAGCCTTAGCACTGAAACTTTATAATACAGATGTTTACGGATCCAGATATGAATTGCCACCTTAGGTAGGTCAGCAGCAGATAACGGGTTTCTGCTGTGAGCCTGTGGGTAAGAGCAACATGTGAGGGCTGAGGGCTTGGGGCGGTGGCAGGGGGCCCATGCAGGCTGGCCGGTTGCTGATGCTGCAAACTAGGCCATAAGCTGGTGGGTCTAAATGGAGATTTAAACCATGTTAGGGGTTAACAGAGGCATAAACTTGCCATTTGTTTCCCTGGTACTGTATGAGGTGCCTCTCTGATTGTGATAAAGTACAGAACTTGTCAAAACAAATTTAAAGTGACTTTAAGAACGTTGATTTATGCTCCTTGAAAATGCTAAGCATTTCATTGCACTGCACTTACCTATCGAAAAAATGGGTAAAATAACAATTTCAATATTCTAAGGGCTGTGAAACTATTTGGAAATAAGCCCTTTAATTATACAGTGGCTCTGACTGAACCTGTCTCTTGAAGTTAAGCATCATAAGAAAAAACTCTAAGACTACTCAGTAAATCAAGAAACTTCCTATCAGATTTTCTTCAACTCACACAGAAAATGTCATTAACAGGAAAAAAAGAGAAACATCTTTAAAAGTGCCCGCCCTCCTTGAAAAGGCTATAACTTTGAAGACTGTACAACCAGATTTATCTCTTCCCAATCTCAAGTTCAGTGGCATCACGTGGTAGGTTGACAATGGTCATAGTGGGAGTGTTTACACCATAGACATTGGCAAACTGTACAAATTGACCCCCACTGGTTTTAAATATTTCCCAGCAAGTCCCTAGTGCAAGTCCAGACAGGTGCCGAAGGGAGGCGCTGACATTCACTCAAGCTTTTACCGGCCTAGAATTAGAGCTGCTGTTTACCTTCAAACACCTGCATCTGACTGGGGAGGAATGCAGAGAGCAGTATCTGCAAGCAGAAAGGACACCTGATACAATAAAGGTCGTTTGCATATCTGTGTTAATCTGTGAAAGACAGGGTTCTTCTTAATATTATGAGTGACATTACAGAGAACTTGAAAGGGGCCATTTAGATATCAAGTATTAGTTGTCACTCAGTAGTCTTATAACCACTGTTACAATGGTATAGCCATAATGGTTTACAAAGAGCCTTAACAGTCGGGCTTTGATTTCAAAAGGGGGATTTTTCTCAAGTTGATTGAAGGAGATTGCTTTCCTCTGGCTTTGCTGTCAGAGGCAGAAAAGGATGAGTGTAGGAACGTGATAAGTGATGAGTAGCTTTGGAGGCAGGCCTTTGAGAACAGTGTTTTGTGTCCTAGTGAACATGTAAGTGAGCCACTGACTCCGTTCTCCTTTATCTTTCCTTTTCATTTCAAAATCTGAGTTAAGAAACTTCATTATCCGGGCAATTGATTGAATTCAAAGAGAATCCTGTCAGGTAAATGTAAAAAAAATTTTTTTTGCACTTAATTATTAAGATTTATAGGTGAAATAAAAGAGAAATGGATTTCTGCCCTTATTCTTAGCAGATTGTAGTATTTAAAATATTTATCCAATGCCTTGGGCAATGTTAAAAGTGTGTCTTAGTTGCATTCACATTTTACTGCTCCAGGATACACTCACAAGGCATACTTCCATGTCCAGGCCCTTGTTAGAGGATGAGCCTACTGCTTACAAACTGTACAGGTTCATGTATATTTTTACAGAGAGGCAAGTATCAGTTGAGTATATTTGTATGTTAGCCTCTCGTCTCTCATGAAACTATTTTTTTTTTTAAGAGGGCCAACTTTTAGACTTGTAAAAAGAACATTTATTTTGGGAAGTCCTTATTTTTCACTGAAAGAACAACAATGGTCACAATATCACATAAAGCTCATTCACTTCAATGCTGTCTCCTTAAATTGCCACTCGTAGTAGGGTTTCCTGGTGTAAAAGAGAGTGCAGGGCAAGGGCAGGGAACATGGACTGAGCTCTTACTGAGGGCCAGAGGCTCCCCTAAGCACTTGATGTGCTTTATCTCATTTAATCCTCCCACTAAATTTAGGAGATAAGCAGAGTCCTGATCCCAGCTTTTAGATAAGGAAACTGCAGCTAAGAAACTGGCTCAAGTCAGATTCTGAGAGGCAGAGGCAGGGCCAGGCCAGACAGTCTGCCACCCAAGGCTGTGCTTAACTCTCTTCCTATTTGGTCTCAGACTCCAGACAGTACAGAATGAGTGAAGGTTCCAGAATTTACCGCGCCCCCTGCCCCCTCCCCCCCACGTGATTCTGAAACCATTGTAGCATAACGTGAGGACTTCCTGGGAAAGAGTTCTCTGGGTCATTTAGGATTAAAATCCTAAAAAGAGCATTTTGAGTTGCAGGCATCATATGAGATGGGACAGCCCAAATCTGGAAACCTCAAGCTTTGTCCCCATATCACCGCTAGTAATTGATTTCTAGATCAATGCAACAAGTCTAGCAGGGTAACTGCATGATCCTTTTGGAGTTTCCAAGCTAGTGAGGACACGTGGGAGGATCACTCCCAACACAGGGCAGTCTGGCTGCCAGGGTCATGAGTGGTTTCACCACTCAGGCAGTGATTCCCAAGCGGTGTGCCACGGCAGACGCATGGGTGCGCCACCAGGATGTTTAAAACATGCAACACCTGACTACTTAGTCAGGAGCACTGACCTCTTTTCCCTTGTGGTTCTCAACCTTCTGGCCCTTTAATACAGTTCCTCATGTTGCGACCCAACCATAAAATTATTTTCGTTGCTACTTCATAACTGTAATACTGCTACTGTTATGAATCGTCATGTAAATATCTGATATGCAGGATGGTCTTAGGCGACCCCTGTGAAAGGGTCCTTCGATCGCCAAAGGGGTCGCGACCCAGAGGTTGAGAACCGCTGCCTTAGGTTGTCAAATAAAAAACGATGGATGACAACAGCCAAACACTACAACCAGCTGGTGTAAGTGAATCAGAATAACACCTGTTTATTTTTGTCAGCTCGGTGTGCCGCAGAACTTCAGGGCTTAGCTTATGTGCCATGGGATGGAAAAGGCTGAAAATCGGTGCCATAGGCCGTGGGTCTCTTCCTCTTTAAATAAACTGCTGGAGCCTCCGCTGCAGCCCACTCCCTGTGCTCCCCCAGGGCCTGGGCACGTGCACAGGCCTCCCTCTGTTACACTGAGCGGCAGTCACTTCAGTTCATATGCCCTGGCCTGTGTCGGGCCTTGTTCCTGAGTGCTTGGCATGACACCGGGTGGCTGGACCCTCAGAGACTTGAAGCTCCTGCCCAGGCTCTGTGAGAGCAGCTCTCCCCCGGAATGCTCAGGCCAGAGCTGAGCTCCGGACAGATCTGTGAACTGCGCCCCAACCGCTGGACTTTAACCATGAAGGTCTCAGCTATTCTGACATCTGGTTCTCAAGAGACAGGTCTGGAGGGCTGAGCTCAGGGCAGAGGGTAGAGGGCGGGATGCTCTGGAAAAGGGCTTGGGGTCTGGGTGAGCTCTATAAGCAGCGGGTGTAGCCATTGAAGACGCCGAGAAGGGGAGACACAGGAGGAAATGGGTGTTTGATCATGGCAGTGGAAATGAAAAGACCTCATCCCTGCGGGCATGTGGGAATGGAGCAAAGAGATGGCTTCTGACCCTCACACTGCAGAGAACACCGGAGCCTTTCTCCAGGCTCTGCAGCCATGACCTCCAATCAGACGTGATCGCGGCTGGCACTGCGGCCCATTCAGGGGGGTTGGGGTCAGGGAAGAGAACGAAAGCTGAGTTGTGTGTCAGAGTTTGCCAGGTCGCCAGAAACAGAGTTGTCTTGAACTCATCTCCCGTAGACTTGGAGCTTATTACATGGAAACACGAAGAAGGAAGGCAGACACTGCATCCTGCCACCATGAACCACTGCAGACAAGTCTCATGGGATAGGCGTGAAAACTGTTAGGGCTCCTCTAAAATTCTAGTAACTCGGCTGCTCTTGCCTTCTCCTCTACCGCCTGCGGGGCTCCCATGCACCCTGCCTCTGCTCTGATTCACAGCTACTGTTTGCACAAGGATTCCACTGCCCAGGGCTTCCGATGGCTGTCTTTCCCTCCTTCCTCTCTTTACATTCCCCACCTAACCTCTAGCCCCAGAGTCACTGCCCCCTTTTTTTAAAAAAATATGTATTCTATTGGTGTTTTTTTTACAGAGAGGAAGGGAGAGGATAATTAAAACCATCGATGAGAGAGAAACATCGATCAGCTGCCTCCTACACACCCCTTAATGGGGATGTGCCCACAACCAAGGTACATGCCCTTGACCGGAATCGAACCTGGGACCCTTCAGTCTGCAGGCCGATGCTCTATCCACCGAGCCAAACCGGTTAGGGTGAGTCACTGCCCTTTTGCTTTTACAGGATGGATGTGATCTATGTTAAGCTCTGCGGGCCATAAGGTCTCTGTTGGAAATATTCACCACCGCCATTGTAGCTCAAAGGTAGCCATAGACAGACAGCATGTACGCAGAAGTGTGGGGCTGTGTCCCAAGAAAACTTTATTTACGAATGCTGAAATGTGAATTTCATGTAAGTTTAAGGCATCACAGAATGATATCCTTCTTATATATTTTTTAATCATTTCAAAATGCAAAAATTATTCTTAGCTTGTGGGCCATATAAAAATTGATGGCGTGGTTGGTTATGGCCTGAGAGCTATAGTTTGGTCTATCCTTGGTTTAGATCCTTCTCTAATTAATATTACTATTTTCCTACAAAGAGGATATTTATTGGTTTAACCAGTAATCATGTTTAGGGTCTCGGGCTAGGAAGTTGAATTACTTGAATTTGGATTCCACATTCTAGCACTTACTGGCTGCTGAATAAACTAAAGAAAATTATTCAAATTTCCTGGGCTTCATTATTTTAATGTAAAACGAAGATAGGGTTATTGCCTAATTCTGTGGGTTGGTGCCTAAATCAGACAAGATACAATGGTGTGAAAGTGCTAGTTCAGTACTTGGCACATGGTAAACACTCTGTAATGTTGGCTGTGATGATGGTGATGATCTTCTGAGCTCTACAACAGGGCAACTTGTGTAGAGGAGAGAAGGATCTTAGCCTATTCTGTTCATTGCTATATGTTGAATGAATCTGAAGGTCCTTAGTTCTATCAACTGTGGGCAGGGTAGCAGAGACCCATGCAACAAAGGATAATGACTTAGATAGAAGGAATTCCAGGTTATTGCTCTCTCTCAGAAGGGGCCTGTGGGCAAGGCAAGTACTCAAGCCACCATGTTCTGGTCTATGACTGTGACTAATATTCATTCAGCATCCTATATAATAAAACCCTAATATGCTAAGTGTCTGAACATTCATTTGACCGTTGACCAGTCACTATGACGCACACTGACCACCAGGGGGCAGACGTTCCGACCAGTAGGTTAGCTTGCTTCTGGGGTCTGGCCGATGCAGACTGGGCTAGACGGGTCAGAAACGCCCTGGAACCCTCCTGCAGTCCCTCTCCGGTGCCGATTATGCACCAGTGGGGTCCCTTGGTCTGGCCTGTGCCCTCTCGCAATCCGGGACCCCTTGGGGGATGTTGGAGAGCCAGTTTCGGCCCGATCCCCAAAGGCCAGGCCAAGGGACCCCACTGGTGCACAAATCTGTGCACCAGGCCTCTAGTCTAATATAAGAAGGAAGAAAGAGGAGACACTTCAGAGGATGGAACCCAGGGAGGCATAGAAGAGGCAGAGTTGTTGACAATGAGATAAAGTAGTTGTTTTTGGAAGAGGAGACATAACAGTAAAACAGAAAGCTGCCCTAAGGGCTTTGTAGCTTTAAAATATTCTCATTGTAAAGTAAAACAGAGACACAGAAAAGATACAAATCAAATGCATGGCTCAATATTATCATATGGTGAACTCCACCCAGGTCAAAAAGTAGAGCCCTGTCAACCTGGTAGAAGCTCCTTCCATGTGACCTGTTCAAGTCATAATCCCTCCCTCCTGCCGTAAGTAACTATTAATCTGCCTTCTATAATAATCTCTTCCCTCCATTTTTATGGTTTTATCACCCTAATGTGCATTCCTAGACATTGTAGCTTAGTTTCGCCCATTAAAAATTTGATATGTCTTTTAAGACTCTTTTAATGTATAGGTTTCACCTAGATCCCTTTCATTTTCTCACATTTTGTTAAAGAACTGGGGCTGTTTAACCTGTAGAGTATCCCATAGTCTGCGTTTCGCTGATGTGATACCCTTGGTGCACTTCAACATGTTCCTCTGTTTTTTGAATTCCCTGCAAATTGGCAGCTGAATCCAGAAACTGGATCAGACCCAGGTTCGATCCCTTTGGCAAGACTAAAGGTGTCTTTATATACTTCAGTGTTCCTTCTAGTTTAGTCATCATTTCCATAATGGTTTTTGGCAAGGCTGTGTGAGGCACACAATGCCTGGTTCTCTCATTTTGGTGATCTTAGCAGCCGTTGATACTAAATGCCCCTATGTACTCATTCATGAAGGCTGCAAAAATAGTGGTATCCTAGTTTTACTATTTCCTTTCCACTTATTAGTGGGAATACTTATAAATTAGACACTTCTCTTCATCGACTATTTGGCTCCTCAGTAGATTCTTTCCCTTTACTGTTTTTCAAGTTATTGAATTAATTCCTTATCTTCTGAAGGTAACTAATACTTGCTTTAAAAAATATGGTTATGCTACTTAAAGGAACTCATGTGTTTAAACAAATTTATGGGTTTCGATCTATTGCAACGGTATCATCACGAAGTTCGATTTGTCCAGTCTTTGGCCAGTGTTGGTCCTTCAGTCCTTTTGACGTGGTCGTATTGGCCTTTAATAGCCTCTTTGCTACCTCCTATTGTAATATAAGATATTCCAGGTTCACTTTGTATATTTCTTGCTCCGGACTTGGAATTTCTCCCCAAATCCTAGTTTCTTTCATGTGAGAAACCATTTTCAAGGCCATAAACTGCTAAGTGATATTCCTTGCTATTAAGCTGATCATTGTTTCTAGTTCTTTTATTTTTTTCACTTCCATAACATTATCCATATTATTTATTTTTTAAATTAAACTATAGTTGACCATATACTTTAAAAATAATCTTTATTGTTGAAAGTTTTACAGATGTCTCCCTTTCCCCCCCATTAACACCCTTATCCCCACTTCCACCCCCTCCCCAGGCCTTCACCGCACTATTGTCTATGTCCATGGGTTATGCATATATGCATATAAGTTCTTTGGTTAATCTCTTCCTGTCCCCCTTCACAAAGCTAGGGAATACACACACACACACATACACACACACACACATACACGCATACATCTAATCATAAAAATGTTTTATAGCCGAAACCGGTTTGGCTCAGTGGATAGAGCGTCGGCCTGCAGACTGAAAGGTCCCGGGTTCGATTCCGGTCAAGGGCATGTACCTTGGTTGCGGGCACATCCCCAGTGGGAGGTGTGCAGGAGGCAGCTGATTGATGTTTCTCTCTCATCGATGTTTCTAACTCTCTATTTATCTCCCTTCCTCTCTGTAAAAAATTAATAAAAATATATTAAAAAATCTACACTAATAAAAGAGAAAAATGGTAATTGGCGTACGATGCTACCCTTTCATTGGCTAATCAGGGCTATATGCAGATTAACTGCCAACTAAGATGGCAGTTAACTGCCAACAAAGATGGCGGTTAATTTGCATATGTAGGCACAATGCAGGGAGGCGAAAGGGAAAGCAGGAAGAAGCTCCCTGCCACTGACAGTGATCGGAAACCCAGGGGGGAGCTAAGAGCTGGGGGGCAGGGCAAAGGCGGCCCTGCCCCCCAGCCATGATCAGAGAATCAGTCGCCTTTGCCGTCTTGGCCAGTGATAGCAGGAAGTAGGGGTGGAGCCAGTGATGGGAGCTGGGCATGGTCGAAGCTGGCAGTCCCGGGAGCTAGGGGTCCCTTGCCTGGGCCTAAAGTGGAGCCCACGATCGCTGGGCCGCTGCAGCTGCGGGTTCCCGCTGCCCGGGCCAGACGCCTCAGCCAGAGGCGTCCTGCAGGGGCAGGGGAGGAGCCCGCGCGATCGCGGCGCCCCCCGCTGCCACTGCAGGTCCCCACTGCCCAGGTCGGACACCTAGGCCAGAGGCGTTAGGCCTGGGCAGGGGCAGAGCGGGAGATCACGGGGAGCTGGGAGTCCCCTGCCCAGGCCTAATGCCTTGGCCAGAGGCGTTAGGCCTGGGCAGGGGCAGAGCCTGCAACTGCGGGGAGCTGGGGGCCCCTTGCCCAGGCCTGACACCTCTGCCGGAGGCCTCAGGCCTGGCCAAGGGGCCAATCCGGTGATTGGTGATCGGAGGGTGATGAGGGTCAACTCCTCTGGTTGAGGCATCAGGCCTGGGCGGGGGGCTGGGGGTCCCCTGCCCAGGCCTGATGCCTGGGCCAAAGGCATCAGGCCTGGGTGGGGGGCGGGGCCGGGGATTGGGGGGATATGATGGTCCCCTTACCTAGGCCTGAAGCCTGGGTCAGAGGCATCAGGCTTGGGCGGGGGGTGGAGCAAGCGATCAGAGGGAGATGGGGGTCCCCTGCCCAGGCATGATTCCTGGGCCAGAGGCCTCAGGCCTGGGCGGGGGTCAGAGCCAGTGATCGGGGGGAGATGGGGGTCCCCTGCCCAGGCCTAATGCCTCGGCCAGAGGCGTCAGGCCTGGGCAAGGGGCCGATCCTGTGATTGGAGTGTGATGGGGGTCAACGCCTGAGGGCTCCCAGTATGTGAGAGGGGGCAGGCTGGGCTGAGGGACACTCCCCCCCACACACACCCAGTGCATGAATTTCGTGCACCGGGCCCCTAGTGTTTTATAAATCCCTATTTATATTTTAATTGAAACTTCTATGTAAAGCCTCAATTACATCACTATCTCTTCCTTCTTTCATAGCTGCCTTTCTAATACTGTATTCCTCTTTCTTAATAGCTTGAATCTTAATTCTTAAGGACATAGGAAATAATAGAATTAGAAAATCCCATAATTTCACATCTGTTTTTAATCTCATCCCACACAAAAGTCTAAAAATAGGAATACAAATATCATTGCCAATATGATTACTGAAAACTTAAGCTTTCGGATCTGTTCGCCCCTCATTTTTTAATAGGCACATTGTATCTACATTGTCAGAGCGCGTAACATTGCCTAATGTGCTCTCTGCCTTTTAGCCCTCATTTCCTCTGATCTTTCCAGGTAAATATATATTTAATGCTCACCACCAGCCCTCCAGTTAATGTGTCTCCAGGCATAAGCTCATTCTCTCCACCAGATTCCTCAGGAAGGACTCCTGGGAGCAGTGCTCCTGGAGTTCTCGCGTGTTGATAACAGTTTAACTGTTCCCTTTATGCTTGAGAGTCAGTCTTGCTAGATATCAAATCCTTGGCTCGCACTTTCTTTCTCTGAATATTTTAAACATGTTACTCTCTTTTCTTCTGGCATAACGCATTGCTATAGAAATGTCTGACGATAATCGAATCTTCTTTCCCTTTTAAATCACGAGTTTCTTTCTGTTTGTTTTTTGCTAAGATGCTCCAGGATTCTTTTCTTTCTACTTGCAGCCCAGCAATTTCCTGAGCTCTGCCTGTCGGTGGTCATTCGGGTTCTCAGGAATGCAGTGTGCACTTCCATATGTGGTTTTAAACCGCCATTTCAGGGAAGTCTCCCTGCTTGCCATTTTTAGCACTGATTCTGTTTTCTTGTTTGGGTTTTCTTCTTCAGAAACTCCATTTGTTCGATTTCCTTCTCTTTCCTTCAATATTGATCAGTTTCTCTTGGATCTCTTTTATCTTTTTTCTTCTCTTTTCATTTTTGATGTTTAGAAATTCCTCTTTCTCTCTCTTGAGACACCACGTGTTGTGTGTATAAGCCTTGTTGCTCCTTCTGGCGCAGTCATTCCTAAAACGATATTTACCCGATTTTCAAATTCTTTCCTGCAGCCTGGCCCCCGGTTCTGCGATCCCCGATTCTGCCCCTCGCCGCACTGCGTGGTCGGCACCACGTTCCTAACGCCTCGCAGCGTGTTTTGACACGGGCGCTGCCGTTTGATCTTTTCGAGGACACATCTTCCCGGGGTGCTCTCATTGTCTGTCGGGATGTTAGGCCGCTGTTTGGTCTCTCCTTTCTCTCATCACGGTGTTGTATGGGATTTGACCTGGAGACTTTTCTGTTGTTCATTTCTACATGAAGTGAGTTTCCTTGAACTTGAAGAATGAGGCTGGCTTCCGGGGAGGGCTTCTAATTTCACAGAGCGCCCTGCTCTGCGGTGTTTCTGTAGTGGTCCCGGCAGGGTGGCTGGCTTTCTGAGGCCTCCCGGCTCTCTGTCCCTCCTCCCTTTGCTCTGGACTTTCCCTGGCCTTCATCGCTGTGGTCCGCATCCGGCTCACTGGTGATTCCACTTTTTCTACTCTGCAGGGGCTCGGGGTTCTAGGCCCCACTCCCATGGATTCTAGGGCTTTGGTGGCCCTTCCTTCATTAAAATGTAAAGAATTAGCCCTGGCTGGTGTTGCTAAGTGGTTAGAGCTTTGGCAAACAGTTGATGTGTCTGTCTCACGTCGATGTTTCTCAAGCCCTCTCTCTCCTCTTCCCTCCCTCTCTGCCACTCTCTCTCTGAAGAGCAATGGAAAAACATCCTTAGGTGAGAATTAACATTCTTTTTAAAAGTAAAGAATAATATTTTATAACTGCGTTGATATTAAGATGAAGATATTAAACTATTTTCTTTGACCTAAAAGTGCATTCGTTTCCTCTGATTTTCAACAAAATTTAAACATGTTGTGGGTCCCCAGTAAGACAGTGGGCCCCGTGCCTGGTGGGTAACTTGGCCGTGGGAGGCTCCTGTCCCTGGTGGAGGGCCGGTGGGGAGGTGGGGGGGCGTCATTCTGAGCACAATGGTGGAGAGACTGCCCACCTTCCCAGCCTTTGTGAGTCCCTTCCGCTCACTCGGTACTGGACTGGGCAAACCCTCCCGGTTCCAGCTGCCTGAACCTGCCCACCCGCTTCCCAGTGAGCGCAGCTGGCGCACGTTCTGGGTCTCTTCAGACGCAGCCCCGTCCTTCGCTCTGGCCCCTCCTGCAGACGCTGCTACCATGCACCCGCTTGCGATCAGTGTGTGGAGAAACCGACCATCCGGCCCTGTGCAATGTTCTCCTGGGGTTTGGGTTCTGCCGTCTAGTTTTCTGTCTGCTTTCTAAAAAAATTTTTTTTACTGATTTCAGAGAGGAAGGGAGAGGGAGAGAGAGATAGAAACATCAATGATGCGAGAATCGTTGATCAGCTGCCGCTGCACACCCTATACTGGGGATAGAGCCTGCAAGCAGCCCAGGCATGTGTCCTGACCAGGAATCAAACAGTGACCTCCTGGTTCCTAGGTCCACTCTCAGCCACTGAGCTATGTGGGAAGGCTGTTCTGTCTGCTTTTGTGTGTGGATTTGCAGAGACGGAAGACACATTGTTGCTGCTGTCTTCTTCCCTTCTCAGTGCTGTCAACACACTTCCCATTCCAGAGTTCAGGATGACCGCCTCACTTGCCCAATAAATCCCTACGGCTCTCCAATATGCCCTCCTTTCTAACATTCCAGCCATAAAGGACTGATCAGGAGATAACTATCAGCCTCTAAAATCCCAGTACCTTTGAAATGACGATGGGAGTGAGCAGCTATTCATACACTGGAGTGAATTGTTCAGAGAGCTTCACTTTCCTAATCCGTGCAGATGAGGGTGAGGAGAAGAAGAGAGATCACTGTGAAGTTGGGATACTTGGGCAGAGATCCGGCTTCTCATACCCAGCGGACACGGGGTGCGGGTTCTTAGGTAGGCGTAGGGGAACCAGAAACACGATACACTTTGAGTTTTGCCTGTCAACAAGCAACCCTGCGAGTGTCCTACACACTTGAGAACCTTACATAGACCAGAATGCTTCTACTTTAACCTTGAGTCGTTGTGAATTATTAGTAAATATTTTGTACTGACTGGTTTGCATTTCCACCCTGGGGGGTTGCCTAAAGCAACCAGCGGGCAGAAAAATATCAGTCACAGAGGCCAGCTTACTCCTCATGTTCTCGTGCCTCCTCAAAAAATGCAGCCATCTATTGAATTCTACCAACGGCCAGCCCAATGGTTGATGCGGAACTCTAAACCAGCTACAGCCTGTCTTTAAAGGACAAAATTGAGCCTGGACAGGTTATTTCAGGAACAAATGTGTGTTGATGATTTACCTACTGTCTCCAGGCCTCAAGTTCATTTTTCATGCTCTTCTCTGTGATGCTAAGTCTGGAAGCCTAAAAAACTACACTTCCCACACTCCTTTGCATGTGGCTTCCTTTAAAGTTCTGCAAATAGTAGACAATTAGAAGACTGGAGGAAGGAAAGCAACCTTTCTGTTCCCAGATCATGTGATACCCCAAATGGCAAGCTGGGACTCTCATTGGGGGTTCTTGTCCTATGAAGTTTGAAGAATAAGATTCGCAAACTAAAAGATTTTAAGTAAAAATTAGAAGTTTATTACAGTGTATACAAACTCCCCCTGAGGAGGGGGACCCCAAAATGGGAGAGTCCCCCTGCCCTCTAAATTGGGAAAAAACTTAGTCCAGTGGGTCTCTTTGTCTATGGGTTTATAAATGCTGGCCACTTCTTTGTCTTGTATATGTTACTTTCTAATGGATCCTTTCTCATTTTATGTCCCCCATGCTTTCCGCATCGGCCACTTTCCCTCTTTTCCCTGCATGGTATCAGTTTCAAAGTTTCAAAGCTCACCTGGTGCCCCCTCTTCTTCTGCCCCTTACCTCATAACATTCTTATAAACAAGATGGCAGCTTGGTGCTATCTCTGCCCGTCATGTATGCATTCCTCTCCCATGGAACCCCCTTTTCCTAAAACTGCCTCTCCTGTCTCTAAACTCCTTTCCATGAACCTCCAGGAGAAGAGAAAGCCAAGGCTCCCACCTACAGCTTCCTCTGGTGCTGCCAGCACCAGCTACACCTGCCCGTGGGAGGTGCCACCCTGCCCTTAGCTGGCCAAACCACATTGCACTGGTTGACTGCAGAGGTTTGAGCACCACGTACGCACGTCTCTCCCTCCTTTCAGCTCTGAGGGTGCAGGAACCTCAGCTGCTGGCTTCAGGCCCCCAGCCTAGGACTGCACGCTACTTACTGCGGTTTCTGTGACCTGGGCGACCTCAGCGCTAGGGCTTGCGTTTCTTCCTAGTGATGACTGACATGTAGGTCATCTCAGCACCCCTCGGCTGGCTCTTTCCCCGTCCAGCTATCTGCTAGTCTGACGCTTCTTTACTACTAAGCACGGTGCGCCTCGCTTTATGGTGCTTCACAGAGGTGGTGTTTCTTACAAACTGAAGGCAGGACCCTCCACCAGCAAAAGATTCTGAATTGCTCTATTGTGATCCTTGTTATATTGCTGTGGTCTGGAACCGAACCTGTAATGTCTCTAGGGGTTGTCTGTACCTACTGTAGTTTCTTTTCTTATTTTTTTTGTTTTCATGACTGGTTATTTGAACTTGTTTTGCAAGATCTACTGGGTTTTCAGCTGCTGTTCTCAAATTGGTGAGCTGTACTTTTCATGTTGGCTGCAAGGGAGGGCTCAGGCCTTTCCTTTTATTGAGTGGGAATTATGTTCTTCAGAAACTTGGACAACTGGCAGTTGCTTAATGAGAGCCTGAAGTGCATATATCTGAATACTAAAATTGTTATTACACAGGGAAATTGCAACTTTATAACCCAATATTGTTAAAGCATCTAGTATACTCCAACCTTATGCTGAGAAAATTAGATTTAGGAGAAGAATGTTATTTCAGAAGTAGGACACAGGGATTAGAAGATAGATAGCTAAGAAGGAAGTTTAAATGAATTTTTATTATTTCTCTACATAACACAGAAAGGGTACTTAATAGTAAAATTATGATTGATTTTATGGCAGATAATAAATAGCTATTCTACATATTCATATTGGGATGGCCCATACTTCATTTCCACCACTGAATGTGGAATAGAGCTGGATAGCAACGAATTCCTTGTAGTAAAATCAGCTAATAAGAAATAACGGGGAATCTCACTCTCTGGATACATACACATGCTAAATATTTATACATATATACACTAATTTTATATATAATTTATGATAAATATATATGTGTATATATATGTACATACACACACATTATATATATATATATATATATATATATATATATATACTGCATATACATACTGAATACATATACTGAAAATATATATACTGAGGAAAAAACCACATAATATATATTTTCTTGTCTGCCTAGGATGAGTTACTGCAGTCCTGCCAAGGGTATGGTGTGACCTGCTAACCTCTGTATGGCTCTCTCAGGTTTTCGAGCTGTCTGTCCAGGAATTTATGATCCTTTTACTTTATTCACCCTTAGCTTCCTTTCTTTCTTTTTTTTTTTGTGAAAAGCCTACCCAGGGATCTTTTTTTAGTTGGAGAGGCTGCTAATTGATTTTAAAAATACATTTTGTCCCTGGTCACTAATTGACTGATGGAACAGCTGTTGGTCTGACAAAATCCAGGCTGGAGAGCAGTTCCCACCATGGGGTGGTCTGCTGCGGCCCATTACTGCTTTGCTCTGCCCTGCAAAGCACGCCCTCCCGCCTCCCAGCGTCCGGGGCCTGCTCTTTAAACACATTTCTTCACCGTCTTTAACATGATGTCACCTTGGGCGTTCATTAGGTAAAGGTTTATCAACATTTGCTATTAATGAAAAAGTTAAAGTTGGTTACCATTGAGCAGTTCTAAGAGCTTAAAAGCATGAGCCTGATTGTCAAATACATAATGAACATTCAGATAATGAACATTTTGAAGTCTAATGAGACGTCAGTTTTTTAATAATAAAAATGATTTTTTTTTTGTTTTAGAGCAGAATCACATTTACTGAGTCAATATTACCTTTACAAATATGACAGCATATTTAAATTGCTAAACTTTACTACGAAGTAATATACTCTTTTCCTCAAAATAGTTATAACTAACACTACATAGTATTGATTTATATTTGGTAGCATTGGCAAAAATTCTAAATAATTAGTGTGGCACTAGATAAACAGATAAACTTAATACTGATCAATGAAAATGAAACCTCACATAGAGTACTATCAAACTGAAGGGTACAATGACAAATTAAGCAAAATTTATTTGTATTATAAACATCATGGAATGAACTAAAACCAGGACCCCGGCATCCTGAAGAGACCGAGTGAGGACATACATATTTTAGTAGCCATAGAGGGAAGAAGCAGAAACATTTTGTCTCGTAGGGTGAGAAAGAGAGTCTGGTAGTTTTTAAAAAGTCAATAAAGCCTCAATAGGCATTAATTAGTCTCCTGCAAATAATTGTGACTAGCAGGGGGCCCAGGTCAATGTTAGTGTATTAGTTGACTGTTAGTTGCTTTTCAGTCCCTGCGGTTCTAGCTATGCAGATTCATGTTGGGGTCACCCAGGTTCTTCTATGGAAGTCTATTTTTCTCTGACCTTTTTCATGCTGCCTAGGTAAGCTGGGACTGGACTGGGGGTCAGGACTCGTGTACTCTATAGCCATGTCCTATAACCTTCACTAAGTTAACTCATATCTCTGTGCCTTAGCTGACCTGTTTGCAAAAGTATTTCTTGCTCTCTCTTCCTACATTAAAGATTGGTGGCTTTAGTTTTTTCTCCAGTCAGTACACTGTCGTTCAAACGTATTCCTGCCGGGAAGTCCCATGTGTAACTACATCAACACCCAGAAGTGGAGTTTCTCCGTTAAAGGGATGTGGGGACGGGGGTGTGGGAGTGGGGGGTGGGGGGTGGGAGAGAGCTGAGTTTCCTAAACACTCCGTCTCCCTGTCTCTGTCTTCCTGCCCCTTGGTAGCCCTTGGGGAACCTGAAAAAACTCCTTTGAAAACCATTAGGCCATATGGTCTACATGTTCCCTTCCAACCATAAGACAGTTTTGTCCTGGCCAGTTTAGCTCTGTGGTTAGAGTGCCAGCCCAGGGACTGAGGGGTCGTGGGTTCGATTTCCAGTCAAGGGCATGTACCTGGGTTGAAGATTTGATCCCCCGCCTAGATCGGGGCACATGCAGGAGGCAACCAATAGATGTGTGTCTCTTACATCAATCTTTCTCTCTCTCTCCTTCCCTTCCACTCTCTCTAAAAATCAACGGGAATAAAATATCCACAGGTGAGAATTAACAACAACAAAATACACAGTTTTCACCAAATATCTATGATTTGGAAAACCCTATGCTTATGTTCATAGCCATAACAAAAATCATTTATAAATGTGAGGTTTAAAGTATTCAATATCAACCCATCACAGGAAAGTTCACTGTATGTTTTTGCCTGGATTCACTGGAGTAACATTATTGTAGCGATGTGTATGGACACATATACCTTCAGGTATGTGTCTATACCTACAGGGAAGGTGCTCACAAGATCATATGGAACGGTTCGGAATCTGACAATGCTATTCAATTACGTTCCGTTCACTGAGCATTTATCGGGCACCCACTGTGCAGCAGCCGCTGTGCAAAACTTACAAGGCTCCCAAGGGTTACCGAGATGAATGACAGACTCTTTCCTCAATTTATTTTTGAAGCCTTCCCCGCCTGAGATTTTAACTTTTTAATACATTTGAAGTCTAAAAAGTGTAAGGTGCCTTGGGAAAAATTGGCCTGAAGCACAGAGAATGCATAAATAAAAATAAAAAAAAATGAATGTCATTGAACAGGTCAGGCATCTTGTGGCCACGTATGGGAAATGTGGACCAGGGGTCAAGTGGAACTGGCCCTGAATGGAGAGCTGCTTTGTTCTCTTGTTTATTAGCGTTGACCCATCTATACTAATGGATTTAGCAAGAAAGGAAGTAAGTGGGGGTCGGGAAGTGGAGTCACTCAATCTCAGACTTCCGCCCTTCATGAATATTAATGCTGTCTTCAACCAGCACCTATTGGCAGGACACAGCCTGAAGGCTGAGTACACACAGAATAGCTCTGCTGCCCCTTATCACATGTTCATTGACAAGCCCCCGATGGGCTCATATTGCATCATGTGCCTTCAGTTTTATCCAATGAAGAGGAATTTCCCTTCTCTCAAAGTCCCAGTCACGACTTTGTGTGTTCCCCCAAGAGGTGTATTTTCTTTTTCAATTAATTTTTAGAGAGAGAAAGGGAGAGAGAGAGAGAGAGAGAGAGAGAGAGAGAGAGAGAGAGAAGAAGAAGAAGAAGAAGAAGAAGAAGAAGAAGAAGAAGAAGAAGAAGAAGAAGAAGAAGAAGGGAGAAAGAGAGAGGGATATCAATGTGAGAGAGAAACACTGATCTGTTGCTTCCCACACGAGCCCAGACTGGGATCGAACTTGCAACCTAGGTATGTGCCCTGACCAGGAATTTCCCCATCACCTTTTGGGATACAAATGACACTCCAACCTCTGAGCCACCCAGCCATGGCACAAGGTGTATTTTAATTTCTAGAAAACTTGACCATTTATTAAACCACAATGACCCTGAATGAAAACAGGCTTAGCTTATAGGAATTAACGTATTTTGTAAGTAAGCATAAAATAGGCATTTCTTTTCATCAGTGCATTTTCATTTGGACCCTTGAATATAATCATGGGACCACAGTCCTGTGGCCCATGACACTGGGGAGCCGTGGACACGAGGACGTGCAGACTGTGATCAGCTGAGAGGAGGGCCTGTGACTGTGTCTATGGCCAGTTTGCAATTCTGTTCGGAATTACTTTGAGAAACACAAGCTGAAAGGGGAAAAAGGGGATATATTTCTTCCTTGGACCAAATACACTTTGGTAGAACTCAAAGTATTTACTTCCAATGCTAGAATAATCTTAGAAGTAAAGAATCAAGGCCCACACAGGTCACAGGACTTGTCCAAAGATATTCAATGAGTCATTAACAAAGCTGGTACCTTCCAGGCCTCTGCCTCCGGTGTGGTCTTCTTTATATTCAAAAGATTTTTAAAAAATTCCCCAGAGAAATAAGCTGTGACTTAGAGATCCATTTGATCTCGGTGACTGCTGAAACCCAGACCAAAACCACACCGAGCAATACGAAGGCTTTAGCAACTACAACGTAATTCTAGTGCAGCTTACTGATGCATTTTACCTTCAGTATTCCAAAGCAAACTCAAACACAGTGGATGCCAGAATAAAGGAAAAAGAATGAGAGAGAGAGAGAGAGAGAGAGAGAGAAAGAGAGAGAGAGAGAGAGAGAGAGAGAGAGAGAGAGAGATTGAGAGAGAGAGAGAAAGGAAGAAAGAGAAAAACTGAGAGAAAACACCTTCCTAGAAAAAGCCCATAAAAAAATTGGAAAGAAAGCTAATAGTATATTTCAGATCTCCCCCCCCTCCCCCACCTCTTCCCGCCATTGCTTGCTCTCCTGTTTTCCTTGCAATACTAAAGGGCATGTGCTGATGGCAGGTAGACACATGTGTTAAGAAGACATGTGGAAGGTAGCACATTTTTCTTTCCCTTTTCTCTTTTCTCACATGAAGAGTTTTTTAGAAGGTGCAATGTTAATTCTTAATCACGGTGTCTTCCCCAGCGCCCTGCAGGATGGGGGCTGTGCGGGGGGTGGGGGGGTGTTGCTTTGTGCGGGTGTCTGGGAGATGCCCGGTCTGGGCCTCTCACAGTCCAATGTGACTCCAGACAGGGCTTTTCTGGGAGGCCTGACCCAGGGTCCGGCCAGTTGCTGGGAGGCAAACGAGAGTTCTTGCTCTAAGTCCCACTTTGATAGCCGAATGCTTACATCTACATGTTTCCTGAGAAATAAGCAGAACCCCTTAACTTTTAATGCCAACCTGCTTCGGGGGAAGAGCAATGATTCCTGTCCCACCACTGCTATTAAAATGTACAGGCTATCCTTTAGCTTCCACGTTTCCACGCCCAGTAATTCCTCCACGTTAAAGAGAGAAGCAGGCTAAGTGTGGCAGAGGTTAAAAAGGGCTGGCGGATGATTTTCAACACGCATATTTCCTTTCACTGTGGGGATAAAAGCAGCAAAGCATAGCAAGAGAGATGGTTTTTAATACTGAGGAGGAAAATGCAATATATACGTACAAACTAGATGCTTCACGTGAATTAGTATTTACATGTCTCGTAAGCTCAAGTAATGTATGTTTTTCATTATTTTAGTAAAATTAAAGAACGGGCACTCAGCTATCTTTAAAATTTCATATCGCTCCCGCTCGGTGAGGCACGCCACGTCACCTTGCTGTCATCAATTCCCACGCGAGGGCTGCACGAACACTAAACGCTGCTGTAATATTTTTCTTTTAAATGTGAATTGAAGGGAAAATACTAATCGGTGGTAACATTTTTATGTGAGCCATTATTAGAACTTACTGATGAGAAAGCTGACATGCTACTTCCTGGGGCTTTCATATGCTATGTGCTTTTCTACATTACAGGCGTTCCTTGCAGAAGGTGGGAGGTTTTTTGCCATCTCCTGTGATTTATGGGCCTGCCGCTGGTGACTGGCTGTGGGAGCACTCTGGCTTTTGTGACTCGCGGGGAGGAAGGACGTGTGAGAAGTTGAGGAGGCCCAATTAGAGAGAGGCCCTGGGAAACATGTAAAAAAAACCATCCTGCTGAGTGGCAGGCATATTTGCTGGATGACAAATGTCTGGAGTTCTCAGATTCACAAAACGAGCGCTCCCCTGGCCTCGGCCCCCTTTGCCATGTAGGTGCCTAGGCCGGGCAAGGGGACCACCTGGAAGGGGTGCTGCCCGCACAGAGGGAGGCGGCTCCCTCCTCTTCCTCTCCCGGGGCTGCAACCAGCGTTGGGGTAACAGGGCTGGGCAGTTGTCGTAGGAGCCGCGTCCCCAGCAGCCCCCGCGAGCTAGCATCTGGGACGTTTCTGTGCATTTTGTCAGATGGGTAAGAGGCCGCTAGGCTTTCTGTGAACGTCTGAGCTCCCAGGCTTGTATCTGACGCTCAGTTTTAACTGAGGGGTTTATGCCATTTTGCCACCTTGCGAGGTACGTTGGACATAACTGCCTGGTGATGAATAGAGGGATGATTTCTCACTGTGGGTCCACATAAATCTGACCGGTCTACGGCCCTCTTCAGCAATCACGAGCGAGAGGAGAAATTCTTCACTCGTTTTCCTTGTGAGAAATTAAATATGATCTTCACATTGTTAGCGAGACTATATTCTCCTACTTATCAGGAAATCGCTTCATTGGAGTTGTCACCTTCAAGGGCATTAATTGGATTTCAGGTGCAAAAAACAAGGTTTAATAAGGAGAAATACAGACATCGTGCAGCTTTCATTATCCTAAAAGAGGCATCGTATTTCAGCCCGTTAATGGGAGTGAAGTAAAGCGTCATGAGAAAGAAATCTGTGTGTGAAAGCTGCGGATGTCCACAGGCACCTTCCTGACAACAGCCTAATGAACACCATCTCCAAAAATCTCATCTGCAGGCAAAGCGGGGTTGTTAGTGTGATTAGTAAAACAATTGCCACCTTCTGGTGCAAAGCGATGTCAACAGCGAACAATCCAGGGATGCCCTTTGCTTTGTTCCGTCCAGCACGCAAAGCCACCGTGAAATAGGATCGGACGGGCCCTTTCATTCCCTCTGAGAATTAATTCTCTAACTTCAGTGGAGAGGAGGCCGCGTGCTCTCCCCCCAGCCAGCCGCTAGACACGAGTCTGCGGGAGGCCATACTTTCTTCTCCCTCGTTTCCAGTGTGTGCATGGATGTGTTACCAAGTATTATGGCGATTCATCTGTTCTTTCCACAGAGTTCCACCAGAAAAGAAAACAAGGCTAGAATTTTCCCAAAGGCTTGATGACTGAAAAATTACAATTCTACATCTAAACTGTTTATGAAGAGCTGAATGGAAGGTCACCTTTCTTCAGGTGCACACCAGTCTCCAGCTGCTCCGTGAGGGGGCTGAGCTCCATCCTGGGTTAACTGGGAGTTTCCCCAGAAAGGGCCATACACATGGAATTGGTGGCAAACTTCAGTTACAAAGTGTTTCTGCTCTCCCCAACAAAGTCAAGCTCGTAGCCGTACAAGAAAGAAATGCTATATATACTCAGCTATCAAATACCCTCCGCTGTGCATTACACATATTTTGAAAATAACAATTCTACAGCATGGTACCTTGCATTGAAGAATTTACTAATCTTAAATGAATTGCAAGTAGAAAAAAGGAATATGAATTGTGTAAATGTCCGTCTTCTGCATCTCACAAAATTATCCTCTGTGTCAAATCTGTGAATGATGCCTTTAGTTTTTAAAATTCCGCACATTTTCTACTTCTTGAGCTTCTAAAGTTGATAAAGCAAACACAAGACTAAAAACAATATAATCAAAGATTAGGTGATCAATAACACATTTCTTCTCCATTAGATTATTTCTTCCCTGTACAAAATTCCTGTTTGATTTTTCAGTTAGTCCAAATGCCAGAATGATAGATATGAGAGAGTAACCGACTAACTAGGGAAATCTCTGCCTAATAATATTCAGTATAAAGATTCAGAAGGATGCTTCCTGATGGATTAAACTTTCCCCTTCTCTGCCTCATTAGGGTCCTCCCAATGTGATCCAATCCAAACCTATTACTTAATATACATCTAACAGTAAAACTGCATAAATGTTCACTAGTACAATAGATGCTAAATGAGCAGTTTCAGATAATTTAATTAAGTTGTAGGTTCTTCTAATATAATTGTATAAGTATGTGAACTTTTAACTTGTGTTAACTCAATTTCCTTATGCTTTCATTTACCATTTGTTGGGGACATTACAGTGATTAGCCAAAGTCCTTCCAGCTCCTAATGTTCTCCATAAATTTTGATTTAAATTGACTGTCACTTTCTCACTATAATAAAGTAGATATTTGACATCTCAAAAAAAAAAAAAAAAGGAACTGGTCTAGTATATTACGTTGTCAAGAAGTGGAACTTTTTTTCTCTATCATACAAAATCCACATAAAATTTACCTTAATAAAAGGCCATTAAGATTAGTCAGAATGAAGTGGGTGGAATACTACATATTCATAGACATGTTTATACTTTAGAATGTTTTGAAAAAAAAATAGGCTCCTATGTACCCTTGGTATTGAAAATGCACATGATATCATGTTCCCACCTAATTGTGAATTGGGTGGCTCTCGATATCTACCTGGTGAGTTTGTCCGGATTCAGGAACCAAGGTAGTAAGATAGGAAAGTCACTCAGCGGAGGTCAAAGATAAGAGTTGGCCAAATGGGTAACCCACAACGATCTTAGCTCAGGTAAACTAAAGTAAATAACAAATTATGCCACTGTGCTCTGAAACTTTTCAAGGAATCTATTTATTTTGAGCCCAGCTTTTGAAAAAGTCAAATTATGTTCTCACAAAGATATATTTACCCCAAACTCTCTTTAATTCCAACAAAGTGACTCAGTCGATAAGGTTTCATTATCGCCAATTACTGTCCCTGATTTTATCTGGACATTCCAAAAATAGAGGCCTGAGTTGCGTGTCTGGAGTGACCTGAAAAATGCAGGAACGGTAACAGATCTGGTTTTCAGGGTCAGTGCTGGACTCTCTGCACCGGATGGATGAGAGACTGTGGGTAGCCAGAACTACTTGAAAGTGTCAGGAAGGCTGGGAGTAATTGTATGTAAGGGCCAAGGAATGTCAGCCCCTCTGGCTAAATGTTTCCCATAAATGACTGCTTTTGCAGTGTGTTTGGCAAGAGTCTTCACAAGCGATGGCCTTTTTAAAGCACTTTCTATGTACAATGCAACCCTCCACTGTAGAACCTTCCTGGCACCTATTCAAGGGGAATATTACTTTAAGTAATAGTAAAATTAACTGAAGTTTATTGGGCATTTACTGTACGCTAAGCAATTTATCAGCGTGCTTTTCATTGATTCATGCAATGACTCTTGAGTTCGCAACTATGAGGACCCTGTTTTATACACAGGATACCTGAGGCCCAGTGAGATGAATTAAATTACCGAAGGTGGCAAGCAAGGCAGCCCGATTTTAGAGACGATGTTCTTAGCCAGTCCATTAAAGTAGCCTCATGGCAGCCTCACTGGATGGCACTATAGTGAGACTCTCATACATATTTATGAATATTCAATGGATATTCATGTGTACGAACACTGAATGCTATATCTTAAGGTAAACGTTTTCTTGTAACATACGTAGTGCACGATTGTAAAACAAGTTAGACAACGTAGATAATCCAAATGAAGGAAATAAAAATTGTTACTAATTTCACTACCTAGAGATGACTGCTTTGGGGATTTTCCAAGTAGTCTTTTATACCTGTCTTAAAAATAAGAATTTAATTAGCCTGAGCATGTTCTTTATAACTTTTGATTGAATAATCTATCGGGAACATCTTCCAATGTCTTGAGATATATCGCCATGGCATCTCTTACAGTACGTGCTCGACTATTTTGATTTTGAGAGAAGTCAAGGGGCCACCTTTGACAGCACCGAGCCTCCACCTGAACCTCACGTGCGGTCTCAGCTGGAACTCTCTTTGTTTCTGGAGTTTTAAAGTGGGGAGAGGGGACCAGGGTATTACAAGAACCCGTGCAGCACGCTCACGCACAGAGACTCCCTGTTCAGCTACATATGTTTTTCACCCTCAGTATCTCTGCATTGTAGGGACAAGCCAACATTTTACACGTAAGGTTTTGTAAGTGAGTACTCCTAGGTAAAAGGATAAAATAATTGCTAACCACGGAGTAGGGTGAAGCCTTGGGGACGGGGCTAACGGATGCCTGACCTTTACAAGAGAGCCATGGTCATTCTGTTGCCTTCCTCCCTGACTATGCCCGAGGGTAAAGGGTGGAAGTGACATCTTTACTGAGGCCTCCCTGGTCACATGCAATCAGATTGACTGAAAGCTCTCAGAGACCTGAGCAGCAGTCTCCTAGTGGGCAGCACCCGCTGGCCAGAGACATGACTGATGAGGAGTCAATGCTACACCATTACCAGACAACTGTCTCAACATCTCATGGAAAACTGCAGTGAGTTAAGGTGGGTTTTGAATTATGTATTAAACGGAGCTTCCAAATATAGCTTTGGTTGAGTACTGCAGCGAACTGTCTCTGCAACATCCATGGGCACAAACCATCGCTCTCCTTCTCTCATTTGCTGGCCTGGTTGTCACTTCCTATTAGGTTTCACTCTTGACTGTGGCATGCCAGCACCCAGCACTGAACCTTCACTCCTAACCAACCCTCCACCCCCTGGCTCTTCAGTCTTTGTCTTGAGCCACAAAAGCTGCCAAGATCTCCCTTTTCTTCAGAGCACATGAACTCTGTCTGCAATTCTGATGAAATTGCAAATGGTACACATTGTCCAGGGGGGAACAGTTAGCCCTGTCAACCCTCCTCGGGTATGGAAGCCCTAGTTATAGTCTCACTAATCCCTAATGGAGGCTCTGCTGCTCACTGCACTCTTCAGATTCATCAAGGCCAGTGTCCGAAAGACTCCCGGGGACTTAGCTGCGGGTGCCAAGAGGAGTTCTTGGTACCTGAATTTCTTTTTAAACTCTACGCTCCCTCCAGCACAAGGTCCCATTCCTCCCAGCCCCCACCCTTTATTCCATTCAGTTCTATAACCAATAAGATCAACCAAGTCCTGTTAAAGCTGCCTCCTAAATACTGACAAAGTCGATTTCTCTCTCTCCATTTCCACGGCTACTCTTCATGGAGCTCAGGCCACACCCATCTATTACTTGGACACCTGCAATCACATAGCAACTTGTCTCTGCACGTTGACGTTGTTCCTCCTCAACACAGTTATCCATGATAATCAGAGTGATTTTTTTAATAAAAATTTATCTTTATTGTTGAAAATATTAGATACGCCCTCTTTTTTCCCCCATTGACCCCCTCACTCATCACACCCCTCCCAGGCCTTCACCACACTATTGTCTGTGTCCATGGGTTATGAATATACGCATATAAGTTCTTTGGTTAATCTCTTCCCAACCCCTAATCCTTCTTTCCCTCAATGAGCAAAATGAACTGATGAACAAAATAGATCCAGAAACATAGAAGCATGGAACAGAGTGATCTTTTTTAAAAATGTAATGAGGTCATGCTGAAATCTTTATGTGACCTAGGAGAAGGATATTCACACATCCCAATTTGCTAAATTGTACCAGTTTTTGCTTGTTGTAATAATTATTAAGGCCTCATTCACTCTCAAGAGTATTCTGCTGCAGAGAACAAATTATATGGTCATATTGCCTTTGAGGCCTGACCTCACTGGCCTCTCTCCACCTCTGTTGTTGGACATTTCTGAGTGAGAGCTACACTGATCTATATGTCCTGGGATGGACCATGTTCCCTTCCACCCAGGGTTCACGCTGTTCCCTCTTTCAGGAACAGTTTTCAAATCCTCTTTCCCTTCTAATATCTACTCATTATTCTGATCCTACCAGAAAAAAAAGACAGGAACTTCTTTCTGTTTAGATCACCACTGTGTTAAACAGTGCCTGACACATAATAGGCACTGAGTAAATAATGGCTGAGTAAGTTAATCTCAGGCTACTTCCTCAAGGAAAACCTGTCTTTCCTTCTCCCCCAGGCTTTGTTGGATTTCTGTATGAAATGTTTTAAAACCATGCACTTCCTTTCAGAACATGTATCTCAGTTTGTGACCATACAATCATTCTTTCAGTAGACATGGACTTGGAGGGGAGCAAGGATCCTTTCCGTTGGGCCTACTTTTCTGTGTGTATCCTGTCCCACACTAATCTAAAAACATGTGTTGAATGAATAAATGAATAAACATTATGACAACAGCATTCTAGTAGGCATTTTAACAGTTCTTAGAAAAATTACATATTGTCTTATTCTCTAGAACTTATAATGTAATCGAGGGAGGAAAAAGACAAAAATACACAAGTAGGTGGCAGTGCAAGATGATGATTGACTCAAGACCCTAGAAATGATATAGATCAACCCTAACTCATCGGAGCAGCACTGAGTGATGATCACAGTGATAGTGATCATGACAATCACATGAGGTGTCTGTATAGCAAGTAGTCGTACAAGTTCAAAAGTGAAAAATCCTGCTGTGTCCCTGAGTGTCAAGTAAAGAAGCAAAGAAGAAGCAAAAGTTGAATTTCGTTTTGAGAAAAATTCATTCTCTAACAAATGCTTCTTAAGTATTTTTATACAACAAGACCCGGTCCTTGCCCATGTAGATTAGGGGTTGGCAAAGCTGGCCTCCTTTCTTTTGTAAATAAAGATTTCTCAGATATAGCCACACCCATTTATTTACACCTTGTTGATTTTCACACCATAACATGAGAACTGAGTAATTGCAACAGAGATCATATGGAGAATATTGACTATCTGGCCCTTTACAGAGGAGGTTTGGTAGCTGCCAAATTAAATTCTCAGGGTTGAGTCGGGGAGACGGCTGTAGAACACCTACAACTGTGTGAGATCTGGGCTGAGAAGAGGCATGTCAGGAGTTCATGGAGGAGGAGGCGACAAGGAGAGAAGAGATTAATTAGTCAGGAAAGGGCGCCCAGAAGTGTGAGTGATGTCTTGAAGAATCAGATAATGAACAGGAATCTGATTACAAAGAAATAAGAAGGAAAAAGAAGATACATGTGCAGGAATTAACACATCTTATTTGGGGGAAATACATAGAATGTCCAGTTGGGACCATGGGTTCCCAGTGGGATGCCCAGGGTGAAAACTTAATTGAATGTGGCCAGAGGAATTACACAGAGAGACCTGAATGTTCAGCATTAACCAGAAAGGTCAAGGGGGCTCTTGTCCAGAGCAATGATATGAAAAAAGGGAATAGATTTTCAGGCTCTGGTTCCTATGACATGGAATTGGAGAGGATCTGGGAGACCAGGATGTGTATTGAAGAGGACAGAAGAGACTGAGAGCAAATTTAGGCCAGAGACAGTTCTTTGTCCATGTGGTATTTGAACATTTAAAAAAATTAGCTGACTACATTTATGAAAGCATATTTTGCACTAAAAATCTAGATTTTGACAGTTTATTTAAAAAGCAGAATATCCACCCAGCCAGCGTGGCTCAATAGTTGAGCATCGATCTATGAATCAGGAGGTCAGGGTTCAATTCCTGGTCAGGGCACATGCCCGGGTTGCAAAATGGATCAACAGTAAGGGGCAGGCAAGAGGCAACTGATCAATGGTTCTCTCTCATCACTGACATTTCTATCTCTCCCTTTCCTTTCCTCTCTGAAATCAATAAAAAAAAAACAACCCATAAAAAAAGCAGTGTACCTGCTAACACTGGGCCTGCATTCTTAAATGAGGATGGATTGCAGATGAGCTGCCTTGTGAGGTGTTGGGCAGAGCAGGCTCATATAATTGTGTAACTAACCCCTGTGGGTGCTGGAGTTGGTGGCTCACTAAACCATAATCTGGGCATAAAGTTTGAAAAGTCTTCAATTAGAATGGAGCCACACATTCACCTTTCTTTCCTGCCTTGAACTCTTACTATTGACTATTCTTTCTGAAGCTTGAAGAAGATTCACCTCTTTCATTTTTTCCCCCAGTAGCAGTTTCCTTCTCTGTCCCCCGCCCCAATGTTAATTAGATCATTGTTTTTCTCCCCCATACAGAAAGTAGATGGATTTGCGTGTTTTTTAAAAATTTATCTTTATTGTTGAAAGTATTATAGATGTCCCTATTTTCCCCATTGAGCCCTCTCCCCCCCCCCCAGCCCCCCTCCGCCCCACCAGATCTTCACTGTACTATTGTCTGTGTCCCTGGGTCATGCATATACACATATAAATTCTCTGGTTAATCTCTTCCTATTCCCACTCCCCCTTCCCTCTGAGATTCCTCAGCCTGTTGCAGGCTTCCATGTCTGGATCTATTTTGTTCATCAGTTTATTTTGTTCATTAGACTCCATACATGAGTGAGATCATGTGATACTTGTCTTTCTCTGACTTGCTTATTTCACCCAGCATAATACTCTCCAGGCCCCTCCATGCACCTCCTTCATTTTCAAACACTGAGGATGTGTGTGTGTCTCTGTGTGTCTCAGACTTTTATTTTTATTTATTTTTAAAATATATTTTATTGATTTTTTATAGAGAGGAAGGGAGAGAGATAGAGAGTTAGAAACATCGATGAGAGAGAAACATCGATCAGCTGCCTCCTGCACATCTCCCACTGGGGATGTGCCCGCAACCCAGGTACATGCCCTTGACCAGAATCGAACCTGGGACCTTTCAGTCCGCAGGCCGACGCTCTATCCACTGAGCCAAACCGGTTTCAGCATGTCTCAGACTTTTAATTAGATTATGATAGATCTTGTAGGTGAACAGCTGCCTTGAGGTTAAGACCTATGATGTAATTCCATGGTAGAATATCTTTCTCTTTTCTTCCTCATTAATTTCTCACAGAACACGTCTTACCTGCGAACCACACATCTTACCTGTGTGAACCACCCATTCTAACCCGCTCCCCTTTCCCTAAGAGTACAGGTTCCATCTGCTCCTTCTTGCTGAAAGGACCACAACAGATTTTGTTTATGCTTTTCAGTAGCATTTCATTTTTAATTCTTCCTCAAACAAAAACTGTTCCTCCCAAGAAAGTCTTTTAAGAGTGTAGCTGGTGTTTCATTATCAAGAGGATTCTTTAAATTCCTTCATATAATGTGTCTCTCCCTTTGCCTGGCTGTTAAAAATAGGCTGAAATGCACTTCAGTATGACTGGATGACGCGTGATTCCCAGCGAAGAAGATGCTCTCAGTGGCAGTTAATATGTCTGCAGTCGGGCGGAGCTGGGGTACTCCCGGTCCCCTCCCTGAACACTGAGCGTACTGTTGCAAGGTTGAGCCATGAGGAAAGCAGGCCCCACGATGGATTCTGCAAATCCAGTGCAGTACACACAGGACCAGGTGTAAAGCCTGGTTGTGGTCTGGTTACATGCGTTTTATGATTTGAGAAAAATGACTTGGCCCTTGAAAAGCAGTTTAGGTCAGAGTTCTGGGTCAAAAGTAGCTAACAGAGCTGGGACCCTGCCAGAGACCCGGGAACTAATTTTTAGAGTGTTATAAAATTGCATATTATAGCATTTCTGTGCTACTGAGGACCAAGAGTAAGGTCGTATCCTGGTTGGAAAAGGCTAACCACAAACCGAATGTGGTGACCTTGACTTTGCCCTGCCTGGTCTGCAAAGTGAGGGGGTTGAAATAGATGATGCTCAGGTGCTTTCGTGCCGAGCCTGGGAGTTCAGAGATGGATGGTAGAGCCATGCCTGTCCACGGGGAATCTAGGTGTTCCTGATGACCGAGCCACCTTGCCTGGGCCAAGGAGCTGCTGAACGCCCCCATATCTCCCAGGGGTCAAGGTGGAGGTGGGGCAAGACTGTGTTATTCGAAAAGTCTGTGTGATGAAGTGAAAAAAGTGTGGCTTTGATTTCAGACAGACTGAGGTCCGCATTCAAGTTCTCTAACCTCATGGTTGTTTACTCCATTCCTCTGCCTTTGGTTTCCTGTTCTGCAAAGGAGGATCATACCTGTTATATTAGTCAGTGTGGGCGGTCAAGTCAAAGTACCGCAGAGCGGGCCGTGGATGTGCATATGCATGTGTGCTTGTGTGTATGTGTAGAGCATATAAGCATATATCCATCTCTATATAAAGAAAGACAGCCCAGCTGGTGTGGCTCAGTGACTGAGCGTCGACTTATGAACCAGGAGGTCACAGTTTGATTCCCAGTCAGGGCACACACCCAGGTTGCGGGAGGTAGCTGATCTATGATAGTCTCCAATCATTGATGTTTCTCTCTCTCTCTCTCTCTCTCTCTCTCTCTCTCTCTCTCTCTCTCTCCCCCTTCCTCTCTGAAATCAATAAAAATATATTTAAAAAATAAAGAGAGACTGGGATACAGAGGAAGAGAGATCCTGCAGGGACAGGAGAGCTGACAGGCCCCCGGAAGGCACGTAAGTGGTAAGGAATACCTTCTTAGAAAAAGAGCATCGAGACAAGACAACCGGGCAGCCGGCAATGTTTCCCGCTGTGTATGTATCATCAGACGCTAATGGCATTATTCATCATTTTCACTGAAATGAGCTCCTAATGGATAAGAATTTTTTTTTTTTTTGCAATGTGTTGACACTGTCTTAAACTTTAGTATACTTTTGGTGTTTAAATAATTTAAAAAAACCCCTCATTTTTGAATATTATTTTAGCGTTTCATAGCCATAAGACCACATTTTAAAAACCTGGAAGTATAATGTTTGGCCAAAGAAGATAAATGATGTAGAAGAAATATCAAGGGTGTTCACTATTGAATTCGGGAACAACGGGAATGGACAGAGAGAAAGCGCAGGCACACATTGAACCTGCAATTACTATGCATGATCCAGGAGCTCTCTGAGCTGGTATTAGAATAATTGCAATGGTTTACATTCAGAGATGCCTTAGTCCAGGGGTTCTCAAACTACGGCCCGCGGGCCACATGCAAATACAAATATTGTATTTGTTCCCGTTTTGTTTTTTTACTTCAAAATAAGATATGTGCAGTGTGCAAAGAAATTTGTTCATAGTTTTTTTTTAAACTATAGTCCGGCCCTCCGACGGTCTGAGGGACAGTGAACTGGCCCCCTGTTTAAAAAGTTTGAGGACCCCTGCTAGTCTTTCCCAATGTCACAGAAACGCCAATCTGCAGTGTAGATTTATTTGTACCAACCAATGTTTCAGGCACTCGGTAAGATGAGAACACATTTTGGAAGTAGAACAGCCATCTACATGAAGATGTCAATATTCTTTGAGTAGAATACTCTAAATGAATTTACATTTGTACAGTATTTTTTCTCTTGGGCAAAAGAGGCGAGTGCTTTGCCCGATTGAAGTTTGGCACCCTGAGGTTTCTGGGTTCCCCATCAAGGGCGAAGCTGGGGCACTGGCTGGATTGAAAGGTGATCTGAGGTTCAAGTCCTTGGGAGAAGCATAGAGCAACGCGTTTCAACAAAAGCAAGGGACCGGGAACCGGGAACTGTCTGGGAGGAACCAAGAGCGATTCATGGGGTGGTGAATAGAAATAGTGGAAAGGCCCCCCGAGTCCTGAAGGGGGATACATTGTGAGATCCTGTACCCGAGTGTGTGGCCAGAGTCGATATGTCAGACAGTACATCCCACCAATATTAGGGTGAAGAGCCATAAGCACACTTTCCTAGAGAATAACTGAAAACCAGCTACATGTGACCAATGGGATGCCTCTCCATCTTTGGGTCTTAGATTTTTGTACAACTGACTCCTCTTTCTCTGCTCTGGAGTGCTTTTCTCCTTCTATATTGTTATTCTGAGCATATGTGTCTTCTTCATCTTCAGTTCAATACTTTCTATTCGTAAGGCATTATCCGAGACTGTGGAGCTATGCAAAACCCACATATGTACATGCTGTGGATAAAGCAGGTAGCGTCCGGGGGTGGATACAGCACAACCAGTCACAGATGCTGTCTCTGCTTCCACCACCGCTGCACTCTGCACACCAGGCACACGGAAGTCCTACATCATGACATATGTCACTCCTCTGCACCTCCACGCAGTCTGACGCCCCTGCCCAGAAACATGCTTAGCTTCCTTCCTGCCTTAAACTCTTATTTAACACACACCTGCAGTGTGGCCTAGGGGGAGCCTTCTCTGACATCCCAGCTCCATGTCAATGATCCTAAGAAACATGCTGGAGGATTAGAATGCCTTGGGTTTCAACGGTTTGGGTAACTGCCTGTCTTCACCATGAAGAAGGGGCAGAAACTCCTCCCTTGTGGGGAGTTCTAGTGTCTGCTGTGTTGGGGGTTAGGAGGCCTTTCAAGATTTCTGAACTGAGGGAAGGCGGTCATTACCCATTCTTTGATGGCTTATGTTTGCAATCCTGTGTATGTATGTGTGTGTGTGTGTGTGTGTGTACTGTATACAGGTATGCATGCATGCTGTGTTTTCCTTATGATGGCCCAGACTTTGCAAATAGGAAGAAACAACTATCACTTACCTGGTGTCTAAGACACCTGGCCCATGTGGATTACAAAGGGTGTGAGCATTAGGTTGAGTCTGATAAAGGGATGGGCAGGTAAACAAACACAGGGTGCATCCTCCAGCTGAGGGACCGGAAAGAAAGCAGCAGGGAGATGTGGCCGAAGGGCCTGGGAGGAAGTCCTGGGAATTGGTTTGAAACATGTCCTTCCTGCCAGTCTCCTCCAACCAGAGGGAGCAAGATAAAGGCCTGAGAGAGTGGACTGAACATGGCGGAAGTCACCTATGATGTTACGATACAAAGCATTGTCATACATACTGTACAGAGGAACGCTGGTGTTTTCATGCAATAAATGAAATTGGAATATTAGCTCCCTTCTCTTTTTTCAAAGTTACCTCTGAATTCTTCAGTTCTACATTTTTCACTTTGCTATCCCTGGGTCTGTCATGAATGTGGAATTAGTGACTTTGCTCTGTCACCGTTACCTGCCCACAAAGCTTTGTTTTTCTTCCTCTGGCACCGAATTAGAGTTGAGATTTTTCTAATTCCATGCTGTATTTCATTTTGTGATTTTTTTCTATCATATTCTTCTAGGTGTTAAATCCATTTGCCATGGGGAGGCTTATATAAAATCTAACACATTAATTTGTTATCAATGTAGAACTTTTATTTTGATATACTATAAAATGTTAATTTTTATTGTTTGTACTGATAGGCAATGTATGTCATCAAGTTTTACTCTAGATTATTAATGAATTTATTCATCTTTAACTTCCAAAGTTCTTCATGCTTATAGGTTATCACTAAAATGCATCACCAGAGATGTGTTTTTATTTATGCCACCTTCGTGCATGTGTGTGGGTAGAAGAGAGCTATTACCAAAATATTGAAGGATAACTTAGAATGCAAAGGGAAGTAAGGTTTAGAAGCTTATTCAACAGTTAATTAAATATCCTTTTGAGAATATAACACTGGAAGCTGTTTTCATCAAGCAGGGAAAATAATGCATTTCTTCATTTAGTTTTCATTTATCAGTTGCATTTAGACAGTTTAATTGCTATAATGAAAACTTTCTTTAATTCTCATCCTAGGGACCAAAATACATTTATTGCGTAGTAGAAACAATCTAGGTTTAAAAACAGTGATGCCGAATGAAACTCCACATGGAGGTGGTATTTGTTTTCTAACTTTAACAGATAGAGATTCTCTATTCCTGAATCTCAAGAATGAGGAGTTTTATAAAGCCCCACTGCCATTCTCAAACTTTAATTTTGCAACCATGGCACAGATGGGGCCTTTCGGAGAAAACACACATGAATGTCTTCACCCAGCTCATGCTCAAGCTCCAAACCCTATTGAGAGGTGTTTTGGGCCCAGCTGGTGTGGCTCAGTGGTTGAGCGTTGACCTATGAACCAGGAGGATATGGTTAGATTGCGGTCAGGGCACAAGTCTGGGTTGCAGGTTCCATCCCCAGTAGGGGGCATGCAGGATTCTCTCTCATTATTGATGTTTCTCTCTCTCTCCCTCTCCCTTCCTCTCTGAAATCAATAAAAATATATTTTTAGGAAAGAAAGGTGTTTTGTTCTACTGGTAGAGTCTAGTGGAACTTAAACGCAGGCTGCAGGCTTGGAGAGAGGCGCCTGGAAATCACTCCTCTACTGCTGACTGCAGGGCTACGGGATCCGCCGAGCCTGGGCTTTTGGGCACGGAGGAAAGAACCTGCCCGCCAATCTCAAGGAAATGCCTCGGAAATGACACACCTTGCAGGGCACGTGACCCGGATGGTGCTCCAGAAACTGCTAGGCCCCGGTCCTGGCAGATAGCACAGTCCACTCTCACAATGATAATAATAGCAGCTCAAATCCTAGTGATGCAACTGAACAGGAAAAAAAAATGACCCTGGAAAGCAGTCCTAGATAGAGAAATCAGACCATCAGTTAATGGAAGCACAAACTTTTACAGCATAATTAAAACAGGCTGAAAAGTAAGTAGATTAAAATCACGCTGTACTGCAGGGACCAGGATGGCGGGTCCCTCGGCGAGGGGGGATGTCTCAGCGCATCTGAAGGGCCTCAGAGAATCACCAAGACTCCAGCCTCAGAGCGGCGGCCGCCTGGGAAGGCAGGCCTGGCTTCCTCCAGGTAACTCGGAGCTCTCACAGGAGCTCCTGGGACTGAATATACAGGGAAGACTCTTTTAATTATCGCTTTGGGTCGTATCTTCCAACGCTTTGGTCAGGAACGTTGTCAGTCGATGATAATGCTAGAGTAGCTCATCAGTTTGCCTTCAGACTTACAGTGAATGCACGCAGTCATGTCACTGTAGCCTTCACGGAGACGCTCTGAACCCCAAGTGGGGGCGGGGGTGGGGCTCATTTATGGCCACGAATAAGCTGCTGAAGAGTGAGGCAGCCCAGCCTCAGGGCCCTTTAATGAACACTCCATTCATGTAAGATGAGTCCCTGCCCCAGATGTCATATCTGGCCTCTGCAGTGCTATTTCAGCATCACTCAGCAATGGACAGATAAGGGCGTATCTCCGCAAGTTCCCAGACGGAATGCTGCCTGACCCTCATCGCTGAAATCTTACTCTCCCCTCAGCTCTGAAGGGCTGCACGTGCGAGGGGGGCAGAGGAGAAGCAGAGACACAGAAAGGACACTGGGCTGGATTGGAGATAAGGAGCCTCGCGGAGCAGAGATACCCGCGGTGGATCCTGCAGAGCCCTGGCCAGGGAGACAGATGTGGAAGTGCCACTGGAAAATGTGGCTGGCCCTTCTAATGTGTCCTTTGTATTCAAGCTTATTTTTTCACTATGATCCTTGTTTTAACATGTGCAGAAAACATGAGCAAATAAAACTTCGATAGGAGTCAAGACTTTCTCAGTCTCTATTCTTACATGTATTTCCTAACGGACTTGGCTAAAGACACAAATCTTGGCTGTGGTGGAACCGAGACCAGAACCCCAATCTCATTATTATTGTTGTTACTATTATTGGTCTTGTTATTGCTTATTGTTTTCTTTGCAGTTTGCCAAGAGCTTTATAGACATAAAAACGTCTAAGTTGACCTGAATGGGCATTTCTCCAAAGAAGATAGATAAGTGACCAATGAACACGTGAAAATATGCTCAACATCATTAGTTATTAGGGAAATGAAAGCGCAAACCACAATGACAGGCCATGTGCTCACTGGGATGATTATACTATAAGAAATGAGGAAAGAGAAAATGTGTTGGCATGGATGTAGACAAACTGGAGTATAAAATGGTATAAGCTTCTCTGGAAACTGTTTGGCATTTCCTCAAAAAGTTAAACACAGAATTACTAGGTGACCCAGCAATTCCACTCCTAATTGTATACCCACCCACAACTGAAAACAGATCCTCAAACAAATACTTGTACATGAATATTCATAGCAGCATTATTCACAGTAGCTAAAAGGTAGGCATAACCTGAAGGCTCATTAGCAGGTGAACAGATACACACAATGCGGCTTATACATTCAATGGGGTATTGCTTAGCCATAGAAGGAATGAAATGCAGGTGCATGCTACAGTGTGGATGAACTTCAAAAACTCAGTGAGAGAAAGGAGACACAAAGGTCACTTAATGTTGATTCCATTTCTATGAAATAGTCAGAATAGAGACAGAAAACATTAGTGACTATTACATAAATGACTAGAGGCCTGAAGCACAAAATTCATGCAAGAATAGCAGTCTCGGCTGCCTGGATCCCTCCCTTGCAGACAAGGCTACAGCCCCGGTTTCATCCCAGAAGGAAGTCTGGTCTAATTAGCATATTACACTTTTATTATTATAAACTAGAGGCCTGTTGCATGAAGAGATTCATGAAATAGGCCTTCCTTTCTCCTGGCTGCTGGCACCGATTTTCCTCTGGCATCCGGCACCCAGGCCTTTGCTCTGGCCGGGCTCCAGCCAGAGCCGGCCCCGGAGCCAGTGGTGCAGCGAAGCCTCATGGCCCCGGGGCCAGCGGTGCTGCTCCGCCGCTGGGCTGTCAGGCTTTGCTCCACCACTTGGAGCCTACGTATGCAAATTAACCGCCATCTTTGTTGGGGTAATTTGCATACTCTCCTGATTATCTGGTTAGCCTAGCGAAGGTATGGTCAATGTACATGTTTGTCTATCATTAGGTAAGATAGCCAGAGAAATCCTCCAGTGAATAGAAAAATTTTTTTTTATAGAGAGTTAGTTCTTAGAAAATCAGCAAAGCACTATTTTCATAATCACTCAATGAGGTCAACACATCTTAGTCTACACCATTTTTCAGACTCATTTCCCAAGACGGAAGCCAAATTGGATCTTCTTTTCTACTTTTTCTTTTTAAAATAATATTATTAGCAAATAGAAAACATAAGGCTTATTATATGCTAGCCCCAGTGCTAAACACTTTACATATACCGTTTCATTAAATTTCACAATGCCTAACAAACCAAGTGAGGAAACTGAGGCTAGAGAGAGTAAATGCATATAAAACTGGTGGAGGTCGGGACGAGGATTTGAATGCAGACAGTTTAGTGTTCACACCGCCTGGTGGCAGGTGCTGGTCCTGATTTTGGCTTTTACGTTCCTGTTTTCGTGATTTCTATTCCCAATGCCACATCCAAGAAGGGCTCCCTTCCCTCGCTTCTGTTTTCTCTAACTAACCTGGCCCTCGGGGCCGGCAGGTCCTTCCTCCACTTAGACTTACCCAGGAGAGCATGAGTTTTCTGCCTGCTGCTCACATTTATCCTTTCGAAGTTCTAGTCATCACACTGTGAATTGGATGGTAGCGGTTAAGGAGGGTGGAAAGGATGTCTAACATTTGTATCTCCAGCCCTACCTAGAGCAGTATCTTGTTCACGACTGCTGTTCAATAATTATTTTTCAAAAATTCTTATAGATTACCTGCCAGGAAATATTGTCTTAACATAGAACTTTTGTTAAAAATTTATCCATAAAAATGGATTTTAGCCCTTCAATCTTTTACTAAGTGCATTTTTTTTTTGATATTCTGAGGGAATTAAATAAATAGGGTGAACCTTAGTAAAATATTCCTAATTTTAACTCAAAGTGCTTAAAGCATGAAGTGTTAAAATGTATTTTTATCCAAGTGCTTACCTGCCCAACCTTGAGACTAAAGGGAAAAGAAATTGCTCTTTGTAAATCTGTTATGTTAAAGCTCTTATTCTCATGAGTTTCATGATGGGTCCAGATAGAGAAATTAATTTACAGAAGTAGTCAGCATAACTGCTCAAAAAATGCAAGCGTAAACTACTATGCACTTTTGGGTGACTTCTGCATATTTCAATATTCGGTTCATCCCCTTTAAGGTGTTCAGATTCACCAGCTGTAGGAATACTTACAAGATCATAGTGCAGCACAAAAAACAAACTGTTATTGAAAACAAGTGAATCAGCACATTGTTCGCTGAATTGTTTTCTCATGTGACTCCTGCTACTTAAGTAACTTTTTCTTTGTGATTGTTCATTTATCACATCAAACATTCCTTTCCACATCTGCTTCTTTCAGAACCAGAGCACGGGCTCTTTGGAAATGTTCAGTAGAAAAATAACCATCTGCTCTGGATTTATGAAAGCAAGACCTTTGAATGGGGCCAGTCACTGAGGGTTCAAGATCTTTCTTCGTTTCTGAAGATACAACGGAAGCCGTATAAAGTTCAATGTCGGTGTAGTGTGTTTACCAAGAAGATTTCATTTACATAGAGCTCCCAGCACCAAAGTTCAAAAAGCCCTTCTGCTTCCTTCACACCTGAGCATGTTCTTGATAGAGCTCATCCCCAAATCACTTGGAGTCCAAAGTGTCCATGCAAAGCCATTGATCTCAGAATGTGTCTGAAACACCAACCTTGAGACAGGCTGCAGTGTCCCATCTCTGTGACAGACAAATAGCTGGGGGAGCACTACCATCTGAGCCCAGCGCTTTCTTGGGTAGTCATAGAAAGAAAGGCGTTTTTTAAAATATATATATATATATTGCCTTGTCATTAAAGGACTACAAAATCCATCAACACAGTATCACTTTACATATAAAAGTAACAATATGCATTGAAATTTCAGCCATCATGTGAAAAATAAATAAGACAGTCTTTAAATCAATGTCATTCCCAAGGAATCAGCATGGACATGTATTGACTAATCTTATAGCTAAAATAGAAAATATATGTAGCCCTGGCCTGTGTGGCTCAGTTGGTTGAGCATCAGCTTATAAACCAGGAGGTCATGGTTCCATTCCTGGTCAGGGCACATCAATGATTCTCTCTCATCATTAATGTTTCTTTCTATCCCCTCTCCCTTCTTCTCTGAAAGAAATAAAAACTTATTTTTTTAAAAGAAAATATATGTAAATTTGACTGCTCAGGTTTGACCTGGGTGCTTCGGGCTGTACCCTCAACCTGTAGACACAAATACCAAATTGTGAAGGAGTCTCATCCACAAAAGCTTGGTCTGCCCTCTTCAAGGTGCGCAGCTATCCCATGTGAGGTTAAGTGACTGAGTATGTGGTATGTGTGTTGCAAAATGCAAGTTAGCCTGATAGTCAAGCAACTATTAGGACATGCAATCAAATACAGGCTGATAGTCCAAGTGAAGTGGATCAAAAAGGTAACCCCTGATACGTGTACCCAGGAATATGTAGAGTTTTTAGAAACTGGCTAAAAAAATTGAAAAGCTCTAACAAGGAAACTATTTATTTCTTAACATTTTATTCTATGGTAGTAAGAACACTCACCATGAGGTCTACTTTCTTAATAAAATTTTAAGTGTAGAATGCAGTATTATTAATTATAAGTATAATCAAATACTTAATCTTTAATTTTACTTTTTACTTTAAAAGCACAAAATAGAGACAGACTCAGAGAGAGTAGGCAGACAGCTATAGTGATGGAGGGGCAGGGTGGGTGTTGGTGGGAGTGGAGGAATTGAGCATAAAAGAAAAAAGAGAAAGAACTCATGGACATGGACAGCAGTGTGGTGATTGCAGGGGGAAAGGGGTAGGTAGGGGTGTAAGAGGGAATGGAGGGATAAATAGTGATGGAAAAAAATAAAGAAAAAATGTTTAAAAGCACACATGAATGGGAGCAAGAAGTGAGACAGCTGCCACTGGTTTTGCATAACCTTATGCCAATTACTAAATGAATACACACATGGATACCTAGGGCAGCATTCATAGAGCATTGGGGGAGCGATAATCACATTAGACTCATCATGTATTGCAATAGGACCTATTTACACAGCACTGAGGGTAGTCCAAACGGACGTGTGAAATTCACTCAAGAACCAAAGTGTCTGTCCAGGAACAAAAGTAGAAGTCTTTTAAATAACTGTAATTTTTTTTTTTAAAAAGGAAATGATTGAAGGCAGAAGTGCACCAAGATGGAAAAGTAAGCAGCTGGATGAAGTGAGAGCCACCTGACCCAAGGCTGTGTGCCCCCAAGTCCCGCATATCAGCCGAAATGACTGCCTTCCACCCTAGGTCACTGTTTTCATTGGGAGCCAACTTCCCCACCAGTAGCAATTTGAAAGCTGTAGAGGAATTCGATGTGGGAAGGATAAATCAAAGGACAAAAATCAGCTCTAACACCATCTCAAATTGCTTTCCTGCTTTTTTTTCCTCTTGAAAGAATTCTGGTCAGCAACTTAGAGCAACCCAACTCCAGGCAACCCAACTGTAGGCATTTCATAGAAAAAGACAATTTTATTGAAACATCCAAGTGAAACATGACTTGGTGAGTTTCACCCAATAGACTAAAGTCTGAACTACATCCTAAACTTTCAGAGACAGGTGATGTATTGAGATATGTAACATTTCTTTACCCTCAAAGAGGGAGCTAACGAATATATTTCCATGTCATATTGCAAGTGCCACATATCTAAGGTAATGTATATATCTGTCTAGGCCAGGGGTGGGCAAACTTTTTGACTCGAGGGCCACAATGGGTTCTTAAACTGGACCGGAGGGCCGGAACAAAAGCATGGATGGAGTGTTTGTGTGAACTAATATAAATTCAAAGTAAACATCATTACATAAAAGGGTACGGTCTTTCTTTTTTTTAGTTTTATTCATTTCAAACGCCGGGCCGTAGTTTGCCCACGGCTGGTCTAGGCAAACACATGCTTTTTTTTTTTTTAACTTTAAATTTATAGGGGTAACATTGGTAAAGTATGTGCTTCTTAATTTCTAGAGAAATGTGACCTATAATATTTCAGGTCATTGTTTAGAGATTTTAATTCTCTAGCAATAAGCACCAGAAACATTATCTGCTTAATGTCAGGAATTACATCATTATCATTCTTAGCTTCATGATATCTTAAAATTAATCTTCAATATGACTATGCTTGTGTGTGTGTGTGTGTGTGCCAAGTTGAACTTTTAAACTAGGGATTTGCTATAGAAAATGTTTTAGGCGGTGGTTCTAGGTAACCCATACACTACTCATTCCTATGGAACTACCACAGTACCTGTATTGGGAACATTTTCCTGCAAACAAATGGGTGCATTTGTATGCAGCTCCCTATACATTTAGTTGAGTTTCCCTCCCAATAGCGAACCAAAACATTTGCTCCTATTTTGTATAAAATTACCTTAACGTTTATCTTAGATACATTACTGAAAATTAAAAAGCATCATTAGCAAAACAAAAATGTGATTCCGTTTGTGCATTTTTGGTAAAACTGGTTAATATTTTTGACATTGGTTTCCATTCAGTGATTCTCAACCTTCTGGCCCTTTAAATACAGTTCCTCATGTTGTGATCCAACCATAAAATTATTTTCGTTGCTACTTCATAACTGTAATGTTGCTACTGTTATGAATCTTAATGTAAATATCTGATATGCAGGATGGTCTTAGGCGACCCCTGTGAAAGGGTCATTCAACCGCCAAAAGGGTCGTGACCCACACGTTGAGAACCGCTGCATTTAGTGATAGGATTCTTTCCAATACTGTAACAATTCAAATCTTTTTGATAAGGGCAAGGCAAAGCTTAAAAAATTCAATATGTGGTTCTCAACCTTCCTAATGCCGCGGCCCTTTAATACAGTTCCTCATGTTGTGGTGACCCCCAACCATAAAATTATTTTCGTTGCTACTTCAAAACTGTAATTTTGCTACTGTTATGAATCGTCATGTAAATATCTGATATGCAGGATGTATTTTCATTGTTTGCGACCCACAGGTTGAGAATTGCTGCAAGTCTAATAAGTATATTAATGGTTATTATTCTTTAAAGTCAAGGGGGATCATAAATGGAACAAATGCAGGCTAAAATTATATCTGTAGCATAAAGAATGCATGTAGTTGCTTATAAAATGAGGCCAGTTTTCAGTTTTCATCCTTTTGCCATTGTTGCTGATGCTCATACACATCCCAGGTCACTACCTGTCTCTCCATGCCCTTGTCACCGGAATCCTGCCCCAGACCCTCAGTCCCTCCTTCTAGATACTACTTCTGACCTCTTTCACTTAGCCAACTCTAGCTTCTCAGAAAAAAGGATGGAAGAACTATGATTTCTTCCTCAAAATTTTTGTTTCAGCTCCTTCAAAAATAGTAAAGAACCTATTTCAAATTTCTATCACCTACATTTATTATACACCAAGGCATTGTAACAATTATTTTGTTTCTTCAAAGATTAAAATGTTGTCCTTTATAAATGGAAAGGAAAATTTTAACAATCACAGATTAGGAGCTTTATGTAGTATCTTAAAGAATAAAAAACTTAACATCAGTGTGGTAAAGATTAACTTATTTCTTAGTGGTTTAGATATGACTGAAGACTTGAATCATAGATATGCAGATATTAGAAATATGGTATATTTATTATTTTTACCAGAGTTCTTTTTTCTTTATAAAAAAAGATGCAAGAACACATTTGCTAGTGAATAATTACCTTGATCTTCAAGACAAATGACTTTTTCTTTATCTGACGCTAGTTTTATGGTATCCCAGGAAGAATCTAAAACCAAACTGAATGTTATTAAGTATACTCAATAAGTTGCTAAACTGAGTTAAATAGAGTAGAGTCAGTTTAGAACCTAAAATCTTGTCAGCTTTTTTACCCTTTTCTAAGTGTTGCCTTGCATAGAGTGTATCTGTATGGCACCAAAGACAACTGGGAGGCCCAGGGGAAAACACACTTATCTCTTGGTGTTCTCATGCAGTTCATCGGTAGCCATACAACTATTTATAGCTTTAGAACTTTCCAGGGATGAGACAGAGAGAAATGCACTCCAGTAGAATTGTATTCTTACTTAGGAACGAAACAAAAAGCAAACAAGTGCACCCGTCCTATTACACGATTCCAAGGACCCATGGAGGCTACTGTTGGGAGGTTTTTCATTCCATGGATTAACAATTAGCAAGAATTTTATGCCTTTATGCTGCATGAAATCTAATCCCAAGCTTCAGTTATGACTGCCCTTTTATTTTTTTAATATATTTTATTGATTTTTTACAGAGAAGAAGGGAGAGAGATAGAGAGTTAGAAACATCGATGAGAGAGAAACATCGATCAGCTGCCTCCTGCACACCCCCTACTGGGGATGTGCCCGCAACCAAGGTACATGCTCTTGACCAGAATCGAACCTGGGACCTTTCAGTCCGCAGGCCAACGCTCTATCCTCTAAGCCAAACTGGTTAGGGCAAACTGGTTAAGTATTTCACTAGTGACCATATATCTTTAAAAACGGATTTTTAAAAAACGATGGTAATGAATCTCCACTGTCCCTTAAAAGTGGGGGCCTTTATCTGGGACACCAAGGTGCTCAGTTTCTTGGCAGAAACCCGCTCAGGGGATTTCCTGCTTATCTTGGTCACTTTAGGTTGTGCTTTGTTCCAAACCATCTGATGACCTGGTGAGGTCAGTGCACGGGCAGGTGGGGAGAGAGCCCCATGACCCACCGGAGCTCAAATGAGAGACTAGGGGTGCAGGTAGACAGAACCTGTATTTTCTTTCTCCCTGCAGCTTCTCTCAGCCTCCCCCTCCCCCTGAAATTTCTCCGCGCCAACCTTCAACTATTTGATTCCTCCAGTGTCCATCCACAGCGTCTGAGATTCATGCTTTCTTCTCCTGCGGGATCCATTTCTCCTCTAAACACTTATCATCCGACGCATTGTGCAAAGAAAATTCCCAGCAGTCGATCTTGAAATGAAAGAGGAAGTGTTGAGCCTCTGAGTGTTGGCCGGGGCTGGTGTCAGTACCTGAATGCCTCCTGTTGACAGGGCTGGCCATCACGGGGAGCCTTCCCCATCTCTCTATTCTGTGCGGCTTCAGAAATCAGCCATATCTGATTGTTCTTTCAGATCAAACGGAGCAGGAAAACAAAGTGCGCTGTGCAGACCCTTTCAGGCTGCACTTTGTTGTTAAAAGGGGAAGAACCCCACTAGGACCCCTGACTCACTTTCAGATATTCCCAAACTTTTGTAAGAGTTTCTATTCTTCCTCCCCGGCCCTCTCTCCTGCCCCTCCCCTCTCTGTCGGTTCCCTGATTGGCCTGAATAAGTGTTTCTTTGCTCCCCTAAGATCTGTCTATGCTGCTAAACATGAACTGCGGATGACCCACCAAAGCAGGCCACAGATAAATGCAACTCGAGGACATTTGCTGTTTGTAGAGGGTGTGGCATGCAGCCACCGGAATTTAGCCCAGAAAAGGGTCATTTCCCTTCCTTCAAAATAAGACTTTCTGGCCTCGTTCCCGGGACTCATGTTATAGACATTTTGTAAAGGTCAAGCCTGGCTTCAATTTCCAGGTCAGGGCTCATGCCCGGGTTGCAGGCTCGATCCCCAGTAGGGGGTGAGCAGGAGGCAGCCGATCAATGATTCTCTTGCAACATGGATGTTTCTATCTTTCCCTCTTTCTCCTTTCCTCTCTGAAATCACTAAAAGAAATATATGTGTGTGTGTGTGTATATATATATATATATATATATATATATATATATATATATATATATATTTTTAAATATATTTTATTGATTTTTTTACAGAGAGGAAGGGAGAGGGATAGAGAGTTAGAAACATCGATGAGAGAGAAGCATCGATCAGCTGCCTCCTGCACACCCTCTACTGGGGATGTGCCTGCAACCAAGGTACATGCCCTTGACTGGAATCGAACCTGGGGCCCTTCAGTCCGCAGGCCAACGCTCTATCCAGAGAGCCAAACCAGCTAGGGCGAAACATGTATTTTTTAAAAGGTCGCTATATAGTACAGGCTGTGAGTGCCTCAGGCTGCACTCAGGTGGGAAGGACTAAGCCAGCCTGTGTCACCAGGAGCCAACTCTGCTTCCGCTGCCCATAGTGACCCAGAGGAAGATGTGGCCAGGTGCCTGCTACTGAGAGCAGCAAGGACGACGACAGCGCAGTTGGCATTCCTTCAAAAATGTATTTCTTGTTGGACGCAGGAGGTCATTTTCCATCAAATTGGAACATGACATAAGGTAAGGTGTCGCAGACATTGGTAAAAAAACAAACAAATTAGAATCGAGCTGCGTACTGCGAGTCTTAGATCTCTCAGCCAGTTCGCACATTAAGATGGTCGAACACACAGAGCTTATAAATTCTCCTGTTGGAAACGTTTTTGGAGAATTTCACAAAACTCAGTGGGATCTTGGTGGGGATACTGACACTTACCACTGGGCTCTTTACTGACAGCTAAGCAGAGGAACACCACTCCTAATTTACTCAAGTAGAATTCAATACCACAAGGAGGCTGCACAACACTGTTCTCTTAGGAGACCAATTTTCCTGCTATGATTTTTTAACTCATTTATTTGCCAGTGACTTCAGTTTGCTTTCCACAGACTGCATTCACCTCCTCTGCGTGCGTTTTCTTATATAATTATTCTATTTTTCTTCTCCAACACTGTTATCGTTCATCATATATATATATTCTGTATATACTTATATATTATTTTAAATTTTAAGTGAAACATATGTCCCAGATCGGCAGTCTGCCTTAAGTCATATTGATTTGTAGCTCCTGCTCATGCTCTCCTAGAACTGTGCCCTTGTGATGAGCAGAGTGTCAAACAGCTTGCCACTATCAGTCCTACAACAATCCCGCGTCATGCCATTTGCTATCAGCACGATTGACTGTGGGAGGGATCGCCTACAGAGCATCTTACGTGCCTCCCCATTAGGAAAAGCCCCGTCTCTGCCAGGTGCCGAGAGCTCACTCTATTGGACCACCTTTCAGAATGTTGATGGGTGTGAGTCATAGCTGCTCTGCTACGGGACTTCAAACCTGAATTTGGCATGCATGCTGCCCTTGCGGGGGGCTGGGGGGAGGGAGGGGGTGGTGAGTTAATTGATCTTATGCTGAGGCAGAAAGTGAGACACATCACAAAAGGAACAGATAGGGTGCATGGGATTCAAGGGGTACGTGCTCATCCCTCCAGGGGACAGAGTGGGCGGGTTGGTGGTGAGATAAAGCATCATGGAAATAGACGTGAAGGTAGAGTTCTGCTGCATCAGCTGTGTTGGCTGCCTTTGCCCTGCAAGGCCCTTCCTCCTACTCTCTCATAGGTTTAGTTCTCAGCTGGCCTGGCTTCTTCCCAAGGAGTTTGCCCATGACTTCTTTCCAAGAGTCTGCTGTTACTTTCTGTCACAGGAGCCTATTAATATTTGATTAAATTATTTGTTTTATATTAGCTGTTGCTGAAGAAGTCAAACTCCATAGTTGACCTTGACTCTCTTGGCACCTCTATTGCCAGCACTCAGCATACCAGTTGACATGTTGTAGACACATAATAAGAAGGGCTTAGTTATATAGAGATGGGTGGAGGTGGGGGCAGGAGGAGAGAAATGGTTTCTTTCATGGAGTTAAGGAAATAGTTCAGCTTGGAGAGAGCACATCAACGATGGGAAGGAGTAACGAGAAACAATTTGAGAAGGTAAATTAGGATCAGAATGCTGGTCTATCGACTTTGCACTTTGCTCTTTAGGTAACTGATGGTGTTGGAGCAGGAGACTGCAATTATTACCCCTCGGTCATCTGGCATCTTCAACCTGTAGACTTTGAAGGAAGAGCATGCTTTGCTTTAACTGCCTCTTGTATCAAAGCTATGACCTTTGGACCAGACCCATGGACCTTAGAGAGAGTTGGTTGGAGCTGTCAGGGGCCTTGAATTTCAACTGAAATGAGTTCTGGTGACCTGCTGAGTCCTATAGTGTAAAGGTTCAGCTCAGGCCAAGCCCAGCAACTCAGATCAATTCAAGTCAACAGATTAAACGCCTCTAGGGTGTGCTCAGCCCTGTGGTGAGACACAAAATAAATCAAAAGCAGGGTTCCCCTGCCTTAAAGGGCAGGAGAGCTGTCTCTGATGGAATGGCTCTAAATGACCTTCCCACTGGAAGGTATGCAAAGGAGTCAGGCAAAGCTCAGGAACACAGGACCTCTTCCTAAAGAGCCCTCCCCACGCAACCACCTGGGCCCTCTGGGATCCAGGAAATCGTTTGGTCCCACTGTAGACCCTACAGCTGTGTGTCTGTCCTGGTCCAGACAAACCCAGGGAAGCAGCATGGAAGAGCCCTGAGTGAGGAGCCAGCTGCCCAGGGCTCCAGATCTGCCGCTAGGAAACCATGGCTCATTGTGCAAGTAATTTTGATCATCAGAATGTTGTATCAGCTCAAAAGATTGGGCATTTGTGAATTTATCAACTCTTTATTATGCATCCACTCAATGGCAAGCACTGTGCTGAAGGAGCCTGGACTTTGCTGAGCTCATGACAAATGAGTGAGATACGGGTGGGAAATGTGTTCTCCGACTGAAAACCTGCATGCTGTGAACCATTCGGGGTTGGCAGGGGAGGCCATGTATTGCTGGTCAGAGAAAATTGCTAACACGCCATCTTCACATCACAACTTTGAGACCCAAAATGTAGTGAAATATATCAAAAACAAACTTCAGTAGGCTTTCAGAACACTTTACAAAGTTCGACTTGTATTCAAATGTCCTGATGGAACTGGACTCTGATCACCATGGACACAAATATTTACTTGGGGACATGAATTCATATTCCCATCCCCGGTTTATAGGAGTACATTGTTCCCAATGTACCCCCAGCAAGAAGAGCAGGGCCCTCTGGCCCCATTCCTGTCTGCCATGACCATGTGGTGACTCGGTGGCCCAGAGGAGAGAGCCAGCAGGGGGAGGCTGGGCGGTGTGGGGGAACATGTGCCATGGGGTCCTGGGGTAAGAGTGAATGGGGCGGACCGCAGAACAGGAGCTCAGAGGTGAAGATCTGAATGAAAGCAATGAAGGACAAAGAAGCATGTTGGCAGCAATGAAAATACAAGAAAAAGTAACTCTTTGCTGCCATAAACAGGCAGCTATGGTGGCAAACCATCCACAGCTCAGCAGGCCCTTGAGAGATGGTACCTCTCATGTGGCTGCAATGCTGGCCACGATCCTCCAGAAGCCCACTTTCAGCCCGTTGACTGGGACCTCAGGCGGCCTCTTCTCCAGCCCAGCAGGGGGAGTTCTCTGAGCTCCTCCTCCTGTCCTCTTTCCTGTGACAGTTTGCTCTTACACCCGATGACATGATGGATTCTGGGTTCTCTGACTGTCTGGCTGAGGTACCTGTTCTTCATAAAGGGGTGTGTGAATATCGGGCCTCTCGTGTAGACCAGTGGTTCCCAATGTGGGGCACACGCCCACCGGGGGGCAATTTGACTTTTAAGGTGGCAATTTGAGAATGAGTTATTAACAGTGAATTTTTTGCATTTCTTATGGTTCTAGGGGCCTCATATACAGCATACAAATATATATTGTGACATATTTATGCATTTAGTTCTCTATGTTTTGAAACTTTATTTGCGATTTTTTTGTATCACTTCATATTATTATTATTATTATTTTCAACAATTTCTTAGTGATTTCTTCCTCAGTACTTCCACTGTCCTTTCATTCTTTTATTTTTCTTGTTCAGGGATGCCATGTTCTTTGGAAGTTTGTTAGACCAAGTTAATGGCCTTTTAGGCTTCCTCCGCATGAATAGGAGTTCTCTTTTTGAATAATAAGAATTGTATGTCACAGAGGGGCATCAGGATTTTAGAGATGCTTAGGTGGGGCGTGGCCAAAAGAAAGGCTGGGGACCACTGATGTAGACTTGCATTGTGTTGGGGCCACAATCAGCGACTTGAGGAGGAACATAAGCCAACACCAGGGTTTCTCACCCTCTGGAGTATTGACACTTTGGGTTGGGCGATTCTTTGTTGTGGGGCTGTCCTGTGCCTTGCAGGGTGTCTAGAGCATCCTTGGCCTCTACCCACCACTGGGTGCCAGTTGTACTCCTTCCTTAAGTGTCGACAAGCAGAAATGTCCCCTGCAGGGAAATTGTGTGCAGTTGAGAACACCGGCCCAAGCAAATAAGTGGGAACAACACGTTAGGGTCACGCTTAGGGCTTTGTCTTTGCCATGACTTTCTGGTGAGGGAACTGAAAGATCCCTATGGTGTTAGTACTCCAAGTGTTGAAGCTTTAACATCGCAAACTACCTCATTGTGTTATACAGGGCAACCTTTGCTACAACTATAAATTATTGGTCCAGACAATACCACCTTTGTTCCTCAGAAGCGGGCACTTAGGAAATATTTGCTACGTGAATAAATGACGCTAGTTAAGAACAGGATAAATGCTTCACTTGCTTTCAACTTTGGCCCAATGAGTCTTCCAAAATACCTCTTTTCATTCTGTTCATTGGGTGCCAAGAGCACACGTGAACTGAAAACATGACAGAACGTGGCTCTTTGACGTCGCTCTGCCACTGATGTCTGCAGGGACTGAAGGGACTTATCTCTCTCCTCCTAATTTCCAGGACATGTGACGTAGACCCCTGCTGTGTCATGAACCACTTTATTTGACGTGTTTTGCTTATGACTTATTCCTCTTATGTGTTATTCCCCTTATGACTTAGTTCCCTTGTGACTTATTCCCCTTATGACTTATTCCCCTTAGCAGACTGAGAGCTCTCTGCCAGTTGGATACATGTTTGATTCATTTGTGTATCCCTGCAGACCTTGCACAATGCCACACAAAAATACATTAATACATGGTTAGGGGGGTGCCCTTGCCTTTAAGGACTCCGTTTCTCCTCTCAGCCAGTTTTCTCAAACGCAGGCCAGACACAACCTGCGCTCTCCAATGTCTGAGTTTTAACAGTTTTAGTCTAAAAGGGCCGACGGCAAATTCTTTATTGTTTCCTGATCTACACATGATGCTCCCCAAGAGATATTTATGTAGAATCGCAGACCTCACACACACAGTAAAGAACAATGAACACCAGTGAAACTAAGGTGCGGGCCATCTATGACTGACACTTACTTCCTCTTAGATTTTCTTTTCCTTTTAAGTAGTAATCAGATCTCTTGTTGAATGCCACTTCATCTTGATTTTAATCTGGCATTTCATATAAATTGTGATCCTAAAATCCATCAAGAGCTGAAGTCGGGCCCTGGCCAGTGTTTCTCAGTAGTTAGAGCATCAGCCTGGGCACTGGAGGGTCTCAGGTTAGATTCCTGATCAAAGGCAGTACCTGGGTTGCAGGTCTGATTCCCACTTCTTTGGGGCATGTGTGGGAGGCAACCAACCGATGTGTCTCTCTCACATGGATTTCTCTCTCTCATTCTCTTTCTTGTTCTCCCCTCTCCCCTTTCCCCTGTCTCCTCTCCCCTCTCCTCTTCCCCTCTCCTCCCTCCTCTCCCCTCCCTTTCACTCTCTCTAAAAATCAATGGAAAAAAATATTCTCACACCTCAGGTGAGGGTTAACAAAGAAAGAGCTGAAGTTGGGGTCACATAAGGAGAGGCTGTGGAGGACAGTGCTCCGCCCACCTAACTTCCCGGCCAGCTGAATCTAATGGGTGGTGTTTGAAGGGGAGGGGAGGCCACTGGCCGTGATTCCCAGGGACACCAGGCTGCTAACTCCTCTAAAGGGAAGAGCTAAAGGGCCTCCCCGCCCACCTCCCATGGTCTCTTTCCAGAGCAGAGGAAAGGAACTATTCACACTGTCTGCAGACGGAACTGAGGTAGGTCTGGAGGTCAAACTCTGATCCGGAAGAGGGAGTACTGAGCCAGGTGTTCTCTGCACACCTCATCCTTTGGATAAAGGCCGATTGCACTTTGTATGAATCTACTCTAAGATCACACTCACACCAAAGACCTTTCGTTCGTGGAGTGTGTGGATGGTAAGTAATTGAACAGACAGAAAGGACGACGGGCAGATCTCTAGCTGGGCATAGAGCTGGGCACACACAGAGGCCCCCGCAAATTGCCAGTCCTGCTGCGGGGACCTCCTTGAGCAGCTCTGAGAAACACCAGCTGACGCTGACTCCCCCATGCCAGGCAGGTCAGGAGGATATGAGACCCACGTATAAAAAAATCACAGCAACACACAGCCCCCACGCTCCCGAGTGCTGTATTAAAGTCCCCTAATTGAGCACATCAGAGGAGGCCGGAACTCCGCGCAGGAAAAAGACCTGCCCATCCCCGTGATACCACCCTTTGCAATGAGCTTTACTCTGCGTGTCCAAGAGTAACAGAAACGGTGTTTTTAAATAAATGCATTGCAACATGAGGAAGAGTTTTCAAAGCCTCACCTGCCTCCCTCTTAGAAGGCAGGTTGCTGAGCTGCTCATGAAAGTTTTTCAATAACCGTGTCTGAGAGGGTGTGTGGCTTTTTTTGGTACTTGAATGATATATGTGTAAAAAGAAAAAAGTTCCCTTTATGGAGGCACAAAAAATACCTTTTACTCTGAACATGCTGTTCAGTCAAAGTCACTGTTGTCAACTGAGTTTTATTTTGTTTGCAAGTTGAATTTTTTATTTTTATTTTTTTACCTCCGGCTCTTCTAAAAATTTGCCGCAGTCAGACAATTTATCACTGGTAGTCTCCTCTATTGATTTCAGAGAGAGCGGGGAGAGGAAGAGGGACATAGAAACATCGATGATGAGAGAGAATCATTGATCTACTGCCCCCTGCACACCCCCTGATGGGGATCAAGCCCACAACTCAGGCTTGTGTCCTGCCCGGGAAGCTAGCTGTGACCTCCTGGTTCATAGGTCAACGCTCAACCACTGAACCACACGGCCAGGCTCTGTCACATTTAGTCTCCTCTAAATGTGACAAATCAACAAGCAGGTGGTGATCTGGTGACATCTACGTATCTGATAAAGCAAACACCACCAACTCTGTGAACCGAGGAAATACCGTTTTCAGAGAAATGAGCAAACAGAAAAAAAGAAACAGAAGTAGGTAGAAATCTAAGAAACCGATATTTTGACCTCGATATTCGCCTATGCTTGAAATAGCGATGAAAATGCTTTGTTATAAGGTAACATCCCCTTTCTGGAAATCATATTTGATCAGAGGTTAGTATCCTTCATCATTTAAACTCCGGACTATTTAGCTTTGTATCATCTGGAACTCTGTAAACATTGAAGTGGAGGATCCACAAAAAGCGACTTTTAGCTTATAACGTTCATGGATTCTTACAGGAGCCAACGCTGGCGAGCTCTCAGGATGTCAGAGAGGTTTACTGAGGAGAGAGGTGGATGGCAACCGCAATCTCATAAGGAACATTCCCTGGGGCCGCTGCTGCCGGCACGGGTCACGGGCTCACTTGGTCTGACATTTCTTATATGGTCAGGCCCACAGAGCAAGAAATAAATCAGCGATGGAACACTGAACCTTGGAAATGACTTCATAATTGTAAAGGGTGTCCGTGGACAGGCCTCAAAAGCACCTCTGTTCTAATCAGGTCCAGCCTTGGCACACACACAGTGGAAGGATGGGGGGACTCATGGAGTCTCGAAATCCCAAATATCAAGGCCAAGGAATGATGAGTGGCTGCCTCGACACGAGGTTAAGAATAGCAGTCGCGGTCATTAGAGGCTGCCTCTGAGCTCTTAAATGGAGACCACCCCGAATGTTATTTCCCAGGAAAACGATCCATTGATTCATCCACTGGACTCATACTTGTGGATGGAGCCAGGGACAGAGCAGCAAATAGAAGGACCACCGCCTTTTCAACAGTGGCGTCCTCTGCAGCCAGATGTGGGAGCTAAGCCTTTTAGCTGCCCATCCCAGCTCTCCTATAACAGGCTTATTTACTGTAGTCATCGGCCATAAAGCAGAACCTGACAAGAGAAAAGACTTCCAGAGAACACCGGCAACGGGCTGCATTTCCTGCCCGTAAAACTTTCAACACTCCTTGCGCCTCCCTTAATCTCATTGAGGGGGATCCAAAAGGTGCAAGGTGGCTGCTGGAATGGTGGCTGCGCTACTGAAAAAATAAATTCTTGGCCTTTCCTATTCCCATTCTTTCTCCCACTACTCAAATTCAGAATGTCATCCCTTTCCCATCAATAAAACATGATGAAGTATAAGAATGTTGGAAATATCTGCACCCTAATCATTAACCCGTTGGTCTTAGGAAAGGAAATTCAAAATAGAAACTGTCAAAGAACAGGGTGTTTGTATGAGACAATTACCCCAAATCCTATATAATAAAAGCCTAATATGCAAATTGTTCCCTAGGGCTGTCATTTGACCAGGAGTTCTATTGCTTGCTATGACATGAGCTGACCACCAGGGGGTGGCGTGGATCATGGTGGGCATCGGCGATGCGGTGCTGGCAGCAGGTGGCAGTGGAGGCGCTGCTGGCCTGATGGGCCCTGACAAGAGCGGGACCACGGCGGGATGTTGGAGCAGGTGAGCGGACGGCAGCAGGCCCCATCGATCGCCCAGCAGATGGTGACCAGCAGCGGCGGTGGGGAGCAGGGCCACAGCCTGGCTCTCAGGCGCTGAGGGAACTGGTGGGGGCCCAGCCCTGCAGGCGGGATGGTAGAGCAGGTGAGGGGGCAGCGCCAGGCCAAGGCGGGGTGCCAGGCAGGACTGCAGGGCTGCGAGGCTGGGGGCCCAAGCTGGGGCTGCGAGCCTGGGGATGCGAGATGGGGTCCAATCCCTGCAGGCCGCCCCGAGAGACCCCTCCCGTGCACGAATTTGTGTACCGGGCTTCTAGTAATAATAATAACAGGCGCACTTTACTGAATATGATATACACAGGGACCTTAGCATATTAGTCACATTTTGTCTTCATAAAATAATAGTAGAGATAGATTATATTCCCATTTTACAGATAAAGATACTGAAAAAGTGAGAAACTGCGATGTTGTTAAAGTTAGGAAGTGGCAGGAGGGGAATTTAATATGAAACCATTCAAAATCAAGGCTCCTGCTTTCTCCATTGCATCAAACTGCAGCCCATGTCTCATCGGATGTGCAAACTGGAGGCAAAGAGGAACCATCTATTAGAAAAAAAATACTGTCCATATACTCCATGAGGAGTATTTTCTCTGGTTCCTGACGACTGTCCCTCTGCCTTTGATCATCTTGCTTTGCCCTTGCCTATTATTCTCTGTCGATGGCATCTTAAAGGATACTTTCTTATATGGTCACCAGTGAGTCGGCCACATGCTGCGAAGTGAGTGGTCTGGTCTCAGACAGCCAATGGGAGGTTTTAAAGGGACAGCCCTTTCTTGTATGCTGTGCATTTCCCTAGCCTGGGCTCTTTAGCAACACAGAAGACACAGGACAGTACAATCCCTGGGCCCGGGGCTGTTGGTGGCAGAGCATATCGGACAAGAATAAGCCTGTCGGGGTGCGGGATGTGGGATGTATCAGCAGGCCGAGCCCTTCCTCAGTTCCACAAGAATTCTGCTCTCCATCTGCACAAACCTGGCGACGGGGAGCCCCACGACCGGGGACCAGGCCACGCGCCCGTGTGGAGAGCCATTTGTCATATCGTTTTACAGTCCGACCCCGTCAAGGTCCAAGACTAATTACAATGGGGTTTGTTAAGAGCCCTGACGTAGCCACAGACTTCAACTCTGGAGGGGCGATGCTTTAGGTCTGGTGTCAGATTCGACTGAAATAATAAACTGCACAAGGTGTTTTTCAACATGTTTTACAGGGAGCTCGCCCAGGACCTCTCTGCATTACATAGTTACTCCTGCTATTTTCTCACCATCCCTGGGACGGCTCCAGCAAGCCCGTTTTGCTCACTCTCTAACTCCCTAATATAAATGGCTACTCAATTTTAATTCACAATTTAAACACAGCAGTGACCTAACAAAAGGGGGAAATTTTCTGAACTTCTTGTCTTTTACTTCTATTCCCACCTAGATTATAGACTTTAGCAAGAAAATCTGTTTATGCCCCTTAGAATTTTTTAAAATATGTATTTTTTTATTGATTTGAGAGAGAGAGGAAGGGAGAGGGATAGAGAAATAGAAACATTGATGAGAGAGAAACATTGATCTGCTGCCTCCTTTATGTCCCCTCCTGGGGATCAAGCCTACAACCTGGGCATGAGCCCGGACCGGGAATCGAACTGATGACCTCTTGGTTCATGGGTCAATGCTCAACCCCTGAGCCACACCAGTCTGGCCCCTTAGATTTTTCTAATTGAGGCAAATTGTCACCTTGGCCATATGATAAGACAGGCATGAACATCATGCTGAGAAACCCACCCTTTTGAAACTGCATGCAAACATGAAGAGTTGAAGTACCCAGGTGGCCCGAACACACCATGAGTATAGGCTTCCCCAAATTCTGAAACCAGACTGGCAGCTTCCGAGAGCCCCGTTCTTCTTCTCAATGTCTCAGGCCAAACGAGAGGCCGTGAGCCTCACTGCCCAGTCCAGGCTCAGAGCTGAGCCAGCTGAGTCAGGAGGGAGGGCGTCAGAAGCGCAGTGAAACACGGCCGCGGTCGCGCACACACTCAGAGCTCTCCCTTTCCCCTTGTACCATACAGTGTGTCGGCAAAGTACCGAAACGTCCAGGTGACAAGTCCCACCTACTAGTATGGGGATAAGTCCCACCTACTAGAATAGGGAGCCATTCTGATTTTTCCACAAGACAACAAACACAGAGCTACTTCTAGTCATCAGAGCGGACGATGATATTTTTGCCATGGTCGGTCTATGCCAGCTGTGGGCAAACTATGGCCCGCGGGCCGGATCCAGCCCATTTGAAATGAATAAAAATAAAATTAAAAAAATAAATAAAAAAGACCGTACCCTTTTATGTAATGATGTTTACTTTGAATTTATATTAGTTCACACAAACACTCCATCCATGCTTTTGTTCCGGCCCTCCGGTCCAGTTTAAGAACCCATTGTGGCCCTCGAGTCAAAAAGTTTGCCCACCCCTGCTGTTTCTTTCATCTCTCCAACTCACCCATGACCTGCTCCAAAGTGACATAATCTGCTTCCAATGCCAGTTGATGCTGGGGGGCCCTTCAGTTTGAGCGTTTTTGCAGGTTATTGGCTTTTCCCTTTCTCTTTTGGTCAATGCTGATCCGGTAGGAAAACACGTAACTCACATTTTGCATGTCAGTGTTTTTGCAATTCGGAGTTCAATTTTACAAAGGCCTGGAAAAGGGTGGAGCTTACTGACTAGAAATGGTAGTGTGGGCTTATCTGTGGATTTCAATTACATATGATATTCCTTTCCTCTACTTCTAACACAGACCCCTGATATGTCACACGTTTTCTCTCCTTCCTGACAACCCTGTTAAACAATAGCTGGACTCTATGCCGTGGAAACACTGTGATGTTTGAATCTAGGGGCCACTTACTTGCAAAACATCATTTTGTAACTTTGCACATTTAGGGAATGTTTTTGCGTATTTGTTATGATGGGAAAAGGAGACATTTTGTGGGGGGCTAGCAATCTGAATCTGTGCCAGTAACCTATGCACATTCTTGTTAGCCTATAGTAGCTACTGCCCCTCCTTTAATTATCTGGTCCTACAAGACCTGTTTACCTAAGTACTACCCCCATTGTAGAGAGGCCGTAAACCATGAACAATGCACGACCCCCAGACGGAGTTATCAGTGCTGGCGCCAGGCTAAGCCTTGAGATGTGGTCTCACGGCCCCCAGCCCAATACACAGGGCTTTTTGCAAAGCCCGTGAAAGGTCCGGAAGTCCCATCCCATATTTGGGGGACAAAGAAACCAAAGAGTATAAAGGAAAAGCTTCCTCCATATTGGCTTGCTCAATATTTGGAGAGAAACAGTCTCCCCTGAGCCACTGGACCGGTACATGTGAAACGTCTGGAAACAAATGGGTTTTTCCTGTGCCTCCAGTACTCCTGCGTATTTCTCGGTCGCCTGGTAAATTCTGTAACAGTTAGGCTCAGTTAAAACATGCGGGTGCCCTTAGCACCTAGAAAGTTCATTTGTAACCACGCTGGAAAATGCCCACAATCTAGTCCCGGAATCTCGTCTAAGTGAGGCCAGGCAAACTCTAGGAATCGCCCTAGATACCGTGATGCGGAGACAGTTCCTTCAGTCAGAGCTGTTTCATTGGCCTGAGTGCTCTTCCAGGGTTAGAAAATGCGCAGTAGTTTCCTGACTTTGGAAGAGTTTGGGCACCTGGATGGTCACTTCTGCCTCTTCACGCAGACATACTAGTGGCTTCTGTCGGCCTTTGGAAGGCAGCAGCGTCCTACACAGCAGCACCATCCCCTCCGGAAAGTTGTCACTGGATGTGCATCTCCGAGGAGCACTGCAACACTCAGGTTTGTGTAAGAGCTTTGCAGGCTGAGTGGCTAATCCAGGGAAGCGCCCGCAGGGGCAGAGTGATGGGAAGAGTGCTTTCCAGGAGCTGACAGAAGGGCTAGGAGAGAGGGGACTGAGGAGACAGGGGAGGTTGACGTGTTTTATGAGCGTGGCGCTCCGAGAAAGAGCCTTTCTAAGGTGCAATGCTGGCCGCCCACCGTGGGCTCGGGGAAGGAGGACTGCTCTCGCACCGAGGACGGAGTCATATTTTCACTGGAGGAAGGCACACGAGTGATTACATTTCAGCTCAGGGCGCCCGGAATTAGTAATAAGAGGAACTGTGCACCTAATTCCAGGAAAATCTCAATGATAAGTTATCCTCAAAATTTAATTTACCGAAGTCTATTCTAAAACTACAAAGACAAGTTCTTCACAGCGTGCGCCCCTTTTGTGACCCACATTTGAATGAACAGAGAAGCCAGGAGGAGCATTTCAGGAAAATATCAGCAAAGCAACGTCAGATAAGTCCCTTGTTATCTAGGCTAGATCTAGTGCATGGAAACCTCCAGGGGCTTTGTTTCCAGAGACCAGGTGGATAATAGAATGCTAAAATTCCTAGAGAGCATCTTCAACACACAGTGACTGGGAAATCCCCGTTGGTAAGTTACAAATCTATTTCACATGAACCGTGTTATCGTAACGCAGGAATCTGCCCGTCACCTACACTGAAATCCAGGGAAGAGCGACGCCCTGCCAGTACGAAACGGCACAATCTCAGAAATTCAGTCCAGGGCTTCCTGCTCATTTTGATTAATTACTCACCGAGTCTGTAGGAAGTGGGAGCTTGTATGAAAGGACTCTCCTATCCATTCTCTGAGACACCCCCGGGGAAAAGTCAAACATCAATGCCCGAGAGGGATATTCAATGAAAACAGCAGTGATTGCTATTATTTTATGTTAACAAGCAAACCACAATTTTATTCTTAACAAAAAAATGTACTTCGATCTTCTCATTGCCCTCTGTGAAGGTAAGAGGAAAAACTCCTCCACGAGTACTGAACTTGTGTCAATTTCAATGTGGGGGGAAAAGTAAAGATTATTTGTTTGGGATATAAAATAAACCAAATCTAGCAACCTGGATATAAAATTATGTCAGTGACAAAACCAGAGCCATTGTCATAGTCTCATAGACTTATAACCTCCAAATTCTCCTAATGATTTTTTTCGTCTTGGAAAAGAACAATGTATTAACTTTGACTAAAAAGCATCCAAGAGAAATATGCCCAAGTAACTCAATTTTTCTGATGTTAAAATGTTGATTGTTCTCATAGACATGCATTTCATAATTATTTCTTGCTTTGGAAAACCCTTTCGCCATGGGACATGTTTACTGAATGTTGCATTGAAAGAAGACACAAACCACCCATCAGCAGAAGGCAAAGAAACCCAGAGAACTCAGCCCTTTCGGCCAAAAGCCCCAGCACTTCCTAGATGGTTTCCTCAAGGAACCTGACTTCTAGGCAAACGCTGTACACACATCCTGAGGGGGCCACTTCGGGTTTTCTGTTGTAAACTCTTTCATTGTTTCCTGGTAGAAGACACTTTTCATTTAACCCCACAGAATAGTTTCCAAAGGCATCTTTTCACAGGGTTCAAAGCTTTAAATTACGAGATCACGGTTCCCATTGAGAAAGTGCACTGAGCTCTATGGAGGAGAGAAGCACATAACCAGGTACAAATGTAATTCTCTCAGGTCGCCCTGTGAGAGCTGCGCAGAATGGATGAACATTCCCGAGAGCAAGAGCCCTGCGGACGCGTGGCTCCCCACGTGGGCAAAGCAGGCACCAGCTCTGTAACCAATCGTGCTGGGGCCACTCCATCCAGGGAGACAATTCTCTCTCCTTAACAAGCAGAGAAGTGATATTTTAAAAGGTCCTCATTCACCTCATTTCCCTGAACCAGAAGACTGCCGTAATGTCATTCCTTTCATAGGATCAAAAAGCGCATGAACGTCAGAGTACTTGCGCTTTTTGGAATCACTCACCTACAGCTGGCTCACAGAGGTTAACGGTGTAAGTAATAGCGCAGAAAGTACCTACAACTGAGCGCAAGTGTCTGATTTTGTCAACACACACATGTTGTATGATTCACGAGGTCTTTTTGTCTCGTTTGGTAGATCTGGGCACATACCAGTGCCTGGGGCTTACCGTATCGTCTGTAGGTAGGTCTTCAGTTCTCTTGCTGGTGCAGAGGTCCTAACTCACTGTGCTGTGGAAGAGCAGGGACTCTAGAATAAAATAAATGAAATAAGTAAACTGGAAGAGAAGGGGATTCCATGTTTTATCTTAATTTCAGTTCTGAAACTCTAAAAATTAAGAGATGCATTAGAACAAGGGATTACTGTTGATTTATCACAGTTAAATAGAAAAGGGATTAGCAGTCATAAAAAGTTTGTGGCCACCCTAGCAGTGTGTTAAGCTAAACTTGATTTCATGTGTCCATGCAGGTTTGCTTTTATTTTTTTTTCTAGTAGTAAAAGCAAGAAATATACATGGCTCATTCGTTTGTCTTTACAAAGAGTAAAAAGTATGTGAGTCTATGTAAGACCTGTACCTTTCTATCTTGTTTAAGGTCCCTCTCATTGGTGTTCCTGTTACGTATTATGATTACGTTTACACGCTACTCTATGAATTTACAAATATTAGTTTCTGGTTCTGTTCAAGGAAAACATGTGTGAGTCCCTTGCTTTTGCATTTCGCTCCGGCATTTTGAATAGCAATCACATCTAAAATGAATCTGTTTCTTAAGTTTCTGATTTTAGCATTATGGTCCTTGGAATCATTTCTGACTGAACAATGAAACCAATGCTCTCTGTTCCATTTATTTCCCCCTTCTCACCCTGCAATAAGAAACAAGACAAAAGAACACACACACACACAAAAAGAAGAAAGAACATTTAAAAAAGAAAATAAAGATAATCAAACATAAAATACACGGCTGATGTAAGATAGGCAAAGATAAGTCAGATTACTTTTAGGTTTTGAACTTTTTAACTGAGATATAACTGATAGAGTTATTGAAATAAGAGAAGTAAAGAGAAATAACTTGTTTTTTTTTCAGAAAGCTGATGTGTTCATCTTTTAAGACACTGAGGGGTCAATGTCTGGTTAATATACGTTAAGCTGAAAATGTTGAGTTTTAGGGTTGGGAGTCACAGAATAGATGTCACTCTTCAAGAAATGGGCAGAAACTGGTCTACACTTGAGGAAATGTCTGCATAGAGAGTGTCGAAGCACGGAGAAGAGTCAGGGGTACGGGGGAAAGAGGAAGGGACTCAGGGTCAAGCAGTCACACTGGAGGATGGAGAAAGTGTTTAGAGAAGACATCATTAGTCAACAATGTTACATGCTACAGGTAGCTCTGAAAGAATGAGGACTGTCTGATTATAAGATTTGATTTTGGAAAAATTTTGTGACTTCTGAGGCAGGTATTTTGCTTAGAAAGAGGGTACAAAAGCCAGCTGACAGGAGGAGCAAAGCTCGATGGTGATGAGAAGAGAAAAAAAGTGTGGTTGAATTGAGGCACTAACACTCAATGTTCTCCCAGCACCTACAGCTTTCGGACTATTGTTATTTTGGGTGCTACCTGTCCAACTCTCATTTGTAAGACTGCAAGTGTAGGTTCTGAACCCAAACTACTTGTGAATGAACCCAGCTTGGCCATGTAACAGCTCAGCCTGTGTAACCTTAGTCAAGACACTCAATCTCTAAGCCAACTCTACCTTTAAAATGGGATAAGATAAAATTTTCCTATGGTTTGTTTTGAAGATAAAATGAGTTAATAGCTATAAAGCATTTGAGTGCTGGCAGCTATCTTAAAATGTTTTAGAATCCTAAGATACAGTTATTATTTATATTTATATATTCAAATAAAATGGTCTCATCCTAGTCAGCTGAAATCATTGGTTGGGAGACTAGGAATAGACTCTTCATAGGTAATGGGGAATTTTAAGTAGATGTTTTTCAAGGGTTATGTGAAATTGATTGGATCAAAAATAGAACTAGTCATATTCTTCTAGCACCAAGTAACTTCTCAATTAGTATAGGCCATCCTGAAACAAACAAAACAGGATGGAACAACAGTGCTGAAAACACTCATGCAAAATCAAGTAAAGTACAGAAAGTCTAATAATTTTTTTGCCATTAGATTTCATTGTTCAGGGTGATTAAAATTCTCTGAGCTCCTCAAAGTCTCTATGTAATAAATACATCCTATACTCCCCACCAATTTTCAATTTTATCTTGAAACAAAGCACAGTGAGAAAAACAACAAGACACAGATTCTTTCCATGTAAATTAATTAGCTTAACACCATAGGAAAAAAATGTATGCAAACAAAATTTAAATATGCCGATGAAAATAGACAAATAACGTTGTTCAAAGATAGTCGCTGCCTTGCTCTTAAGGTTCTTAATTTTCTGCTCACTCCTGCAGAAAATTATTAAATGCTTTTCTGCTGATACCAGACAATTACCTACTATGGAAATAAAATAGGCAAAAGAGTTTGGCAATCTAGTCCAGAGAAAAATCTAAAACTGTACTTATTATTTGATAATGAAGTTTGGAGATGAAGATTGTTTGAATTATTTACAATTGAACAGAATGAGAGTCTATATATGTAGAACTCTATTATTTCTGATTTATTTTGTCCAATTATTAGAGATAAATATTAGGAAGATTCTTTACAAAAATATTTAACAAAGAAGAAAAGAAGACATTTAGGAGATTAGAGGAGTTTTTAAAACATATTTTTTAATTGATTTTTTAGAGAGAAACACTGATGTGAGAGCACAACGTTGATTGGCTGCCTCCTGTGCGCCCCCTACTGGGGATCTGGTTATGTGTGCTGACCAGGAATTGAACTGGCAACCTATTGGTGCAAGGGACAATGCCTAACCAACAGAGCCACAGTGGCCAGAGCTAGAGCAGTTTCTACCACAATAAGAATGAGCTCGCAACAATACAGTGTGATTTGCGGGCTGTCAAAAAGCAAACTGAGCTTGTTATTAAAAAGATCTCTCAGCAAGATAAACAAATTAGTTCAATAAAGTTGTGGCTGAGAAATATTTGTATTTTTTTTTTTTAGCCAAATTAATAGCATTTTGGGGGTCTTACTTGCCATTTTAATATCATAAACACACGCAGAAAGCAGGAGTGGTGGCTCCTATATGAAGTACTTTGAAAACTCGTTCAAGTGGCCTTTGCATGCGGAAAATGAAGCCTGGCTAACCGACATGCCAGCTTCTTGTGCGTATATTCGTTTGCTCAGCAAATACGACTGTGTGCATGTTACGCATCAGGCACTGTTTTAGGTTTTGGGGATGTAAAGATGAGCAAAGGCAGACACAGCACCCCTATGTCTCCATTTTGCTGAGATAAATATTAATGAGATTATCACCCAAATAACGCTGTATACATACAGTAATGGTAAATGCTGTAAGATCACATCGCAGGAAGACCTGAGAAACCCAGAGAAGGATTGATCTGGGCCCAGTGAAGCCAGAGTGAGGGGTGGGGGTGAAGAACCTTCCTGAAAGAGGGCGGAGCTTACCCAAGGCCCTGGGATGGCTGGGAGGATGGTGAGATGAGGAACTGAGAGAAGCCAGGGTGGGTTCTCAGAGCCATGGCTCAGGCTCAGGTGAGGCAGCAAAGGGTGGAAGGGGTTGGTGTCCAGAAGGGGCCAAACTGACTGTGCATTAAAGATTTTTAATTTTTATCCCGAGACCAATGGAAAGTTTCGAAGGGATTTAGCAGGAGGCATCCTGGTCACATTTGTGTTTTGAGCGTCCTACAACTGGAACTTGAAGGTTCACTGGAAATATTGCAGTAGGCATAGCAGAAGCAAGAGAAACATAACAATGAGAGAGCCCGTCCTGGCCGGTGGCTCGGTTGGAGCCTTGTCCTGTGCACCGAGAGGTGGTGGGTTTGATTCCAGGTCAGGGCATATACCCAGGTTGTGGGTTAGTGCCCTGGTTGGGGTGCATGCAGGAGGCAACTAGTCCGTTTCTCTCTCACATTGATGTTTCTCTTTCTCTCCCTTCCTCTCTCTAAAAATCAGTAAACATATCCTCCAGTGAAGATTAACAATAAAAGAATGTGAGCCGTTGTGTATTATGAATGATCCAACTAAATTTGAATTCTCTACTACTCATCTTTGAAACTTCTGTTAGTTTTTGTGAATATTAAAAGGTTAAACATCCATTTCCAATATATTTTCTTTTTACAACTCTCTTTTTCATACAAATACAAGGACTTTTAAAATGTTTTATGTGTAACCCATGGTTTTACTAACAAAAATAATAGTTCATGTTAGAAATTAGTTGCATCAAGATGTAGCTACCTTAAATCATTTTTGAAAGAAGGTAGAGTATAATTAAATGCTACATACATAAACAAACAACCGTCAAGATCTACCCCACTTACATAAAATACAGTAAATAGTTTACACTTTCATAATGCACTTACATTGCTTGTGTTTACTGTCCTCTCTTCCATCCCCAACTTTTGATAGATGGAGGTGTTAATAGAAACATTAAAAAAAACACCTTGCTTTCTCGTAAGCAAACCGAATACAAAACACAACAATGTCTCCCTACTTATTTACATATTTTTGTAAAGAAGCATTTTTGCTTCTGACGTTAAACATTTCTCTTAGAATCCTGAGTCATTTTCTTTCTCACCAATAGTTAATCTCTTGAACGCTGCTTTCACCCCAAATCAATAGCTTACATTCAATGTTTTTTGTTATTAGCAACACATTTAGAAAAGGAAACGAACGTATAATCACAAGTGTATCGGCATAATGTTCTCCCAGTGGAATAAGTAACCCTGTAGCCCATGGCAGTTCAAAAGGGCCCTCTCTGTAGAAGCGCCTGTACTGTAGACTCATGTAGCTCCGGGACCTTGCAGGCTGGATGCTTCTTGATTATTTTATTACTAATCCATCATATTCACGAGAGCACGACAATCGAGGGGTTCCAGTTACAATGGATGTCTGTGCAGAAGTTATCTATACCGCAAGGTATATAAATGAGAAAATCATATCTTTGATTTTTAAAAATAAGCTTCCTTTGTGGCATATTGCCCACAAAATGCGCCTCTGTCCTGAAATGTTTAAAACAAACACACAAACAGATGAACGAGCCTTTTCTCCAGGTTTGAGGGAAAACCTGCTGAGACACAATTTTCTGTGCTCAGCGGGCCAATGATCGGTCGCATGCACTCAAACTCATAGGTGCCATTTCCCGGGAAGGGCGAGTCAGAAATTCCTCCCTGTGACACAATCTATGTTCAGGATTTGGCTGGTAATCAGGGTAGTTCTGTATCTTTTTTGATTAAAAAAAAATACCCAAATGTGTCTGTATCTAAGAGGGGAGCAAAACCTATCATAATTCTACCAAGAAGAACTCAAAGCAAATGGTCTCCACACATATTCTCAGGTTCCAGATTTGACAAACAGGAAAAATCAATAGCAGCAACCACAAACTTCCAATTTTTTTAAATAGCAAAGCTGTTCAGCATCTTTAAATGCCACATGATGTGTGGAGGGGACACCGGGAAGGAAGAGTTTAAAAGAGAAACATTTTCTTACTTAATGAATGGAAGTCCAGATGAACTTGTATGCTAGGCTTTCATTGCCATTTCAAGCCTCCACGTAAGCTCAAACAGAGGAAGCACCCACATCTTGCCCCAGATTACTATTTAAACAAAGGTGCATGTTCATAAGTCGCATGAAAAGCAATTAGGCCCTCCACTGACAGCACCATGAGAAACCATCTGTGAGGGCAAGCATTTCATATTTGGAAAAAATAAGCTGGGAGAGGGTTTTTTTGTTTGTTTGTTTGTTTGTTTGTTTGTTTTCCTTCTCAGCCACTACCCACTTTGGGCCAGGAATGTTATAAAAAATTTTAAACTGGCTTGAGTGAGGATTATTATTGCTGTTATACATGTTTAAAATTATTTACTGATTCATGCATTGAGCTCAAGTTTGGCATTTCATGATGATACTTGATATTTAAGAAATGGCTAGAATATGATTAGATTTTTTTTCTTTTCTGGAATGTTTTGTGAATGAGCTAGACTTTTAATATCAAAGAAAAAAATGAGCTGGGAAGACCATGGTAGGAATTATATTCATATTTATACTTATTTATATTTACTAAAATATTAATGTGTCAGCATAAACATCTGTTTAGAGTATGCTTATTTTTATGTAAAGTTTTTAGAAATATAATAAGTGGACTTTTTCCTTTTCTTTCAGAATGCTTATTCTAGTTAGTAAGAGGGTACCTGTTCTTTTTAAGAAGTACACATTTAAGGAAGAAAGCAAGAGATTGACCACTCCTAACACTTCGAAACTACATTTTTCCACTTCAATTTATTCACTCACCAAATATTCATTGTCCACCTGTCACCTGCCAGAACATTCCTAAGTGAGAGGGACGCAATGATAAAGAGGCAAGCGGAGGGCAAGAAGTTTAGAAGACCATTAAACCAATGAATAAGTACATTATAATTAAAATTTTGATAAGCTCTTTTAGGCAAAGTATACATAACTGAGGGGCTGTTCTAATCTTGAGTGAATTTTCAAGTTTTCCTGTGGGAACTTGAAGGAGGTATGGCTAAAAGAAGGCCTTGGGTGGAGTGGGGAAGAGAAGAAGAAGGTCATGTGGAAAGGCTGTGGGCCAGGAGGCTGCTGGCATTCAGAATCAGCTGACTGATGGCCACCGGAGGACTTTGAAGTTGGGAGGTGACAGGCTTCCTGTCAAACAATCATCGGGAGTGATGACTTTGAAAACTTAGCTAACAGTATTTAAGATATTCCCAAAGCTTCGGAGACACCGGTCTCATGGCGAGGGGAAGCTGTGCACACTCCCGCAAGGAGCTGTCAGACCCCTGGCTCTGTGCAATGATAAAACAGTTCAGTTATTGGCCGCTTTCAGGCCTCTGAGTCTGATTTAACACAAGAGGACAACCCAACTGCATCCTTTTCCTCCTATCATGTTTCTAAGAGACTTGAGATCAAGCCTGCAGGTCAGCTTTGGTTCAGAGGTGAAGTGTGTAGTCCATTTGTTTTTTAAGTCTTATTTTGGTTTTAGGCTTTCATAACAGAACAAGTGGGCCATTTCAGTGAAAAGCAGTGTGGAAACTGATGGTCTGAGTAACTGGGTTGGGGTAACAAGATTTAGTGAAGACACTGCACATGCATACAGTGAAGGGAAAATGTCCATGTGGTGAACGGTAGCTAGTCCACAGCTTCTCATCTCATTCCCCGACAAAGGATATGAGAAACAAGACAAGGGTGAGCTTTGGCCAGTGGCATTGGAACCAAAGACCCAGCCCATGTGACCCTGGCAGGACAGGGCTAACATTACCTACTTGGTGGTGGGGTTGCTACCAGTTGGGCACCAGGGTGCCATGCAGCCAAAGGAACACCCAGTAGCCAGGAAAGAGAGTATGCAGGGAGATCAGTTGGAGAAGTGCCAAGGGAAATGTCATCATTGTCATGACCAGGTAATCAGCTCAGGCAACAGGACAACTAAATGCACGTTCAGCAGTCTGATGAGCTTGTGTCATATAGCCCTTGCTGAGGTTCAAGTTCGGCATGGTTGGCCTAAGGCAATCCTGGGAGGTTGTAGGTGTCTGTACCATGATCTGGGCACTGCCCCTTACTCAATGGATGATCCCGGGAAACTCTCGTAGTCTTTCACAAGGAAAATAGAAATAAAATCCTCACAACGTTGCTGGAGAATTCAATGGCATAATATTCCATGTCCGGCATAATGTGAACACTAAGCAAATGTTAGCTATTATTATGTCAAAACTGTGGCAAACTGTGGTTCCTCTGGTTTGGGGTCTATACATCTATGCAATAGGAAGCACCAGACTGTGAAGTTGATCTTATTTGTAAAACACGTAGAGTCTTAAAAGGAATACTTTATCAATGTGAAGTATTCTGTAACATACAATTGGAGATTTCATCTCATCTGGATAAATATTATTATCCCCATCATAGAAAAGTTAGAGTGAAGCAGGGAACCAAAGTAACTCGTCAAAGGAAGTCAGAGTTTGAGATTAGAACGCCGGCTTTCCGAGTTCCCATGAGCATGGTTAGGCAAAGGCGCTCCGAAGCAAAAATCCCCATCCACTCCTATCACTTCAAACGTTCAAATGATTACAGCCCAGCCAATTCTTTCTTTATTTTTTCACTCAGCTTATATCTCTGACTTAAGCAAATAGTTAAGAAGAGAAATACTTCAGGTTTGTGGTTAACAAGGTGGGTGAATGCACAAGATGCAGGGGCTCGGGGTCCCCAGTACATTTACAAGATGACCAAGAGAACGTTAGCAACCCAACCTCCTGCCACATAGATGAGTTAATACTGAAAACCAAAAGAATCATTCGCTACCAGAGTAATATAGCGGTAATTTCTCAGGGTGCAGGAACTGAGTGACGCATTACTCAGAATTAGATGTTCCTACCTCCAATTGGTCACAACATCATCCCCAGCTCTAGGCAAATACCATCTGTTTTCCCATCTCGCCATGAATTTCCTGTGGCTTGCAAGTAATATTGTAAGCTCTGTGCCTTGCTCAGGAACTTTAAGACTCTTGTTCTTGCTTCTCTTCCGTGGAACAGAAGCAAATCAATCATGCAGTACGCCTTCAGTTAGTCAGAGAAGAGACAGCCATCCTAGCCAATTGCTCTGAAAACATTGGGGACTCGCATGAAGTTCCTGTTGGGGTGCTGATGTAAGTTTGCTACACAAATGATGGCTCATAGGGTTCTCACTCCCTTCACATGCTCTTCATGCAAAGCTTGTGATAACTAGCAGAAAACTTCCCTAAGAAGCTGTGTCATTGTTTTCCCCTGTGGGATTACACTTCTTAGGTTCTTTTCTACATAAGTTGTATGTATGTATCTGGGTTTTAAAATGTTGATACAACTGCACTTACTAAAACAGATTATAGTGAAGAAATGATTCTTGGAAAACCGAAACAGAACAGGGTGAATATTGCCTATGGTTCAAACAGTGCTACCTCTCTCTCTGCCACACTCACTTTCACTGCCATGTGGAACTCAATCCAGGAATATGTCCATCTTATTATACATCCCAGCAAAATAATGTTCACTCGTCATGCAGAAGATTAAAGACAAACAAACCAACCTCTCAACTACACTATGTTTGTAATCCATGAAACTTCTTGCTTTCCTCCTACTACATTAGGGGGGAACAGAGCTGATCGGCAGTGATCGCCATGGCTGGAAGGTCAGGGGCTGGATGAGGATGGGGGCAGAGAACACTGGGGCCAGGTGCTGGGGGAGCAGGACTGGCCACACGGGAAATGGGCTAGAGACAGCTAAATCCAGAATCTGCCGGGTGGCCTACATCTAAATTCCACAGATGGCCTAAATTTGCATATCATCTTGTCTACTCTGGGAATATGTATTAATTATAAGGCAAACAATGAAGGGAAATTAAGAGGATTTTATGACTTTTTGTAAATGAATTTTTGATAAAATCCAGAAAAAAAAAGATGAAATGGCCCAAATTACAAATGCTGCATTACACTCTAAATTATTTTGAATTGTAGGTTAATCTATATATTGACATTAAAAATTATGGTTACTTTATTTTTTAAACATACCAATCAATGCCAGAAAAACAACCTGATATGAATTTCAAGGTAATTAATCCTTCTACACTGTACTTTATTTCAGTTGCCCGTATAAACCTATATTAAAGAATAAATGTCTCTAAAACAGGAAAAAACACCCCACATTCAGTGGAGACATCAGAGAGGGATCTTTAACCATGCAGGTATTTTAAGTGGCTGAAAATATCAGGTTCCCAAAATAATCAATAAAGGTTCACTGATTTATGAAACTGCTCATTGATACAAGCCTAAGGATACCCAAGATCTTTAAAGAACAAACTCTATTTTTAAGATAATGAAGAATTCATCTAAAATACTAGAAAGTATCATTAAAATGGTACCTTAAAGTCTGAAAATTACAAATGAAAAGTGTAAAACAATGAAATGATTTGAACACCTGCATGAGAAATGATTGTGTTTGCTGATAGCTGCCATTTTATGAATTCTAGTAGGGAGTCCAAACGGAGAAAAACAAAGATGTTCAGGATGCTATTTTTAAGTGTGACTTTTCTTTCTTCCCTGCTATTAACATTCTAACAAGAGGGAAGGGGTTTAGAGACTGTAAGACCACCTGGCTGCCATTATGGAGAGCTGAATCCTCTGTCACTGGTAACAACCACAGGGCCTTTGCTGGAAGGTGAGGGCCACTGGGGGTGGTCCGAGGGGAGGCCTCCCTCACCACGAGCACCCTGACCACTCCTGGCCTCCACTAACACAGTCAAGGTTGCCCGGAACATTGGCTATAGTGAGAAAGTAGAAAGGAAGAGTAGAGTGGAATTTAATTCCCTTAAAGACCCTTTCAAAATAGGTTATGTCTCTGTCCCTCAATTTAAAATCCTGTCTCACGTTGATTATCTTGTCTACACTGGGAGTAGGTATTAATTATAAGGCAAACAATGAAGGGAAATTAAGAGGATTTTATCACATGTTATCATTTGTAAAGACCCTTCCTCTACACTGGACTCTGCTCTTAGAGCAAATGCTTTTGGGATTGGCTGGCTGGGCTTGGTGAACCAAACATGGTGCAAATCTCTGTGTCCTTGGAGAAGCTGAACCCTGAGGTAGGTCTTGGGTCCCAGGCCTGATCCCAGAGCTTAGCGACCATTGCAGAGAGAGTGGCCCCGGGGCTCATTCCCCGGGGGCCTCATTGGATGGGCTGCCTCTAGAGCAGCGGTTCTCAACCTGTGGGTCCCGACCCCTTTGGCGGTCGAACGACTCTTTCACAGGGGTCGCCTAAGACCATCCTGCATATCAGATATTTACATGACGATTCATCACAGTAGCAACATTACAGTTATGAAGTGCAACGAAAATAATTTTATGGTTGGGTCACAACATGAGGAACTGTATTTAAAGGGCCAGAAGGTTGAGAACCACTGCTCTAGAGCTTAGTGAGGCTAATGCATCTCCGTGCCCCACCAGGATTGCTGCATCAATTCGTTTTGTTTCTCATCTCAGGATCAGCTCGCCCGCACTGTTCAACCTGACAGTCAGCTAATTGAATAAATCTAATGTAGTCTAGGTGCTGTGAGGAGCAGAGGAAGGGCCCCACCAGCGCCTCTAGGCTCTTGCTTTCCCTGCAAGCATCCTTTCCCACCCTCACACAAGCTCAAATTTTATAATCCATTTCTGGGGGAAATGGGCTCACTTCCATTTCCAAAATAGCAAGTAAATTCCACTTTCTGAGCTCGCATAGAGTGACTGGTGGCCCCTGCTTCAATGGCTATGGTACGTAACATATATAAACATATAAAGTATTCTTCAACCATATTCTGATAATTGCAGTAAAGCACATTTCTATTTCCAAATGGTTACTTTTGGAAATACATACATATATATGTATGTATTTTTATGTGTATGCAGAGAGACTATTAAACATAATATGGATATTTTCTTTTTCAGAATAAAGTCCAATGATCCTAAATTAAAGAGAAGAACAAAGTAATACTTCATTATACCTTTATAAAGAGCTATATTTTATCAAGACTAGAATATTTTTAACATAAGCCAACCACAATATGGTTATAAATCCAATATTCCTCATATCTCCTCACCTACAAAAATGAATGTTATTTTCCATTGGCATTAAAATGATGAGAATAAGAAAACAGATTATGTCTTAAAAGGTCTGATTTCTTTTTTCAGTATTCATGAATAGATTAACTAAATAAAACCACTTGCTATGTTTAAAATGTTTCTTGAAAAAGTAAAAACATACATTGGGAAATATTTTTCAACCTCAAAGACCTATAAGGTTAAAAATGGTTTCAAGAGAATTTCACATAGCTATAAAAGGGTGTAGGAGTGTAAACATAATTATTGCTTTATGAAAAGTTGGAGCAGTTGGTGTATGTAGTGACTGATAAACATTCGTAGGATACAATCGCCCTTCCGACATCAAGTACACAATGACTAAACAAGAAAACAAAGTCACTATGTCTATTGTGTATTCAACAGTAATGTGTCTACTCCCAAAGAAAAAGAAAAAATCAAATTATTGGAAACCCTACAATCTTGTCCAAATTTTACTTATTTTAATATTCCTATAATTAATCACGAGTTATTTTGTCAAAATGATTAATATGTACTTAAATTTAGCTTTAAGCTGGTGACCCATGGGCATAATATATTAGGTCTAATTTTATTTTCAAACCTTTATACTGAGTTATGTAACTTCAAGGGAATTGAAAGAAAGTGTTGGTTACATCTCAGATCACAATATTCCAAAGTACAGGACAATGTTGGTAGCCCACCTGCTTACACTCATTTATATACAGCGTTCTCTTCCAAGAACCCTGATAAGATGGACATGAAATATAATTGTAATTAGAGAGATGCTGAACTATCAGAAAGTAAATGTGGGTACTTAGTCATCAAGAATACCTGCTGATTCCCAGGTAGAGTTGGTACTTAACTTACCTGCATGCTGTGCATCTACTATTTGTATTTCTGGAAATACCCATTATTCAAATCACTAGTGGCCGTCCAATTAAAAAAATAACCAAGGTATCTCACTTAAAATGTATGTCAATTGATCCAGTGGCAAAGTTTATGTAAAAAATGAAGTCTTTAGATATTGGTGTCAGACTCAATATAATGGGCTATGTATGACATAAGAAAGGAAAAGTCAAGAGTCAAGGCCAGACCTAGCCGGTTTGGCTCAGTGCATAGAGCGTAAGCCTGCAGACTTGAAGGGCCCTGGGTTCAATTCTGATCAAGGTCACGTACCACGGTTGCAGGCTCAAACCTGATGGGGCAAGAGTGGTAGGCAACCCATTAATGTGTCTCTCTCACATTGATGTTTCTCTCCCTCTGTCTCTCCCTTTCCTTTCCACTCTTTCTAAAAATCAAAGGAAAAATATCCTCAGTTGAAGATTACCGAACAAATAAAAAAAAGAGTCAAGGCCAATATGAGTTTTGGTAAGAAGGCTGGGTATTAGGAGATAACAGGAAGGCCAAGCATTGGTTGCATTAGGGCAAAGCATGAAGGTAGGTCTTCAGCATGGAACAGGCAGCCTATGACGTACAGGTAGAAAGGGCCCAAAGCCCCAATTCCAAGACCATACTGGTAGTCAGTGATGAGTCTTTGCTAAAGTGAGAAGCCTTTTCCCTTCTGCCTCCCATGATTCTCTGAGGCCCCGGTTTTCCCCAACTCACACTTGTTCCACACACAGCTTCCTACATCTCAGCAGTTAGTGGAATACCAGCAAGTGAGTTGAAGTAAATGAACTTTCTCTCTCAGTGAAAAACTTGAGTCTATTTTTTTAAAATATATTTTATTTACTTTTTACAGAGAGGAAGGGAGAGGGAGAGGGACAGAGAGTTAGAAACATCGATGAGAGAGAAACATCGATCAGCTGCCTCCTGCACATCCCTACTGGGGATGTGCCCGCAACCAAGGTACTTGCCCTTGACCGGAATCAAACCTGGGACCCTTCAGTCTGCAGGCTGACGCTCTAGCCACTAAGCCAAACCGGTTAGGGCTTGAGTCTATTTTGAACGGATTTGTTTCTGGCAGAGATCTAACATTAATGGTGGAGATGTTGCTTTTGAGACACTTATGTATTTTTCCTGAGATGTGATTAACTTTTCTCCTCAAGAGAAAAGTTCAGTTGGAATTTGGGAAAACATTAATGACATTTAAAGCCTTTTCAGAAAGTTCCTATATTTGTGTGTGAACTTTACAGTATTTTAAAATTAACTCAGATTCCTGTGCTGAACCACCTATGGAATTTATAGAGTGACAATCGTGAAGCCAATCAGCTTGATCTAACCTCGCTTCTTTTTTTCCTTCACTTCAGAAATCCTCTAGGTCTTGCATAGGGAATAAAATCCACCTACAGAGTCTTAGACAAAGTCTGCTTTCCTCTTTGTATATGCTGCTTATCTCCCTGTACTTATACTGAGTATAAACAGAATTATAACATTTTTAAAGGAACTCAATGCACTTTAGAGACACACAACTGAATTCTCTAAGTGCCTGAGTTGTTCCTCGTGATGATTATATCTTTACAGTAGAGGGAAGTAGCAAAAGTAGTTGACAGAGCTTTAATTTACCAAGTGGTACTTTATGGGTGTGAAAGAGCCCTTATAGCTCCTGAAAGAAATGACCTTCACATAGGAAGCTTGAGTTTCCTGTCTTGTTGGCGAGACCCTGCACAGTAGCCTGGTGTGATCTGTACCACATTCAAGCCGAGGCAGGTTCTGGGTAATAGATGGAGAGAGTGAAGCCCAGAAACCTCAGCCACATTCAGCATCTACGCATCTATAGAGAACAGGAAATAGAGACCACTTCCTTTGATGCCCAGACACATGATAACGTCATAAGACCGCCCATACTCATTAATTTGTTATTTTGTTTCTTCTACCTGTAGCCAATTTAATAGTTTTAGAAAAAATATATTTAAAAACACCGAGATCCATTATGCAAGGGAAAATATTTTACATTTGCACTACCTAATGCTGAACTGGTTGACCACAAATAGGTTACACAATAGGATGAAAGGGAGACCTTTAAGATGGGGTTTAAATACAAATACCAAACCTTAGAGGGAAGGTAGGGGAGGGTGGGGGTAAGGGGGAGAGATCAACCAAAGGACTTATATGCAAGCATATAGGCCTAACAAATGGACACAGACACCAGGGGGGTGAGGGCATGAGTGGGGGGGCTGGGAGGTAATGTGGGAATAAGGACACATATGTAATAACTTAATTAATAAAGAAATTGAAAAAAATACAAATACCTTGGTGGGTGGTGGCAGTGATATAGTTCTGAAGCTTTAGAACAAATAAGAATTTTTGGTTTGTTTGTTTTCAAGAATGATTGAAATAAAATAAAGAGGAAGAAATAAAGAAAAGAAGAAGTCAATTTTTCTCTGCTTTGGTCATTCCTCAGGACAGTGTGATTTATCCTTCAAAGCATTCCTGACACTGTTCTTGTTTTCAATGTTCATGTTCAACATTATTATTTTAGGCTTTTTTATTATACAGTCAGTCACCCTTCAATTTATTCTCCCGAACCAAGTCAAGATCATGGTCTTTGGACTTACTAGACATGCTAACGGGTCTAACTTATCGCCGATTTTCCTTTATGCTTTTCCCCTGTCCAGCAGGTCACTTTTCTACCCTTCCCAATCCAACTGTAGACTCTTGTTTTCATAGATGAAGTGAGAAATACTTTAGACTTTGAAAATTGATGATTCCTTTTGTGTTTATTCTAATGCCACCTTTGTGCCGGTTTAAACATTTGAAGGGTGGTCCACGACCAAGCACTCTCTAACACGGGGGTTACAACGCTTATTGTGGGTTCACAGTAAATAACCCACTGAACCAAATCTACCTGACAGCAATAGCGCCTCAAAGAAAGAGCAATTGCTTGCTAACGTGAAAGAGGCAACATAGAGCTGGTCGAAGAAAGCAGAATGCTCCCCTGGAAGGTGATTTTTCCGCAGGAGAGCAGTTTTCCTTTAAGGACAGGTTCTCCATTCGCAGGGAGAACTGATTTTCGGCCAGAGAAGGGATGTGGTGATTCAGGAAGTCCCGGTGGTATAATTTGAGCTTTTGCAGAATTTTCCATTGCTTATTTTCATCACTACCACTATTTCATCATTTCGATGATTGCTCCCCCAACACTGACTGACGATTTTATTGGATGCAGAAAGGGCTGAGTTGGATTATATTTCATTGAACAGCTACACAGCCTGTGTAAAAACAGTCTTTGGAAACAAAATAATCCCACCTAATTGACGGCAGTGAAAGAGAAACAATAAAATCAGTGGTGTGAGGTAGACAAACCAAACCTAAAACGAAATCAAAGTTTTCACCAAATTAAAATCTCTGAAGTCTTCATAGGTAATCTTTTCCATCAAGTGGATTAAAATAACTATGATTGAAAAGTTTTGCAGGTTTGGTAGGTACAGAGTTTCTTCTTATTTTATATTTAACATAAAGGTTAAACTCATTAAATACTTAATAAGTATAAAGTTTCTAGGAGTTAATGAACTGCCACTCTTTTCCATAATGAATTTATATTAAAATTGGAGAGCCCACTTTGAGGTTGAAAATGAATTCCTCATTCTGTCCTGCCCTGAATAAAGCATTGTTCTGTCAGCATTTCTGTGGTAACCACAGATCTTTATTAGACTTTGTGGTCACCTAGACATCTGGGTGGGTTGTGTTTTGAAGAGGAATATAGGCTATTGTATTGGAGACTACTGGAGGAATTTTCCTCATCCCATATCTGATGTCTTCTATGACATTTGGTAGCTCATGGCACATTGCCACCTTCCCATGCTAATAACTCATAATATCAGGAATGTTAGGGCCCTGACTCTATTCCACTGAAGCCCTGTATTCTCATTGCTTGACACGTTTTGCATGTGACATGTGACAGTCTTTCTCATGTCCACAAATCACTGAAGGGGTCAATGGCCAAGCGAGCCCTGCTTCAACATCCAAGGAATGGGTAGGGCAGAAGAGTCAGAGCAGGTAACACATAAACCAGTCTCAGAACTTTGCCTGTCTGTCCCGGTTCCTTTGTACCATCTATTTATTAGACATTCCAGGACACTTGACATGACCTGAAGCACCCGTCTTGTCCGTAAGTCCTGACTTTCTTTTTCATGCTTGTCCCTCACAAAGTCCCTTTTTAGTAGAAAGGAAATAAGAAAATGAAATCAAGCACATATCATAATGGTTCTAGGTACTTTGGGGGTAGACATCTTTGCCACAAGCATCTTTGCCCCAAGCGTTTACAATGCCTAGCTAATTGGCTGCAAGGCAATTTTGCATAAAAAAGATAAAATTACAGGTTGACAGCTCTTTTTGTGTGTGTCAATTTGGTATCAGTAGTCTACGATGAAGTGGTAGAAAAAATAGTTAAATAATGGTAGTGATAAAACAGTCGGCATTTCTTCTAGGTGACAAGGGTTTTTGCCCCAAGAGTTAGCTGGTTTCTTTTTTGGAAACGCATGACATGGGGAGGAGAATGAGAGGGCTCCTTCGAGGGCGCACAGGTGAACCCGCATTTCCCACAGAACAAAGACAAGAGCTCAGGTGTGATCCACAAAATAATATCACTCATCTGTGCAATATTGGTGTGAATCTGCACACATTTAAATATATTCAAATGTTGCCGAAACCGGTTTGGCTCAGTGGATAGAGCGTCGGCCTGTGGACTGAAGGGTCCCAGGTTCGATTCCGGTCAAGGGCATGTACCTGGGTTGCGGGCATATCCCCAGTAGGAGATGTGCAGGAGGCAGCTGATCGATGTTTCTCTCTCATCGATGTTTCTAACTCTCTATCTCTCTCCCTTCCTCTCTGTAAAAAAATCAATAAAATATATTTTAAAAAAATAAATATATTCAAATGTTTTGTATCTCACAAGAAAATCTTTAAATTCTGTTATTGCTTTTACTGTCCCTCTTTTTTGTGTGATTTTATCTTTTTACAGCAAAAGTGTCTTAGGGACAATTAGTTATGTGGTGAAAATACCTGTGGCAAAAATGCATGTGGCAAAGAAGCTATGGCAGGAATACCAGGCCCCTCCTGCATTGGAAGGATGAGAAACAAGATTGCTGGCACTATGGAAATCTAGCAATTGCTACAGGGGTTCGAAATCTTGGATTAAAGGGAAGGACTCAGGAAATGAAAAACATGTCCACAGGGACTGGATCAGCAACTAGCATTTAACCATGAGCCAAGAGCTCCATTAGCTGCTTTCTATATAATTCTTCTAATTCTTCCAGAATTGGATAAAAATATGTACATTTATGACCATCTTACTACATTTGAAAACACTGAAGTTCAGAGAGGTTAGAGAAGTTTCCCAAACTCCCAGAATTAATAATTGTGCGGGGTTGGGAATCGAACCAGGCCCATCCAATAAACAGTCTACACTCTCACTAGCAGGCTATGCTGCTTCAAGATCCCTTTGGAGGGCCCAGGGCTCCTTCGCAATGAAGAACGCAAGCATGCAGCTGCTGGAAGTAGGGCTGGCAGTTCTAACAAGAGTGGGTTAATGATGATTGAATACCTGGTGTGTTCTGAGCTATTCCACACGGGGGAATTGATCTCAACATCTCAGGTGGAGCTGTATTGGCAGGTCTGGCTTAAGTAGTGTCCCAGAGCCTTGGCAATTGAGAAATCACTGAGTAGCAAACCAGCCAGCGAATCTCACATCCTGAAGGGAGGGAGGTTCTCCATGTAGGCGCTGTTTGGTCTGGGTGCCTAGCTAGGGTCTAGGACAGTGGTCGGCAAACTGTGGCTCATGAGCCACATGCAGCTCATTGGCCCCTTGAGTGTGGCTCTTCCTAAGCCTTAGGAGTACCCTAATTAAGTTAATAACAATGCACCTACCTATATAGTTTAAGTTTAAAAAATTTGGCTCTCAGAAGAAATTTCAATCGTTGTACTGTTGATATTTGGCTCTGTTGACTGATGAGTTTGCCGACCACTGGCTAGGGCAGTGATTCTCAACCTTGGCTGCACATTAGAATCACCTGGGAATCTTTTTAAAATCCTGATTTCTGGGCCTCATCCTCCGGAAATTCTGTTTCTTTGTTACTAATGTTGTGGCCCCACCCCATCACAAAGAAACAGAATTTCCGGAGGATGAGGCCCAGAAATCAGGATTTTAAAAAGATTCCCAGGTGATTCTAATGTGCAGCCAAGGTTGAGAACCACTGATTTAGGTACAGGAGAGAGCAAAGCCTAATTGCTCAGCTTGTTGACCTTCCTACTAATATTCTTTCAATGTATTCAAAACTGGCCTCTGCAGGTGATGTTCATCGAAATCAGCGGTTTTCAACCTGTGGGTCTCAACCCCTTTGGCGGTCGAACGACCCTTTCACAGGGGTCGCCTAAGACCATCCTGCATATCAGATATTTACATGACGATTCATAACAGTAGCAACATGACAGTTATGAAATAGCAACGAAAATAATTTTATGGTTGGGTCACAACATGAGGAACTGTATTTAAAGGGCCAGAAGGTTGAGAACCACTGATCTAAATACTACTTGTAGGAGTGATCCCTCTTAGGTTAGCAAAGTCATCACCAGTAGAGGGCAAATCACTCCCAAGTCACACACGAGGCAGTAGGCGATTATCAGGTAATGGAAACTTCTGCCTTCTGTGCATGATTTTAAAAAGGGCCACACACTTTTTAAATGACAATGACTCTCATCAGATGTTCATGAGAAAAGAAAACCCATTATTTGTTCTACAGTTCTTCAGTGATTTAAAGAATTCTAGTGGCAAACAGCAATACTGCTTAAAAAAACTGTTGTAGAAACCAGTTGTCTATTATTTTGGCTACCAATTCCGTTAGCTATGAGAATCTATAAGGATTTTCTCGTCCTGATGAGATTGTGAAATCTTGCAGAACTTTTAAATTAAAAGACAAAGCGGAGCGCCTATATAAATAAATCCAATTGTTTAAACAAGATTATAAAGCTCATTCTTGAAGCAGTCACAGTGGTCTGCCTTTCATCTTCTTTGTGCATTTGAAATACCTTAGTCCCTTTTGGTTCGTTACTCTTAACAATACATGTCTATGAGTGTTACTATCTCTGTTTACAGATAAATGCACTGAGGAAAATAGAACTCACGACTTATGCTGTAATACATAAAGCATGTCCGTCACAGCTTATTCTAAAATTCCCAGCAAGGCGTCCTGTGGGCTGGGGGCTATCTCAGCAAGATGCTCTGTCTCTGACTTGACCTCTGTAACTGTGGCAAACACGCATCAGTCCTATTTCTCTCCTGCCTGGAGATTTGATGGTGCCTTTCATGAAATAGAATAGATCTACAGAGAGCCCTACAACTTAGGCATCTGCGTTCCCCTTGAGAGAATGTGAGGCCGAGAATAACCTCAGGACATTAGACATCAACCTTCCTCTTGATGGTACTCCAGGAGCATCCAGCACATACAAGTGCCTACATGCCCATCCCATTCAGGTGGCTCCTATTTTTCTTCTCACGTGAAAGGCATCATGTTTGCACAGGCAGCCTCCTTACCAAGCACTGGATTGAAAAATAACCCGTCAAGATAAAATGGCCACTATCACCTTGGCTCCGCCTGACGCCAACAAAGGCCCATTATTTAGAAATCGACAGGAGATGTGAGGCAATCATTTGTGATGTTCGAAGTGAAAGAAATGAAAACAATTTGAAAAGTACAGTAAGGCTGATGTACACAGTAAGTGTAAGGGAGACTTATCTCTAACATTACTTTCAGCTTCTCCCCAATATTTATATCCAACCAATCCTACATTTTTTTTACTTCATTATCATAATGGCTAAAATTCCATCAAATAATGATTTGTTTGAATCAAAACTTACTGGTTTTAGAGGAGAATTACAGCAACATCGGCCGTCCCTGTGCTGTGTGCTGTTACCCCGTCATAACCCAGTCCTGGGAACCCCGGAAGAGCCAGTCCAATCCAGCCCCTTCTCAGGTCTTCTCTCTCAGTCGACACCACCATAAACCCATTCTTCAGGCCACACACCTAGTGGCCAATCTGGATCGCAGATCCAATGTATCATCAAGTCCTGTTGACCCCGTTTACTCTTCTCCAACATACATCCAAGCCTCAACACTTCTCTTTAGTGCCACTGTAACAACCTTGATCTAAATCACAGTTGACTCTCACTTGTCTTTTCCTTCCTCTTCTACCTGTGCCCCTAAAGTCCATTCTCCGCTCAGCAGACAGGATGATGGAGGAAAAAAGCAAATCGAGTTAGCACTTCTCAAAATCCTCCCTTACGGGGAGCAGTGCCCTCTCCCCACTCCGTCTCCTCCACTTTCCCCCTTTCACGCTCTGCTTCAGCTAAACTGGCTTTCCTTTTGTTTCTCTAAAACAAATAGGGTCTTTCACCTGCTTCTCAGAATCGCTGCTTATTGTTTTCAGCTGATAAGCATCCTCCGCCGCCCCTACCCTCCACCCAGGTCTTAGAATGGCTGTCTCTCTCCATCATTCAGTCTCAGCCCGAACCCATCCTTTTCATAATTCCACTAGCTCATCCCTCTCCTACTACTCTCCCTGTCACCATCAGTCACCCCAGCCTTTTATTATCTGCATAACTCTGACCACTCACTGTTGCCATATTTGTTTCTATGCTTGTACTTCTTCCTACAGGAGAAGATAAATTTTAAGGCAAGAATGTTGTGATTTTACCAAAGTGTCTCTGGTTTCTCTAACGAAGCCGGGCGCACTGTAGGAGCTCAGGAGTGGTCAGCTACCATCCCAGGGCTTTCCTCTCAACACCCGATGATGAAAAGCTACTCTGGGCTCTGGAATTTGCCTGAGGAAGAAGGGAGCACATGTTCTAGTAGTTCTTCAGGGAGGAGAGGAAAGCCAACTGAGGTGTCACCGTGGGGCCAAACACTTTCTTAGTCTACAGAGACACCTGGGACCTGAAAGGAGAAGTAGCAGCTTTCACCTCTATATCCCACTCACTGTTTTGAAATCTGGGCCACATCTGAGTTAAGGATAAAGGCTCTGGTTTTTCATCCTGAAATAGAGGACTAGTTCACCACCTATAAAGTAAGCATAATTATGCTGCCTGTCTCACAGGATTGCAAGCGGGTATCAAACACGGAACACAGAGACTCCCCTATAGCAAGTACTCAACGAAAAGAGCTCCCTGCTACAGCCCCCTCCCCCCGCAAACACAGCCTACTGATTTCAGAATTCAATTCTATTTGGGGTTAATTAAGCTTAGGACCGCCATTTAAAATAGTTTCCATGGGAAATTATATACCTAAGTAATCAACTCCCATGTAAATGCCTTTTGGAATACAACCTGGTAGCAATTTGAGAACTGTCACGAGACATATGTGTGCTTCCATTTTGTTACCGCGCTGCTTCGAGCTACACATTTTTTCAGGGCTATTTTTTTTCACAGTGCTATTTTTCCAGCACTCATCCCATTGTTACTGAACAACTGGTTGGGCGTGTACGTTCACTATACACATGGGACAAAGGTAGATGTGCACTTCATTCTATTTTCCTAGAAACAAGAAACTAAATATAAACAAGGCTAATTCAACTCCAGCGACTAGTAATCACTATGCTTTATAATGCAGCTGAGACAAAAGGAATACAGAAGCACTTGTTACATTCAAATTGTACCGGAAAGGCTTATGGGAGAGGGTGTGAAGGACCATTCCATCCTAATTTATTCTCCTTTCTGTTACTTACTTTGTTTTTTCGTTGCTAAACATTCTTGCCTGTGAAAGCCCCTTTAATCTCGGAGACTAACAGTTAAACAGGATCAAGCATGCAATTGAGTTTAGCTTCTTTCAATTTCTTTGATTTCTTAATTATTTCTTTCAGTTACATGAAAATGTTCAATTTATAGATCTTATCAATGCAACGATTGGCTGACTCAAGAAAACAGTTCAAGCCTTATAGAGTACAGTGGAGTTTTACAAAAAAACAAAGCAAAAACCAAAACAACAGAAGCAGGTTTTTCAGGAAGCTATGAAACTATTCAGTAATAGTATCCAGAAGTATGTCTTCTTACTGACAGATGTTCAAAGAAATATATTTCTTTATGTTGAGAATATAATATTATATGTAAACTGCATAGTATTTAACATAATTATGTATTTTAACATTGTTATTGTATTTCCTTTTTACTCAAAGACATCTGAGAAATTTGATTTTTACCCCTGTTTACTCTGTTCACCATCAACTTCTCTTTACAAGAGAAGTCTACTGAAAGAAACTAACCTGATAATTATTTTATTGCTTGTTAGAAAACAGTAAATTGTATAATTTTTATAATCTTACAATTGTGAACTTGCATAGTTTTAAATAGTTTATTTCATGATGACAGCATTTATTAAGCATTTGAAAAATAACATAAAGACAGAAAATGGTTGTATGACCACAATAAATATCTTTCATGATGGGAAGACATGTGTACAAACTGAATAGATTTATTAAATGGGAAAAAGCAAGCCCGCCCTTAATGTTTTTCCTAAGTTCTCTAGTTTGCATCTGGGAACTCTGCTGAACCTTCTAAATTATTGTATAAAAAATTCTCCTCCGTACATTTAATAAAAAAAATAAACATTTGCAAAAAAAAAAAAAAACCCTAAAAACTTTATGTCTTCAGAGAGCCCACATTTTAAATCATATGCTTTGCTCTTTGCACGCCTGTCATTATTTTTATGATCAAATTGATTTGATAGGATTCCTCTGTTAGAAAAGTTCACAGATAGGAAAACCCATAATAGTAATTAGCACAATGCTTTTACGAGGTCAGCTTCCGCGGTCTCCGAAGTCTGAGCTGTGGCGATCTGTAGGAAATGTCTGATGCTGTCAGCCTGGGGCTGAGCCTTGGCCGAGAAGCGCGGGAATCAGGACCGCGCCGCGGAGTCACAGATGACTGTGTTTCTGAAGTCAGTGCCTTAGTTCATCTAATTTACGATGTCCGCCCAGAAACGCCTCGCCACGGCAGAAACGGCAGAGCTGCTCTCTCACATCTAACTGCTAATTAATTCGGGGGTTCGCGATGCGCTCTTACCAGACAGCAGCAGGGTGTGTATGTTCGATGAGCTGGAGCATCTGATGTTATGAAAGGAGATGCCTTTTACGTGGGTGCGTCCAGCTCATCTCAAAGTATATTGACCCTCGAATAGCAACATAATGAGCGAAGTTAGCATCTGTATCCCCGAAATGAAAACTTAACATCAACATGCCTATTAACAAAATGAGAGAAAAACTAATTAAAGCAAATTAGCCTAATGCGCAGGGGCTGGAGAAGACGGATGACTGCTAAAATCCCGAGAAGATAATGGTACCCATATGGGGTATGTTTTTGGCATTTTTCATATAAATTGGACAGTTTTAGAGGATAAATATGGTACAAAAGTCCTTACAGGCAATTATGTCTTTACAATGCTGGTGCTGACATCATAAAAGTATAATTTTAATTGCTATTAATTGCATTAAGTCTACTCTTATTGAATACTTAATGCCATCACTGACAGTATACTAATTTATATACTTTAATGAAGCTTCATGGTAGAAGTTTGGAATTATAGGGCCACTTAAACTCCGTGGTAAGGCGGACAGTTCATTGGACATTTTTTCTTTGAAAACAGGTTTTGTAATTTTGTTGGGTTTTTTTTTTAATGAATTGATGCTGCTAGGTTTGGCTTTTTGTGTTTTTTTTTTTTTTTTGTAAGATAAATTTTGAAAAAAAAAATGCTTCTAGTAATGTTCGCTGCACATTTAAAACAGCTGCTGGCTCTCCGATGTGTCACCTACTTAAGTGTACCTGATAAGAAACAGATTATTAGCTTGCAAAATTTAGCTGCCATTGAACCAGACATTTGATCTCCTTCAGAAGAAAGGAGTTCATTTGTAACAAATAAAAGAGATAGAGATGCAGGGTAAATAATGAATATCATCAAAGGCACAAAGCAAGGAGACAAACAGCTCCTCCACTCGCACCCCGCAGCGGGCATGCGTGGGAATTCTAGTGCCGCTGGTGGCGGGAGGTCTCTGCTGTAGTGTGATCTGCATGATTAAATTCTGAGAAATTCATTTGTCTCCATCAGTGCTAGTTCCAATATTTGCGAGTTAGTAATGTGCCCGGCCGCACTAATCAGTGAGTGCATCCATTATTGCCTTTTCAATTTGTTTTCCGTTTCCTTTACTGCAAACATGCCGTCTGCCTCGGCACAGGCACCGCGCACGAGATAGATGGAGTGTGAGACACAGCTTTGCTCTGCGATGCTCAGGCTTTCGGTAAGTTCCCGCCTGTTATTTCTGCTCAGAGAGGCATGCTTCACAGAGCAGACAAGCACAAGTGTCGGGTAAAATATGCCCCGGCCTTGTCCAGGCCCTATCGATTTTTCCTGTAATTAAAGTGATGAACACACACTGCTTGGTAATAATGACACGAGATCGTCGGAGAATTTTTTTTTTAAAGGTTTAGCAAAATCAGTTGCAGTCTGCTGCCTTTTGGTAAAATATCTTTGTTCCGTTTCCCCAGGGACAGCCGAGTAAAAGGCAGGATTGGGAGTGGATCAGGCTGAGGATTTGGGAAATCTACAGCAGGTTCCATTTCCTTAGGTTCAGCGGCCACTGCCTAGGAAGACAGGGTTTGTGCTAAGCTCTCTGGGAAGGGACTCTGCGTTCTCACACAGCGTCATGGTGGACACAGGAGTCCACCCAGGCCACATGGCCATTTTCACCCCCAGCCGAACTTTGAAGGCTATTTGATTTGATTTTAATATATTTTTATTGACTTCAGAAAGGAAGGGAGAGGGGGAGAGAGATAGAAACATCAATGATGAGAGAATGATTGATTGGCTGCCTCTTGTACCCCCCACACTGGGGATGGAGCCTGCAACCCAGGCCTGTGCCCTGACCACCTGGTTCATAGGCCGACGCTCAACCACTGAGCCACACGGCCGGGCTGAAGGCTATTTTAGATTTCAATCTTTTTATTCCCGCTTTCATGCTGAGAATGTCAACCAATTAGTGCTTCTTCCCTTAATGCTTTTCACGAGACTGACACTCGTCCGTGAGGAATCAGACCGAGACCACGGCCCATTTCGCATGGGCCGGTGAGTAGTCATTGGATGGTGATAACTTTTGATCGCAACGGGCGTTTGGGTTCAAACTAATTACTTAACGGCGACAGGTTCCATGCCACCCGATTTAGCCTGTGTGCCATTCAGGGACCCAGATTAATTAAAACAACAGGTAGGCGGGAACCTTTTACATAACTTACTTCCACGGCTCTGCCCGCCCTGATCACTGACATGGAAAAGCCAGTGTGAATCAATATTGCAGCTGAGCGTGGAGACGCTTGGCCAGGGTGCTCCCCATGCTGGGCGAAACGGAAAAATGGGCCAGACAGTAGCTGCTCATTCATTATTAAGAGGAAATTCACAGAGGAGTTTTTCTTCTTCTTACGCAATATACTATATATATATACATATATATATACACACATATATATACATATACATATATACATATACATATATATGTATATATATAATATAGTAGAATAGTACAGTTGATTTGTAAGTACTTTTGCCTTAAAATCATTTCCTCATTAGGAATGCAATTCATGGTTAATGCTGCATTTTTAGGAAATACAGAAAGTGTCCCCCAAACATGTATCATCCCACCACAGAGATATCAAATGATTGTTAATGTTTCGAGAGCTAGCCTTCTGGTTGATTTTATCCGCATGCACTCACTGCATGGACTGTGCTTTCTGCTGCTTCTGCTCCCGCTGTGCCCCTTAGTAACTGCTCTGCGAACTTGCTTCCTATCAGTGATGGTATTCACCGACACAGGGGTGTTGCTCTTTTCTTTTTCTTCCTGTCAAATTGTCTGATTTTCCTGCAGCAAGGCGGTGAAGAGTGCCGTGGTCCAGTATTAATGTTGAATATTATTAGTGTTTAACTTTCAGGTTTCTTTAGTTGGCCATTTCAGGGTGGGCTTCTGTTAGCAGGTGTAACCTATCAATCCAGGCTCCTTGCCTGCTGCTATAACTCTCCAACGCTCACCCAAAGGGAAAGCCAGTCAATTGGGATTTTATACTCAACCCTTCCCTGGGCCTCAGAGGGACCCTACGTCACTCCTGGAGAATCGGGTGCCTGGACTTGAGGACAGTCATTCTTTCTGGTTCCTGTGAATCTGTTGGCTGTCTGTCATGTGGTGTTCATCTGTGAGACCTGGTAGGGAAGACTGGATTGGAATGGGAGGAATTACAAAAATAACTTCAGCGAGGGGGACTCAGAATGAGGTGTAAATTCTAGAATTGGATATTCATTTGTATGTGTGTAGTCTATTCACAGTCACTCTGAACTGGCTTACTTACAGAAGAATAGACGTTCCTAGTGATAGTTGTATTGTTTTAGTTGTTCTTTGGCTATGAATCCAAGAATACCTACATTACCTTGCTAATGCATGAGTAGGCTGGATGAAACTTAAATAGCATACTTGAAAATGTTTTTGATGAAATTTGTACTTTTATAGAGAAAATCTACAGAAGCTTAAAAGAACCCATCCTTTTGCCCTGGCCTGTGTGGCTCAGCTATTGGGCATTGTTTCTAGCACTGAGGGGTTGCAGCCAGTTCAATTCTCGGTCAGGACACATGCCCTGGTTGTGGACTCCATCCTAGGGAGGGGGCATGCCGGAAGCAACTGGTCAATGTTTCTCTCTCCCTCCTCCTTCCTCTCTCTCTAAAAATCAATACAAAAATATTTTTTAACAAAGAACTGACCTTTTGTAACTGTCTAGCACAGTGGTCGGCAAACTCATTAATCAACAGAGCCAAATATCAACAGTACAACGATTGAAATTTCTTTTGAGAGCCACATTTTTTAAACTTAAACTATATAGGTAGGTACATTGTTATTAACTTAATTAGGGAACTCCTAAGCTGGCCTTTGCTAAAAACGTCCTCAATCTGATTGAGGTACGTTTGCTGAGGTCGACCCCTTCCAACCACTAACCACTGCACAATGAGACTGCTGACTGACTGGCTCACTCAACTCATGCATGAATCACACGTGTCTCCCATCGCCCTACCGACCGACACCCCCCACTTCTTCTAACGCCACTTTTTCAAAATAGACTCGCCCAGGCCGAAAACCAACTTCTGCGCATGGGCCACGAAGTTTCAATCGCACTGTACATGTGCTCCCGCATGTGGTATTTTGTGGAAGAGCCACACCCAAGGGGCCAAAGAGCCGCATGTGGCTTGCGAGCCACGGTTTGCCGACCACTGGTCTAGCACTACCCACCACATACTAAATAAGATACTTGCATGTGTAATAAGCAAAGGTTAGCCCTGATTAGACTCTGAAAATACGAATACTTTGGCAACAGATCATGTCATATGTGCAATAAAGCAAACTACTCCTATGTATGACAGACTTTGCCTAGTTTTAGCAAGTGCAGTATTCTATCTGAAACTAATAACAGCACATTTGTTGTAAAAATGTTTATTCATGTATCACATTACATCCAATTAAGGTCACCCTGCTCCTCAATTGTTCCCATCACTTATATGTTGTTTTTTTCAGATGCAGGGATCACAAAGTAGGCATTGGTGGGACGGATGTATTCATTCAGAGCATTCTTGCGAGTGACTACCAATAGCTGCGTGCAAGTACAGAGTAACTGCTAATGATCAGATTAGTTAACATAGACTGAGTGATGATGTCATAGTCCTTTCAATTTGTTGTGCACAGAGAGCCAATTGACTTAACATTAATTTGTTTACATCAATAACCCTGTAAAACTTAGAAAAATTAGAAAAGAACCTGATTAAACTATGTTGTGATTCCAAGATCCAGCAATATTGCTAGGGTATTGGAATCAGCCTTTCAAAAACTGTTACTTTAAGTAACTTCACAGATTTGAACCTTGAGAATAACATTATGCTATGTGACATAAGTCAATCAGAAAAAACTAAGAACCATAGCATTTCACTCATATGTGGGATATAAAACTGAAACTCATAGACAAACTTATTAGAGGGGAGAGGGGTAGTAAATGGTAAAAGGGGCCAAACATATAGTGACAGAAGATGATCTGACTTTGGGTGGTGGGCACACAAAGTATTATACATGATCCATCCGAGAAATATACACTTGAAACGTATATAATCTTATTAACCAATGCCACCCCAATAAATGTAATTGAAAATGCAGTCATCAAACTGCTATATTAAAAAAGAGAAAGCCCCGAATGGGTGAATAACCACAGCCAAGTGGAGAATTAGCAAAAGCGATAGGTGAGGGGTTGCCAGGAGAGGATGATGATTGCAAATGGAAGGATTTAAGATGATATACGATCTGATGTGGCAAGAAGTAGCTGTGATAATGATGACACAGCAGGAAACAGGATACAGGCAAAATAAAATAAAGCGGAAGGAATTAGAACATTAGGAAGTTCAAGAAATAAAAAGATATGTTAATAAAGGAAGGAGCTTGCTGAAATGAAATAGGTATTCAGAGGTACCCAGGGCATGAGGACAAGAAACAAGAGAGAGATCCTGTTTCTTTTGGAAATTGGGCTGGGAGTTTTAATTTCTTTTGACTCTAATTTTTAAAAAATCCATTTCCTTGTTTAACCCTCCTACCCCACTTAATTGCTAACCTACCCATGTTTCCATTTCTGGCTTGCCTCTGTCTCCCCTACCTCCTTCCCTCCAATGATATCATGATGTGTTTCTCCCATGTTTGTTTATAAATGCTTCATCCCTTCTGCCCTTAGTTCATTTGCTTGAATACTGTCACTCATCCAGAGAAAAAAAAGATTTATTTTTTTTATTCAGCACTGGTAAGCCAAAGAAAACGAGAAATGTGTACTTCAGCTATGACATCTCCCGTATGCTGTTGTCTGACAGGAATTTAGAAGCATAACTACACCAAAAGGCGACTCTGCCGAGTCCTGCATCTAAAGGGCAGGCTGGGGGCAGTGCTGTGAGCATAGTTAGAGGGGGCGGCCCCAGCTCTTCAGCTTTCCGTTGTAACCTGTGGTCCAGTGGACCAAGTGCATCACGGCCACGCCTGGGTAAAAGGACTGTCCACCAGCGATCCCAGGAAGCACGCTTCCTTTGAAATTGTGTCAAATCGAGAAAAGATTTAGCCCTGCGGCCAGGTGTAGTGTGGGATGAAGGGGGAACAGCCTTTTATCCTCCTCTCAGGGCCCCTGTGGTTCTCTTCTTATCGAATTCCTTTACATGATTGCCAGGGACTTTTGTTCCCGTTTCTTGGTTGCCAGGTACCTGGGATGGTGGAAAGAGTAGGACATTTGGAGCCAGACAGCCTGGATCAAGTTCTGTCTTTTCCACTTACTAACTCTATCACCTTGGAAAGAGCATAGATGGTTGTAGGGCCAGAAGACTGAAGTCAAGGGCAAAACAGAAAACACCAGAAGGGAGACAAATTTATTCCAGAATTTGATGAGTTTTGTTTTGGGATGAGCTTGTTTTGAAATTCTGTTGGGGCTTCAAGGAAGATATGTTATAATCAGAGATACGGACTTAGGGGTCATGGGCATTGTGAAAGCTTTGGGAGAAAATAAAACACACGCATCCTCCCATCATTGCACCGTAACTGCTGTTCATCTGTGGTGAATTTCGTTATAGCATTTATTCAATTTCCCCCACTACATAGGATGTAATATCTTTCTGTGTCTACAGATGTCTATCTATGTCATCACTTAGTGGTTGCATATAACTTCCTAGGTTCCTGGTTAATCCTGTGAAGGTTTTGAAGCTTTATGTAATACTCCCAAGAAAACATACAGAGGGAGGCCATTGGTAATAAGAGGAATGGGAAGGAGGGTGGGAAGGAGACATGGTTGGAGCAAGATGGAGAATAAACATCCACTTTTGGAGCAACGCAAGTTTCGAGAATATTGAAGAAGGTCATGGAGGTGAACAGCAAGGACAACTCTCCATAGATTTGGAGATGAGAATGGTCTTCAAAGACAGTTGAGGTTGAGGTTCAAGGTAAAAACACATGAGCTCCTGCCAATGTTGGCAGTTAGAGAGCAGAGCTGGAACCCTGGGAAGAGCCTGAACAAGCTGGGGAAATGGGACATCAATGAAGGGAAATGCTGGGGAAGGCAGGATGCAGTGGGGTCCGGGACATGAAAAGAACAGTGGGCCTCTGGAAGCAGTGGGGGCAACTTGTTCCTCTTGAGAAAAAGGAAGGGGAAGTGAGCTGAGATGAATGTATGTGAAGGGCAGAAGACAAGAGATGAGGGAGGTCTGCTGGCTGCACCCTGTCAGAGCAGTGGGACGTGGACAGAGAGGCGGGCAGAGGGAGGTGAGCGAGGGAACCTCTTTGAAAAATGCTTCAGGTTGTCAACGGAAATGGAAAACAATCCGAGTGCTGAGAGGAGCACGTGAATTTGTAGCCTGACCAATCAGTGCATTTTGACCTTGGCTGGTGGGTCTGGTCAAGTATTTGGATAGAGGCAGAATGGGTCCGTCCTAGATGAGGCATGTGGGGGACACACTAGAGCTGTGGTTCTCAACCTGTGGGTCGCGACCCCTTTGGCGGTTGAACGACCCTTTCACAGGGGTCGCCTAAGACCATCCTGCATATCAGATATTTACATGACGATTCATGACAGTAGCAACGAAAATAATTTTATGGTTGGGTCACAACATGAGGAACTGTGTTTAAAGGGCCAGAGGGTTGAGAACCACTGCACTAGAGGAAAGCAGGCCATTAGAGGCTGCGAGGAAAGACAAAAGAAGACCTTCACTGCAGAACGATGGGAAACATATTGAGTTACAGGCTGCACTTGCTGGCACAACAACCATTATATCACACTCCAGAGTTGTAAAGTAGGTAAATGATGAAGTATTCTTCACACCATGAAAGGATTCTTTATGTTATGAAAAAAATCCACCCCTGGTTTCTTTCCGTGGCTCATTGTTTATTTAAAATAGAATTTGCCTGACAAAAATTCAATTTGCAAGCATTTTTCTGGGGCACATCTATTATCCAAAGTGAGGTTTGCTCCATTGTTCAGCTTCTGCAGATGTTACAGCCAGGGTGGTGCACAGCCCTGGGGCGTGGGAGATCAGCAGTTTCTTGAGGCCCTGCAGGTGTGCTTTCGGGTGAGCCCTTTGAATGTGATTGATGCCCTTCATTCATAAAACCAAGAGAATGATCCCTGTCTATCTCAGAGATGAGGATCCTTTTACCCAGTGACGATCAATGACCCGGTATCAGTAAAGCAGTCTCAGATACTTGCAGACAAAAAGGCCGCATCCTGAGATTCCTATATTAGTTCATTGTTTCTCCTCCCTGGGAACCTTAGCTGATTGGCTCCCATAAAAGCATGTGATGTTCTGGGAGCACAAGTTCTAAAATGTGTTTCTTTTTTTTTTTTTCTTTTATGAATGTGACCATGCAATGGCAATGGTAACATTGCTTTTTCCATTGTGGAAATTTCAAGGCAGTAGAGTACATATTTCGTGCAGTAAGATACGGCTACACTTGTGAAAGAAGTGAGCTGCGATCCAGGTGAAGAACCAGGACCCCTGAGAGCGAATGAACATTCCTCTTTTCTCTTTAAGGCTGTATCTGGCGTCTTCCTGCTAGGAGCTGTTGCTACTGGCTGGGCAAAACCTGTACAGGGATCTTGTTTTCCCGCCCGCATAGTTCTATTTCTCTGCTATGGGGTTTAGCAGGCTTCCCCCTCATCGTCTCTCTAGTAAATTCTTTTTACTTTCACACAGCAGTGTACACATTCAGAGTCCAAGTCATTTCTTTCTTTTAAAGGCACGCACACATGACCCCCTTTCAGACCGACAGCAAACCATAAGGAGCCTGTGAGATCTGGCTTCCCTTTTAACGTCCATGCCTTAATGCATTTACATCACAGTAACCCCAAATATTGTTACTCCATAATTTACTGGAGGTTATTTGGCTTGAGAACATGCTACTCTGCCCCTTTTAGCTTTAGGTTAATGGGCAAATACTATGCGGCTTATGATCCTTTGCTAAAGGTTTTTTCCAATATACAATGAAATGAAACACATCTACACATAGTGCGAGTAAAGAGCACAACGCCTGATTCAAAGCAAGCCAGACAACTCCAGAATTCCAGCAAGGAAAGAGGAAGGCACATGTTCTTTCTTCATGCCAATTTCTGAAATTTCATCAAACAGAACATACTAGCATGTCCGCCCTTCTTTATTTTACAGGACTGTTAAAGGCACGCGTTTTCTATGAGTTGGGTTTCATGGTTAAAGGAACTTGGAGATGTGATGTATGCTCCAGTCATTCTGGTGCATGCATGTATTTACGTGTATTAAACACAACATGAGAGCAACGGCGTGGGTCATCGGAGAGAAGGTGGCCCAAGGGCTGCTGGGAACGCAGTGGTGCTGTGTAAGGGTCCAGAGATCAGAGGAAAATGCAAAGAACCACAGAACTGGAGGAGGATTAAAGAAACCCCAGGAGGCTTCAGGAGACCCACAGACAAAAGGGACAGAGAAAGAAGTGTGTGTGTGTGTGGGGGGGAGGGGGGGTGGGGGAGAGGGAGAATGGGTGTGGCCACAGGGAGCATTATTCCATAACCTGAAAGGGCACAGTCACACTTCAAATACATATAAGAATTTATACTCATAAAACTAGGATAATCAGAATGAAAACATTAATTCTCTTTTCAAGAAGTAGAGGTCAAAGGGGCATCTTATCTCATGTTTTAAAACCACTTCATTGGTTTTTTGACTTGTACAGATATACTGTAGGGCACACAGATTTGTGATTTTGAGAAGAGTTCATTCTATTAAAACGGAATTCATCTGTGTTCTGTATTTTTGTCTAACAAATGTTTAGAAAGAATAAACATTATTTTAGCTGAAAAAAATTTAATCCTGGTCAAAATATACTAGTAAATAGAAATACAATATTATGTAGGAAATTAGTTTTAAAAAAACCAACAATGGTTAAAAAACTGAATCCTCTAACATAACAACCTCTGCTTATATTTATCTCGATGAAGAAGCATGTTGAAAAGGTAAAATAAACTTGGACATAAACAAGGAGCCAAAGTAATTTTAGCGACTGCATAAGTTCTAAGCAAATAGATACAACATCAATGACCACGACCACCCACTTCTGTTGCTGAGAGAGATGGTGGTTGCGAATACAACCACTTGAGATAGCTAAGCAATTACGTAGTAAGCCACAGTTTCAGTCACCCTGGCAAAGGATACGGTTATCTTATCAGTTAAAAGCTATCTCCAAAAGTGCCTGCTGTAAAATCTGGAATTCTGCATGTACTTGTTTGTTTGCTGGTATCCTTTCCCTCAGTTTACAAGTTCCTTTCACGGGAGAGTTCCCTCTCTTCCTACAACATCCTGCCCGCGGTGCTGGCCACAGAATACGGGAGGGAATTTTAAAAAATTAATGCCTAATCCGCTACTGCTCCTGTTGATGCTGGTACGTTCCCGAGGGTGTGCACTAAGGCCCCTGTGGAGAACGAGTACCATGGATTCCTGTGTGACGTCTTCCTATTCTTGTATTCAGTCTTCCTATTCTTGTATTCTGTATTAAACAGCAGTGTGCCAGAGTCTCCGGCGTGCTGAGAGGGAAAATACAAACATTTGTACAAATCGACAGAATGACCTCTCCCAGAGCAGAAATAAAGACTGTTCCCACATCGACTCGTTTCTTGGTCTCACTACACCCCTAAGCATCCCAGACGGCAGGTAGGTAATGAAATTAAAAGGCAAATAAAGGAGTTTGCTTTGGCAAATCAGAGTCTCCGTTTATGTCCCACAACATCTTTTCTTTTAGCACCAGGACAGCAGATTACCGAGGGAAACGGGGCCGTCGGTGCATATTTTTTCAACAAAAGAAATTGTTCCCCAGAACTTTTCTGTAAGAGGCAGCATGTGACCTCCTTTGTGGGAGACCCTCGGTACAGTAAACAATGGAATCCATATTCAGCCAGATGCTCCGGGTGTAAATGACTCCCTGGGTAAATGTTAGGCACTTTTGGAGGCGCGTTAACTCTTTCGGGCTTCGAGTATGCAATTTAGTAAATTACGGCTGCCTGGACCTAATGGGGCTCGGGGGACAGAGAGATTAATGCAGCTCCAGCAGCGCCCACGTGGCTCCCAGGGAGAGCGTCGCCCGGATGGAACGCGCTGTGTCTCATCATTCTTTATAAAAGGAGGGATTCTGTAAAAGTCTTTAAAATAAAGTTACCTTCATTTTTAATATCGCACATGCCCTCCCAAAGTACACCAACAGAGACTTTTTCCTCTCTACTGGAGACAAGGTTGATTTTTTGATTACCTTCATTTTTAATATCGCACATGCCCTCCCAAAGTACACCAACAGAGACTTTTTCCTCTCTACTGGAGACAAGGTTGATTTTTTGAAAGGTTTTCACTGACCGCTTTATAAAAAAATCACAGTAGCTACTAGTTCTTGATCAATGTAGTCTTTTTTAAAATAGTTTTTAAATTGATATTTATTTATTTATTTATTTATGAGAGAGAGAGAGAGGCGGGAAGAGAGAGAGAGAGAGAGAGAGAGAGAGAGAGAGAGAGAGAGAGATAGCAACATCAATTGGCCGCCTCCTGGATACCCTCTACTAGGGATGGAGCCCACAACCCAGGCACTTGCCCTGACTGGGAATTGAACTGGTGGTTTCTTGGTGCCTGGGAGGATGGTCAACCAACTGAGCTACACTGGCTGGGCCAACATAGTCGTTTTGACATCTTGGCGCAGTTGATTTAATTCCGCTTACTTGCTGCTCTGAAATGCTCTCCTCTGAAATCACCCCCTACTGCTTCTTATCCTATCACTTTGGTGACAGCCATCATCTTTCTTTCATATTCTTTTCTCTTCTACTCCCACTGATATTTATCATAGACCCCAGCTTGGCTTCTTGCTGGTATATACACCCACAGGGCTTTATTCATCTCTCCCACAAGGTTCAAGGTCTTATGTGGCTGTGATCGGCTTTTCTAGGTAACCATCCACTTCCCCCATTAGACCACCTCAAGTTCAATTCGAGGCCATGGGTCATCTTACATTGGGTATCTCACCACCAGTACATCTCATGGATCCACTCATCACATCTCATCTTCTCCGGCCACAGGGCATCTCTCTAGGGTAGCTACCACCCCGGCAATGATACTAGACCTTTCCTTTCCCCTGAAATCCAGCTCGTCAAGGGCTGGCTACCTTGTCTCACTATTTTTCTCTTGGTCTATCCTTGGGATAGTCTCCTGTGAATTTTCCCACCCCTCTTTATTCAGTGTCACTTTGGACTATTTTTTTTAAAATATATTTTATTGATTTTTTACAGAGAGGAAGGGAGAGAGAGATAGAGAGTTAGAAACATCGATGGGAGAGAAACATCAATCAGCCGCCTCCTGCACATCTCCTACTGGGGATGTGCCCGCAACTCAGGTACATGCCCTTGACCGGAATCGAACCTGGGACCTTTCAGTCCGCAGGCCGACGCTCTATCCTCTGAGCCAAACCGGTTTTGGCAAGGACTATTTTTATTGAATCCCACTTTGTGCCTGATGATAAATTCATATTTTGCCTATCCATTTTTCAAAAAACCTACCAAAGTTCAACTTCTACCTGGCTAAGTAAGAGTGACTTAATACTTCTTTCCTATCCATGTTGATGAAAAACTTGTTTCTCTGTGCATAATTATATACACAAAACTTATATGATATTTATGTAATCTATCTATGATCTTTGTCTGTAATACCTCTATGCTTTGGTGTCAATAGATTTGAATATTCATGTTGAACTGTATTATGTAAATTTTCAAAGCAGGAAGATTATACTTGTTACATTTTAATAACTGTTATTCATTAGATAGATCCTCAAGTCCCTCTGCTGAGCCTAATACCACTTGAGGTGCCCCAAAGAATATGATAATCAAAATGTGCATAGAGTATCAGAAGTAATAAAATGCATAAATTAGTCCACCTAATGAAGAAATGGGTATTAAACTGTTCGTATAGACTTTGAGGAAGACAGGATAGCGCATTAGCTGTAGCAATGAAAGAATATTCCATGTAAAGATTTGGGACCTGATGGGTGAGGTCTGGACAGGCAGAGTAAAGGGGAGGGGTCATTAAAAGTGACAGGAGCAGAGGGAGGCATGGGAGTGACATTCGCATGGCACATTCCACAGCATTACAGCCATGGTCCACCTCTTGTACAAGAGCATGATGAGATAAATTCAATTTCCATCAGATTTTATCCTCTTAGCCCATGTTTCTTGAAAAACCATCGAATGCTAAGTTCTGTAGCTTTCTCTTGAGTATATTTAATTTATTAGAGAAGACATGATTTTGAATGGAAAAAAAATAGATGTAAGTTTTAAGACTTGACAAGATGATAGCCAAAATCAAATTCTCCCTTATGTAATAATAAAAGAATTGCCATACCTAATTTAATGTAAACATTGTCATTTTTATTCGAGCTATTGTTAAATAGGCAGTGGATGTTTTTGGACTTAAGGATTAGACATTAGATCTATGGAAAAGAGCTGTGACTTTTAAGATCAGAAATCTTAATGTGAGTAAGCCGATTTGGTCCAACTGAATCATTTAACAAGCATTCCAAGTGGGATTATGGTCCATGCAACTCTTAGGTTGAACCTATGCAATTGTCGCAATTCTACCATTTTTTTACTTCCCCCAAATAGCAATTTTATATCGGCTCAACTTCCATGTTTAAATAAACATGCTTGGTTATGAAGTTTATTTTGCAGACATAATTTTGTTCCAGCCTGGCCTGGATCTCCTACCAGACCCCAGATTCCCTGGAGATCAGGACTGGAAAGGAAGTCTCCAGGGTGGGCCAGGGGAGTCACCTGGAAGACAGCCTTTGCTCTCAGGGAGGCATGTGACTCCCCTGAGATCACCATCTATCTGAGAGGTGACTTTTCCAACCTACACAGACACCAAGTTATCTGGGGGATAAAAAGGATTGCCTTTGACACTGAGAAACTGACACCCCCTTCTCCCTTATTCTTATTTTTAAAATCTTTTAAAATGGATTTCATAGAGTGGAGGGGGGAGGAAGAGGGAGAGGGAGAAGAAACATCAATTTGAGAGAATCATCAATGGGCTGCCTCCTGCACACCCCACATTGGGGATGGAGCCAGCAACCTGGTCAGGCACCCTGACCAGGCACCAAATCATGATCTCCTGGTTCATAGGTGGATGCTCAACCACAGAGCAACACCAGCCTGGCTCTCCCTTATTTTTATTTGCAACACTTGGTCCTTTAAGCCAAAGAGGATTCCATTTTTGAAGTGAAGCTAGTAAGACAGTCCTGGGACCTCCAGGGAAAATGCTTTCTGGTTTGTGTTTGTGGTCAAGAAGAGTTCAAAAAGAGGTTTTCCATCTGCCTGGCCTTCTAAACACATTCTGGGTCGCAGGTATCACTAGTGGTCCTGCTATCCCCCTGGAATCCCAGTCATAACTCTAATCATTAAACTCGCTCTTTGGTCTGGGTCAGAAGTAGAAAAAAGAAGGGAGAGAGAAAAAGGACCTCAGTTGAATTCTGGGTCTGCCGGGTCCAGCTGTGTGATACTGACTCAGTGTTCTCAGAAGGGGCCATTCACCATGTCTGTCCCCCAGACTGCAGGGCAGAGTAAGAGGAGGGTGTGAGATGCTTGCACACCGCACATAGTTGGGGGCTGGGCATCATTATTGGGCTGAAGCCTAAAAACAGCGCTGGTCCCATTCAAGCGGGTCTGGTCCGTCCTAATCCACGCCTAACCCGAATCTTCTCCTTGTCGCAAGTCCTCTGCACCGGAGAGCTGCTGGGCCGGAATAAGGTTTTATTATCCTTCAGATTTCCCCTTTATATATACTTTATGTTTTCCTCTCCGTGAAGTGTTTTACTTCAGCCATAATTTTTTTCTACTTTGGAAAGCCACTAAGAATTAATCAATCAATAATTGCATTGATGGGCAAAAAACTAATAAAACTGGAACCATAACAGGACTTGAACTTAATAACTTTGAAATATAAAGTGGAGGCTTTATCCATGGGAATTTACAGATATTATTTGGCCACCCGACGGCTTCCATATTTCTTCATTACTCCAATACAAACGCAAGAAATACAGGGCAGAAAACCCTATATAAGCGCTATAAATTTCCAGCTGAATTCCCTTGCCCCTACCATAGTAGTCACCCAAGGACTTTTAAAAAATAAAACCAGGCTTAATTTAGTGTATATTTTGCTTCTTCAACAAAAAACGTGGTATAGTTAAAAAATACAAATCTTTACACTACTTTTTAAACATGTAAGCTAACCATCCAATGGGATTTTTTTTTTTTACTTGATAAAGTACCCTACAGAGTTTAAAGTCTCCCTACTCCCAAATATTAAATTTTGTAACCCCTCATTCATTGTGTCACTTCTCAAAGGGCTTCTTGTATCCTTTTAAACTGCCAAAAGGAACCACAATTCACGCCTCCCTGCTCCGTGTCTGGGCCTTTATTTCCCACGTCCCCACGTTTCAGAGAGTGAAGTGCCTCTTTGCTGTTTAATTCCCACGTGCACCTGCCCTGTGGCTTTATAATTCTTTCTCCCCTTTTGAAAGAAAAAGGCCGTCAGTACAGCACCTCTCCCTTTCTAAGAGAGCCTGTCCAGGTTGTCCTTCCCTTATGATCCTGCCCTTCTCCATCCTGTTCCGCCATTCCCTGGGCAAGCACATGGGCAGGTGGCCGGGTTTCCTTCCTGTATTAAAGGATCCCAGTGGCTGATGGGTGATGCCATGGCCCCTCTTAGCCCTACATGTCCTGATTCTTCTTTCATTGGCTTCAGTTTCTCTTTCAGCTACTTTCACATGACGCACTCCATCACTCTCCATGGCTACTCTTCCAGCCTTCATCCTGTCATCCCTGCTTACCGATCTCGTTAGAACCCTTGGTTCTCTTTGCTTGGCTGCACCTTCACTTGGAACAACTTGGTCTCTTCATAATCTGGTGAAAGGCTTTTCGGTCAAGTCACTGACCTTGACTTCCTGTCGCCTTAGACTCTGGTTGTCCTCTTGAATTTGGAGGATTTCCAATCCTCTTGAATTTGGGGCTTGGGAACATCATCCTCTCCTGATTCTCCCAGGTTACTACTTGCAGCATGAACTTGAAACAGATATGCATGGTCCTCAACGCCTGGTGGTGAACGCCCAGAAGAAAGCTCAGGTGCAGGTGAAGGGGAGAGAAGCGAGGTCCTTCATCATCGCTCCCTGGCACTCAGGGGCTCTCTGCTCTTGAGGAAGAGCCTCCAAGCTGGCCTTTCCCTTCTCAGACCAAGTGCCCTGGGCTCCTGTGATTCTCTTTTATGGCTTTCACACTCACTTGACAATTATCTTCTCAAAACTTCATTTCCTATTTAGTAAGACATCTCTAATGCAGCCTTTCAAGACGTCTCTCCAGTTTTGCAAATGAGCAGCCCCCTTAATGAGAGGAATTATTCTATTCTGATGATAAGGAAAGCATCTCATCCACTGTGATATGGCAGAAGCGGATTGGGCTTTGAATGTGGAAAGTCTTAGGTTCAAATCCTATGTCTGCTACTTAGGAATAGTGTGACTTTTAGCATGTTTGCGGAATTACCAGGCGATGACACAGTGTTTGCCATGTGCCAGGACTGTGCAAAGAACTTGAAAAGAATCCATTTCTTTTTTTGAGGTTTAATTGATCTGATCTTTATAATAATCCTATGAGGTAGATATTATCACTGTTTAACAGTTGAGGAAACCAAGGAACAGAAAGGGACAGTGCCTTGTACAACATTGCAGAGCTAGCGAGGGGGCGGGATGGGACTAGGAAGCTGGGCCACGTCATTTATGCTATTAAGCACAGTTCTGTTCTACCTCTAAGTAATTTCATATCTGATAGCCCTTCTACTCTCCTAGTGAATGCTTTTGTGTGTGTCTGTGTTTTTTTGGGGGGGGAAGGGGGGCGTGGGGGTAAAATAAAGGGCCTGACCCCAGAATAACTTTCATTTCTGGTTTTAAAGAGGGGAAGTCTGCTAGGCAGGGGACTGCAGGTGGCCGTCTTCTGAGTACGTCCCTCCAGGACACATCCTGTGCTTTCACAGTAGAATTTTATAACTGGGTCCCACTCAGGAAGTCACTTCTTCTTGGCTTAAGGGTTTCGGCTCTGGCCTTGCCCCGGGGGACAGGAGAAGGTAAATGGATAGGTAGGCTGGAAACAGTAAATAACACCACAGGTGGACGTGGGGATGAAGCAGTTATTAATTGTTTTAAAAACAATCCCATGTGCTGTTTTTATTAACCTTTGCTAATTCCATCAGCTAGCTCTGACCATGACAGCATGCAAGTCATCATGATTTTTCCAGATTGGCTACATCATGGTTTGGATTGAGATGCTATTATCTGATTCTCTTGCTCTTCCTCATTCTTGTTTGTTTATGTCTATAATAAACACACTTTTGAGTGCCCACTACATGCTGGGCACTGTGCCAGGTGCAGGATAAAGCAGCGGACAGAACAGATCTCATCCCTGGCCTCAAGGGGCTTGTTCTTTTCTTTCCAATTCCATTTCTGACCTAAAAGTATAACCTGCTGTCCTGAATCATATATGCTAATTCCATGACAATCTTTTTAAATCCCTGAATATCATTTAAAAATCACCAATAATGAAACAGCAGTATATGCAAATCTTCAAATCCTCCTCCTTCAATTTTCTGAACTTTTTGAAGAGCTCACATAAAGTGGTGTTATTTTTATTTTTAATTCTCCAAACACATGGTATGGAGCAAACCCAGAATGCTCCTTTTGGTAAAAGGCATGCTGGCAAACCATGGCTTGAGCAGCCACAGCAGACGGGGTGGGGTGGGAGGTGTGGATGCTGAGAAGAAATGCAGGGTGTGTGTATGGGGAGGGAGATGAAGGACAGGCAATGGGCCTCTGTAACTCTGGTTAAGTGGGTCCCCGAAACAGCTTTAAAATGTAGACTTGAAAGCCATATCACATGGTCACATAAAGGAGCTGGTTATGAATCTCCGATGGTGGAAATGCTCGAGGAGAGCTCTGAAAGCTGCTTGGTGTTAAACAGATGCGTCAGCTTTCACACTGAACCACAGGAAGTGAAAGTTGTAAGATGATAGACAAAGGAGTATTTTTTTTCTTTTCTCTTGATAGTTGGGATAAAGTTTCTATCAAAAAATTGTAGCTGTAACCGGTTTGGCTCAATGGATAGAGTGTTGGCCTGCGGACTCAAGGGTCCCAGGTTTGATTCCGGTCAAGGGCATGTATCTTGGTTTCGGGCACATCCCCAGTAGGGGGTGTGCAGGAGGCAGCTGATAGATGTTTCTCTCTCATGGATGTTTCTAACTCTCTATCCCTCTCCCTTCCTCTCTGTAAAAAATCAATAAAATATATTTAAAAAAATTGTAGCCTCAGCAATGATGAAAATAATGTGAGGTAGTTTAAAAACCTAATTATACTGCTGAGTAGATTTTTTAATGATAGTTACCTCACTTGCCAGGGGAATTGACAGTGAATTCCCATTAATTACAATTAGGTTTTACACATATTACAAATTATTTGTGTAATTTGAATATACACATAGAAATATATGTATAAATACAGAATTTGTTTATTAACATATTTAAATGCTCATTCTTATTTAAATGACTACTAAGAATTCAGTTTTAGGAATCAAAGGGAGTCAGAAGTTATGCCTACAAGAATATTATTTAGTTTTTATAACAAGCAAGTGTTTGAGATGAAGGTACTATCTGAAAGCCATCAGTTATGGCTCAGAGATTTGCTTTCTGAATTATTCTAAGTGGAACAAATGAGGAGCTGTCTTTGAAACTTATTTCATAATTAAAGTCAGGCACAAAGAAACTCAATTCTATTTATTTCTCTAAACCTTGTTTACGTGAATCTTGCTAATAAATAAAGAACACAGCTTAATTCATCTTTAATTTATATCAGGTAACAAATTAACAAATTAAATACTGCATTTCTTAATTGTTTCTTGTCAGGTGGTATTCAAACTTGCAAAATGTTTACCCACCTGGGTGAAATCTCTGCAAAGTGAGAAACAGACCTTCCACTTGAATATAATTACTGAAATAATAGCACCTTATTTGGTTCGCCGCTTACCAATTTATTATGGATTTTAACACCACAGAATTCAACATCTTTGTTGTGAAACACTGGTAGATTTAATTTAGAAATTGTCACTTATTGTATACCTTTAAGCGGCCTGAACTTATCTGCATTCATTTGCATTCTAACATCTTTCTCACGTTGCAGAGGTAATACAGCTATTCCAGTGAGTGCTCATGGTATGTATTGTACATGAAGATGTCCTGGGTCATGCATGTTATGGTGGCAAAAAGTTGCAAAAGAGTGATGAAACACACACTACCCTATTTTATGGTCAGTATGTATCAATACCCCAATTTTTAAGAGGAAGGCCCAGAAACTCAAAGAAATTAAATAACTCATGCATTGTGATAGGAAAAGGGGTTAAACTAGAATTTTACAGTTAGTTGACTATAAGCTCTTTGAAAGACTCAAAGTAGTTGCCAGAATTTCTATAAAACAAGTATAACAAATAATCCTATATAATAAAAGCCTAATATGCAAATTGTCCCCTTGAATGAGATTCGACCTGGAGTTTGACCAGGGGGCGGGGCCAGCAGTGGCAGCAGGTGGCCAGAAGAAGGGAGCCCCCCTCCCCACCGCCAGAGGCAGCAGCAGGTGTCCAGGGGAAGGGAGGCACCCCAGCCAGCAGCCGGCAGCTGCTAGGGACCCCACCTGTGTACGAATTTCATGCACGGGGCCTCTAGTGTTTCATGATCATGGTCAAATTTCCAAGCAACTACCAATAAACATCCATTTTAGTCAACATTTATCACATGTGTAGCAGTAAAAAATACATTGGATTTTCTGGATCCTGTAACTTTTCATTCCTTGTTTGAACTGAAAAAAATTATAAACAAATGCCAAAATTTAAAAGAAATATGTAGCCCTGGTTGGGTGGCTCAGTTGATTGGAGCATTTCCCTGTACACCAAGAAGGATGAGGGTTTAATCCACAGTCAGAGTCTGTTCTGATCAATGTTTCTCTCTTACACTGATGCTTCTCCCCTTCTCTCTCTCTCTCCCTTCCTTCCTCTTTAAAATCAATAAACATACAAACATATCCTTGGGTGAGGACTAAAAAACATGTGCTTATATATGTGTATGCATATATATATATATATATATATATATATATATATATAATAATTCCAATCTTTTAAAATTGCAGTAAGGACACTTAAAAGGAGATCTACCATCTTAACAAATTTATAAGTACAGTATTGTTAGCTCTAGGCACAATGCTGCACAACAGATCTCTAGAACTTCGTCATTTTACACATGTGAATTTTTATACCCAATGAATTGAGAAAAATACTCTGAAGTAGTAATGATTAGCTGTAGGTGGCCATCTTTCTTTTCACTGAAAAGTTCTGTATTCTGTTTTTATTGTTCTTAATTAATAACATTCTAGACATTTTTTATCAATGATTTTTTCTTTTATGAGCCAAGACAAAAATGCTTGTAGCAAACCAAAGGAGATAGGATCAATAGAGGTTCTGTTTTTGCTTCTTGCCATTGGTAGAGGAGCCACCATGGGTTAAGAGATTCCTAGCAAGATGACTCCACCATATGGCATGTTGAGAATATGACCCTTACCTGCCAATAGTCAGTGACAAACAAGTTCAAAATATCAGTTCTAAATTCAGATGTCCTGTCATAAAGCTCCCCCAGGTATGGGTGGACAGGGCCTATTCGGAGAGGCTAAGCCTTAAACTCACCAGCCAAGAAGGGTGGTCTAGGTTCTGGGCTACACTTTCTCCTGCGGATGCTGAAGGAAGTTTTAGTCCTTGAGAGATCTCCACAAAGTACAGCAACAAGAGGACTCAGTCCAGACAAATAAACATCTCAGGGAGTGAAATGGTTGGGTACCTTCCATCCAGCCTTATGAACTGAGAGATGGAGGAACAGAAGTGGTCATCTGGTACCCAGAATCCTAGGACCTGCAGGAAATCTGTCAGCACGTAGCAAGGCACAAACCAATGGACTAGATTTTAGGAGCAGAATGGCAGCGCTTGTGAAGGGACTGGTGAGGATAAGGCACAATCCCTGTCTATGGAGAGGATGAGTTTGTGCCTATCAGAAGGCAAAGCCCAGTTTTGGCAAGTGAGACACTGGTTACATCTTGCACTGAGCAGCCCCAAAGAGAGAGGAAGTGAGAAGAGAGAAACATTGAAATATCAATGCGAGAGTGCAACATCCATTGGCTGCCTCCTGCATGCCCCCTACCGGGAACTAAACCAGCAACTTTTCGGTGCACAGGACAATGCCCAACCAACTGAGCTAAACTGGCCAGGGCAAACTGGTTAAATATTGTTGGCTTTAGTCCAGAAGTGAGCCTGGAGGTAGAACTGAGCAACTCCAGCCTTATGTATCAGCAGCTCTGAGTAGGAACTCTTACCTCACCTTGTATGCTGAATAGCAATTAAAAATCTCTTAGATTTGAGTGCGTGCTGGGTTACAGGGAAATATTTTAGAGATTTTAAACTGGCTGTTCTATTCCTCCTGGGCGGAACCATGAGCGCATGGCAAGTTCCAAGCCAGCGATGAAGTGATGACATGCAGGCAGATGCTCTCCACCCTACGCAAAGAGTGTGGAAAGGGCAGAAAATCTGGTGTAAAGACTAGATGTGCTTTATGAGAAAAGAAACTTAATTGGTGTTAAATTGTTCTAGGAATTGGACATTCTCTAAAAATCAGAGTGGTAACTGCCATTTATTGGGTCATTTATCACGTATCTTCTGTATTCTGGGCACTGCTCTAGGTATTCTGTGTACATAACCTACAAAACCTGCGAGGATTTTGGAAACTAAATATTATAATCTCAATTTTATTAGATGAAACTGGGTACAGTCACCTGGCAGGCAGGTACCTGACTGGATGTAGGTTTAAGCCCAGTTGTCCCTGTTTCCAAAGCCAGTGCATCTATTATGTGGCTTTTAGTATCTCAAATGAGACTGAAGGAATGGAAGAGAGAGAGATAGAGAGAGGGAGAGGGTGGGATAAGTGGGGGGGGGGGGAGAGAGAGAGAGAAAGAGAGAGAGAAATTCAGTACTTTTCATAGGGAGTTCTTCAGGGACCAGAGAAATGATGTTTTGTCCTGAGCCACTCCAATAGGCACACAGGTGGGTCAAGGATGAGCCTTCCTCCGTCACATAAAAATAATGTTTTGCTACTTTTGGATCTGGTGGCCCAGGAGAGTTAGGAGTCAATTTGCTACCTATTGTGGAAAAGGGCCTTGCACTTTGAAAAGATGGGCTTCTTTTATTCTCTCAGAGAATAGGTTGGAGTTAGTCTGCAATGGTTTCACATTACATTTGAAACAAGCATTTATTTCATTCTCTGAGCCTTTACTAATTCTTTGCCTGAGCCTTCCATTTGCCCCGGGCCCTCTGGGAGAAAGCTTATTTCAGCTCACAGTTTATTCTTTGGGATTGGCTTTATTTGAAGACAGAGACACTGAGTAAAATCTCGGATGGATTTTCAGTCTTCTGCCTGCTTGACTTGTATATAAAGTGAGAAATGGACTCACCATGAGCCATGGCCTTCTGCGACCAGCTAATGGAGAGCCTCTCCGGCGAGCCTGGAGGATACCTTCATCATATTAAGTAAAGACAACCCTTCACCATACGGCCTCACACCAAGTATCTTGAGGTCATGCTCAGGACGGAGGCACGATTTCTCTTCACTCTCTTCACTGTCAAAATTGAATGATATAGAGATGGCCTTGGCACCTGTTGAAGAAATCTCCTGTGCACCTCACTCTTTGACAGGACATCTAGTTCCACCCTTTGCAGGCATATGGCCAGGGAACCTCATAGAGTTGGTGGCTTCGCTTGGTCATAAAAATAACTGCATCTTTGTTATCTTTGGAAAAAGGACACAGCTGCTGGATAACATGCTAACTGATATGCAGGCATTTGTATGACTTGATAAAGAGTGGTTGATTTAAGTAGTCACTATTTTGTAACCCCAGTGGAATAATGGATCTAGCCAATCATCACCCAAAGACACTAAGAGGTTTAGGTGAAAGGACAGGGACCTTTGTAAGGGATGGATCAGGGTAACATCTGACCCACTGGTCAATCTCAGCATCCCTCCAGTGGGACAACGGATGAGAGACATTGGAGAATAGTGCCACCTGCATGGAAGTTCTTGCCTTTTTTTAAAAAGTTCTGGATCTCATCAACAAATAAGTGTCATTAAATAGGGAAAGATATTATTATAAAGTACAAAAGACATGAGAGGAGAAAGATGCACCGTGTGACCCTCCTTTGGAACCCGGCTTACACCATAAAAAACATGTCTGAGACAGTCAGAGAACTTTCCATATGGACAGAATGTTAGCTGATATTAGGCACCTGTTTTGTGTAAGGCGTGATAATGGCATGGTGGTTATTAGAAAACCAAGTGAAGTAATAGTTGCCCTTATTATCACTAGTTGAAGTATTTCTAGATGAAATGATTTGCTTTACAGTACTGCAGCAACAAATACGTAATAAATAAATAAAACAAGATTGGCAAAATATACTCTCTACTTTTGTATGTACTTGAGAATGTCCATTATGAAAGTTAAAACATTCAGAGATTTTATTATTTTGTTCAAAGTAGCCACTCCTCTGAGAAGTCCTGTGATCCCTGGAAGGAAGCAGGACAGTGAAGGACCAGTGTGGAGAATGTGGCTCACTGCAATTGCTTTTTTTTTTTTTTTTTTTTTTAGTAAACAATAAAATTTTATTTTCTTCCACTGCCACCACTGATTATGATCTATTTACCTATAGAAATGAATTTCTTCTCATAGTTTTGTAATTAAGTTACTGCTACTGCAAACATATCAGAAAATACTTATTTAATAAAAACGATAAGATTTTTAGGTTTGTGAATTTTATTTTTAACTTTTATGTTCTGATAGTAACTCTCTTGAGAAGCACTCTTCCTATGTTGCATTGGCTCAGAGACTTCAGATTGTTAAGAAAACGCATGAAGGTCATCTCTACAGTTACCATACAGAACTTTTTCTTGAAAGGGATCTTGCTTTCCAAATAGAGAATCCTCAAACTAAACAAGTCAATGTGCAGCCTAGTCTATCTTCTCTTTCCCTTTCCATTTTGATGTTCATATTTGTTTTTCTCAATATTTGTCCCTGTGTCTATGTTTACTCTCTCACCTGTGACAAATGCCTGGTTTCTAGCTGAGTTTCTGCTAGTACTAGTCACATGTTAACAGTATTCAGATGTGTGTACAGTATACAAATAACATCACATAGATGAGAAGAAAATAACTCCATCAGCATATTCACAATTTGACATCAGAATGACTATTTTTTTTTTTTGTATAGTTACATTAAGAAGCTTAGAGTGTTGGAGGGGAATGAGAGGAAGGACAGAACTGAAAAGGGGTGGTTGGGTTGGGAGAAAGCAATGCTACTGTACTGTACAGACACATGAATGACAAAAGAAAAGAACACAGCAAGACCTTTCTTCAAACGAAATGTGCATGAAAAAGCTCATTCAAGCTCAAGTCATCTGACACACCCAAACAAAAGTACCTGCCACTAGGCACACATAGTAGCTTACTGGAGATTGAAGTGCCAAAAGCTTTGTACAATTATCCCTCGTCTTTCTGACACTCTAAGTCCATATCTGGCTTTGTTGGTGGATCCACCATTTCCTGAGAGGCTGTGGTTGGGTGCAATTGGAGCAAATGCCTCTGTGGCCACCACCTAAGGCAAGAGATGTTTCTATTTTCTGAAACCATTTGGTCAAAGGCTCTAATCAGTCTTTTTTTCCCAAGCTACATATCACGCCCTTTAATCTTTGGAGGCCTGTTAGGAGAGACCTCATAAAATCAAAAGGTCATTGCTTTAATCTGAACCAATTCAATAGAGTATTTCAGAAGAGGTCAGCTTTTCTCTGATTTTCTGGGATTTAGTGTCTTTTTCTTACAGCGAGTATAAAACACCCCATAAAACATAACAGAAGAGATAGTTGGGCAGTTAGCTTTGACCCACATCTTTTAGGGGTCATCTTCCTAGTGTTAACTATCCCAAAGTAATTACTCATAACACAGAGAACTCTATAAATTCCTTGTGAATACCTAAAGTGATCATTTTTCTTTGCACCTACTTATACGACAAGCATCCATTAAGTTTTAATTATCTCTTCCCAACAAGCCTTTCATCTCTGTGTTCTATCCACTGCTAGGGGCCTTTGAAGATGGAGACTTGGCTTTAATATATACTGTTCATTGAAGGGCTAACTTTGGGCCATACAGGTTCAGAGCTTTTTGATTGAAGCTATGAGGCCAACACACTCCTCCGACATGCAGAAATTTCAATTCTCTCTGAATTCAAATGACTATATTTTCTTAGGGAATCACAGCCAAATTTGGCCTACAGTGTCTATATCCCTCCTAGAGTGGAAATTTATGATGAGATCAAAGTTTAAAAAGAGCTTTTTTTGTTCCTCTGGGTAAATTCAGCTTTTCAATTTAACTAAAAATGTTTGCTGTGTGCCGGCACTGCTTCTAAAGAATTATATGACACACTAAAAAAGAGAGGAGTGAGAAAGAGAGAAAGAGGAAAATTTAGAAAACAAAAATGTATAATTAGAATCTTCTTTATATTCAACTAGCCATTGATTTATTTAAATCTATGACTGGTATTCCTGAAATATAGCATTGTTTAGAATTTTATTTGCTTATAGCTGTGAAGGGATTGGGCTCCCCATCTGTTTGAGATAGCTCAGTACAAGTGGTATGGCCAAATCTAATTATTTCTCTTGCTACAGTGGTAATACGCTATGTCTTCAAAAGCATCAATTCTAAAATATATTCAAAGAGACCAGTTCACAACCCCTGTCAAAGCATTCAATAAAATAAACTTCTCTGTATGGAAAGTCTTGGGATCCATTAACAATCAAGGGTTGGAATAAAAGGGTAGACTTGTTCTCATTTGAGTGGCCTTAAGGATTCAATGTCAAAGGAAACCACTAATCACACAGCGAATAGATGTAGATTCATTTTTCGAAATCCTTCCGTGCCATTTATTTAGTTTTATTTCATTTCCTTTAATCTACATGTTGATAAGGAAATTGGTATTTGAGTACTGGCATTTGAATTTGGAGATCTAACAACCTGGCAAGAACAAAGTGGCTCTTAATTTAGGCATCACTCAAGTGTCTTACATACAGTTCTCTGAGATTGGAAGCTTTGCTTGGAGATGGAGAGCAAGCAGCCAATGTGCGTGCCTGTGCGCGTGTGCACGTGTTTAAAGGCGATGATCACACCATATAACAGGCCGTTTGTTTATCACATGTAAGATAATGGGCTCTTAAGCTCTACAGCTGGATATTGTTTGGCACAGAAACAACCTGCTTTATCTAAACCGAATTCCTTTCCTAAATCCATTTAGCTGGGAAGCGAATGTTTCTGTAGGGCATCCGCCACAAGGAGCAGAGATGACAATACCCAAAGTGCTACACCCACCGGTTGATACCTACTGCACTGGGTTGCATGACACCGATAAGAGCGATGCCAAGTCACCACACAGAGAGCAGAAGGATCAGGTCCGCTTGCCCAGCTCACAAGTCCTCTACGTCACCATTTGCCATTAATAAAATTCTGGAATTTGGATTTTGGCTGACATTTTCAAACTTCATTTATATGGAAAAAAAATGATTTGGATGCATTAAAATTAGAGTGGGAGAAGCAATTAGAATAACTTAAAATACAGTAAGAATATTTTAAATGCCTTGCTTATGTCTAATATATGTTAGTTATATATACACATAGATTAGCGTACTAACTCAATAGAATTTAACCTGCCTCTAACCCATCTTTTTCTAATAATACAGTTATTATCAAAATCAGAATTGAACCCTGTCAGGAGACCAGTGTCATTATTTCTTCCTTCTTTTTTCTTTCCCTTTCTCTCTCACTCAACCTGTTCTGGGTTGTAGTCTAATATTTTCACTTACACAGATTAAGAATTTGGCCTAACATTTATATTGTATCGTTTTATGACCAATATTAATAAGTGACCATTATAAGCAGAAAGTGAAATTTAGCAGCAGGCGGCTGGCCGGTAGAGGTGCAAGCAAGATTTTAATTCTTTCAAAGCCATTTTCTGAAAACTGGAATGAAAGAAACCTTTTGAAATACCCCAAATAATTGTTATTATAGAAAGTCATATAGAGAAAATATACTTTTACTGTTCAGATATCTTGAAACCCATTTAAAAATACATGCATTTTTAAATCATGTTTGGTAACTTGAAAATCAGTTTTTTCCTGACACCCACATTTCTGAGCGCAATGGTCCAAAGTCGTTTCATTTGACAGAAAAAAATTCACCACATAAAACAACTGAAAGTAGTTGCATATCTCCCTGAAGCCTGGCTTGATGCACGGTGCTTTCCCTTTATCCTTTAGGTGGCTCAGTGCCAGCACAGAAGAGAGGATGCAAGTTGATAGCAAGAATCAGGCAGGTTTAAGCAATGTACACAGTGGTTCCAATTATTTGAAGGTAGGATGCGCCCATGGATAATTGCTTACATACTGACTTATTCCTCATTTGGGTCTCCCTGTTTCTACGTAGCTCCATCATCCCTCTCTGAGCAGGCCCTTTGCACCCCTGGGCTAAAGCAGATAACCAGAGCCATCTATTCACATGTGCGGTGTTACCATTAGCAATCGGCAGCGGCTGTCACGCAGCCCTGTGATCAGCAGGTGGGATTCTGCATGGCCAGGGTTGCTGGAGAGAGGACGCGACAATAATCTTTTGGGAGACATAAAATAACAAACAAAACATAGGTAATGAATTCAGTACTGGAAAAAAAGTGTGTGTTGGAGTGAGCTTAAAAGCCCATTTATTATACTGCTGTTCTCAAAAGTCCACATCATCATTTTATGAGCAGTTGATGACTTGAAACCAAGACTGTCTGCTACAATGACGGTAGGCATGACATTATAGATGTTGGGAGATTTTACCATCGCTCTACCAGAGAATATCAACCCTTTTTATTTAAAGGCCAGTATATCCCCCGGCAAATTGAGTTTCCATGCTCAGTTGATTCACAGCCTATTTCAAGCAAAGGCTGCCGACTGTGTCAAAATGTATACTGATTTTGTGATATACATAGTTTTCTGAAGGACGGAGTGAGCTCGCCAGTCTCAATGCATTTGAGACTTGACTTAGATTTAACGTTGCCCTCAAGAAATAGCTAGCTGGTATATAAGTGGATTGAAATATTTTACACTGAGATAGCTTTCTCCTTATCCTTCAGTTTCTTTTCATGCATCACTAAAATTATCTTGAAAAATTGGAAAAATATGTCTTATTATTGAGAGAATTCATTACATCAGTATAAGGCCAAACAGTCTACGTACAATCAACAGTACCATTTTGAGTAATTTGTTCTTTTGACATTTTCTAAAAGAATAGCTCTCCCTACATTAATGCTAAATAGATAGGAATAATATGAAGAACAAGAATATATGCAAATTGCATTTTAATTCCTATTTTCTTTAAAAAGATGTCAAAGATAAATGTAAATGTGGCTTAAATATACACTTTGCTTCAAATGTTTAGGAAATGATGCCTAACACAGAGAAAAATAAAGCCATTAATTTTCCATTTGCATGACTTGCCCTTGAACTGTGTTTGACATTTCTCATTTGCTTTTGCAACATAAAGTCCAAGATTTCAGTTTAAAGGATGTAAGCGTCAGGTTTTGTTTTTGTTTGGCATTTTTAGGGGGCAGACATTTATTTTTTTAATGTCCACTTTCTATGGACAATTTAAGTACCAGTTTAAGTTATATGTGGCTCACATCTATTACCTCCCCACATTCCATATATTTCTACTTCTGAAGGCTTTAGAAAAAGTCTATTTGGACTACGTCCCATGAGAATATATATCACCAACAATGGAAAATTTATAATCTGAAAAATAAAAAAAAATTCTTTCAACTTTTTGTTGGTATGAGAGTCCCCCCTCCCCATGTGTAAATAAAACAATGAAAAAACCCAGTTTGGAACACCGATAGGGAGGTGATGTGTGCACAAAGCTGGGTATCTTTTGTTGCTTCAATGGAACCCTGGGTTTATTACCTTCACTAACTTAATTTAAATGTAAGCATATCATTTATTCCTCTCTCCCTCCCTTGCAGTGCCCTCCCTTTCCTTTTGGCTCCCTTCTTTTAGCAGCTCCTGTTGTACCAGGGATTGTCTCAGATACTGGGGCCAAAGGGTTATCACAACAGAGGCTGCCCCACCTTCAGGGAACCAGTCATTCAGTGAGAGAGATGGACAGTCAATAGGCCCAGATTCCTGGAGTTACACAAGGTGATAAGACCCAGGACAAAGTTACTGGTACCAGGACTGAGTACACAAGGACACCCAGTTTAGACACAAATTTGAGGAAAGCCTTAAAGACTTTACTGTATTAGGTACCAAATAACAACAACAATAATTTTTTGAGGACATAATATGGGTATGATTCTATGCTCGGTTCTGAAGTTAAAATTCATAACAATAATCAAAACCAGAATGAAGACCAGAAACCCCCCATACACATCAAACTACATAAAACCATCCTAAACTTTGATTCTTACCCTCAGGGATCTTTGTGCGTCCACATGGATATTATAATTTTATTAATGAATTGTTTCTATAAGCAGTTTTCCAAAACACCTTCAAATACATTTTCTCACTTAATCGTTCACTAACCCTGTGCACTGAATTGGTAATTCTTTTGCTCAATAAATATTGATTGATTTTCTACCCTGTGTCTTAACGGATATTCTGCTAGGTCCCTTGAATATGATATTGAAGGAGAGTCTGTCACTGGCTTCTATAACATACATAGAAGACACACAATTGTATGCATATGCTGTATGCTAATTTTTCTCAGGGAAATAACTTGGGGCACATGGGAAATCGTACATTCCTGATGAGGTTGGAGACACGTCCATGAGGCATTTACCAGCACACTAATTTGACCTGAGCAGAATCTAAAGCCCATAAATATTAGTGGTCTAGCCCAACATCAAATATCTCAAGAATTTTTAAAAAAATCATTTAAAAATAATATCCAAGGCAGAAGAAAACATAATAACACTCAGATCATTACTGTATTATTCATATAGTTAATCTCATCTTAATGTAGACTAATATTTTCATTCCAGTTTACATAGTTTTACAAACAGGCAGCTACAAAGGCTCTTATTGTTTGTTGATGGAGGCCTAAGAGTAAAATAAATAAATAAATAAAAAGACCCGTGAACCCGTCATTTAATTTATCGTTGAATTTTTCTTCACTCTATCTTTCCCTGCAGTGGTACTTAATCATCCCTGCAGCTACCATGTTAGGAAAGATAAAATCAGAACAAGAAAGATTATGGAACCACACTCAGGAATGAAGACAATTCTCATTTAAAATCTTTTTTTAAGTTTAGTCTTTCATACAACTTATCTTCTCTAACAGTATGAGAGACAGCTTGAAGTATTCAAAGGACTTTGGCTCATGGAGCTTGCCTTTAAGTTCCAAAAATACAGTTAATTTCTTCTAAAGGACTTCACAATATGACAGGAAAAATTTTCAGGAGGTAATTAGGAGGAAATGGCATTGCCATCCCAGGAGAAACTCACAGTTTTGAGAAGATTTGAGAGTTCAGCACGATCTGATCTTGAGTTAGAATCCCTGTTGGGACTGGCATGTTTGCAATGCATTAAGACAGGAATGATGAGTGCTCTGAGCTACAGGCTGACTATTGATCATTCTTCATCAAAACCAATATTTTTAAATAACCGTACACCCCTAGACCCAAATTCAATGGTTTCTTAAAGACCAATTTTTACTGTCAGATGTTGATAAACCAGTGTCAGCATTGTTGGATGATTTAGATGTGTTTGGATTGTTAGGATGAGCAGGGTGGTTCGTCTCCACTGTATATGACAGTCGCTCACAGTAGTGATGAATGTTTCCCGTCCGCTGATCTACTGGTACATTTAAATTATGTTGCACTACTATTCTATCTCCTTAAACAAGAAGGAAATTAAGCTTCAAGTTTAATTAAACATTATTTTAAAAATTGGTTTTTGGTATATAAAATTCACCCTGTGATTCTTCCATGTTCTTTCCTTGAGAAAATAGAGTGCACGTTTCATTGGGATTTGACCTTAATTAATCCTGTACTTTGTGATCCACCCCCTTGCTGAAATAGTCTTATCAAAAGGAATGCAAGCTATGGGCTGAGATAACAATCGGTCATTAACTTCTGTGTGAGGTGCTGGCTGTGGTCCATGGGCACGGAATTCAAAACCCATTGTACACAGTAATGTCCAGGGCTTAGTGCTCTATGGACGAGAGACAAAATAAACTATGCAGAACCGCATCTTTCCACAGTCTACATGGATTTATACTCTAGCAAATGGTCTGAGACATTCAAAATGCAGCCTGTGCGTTGGCATGCAGTCCTGCCGTGTCGGATTATACAGGAGGTGGGCCCTGCCAGCAATGCCAACTGAAGTAAATAAGCAAAATGATCACCCCCCCAAAAACACCCTATATAATAAAAGCCTAATATACTAAGTGTCCAGTTGGCTGTTCAACCAATCAAAGCATAATATGCTACTGATATGCTAAGGCTGTTCAACTGCTTGCTATGATGTGCACTGACCAACAGGGGGCAGATGCTAGTAGGTTAGCTTGCTGCTGGGGTCCGGCCAATTGGGACTGAGTGAGACAGGCCGGACATGCCTTTGAGCCCTCTTGCGGTCCCTCCCTGCTGGCCAACCTCCCACATACCTTCTTGGCCCCAATTGTGCACCAGTGGGGTCCCTCAGCCTGGCTTGCGCCCTCGAATCCGGGACTCCTCGGGGAATGTCGGAGAGCCGGTTTCAAACCAACCGGCGGAATGGCTGGTCACTATGATGAGCACTGACCACCAGGGGGCAGATGCTCAATGCAGGAGCTGTCCCCTGGTGGTGAGTGCACTCCCACAGGGGGAGCACCCCTCAGCCAGAAGCCGGACTCATGGCTGGCGAGCACAGCAGTGGTGGCGGGAGCCTCTCCAGCCTCTGTGGCAGCGCTAAGGATGTCTGACTGATAGCTTAGGGTTAGTCAGACATCCCCTGAGGGCTCCCAGGTTGCAAGAGGGTACAGGCTGGGCTGAGGGCCCCCCCCCAGAGTGCATGAATTTTGTGCACCAGGCCTCTAGTCATTTCATAAGAATAATTCACAAAGTTATGCTATTGTTTCAGATTTAGAAGACACTATTTCTTTCTACTGTTTTAGAATGTATCCCAGAGCAGTAACCCTCCATGCTGATGTAACCTGGATGCCTTCTGAGAAACCCTAAAAAACTGGTGTAAATTAATAAATATGTGGGGCCTGTTGACCTGAAATGTATGTAGTCCAGATAAATATGACAGACCTGCAAGACTATTCATATGCCATTTGCCTGGGGGCACTAGACATTCAGCACTTCCTCCAAAAGTTTAATCTTTGGAATCTGAGGAATGCCAAATGATGATTTCTTTGCATGTATGCAATTGATCAAAGAAATTCTGTAACTCCCTGGTACAATGATGATGACCCTCCATTTTTCAGCACCCTTTTCAGATTCAAGATGACTTTTCTGACCTTTGAATACTTTTCATTCATCTAACAGTTACTGAATACCTACTATGTGCTAGGTACTATTCTAGATATTTGGAATGCCATAGTGAACCAAAGAGAAAAATCATCTGCTCTCATGAATATACATTACACAGGTGTAGGTGCACTCTGAGAGATGGGCACCCAACTTTTGTCATGGGTGTCCATTGGAAATTGAAGACACTTATGATATGATGAGGATAGGAATTGTTCCTACATTTTAGTTGTTAAGTGATACTGATGCTTGATATATAATGCCCTGTTTGATTCCTTTCATTCTTATCTCCATTGAAATTATTTTAGCCTACCTTATTGCAATAAATTCCTGATCTGGTACCACCTAACACTTTTCTGATTCCAACTCATTTTGGAAAATCAATTTAATTCAAGAGTTTATTATTCATAATGTTGACTGTGTATAACACTGAATTAATTTTCTTAAAATACCCTTCCTATCATGGCAGCCCTTAGTTAAGTGGCTCCCTACTGCCTACCCATCAAACTAATCTGCTAAATCTAGTATTCAAGCCCCTCCATAATGTGTACCCGTGTGGCCTTTTCAAACTCTTCTGTTTCCATGACCCTCATCAGGTTCTGTGTTACAGTCAGACTCTCCTTTATATCATCAGCCCCTTCCTCCATGTTTGGTCCCACTTCTATGAATTCTAACACAGAAGCCCTCTCAGGCTGATAAGAGGACTTCAGATCTTCACAGTGGCTATGCCTGCCTGGTGCATTCTTCCAGATATTTCCCTAGATCATTCTCTTCTGTTGGCCTAAATGTCAGAGTTCAGAGGCCTGGGCATCAGGCTCACATCCATTGAATTAGCTACAACGTCTGTGATAGGTAAGATCAAGGAAGTAAGTAAGAAGAGGAACTAGAAATGTTTGCAAACAACCTAAATTCTGCCCTCTGACCCCCATGGCTAGTATGACTGTTGAATGTATACAACTGTAGCTAGGACAGAAGGGCCTTTTCAGGCAGTGGGGAGACACTAGCGTGCTGGCGAGGTGCCTTCCACAGATGACCTGTCTCAGTTAAAACAATAAAAGCCCTGCTCTGGATATCTCCGCCTGGTGCAAGTTCAATTGATTCCCAAACTGAAGACCTTCTCCAGGAAAACTAGGAAGACCCATCTGCACACTTTTATATCTTAAACTCAACTGTCTTTGCAATTTTTTTTTTGTCCTTACAATTTTGTTAGCTGGGTTGGAAGCAATCCATCGTGAAAACCACTTGAGCCACCTGTGCATCATTATTTCTGTTTAGTCCTTTGTAGGATGGCCCAGCTTGAGGGCCAATAAAAAGTCTTTCTTCCCCCTTCCTGATAGCAGTGTCCATCTTCTTACACCATCTCATCTCCTCATTCTCTGTGAACAGCCTACTCTCTGGAACATGAGAACATAATTTAATTGCTGCTGCTCGGAATTTTCTTTGCTTAATGTGTTGTGCAGTAATTCAATTAGCCGAGTCAGATGGGGGAAGACTTTCTCAGTCTATTCATTCACGTTGATGAGAAAGAAGAAGCTGAATTTTCAAGTCCACCTAAAGTGGAGTGTGGCTTTGCAGCAGCTTCTAGATAAGGCTCTTATTCATCATACAAACAAAGAAAGCGCAACCTCCGTGCTTTAGAAGAAAGGAAAAAAGCCCCAATTTAGAAACACATAGTAATTGAGCCGCAAAAGAAAAGCAGCACAAATACCTTTAAACAATATAAAAGTATTTCCACAGCTCGCACCCCTAATTACTTTTATGAGTTTGAAGCTTGCTTTACACATGATAGGCATGCAATAAACCATACTCCTTATAAAGACTAATTCTGTGACTACAACACTATGCAATACAATATGGTAATATTGTAGACTTTCAAGAATTTTTAAATAAAAAAACATATCCTACTGGGCAAGCAGTAAATATTTAAAACCCTACAAAATAGAAGACAATTTCTCACCCAGTGAACTTTCCCCCCACAGGTTACAGCTTCCTGTTACATCTCTCTGGACCTCTGACACCACTGATAGGCATCATCTCTTCTCTTAAGATACTTCCTTTCCCTGATTTCCTATCTTGCTTATTTTCTATTTTATGATATTATAATTAACTTAAGAAAAACACATAAAAGTTTGATGATAAAAATGTATTTTTTTATTGCCACAGTGAGGAAAAGCACTTAGATTTGAACAGTTCACAGATGCGCTGTTTAAGGGTAGATGTGTCCATCCGGGTGCCCTGCAAAGCAGAGGGGCCCTGGGTGCCGAGGGGCAATCAGAAATGCTTTAGGCTGTCACAGTGCTGGAGTCTAGATTTCAAATGTGGACTTTGTCATTCCTTCTTTATTTTGGCTGCAGAATGAACTGCGAGTCTTAATGCCAGTTGACAACTACACGGGACTCACCCACTAAGTGTCAACCTCTGTCAACATGTCACAGGCAAACGCTGGTAGATTGCATAATTCAGGGCTGTACACTCATGCTGAGGCTCCTGTTTCCAACACTTGTGATTATTCTGTAGAAGTTCTGTATTGGTCTTTTTCTCGTTGCAACTCCGATATTGAGACAGGTCCAGAGTTAACAAAAATATAAAAGAGACCATCTGCCCTGGCCGATATGCCTCAGTTGGTTGGGCATCATCCTGTGCACTGAATGGTTGCTGGTTTGATCAGGGCACAAGCCTAGGTTGCTGGCTCAATCCCTAGTAGAGGGCATGCAGGAGGCAGCAGATCAATGATACATCATTTCTCTCTCTCTCTCTCTCTCTCTCTCTCTCTCTCTTTCTCTCTCTCTCTCTCTAAAAAAAAATAATCTTAAAAAAATAAAAGAGACCATCATGTATATGTAAGTTTTTGTTCAATGAACTTAGAATGAGAAAACAATACATATGGGCTTCAAGGAAGCTATCTATATATACAAAAGCCTAAGCAACTGAATGACTGAACGACTGAACAACCAGTTGACTGGTCGCTATGATGCGCACTGACCATAGGGGGCAGACCCTCAATGCAGGAGCTGCTCCCTGGTGGTCAGTGCACTCCCACAGCAGGAGCGCTGCTCAGCTGACCGACAGGCGCCAGACACAGGGCTCATGGTTGGCCGCCACAGCCTGGAGACCACAGCAGAGTGGCAGCATGCCTCCCAAGGGGTGGTGGTGGCAGACGCAGCAGGGCTGGGATGAGCAGGAGCGGCAGGCAGGAGCTGCAGGTGGTGTTGGACTACTGGTTTCAGCCTGATCCCTGCAGGCCATACTGAGGGACCCCACCGGTGCATAAATCCGTGCACCGGGCCTCTAGTTTAAGAATAAAAGGCATTGAGTGCAAAATATATTTTTAAGTATCCAGTTTGGGAGCTAATAATCATATATGGGACATTAATGGTATCCAACTTAGGATATCCAAAGCTGACCTATGAATATATTTTCTTACATAATCTCTTAATGTTGTTTGTAGCAACTTTCAGATTCTTGGGAAAATGAGTTCACTATCTGTTAGTAACTGAGCATGAACACAATGTTTTCTCAATTACCACAACAATAATTTACTTTATTCCTTGAAGACATGTTTTGTTGGAGGTCTCCTATGTTTTGGGCAGCATCTATGGTGTTGGGTCAATAATACAAACCTAGACATAGGGCCTTCATGGAGCTTTCATTCAAGTGGGGACAGATAGTTGCAGACAGATACATTGCTAAATGCATAGTTGTTACAGTGCTATGTCCTATGGAGCAAAGCATGACAGAGAAAGGCAGAGGGAGTACAAGAGGTGGGGAGGGAGGTTGCCATTTCCTATGGGATAAGCAGGTGGAAAGGCCTTGAGGCCAGAGAGGTCTCTGCATGTCCACAGAATCCCAAAGAGGCACGTGGTTTGAGAGGAGGAACATAGAAGGAACATTAAATAATTTGAGTTCATAGAGGTGATGGGTGAGGGTAGGTACACCTTTAGGACCACTACAAGGCATGCACTCTGAATGAGATAGCCATCCCTTAGGGAAAAAGGTAGAGAATGACAGGCTTTGGCTTTCATAGCCAAAGGGATATTCTGGCCTTTATGTTGTGGTTCAGGGTTTGAGTTACAGCGATTACCATCACCAGATTGACCTCGGTTGATTTGGAACAAAGGGGCGTAGGTGGAGGTGAAGACACATGGCCTACTTTTAAGCTGATTTTTAAAAACATAATGGGATTTGCTGATAGGTTGGAAATGGCTAAGTGACAAAGAGAGAAGACAAGGATGACCTTAGCATTTTGGTTTTATTCATAAGCCAAATCTCTACAGCAGTTTTTGTTTTAATCCCCTGCCTTCTACCTTAGAGGCAAGCATGAATAAGAGGGCTATAAAACCTCACCCTCTTGTAGTTGTTCTATTAAGAAGATGATGGACAGTGTACATCTACTGCCTGGAAATAAATCCCGTTTGTGCTTAATTCATTGGAGAAATTGTTCATGAACAGTTACCCTTGTATACATTCTGCATGTACTGCTGACAAGTTCAATTTCTGCTTGGGTTAATGGCCACATAAACGTCTTTTACACGAGTTAAGGTTGCTTGGAGGCAGGAATGATTTCTAATTTGTCTTCCCTGTGCTTTGCATTGCTAGATAGGTTTTCTCGAACTTGCTGTTTAAGGTTTAGCCTCCCCTTAGTCCTGGCGAGTAAATCTAATTAACATTAATGAGAGTTTTGTGCACTTATCGACAGGATAATAGACCTGTAAGGACGGTCCCTCCCCTCTGCACTGCCACTCCCCCACTGCAGAGGAGCTGATCATTTCATTAGGCAGCGGTATAAACACACACTTTGTGGAAATTAAATGGAGAAATCTGCATTCATGCACACTTTCACTTGCTTCGAGGTGAGGAGAGTGGGGGGTACATCACAGCCTCCAGAGAGTCTAGTTCTCTCGAGAAAACAGCTTTTATAAAGATAATTTTCCCAGTCTCTTCAGAGATAATTGCTTACCTATGCTTATTTATAAAAATGGACGATGTCCATTGCTTCTAATTCTAATTTTCATTGGAAGCAAATTGGCAGAGCACTGAGGGGAACATCATGAAGACCTGGATGACCTTTTGGGTTTTGTACTTAGAATTACTAGAGGGGTGAGATGTATCACAAATCTCTGAAACAACTATTAGAAATATCCTGGTATGGGTGTGGGCTCTAGAAACAAAAAATATACCTAGAGTAGTTGATAAATGTGTTTAAGCATTTTTTATTCTGTTTAAAATATTTATTAATTTAAATTTTAATTTAATTTTTTCCATCACCATTTATCCCTCAACCCCCACCCGGCCATAATCACCACACTGTTGTCCATATCCATGAGGTATCTCTTATTTTGTTTATTGATTTTAGAGAGAGAGAGAGAGACATGATGGGGGAGAGAGAGAGAGGGAGAGAAAGAGGGAGAGAAACATTGATGTGAGAGAGAAACCTGGATCACTTGCCTCCTGTATGTACCCTGAACTGGGATGGAACCTACAAAGGGCCCATGGTGCTATGTCCTATGGAGCAAAAGATGACAGAGAAAGGCAGAGCGTACATGCCCAACCAGGAATTGAACCCATGACCCTTTGGTGCATAGGATGATGCTCCAACCAAGCCACACTGGCCAGGGTGACGGGGTAATGCCCCCTGATTCAATCACATTAGGTTGTTATCATGCAGGAATAAATCTGAAAATTCTCTCAACAAAAACATATTACATCTAATCAGTGATGCACCTTCCCTGAGATGCAAACATGTTTAAATCATCTGATGAATAAATAGAGGGGTAAATAGAGGGTTCTATGAGGTGTTTTGCAATAAGGCTTCTGCTTTGGATGGAAGAGAAAGAAGAGAAGCCAGCATTTACATGTAGATACTAGGAAGGGATGTCAGCAATGATCTGCACTGAGACCCAGCTTCTGTCCACAAAATCATTAAGTCAACTAGATGCTAATATAAGGGTCACCGAGAGCCATGGGGCACCAAAGCCAGAGAGAGGGGAGATGGGTATTGTCCCCGCTTCAGAAGAGCATGATAGCTCTCCCATGTCATTAACCATCAGCCTGGTCAGTTACAGGGCAGGACTGAAAACACAAATCCTGGGGACAAATAGGACATGCCTAGTGGACAGGTCTGCATGAGGCTCTATGGGATCAAGTTTATTAGTGAGCATATGGGAGACAGACCTTGAGATTCTTAGAATCTGAGGAGCATTTTTAGGGGGTCGAGGTTCTGTGTGATGAGCTAGAGGAATGAGCTACAATCTGTGTCCTTAGAATTGCTGTTATCCCATCCACAGCCACAGGCTGTGGGTGCTGGAGAAACTTGTTCTACTAAATAGTGGAATAATTGGGGTGCTGGCACTTGCAGAGTGTCAGCTGATTAGGCCACGAAGAAGCTGAACCACTGCTGAATATCAATGATAAAGACTACATATTTGTTCGGTTGTTTCTACAGTCCTTTTCAACACTGAACTCCAGATCCTGGGAGGCAAAGAGTTACTGCCAGGAATCCCCAGAATCTGTTGATACACACACACACACACACACACACACACACACACACACACACACACAAGATTAAATAAATAAATTTAATTAATAATGGCTTGCATGCACCACCATTTTTCCAATATATATTGAATTTTGTACTGAAGTGAAAATTCATCTGCCACAATTATGGAATTCATAGGAAATTTCTGTTCCTGAGGGTTTTCATAACCAATTAATGTTAGAAGAATAATCTTTGGAGTCAGAGGCAATTTTGACAACATTTTGCAAATCCCTGAAAGAACCCAATCCCTGGTCTAGTCTTTGCTTGCAATCTGGCTGGCTAAGGGCTGGAAATAACTGACAAGTAGGAACAACCCAGGACAGATCTCTTTTTTTTAATTCCTAGCTTCATTAGGGACTAATTGACAAATAACATTGTGATCTCTTTAAAGTGTACAACAGGATAATTTGATATATACATAGTGAAATGATCCCCCCAATCAGGTTAATTAACACATCCATCCCCTCACTGAGTTACTTTGTGTGTGTGTGTGTGTGTGTGTGTGTGTGTGTGTGTGTGTGTGTAAATGCTTAAGATCTAAGTATATAATACCATAATATTGTTAACTATAGTCACCATGAGGTGCATCAGGTCCTCAGACCTTAAAACTGAAAGTTTGTACAGGACGGTTCTTCTAAAATAGTTTTGAAGGCAAGACAAACACATTGCTGACCACTAGGTATCATTGAGAAACTTGACATCAATCTTTAACTATTCTATCCTTTAATACGCAGGTTTTACAATTTACTCAGGACCCAAGGACTATACCAATTTTGGCATGTAGAAGAGACTACACAGGAAAAGCCTTACTTTGGCCTACAATTATATTTGTTGACTTCAAACAAAAATTTTTGCAAAAGCTGTTTTACTCTAAACTATCTGAATGACAATTCAAACAGATGTGCTCTATAGGACCCTAGGAAGATGCCAAGATTGTCTTTGCAGTTTCTAAAAAAACACTTCAATATCAATCTTATTAACCTATGGACTTAATGATTTTTTTAATTGTGATTAGATTTTGAAGTGCCTGGAACTCATTAAAATGTAAATAACTATTTTCCTAAATATCTTTACAATGTGTATTTTATTTTGTATCAGATTGAGTACATGAAATTGACTATCAGGCTTAAAAATAGTTTTTCCCCCAGTCTATTTTACTTTGAGAAACAAAACAATCTAAACAGACTTCTTGATAGTTCTATGTAGTTTTGAATACATTAATGACCAAATATTCCCTAAGTCTTTTATTCCCTGGGCTAGTGTTAGTCTTTGAGATCATTATCTAATTGCAGTAAACTAAAATATGAATTACATGTAGAGAACAATTAAGAAAATTCAGTCTATACTGTCTGATATTTAGCTGTACTGGTGGTTAAAACATTGGAAGTCCTGAGTTTGGTTGGAAAATAGCCACCACCCTGAAGCTTCCCCAAGACCCTAGAATTCCATACAATCCAGAAACTGAGGACTGCTTTGTGCATCAATGCTTTATGCACTCAAGCTCCTTATGTGGCATATAGACTGCTAACTATCATCACTGACCACACGAGTCATATTTAGCAACTTCTAACTTCAAATAGGTAGGGATTTTGGACAAAAGACAACCAAAAATTTAAAACATAAACTATACCAGCATAGTTTACAACAAAGAAAGGGACCTCTCAAGGTAAAAGAAACAAACCATGACCGGAATATGACACCAAAGTTCCGTGGGCTGTATCAAACTCAGATTGGCACCTGGAGACTACGATGTGACTGTCCACTAAGGACATGCCTTCCAGGTGGCCTGTGTCCTCACACCGGGAGGGGAGGGAACCAAGGTCACTGTCTAGAGCAGGCACTGGGCAGCCCTGTGTGAAAAGCGTCTAGAAAAAATGTGCCCATGCGCCAGAGGAGAGGCAGGGAAGTCTGTTGTCTTTCTGGTGTTCTGGTGGGAAAGTCTCCTGGGAGAAATTGTAACTTTGAGCCTCCTTAAAGTGTGGGTGTGGGGGCCAGATTTAAAATATTTACACAGGGTCTGGAAATTTCAATTCTGATCCATGACACATAAACTGAAAAACTCACCTTTGACCTATGAAACCACTGGAGCCTTTAAGTGAAACAAAGATGAAATCAAATCAATCGAATCCTTCTCACCACCCTGACAAAAGGATCATCGTGCTCTTGATAACCTCACAACAACAAGAAAGCTGTAAGTGATTAACTGGAGTCATTCACCATGAAGGGGAGTGATTAGATGTAAGAAAAGGAGAATTTGCATCTCCAGTGATTGAGATAAGAGAATGCTGAAAAAGAAACTAGAAAATAATTTTGGTTTAAATAACTGAGGTAATAAAATGCATAATAGAAAGAACACACCAATCTACAAAAATAATGGGTGGATCTAAAACACCAAATAAAACGTTTATAAGTGAAAATTACAGTCATTTAAATAAAAAGTGGATGAGTTTATAGCAGATCAGGTAACAGGCAGAGAGAACTATAATTTAGAAGACATATTTAAGGAAATCATCCAGAACGCAGCACAGAGAAATAAAAAAGTGATAAAAGATGAAATAGAGCTTAATATATATAAACACTTTCAATAAAAGTTCTGGAAAGAGAGAGCAGAGAATGGGGAAGAGGTGATATTTGAGTGATAATTGTTATGGATATTCTACAATTTAAACATACGAGTTCTCAGATTATAGAGTTAACTCTGATATAGGGATAGGTATACTGCAGAGTCTCATACATGCCTGGTGGGAGTGAACATTTTTTCAAACTCCTGTGAGAGAGTATTTGCAAGGCCTAAATTGCTGACTCTACCTCCCATCCCCAATCCTGCTGTCTTCTGAATCTTGGGCAATGGTAACTCCATCCTTCTAGTTACTCAGGCCGATAACCATGACATCATACTTGATTCATCTCTTTCTCACATCTGGTATCCAATCCATGCAAAAATTTATTATTTTTTATTATTTTAAAAAATATATATGTTTATTGATTTTAGAGAAGAAAGGAGAGGGAGAGATAGAAACATCAATGATGAAGAGAGAATCATTGATTGGCTGCCTCCTGTATGCCCCACATAAGAACCTGGGCATGTGCCTTGACTGGAATTGAACTGTGACCTCCTGGTTCATAGGTCCATGCTCAACCACTAAGCCGTGCCAGCCAGGCTCCCTGTGGAAATTCAGATGAGTCTATCTTCAAAATATATCCAGACTCTGACCACTTCCCAACACAACACAGCTACCTTCTCTGTTTTGAGACCTCATCAAATCTTATCCAATTACTGTAATGCCCCTCTCATGCATTTCTCTAATTTTACCTTATTTTCAACACAAAGCAGCCCAAGTGAATTTTTAAACATGAGCTCCCCCCACACCCCATCACTCCTCTACTCAAGACCCTCCAGGAGCCCCCTTGCTCACTCGGACTCAGTGCAAAGCACTGCGATGACCTGGAAGACAACCATCTCTCTGACCACCTCTTTCAGACACTCACTCACTCTGTTCACACCACCCAGACGGGCCGTAGAGGCTGCCAATGGGCCTTTGCTCTCTTCCCCTGATATCCACATGGGTCACTCCTTGGCCTCCTTCAAATCTTTGCACAAGCTCACTTTTCCAATCAGGCCTCCCTATACAAAATTGAAGCCCCAGCCCTCTGTCCTGCCATGGTATTCCCAACTCCCTATACCCTGCTTTATTTTTCTATGCCACTTGCCATTTTCTAAAATACTACCTAATTTATTTATTATGAGTATTATTTATAATCTGTCTTCTCTTACCAGAACATGCAGTGTACTGGACAGGAATTTGTTGTACAATAGAGCAGTGCTCAACACGTAGTAAACACTTCATAGATAACTGGTTGAACCAATGATTCTTGAGAAGCTAAACGTATGCATGCCTTCTAACCCAGTTTAGAGGACATCTGTATTTTCCCTATGTTTGAGATATTTCATTAGGAAAGCTAATTTTTAAATATTATTTTTAATTATTTATTGTTTAAAGTATTACATATAGTATTACATATGTCTCCTTTTCCCCCCATTGACCACTCCCTGGCCGCCCCCACCCCCCAGCACATGCCCTCACCCCCCATAGTGTCTGTGTCCATTGGTTATGCTCATATGCATGCACACAAGTCCTTTGGTTGATCCCCCCCCTCCCCTGCCTTCCCTCTGAAGTTTGAGACAGAGAAGCATCGAACAGACTGTCAAACTTCAGTAAAGCTAATTTAAATGTCATAAGTTAAAAAATATTTAATGTTCAGATCTTGGGTAAAAAGAGAACTAGCATTTTTATTGTATATTCCTACATGGAATACACCAACTCCACATTATAAGCAAAACAATGTGTGTATTTAGGGACATTATATATTGGCTAAATGTATTTCAAAATTATTGTTATCATTATTTTTTCTTATCGATGGCTTCCTTTCAAACAGTGCAACAAAAACCTCTCTAAGAAATCTAAGCGAGAACATAAAGAACATCGGCATAAAATGTGCAACTGCTTAAATTTCTATGGTTATCGGTGCTGTTCTACTTAGTCAAGTGCTTGCCACTATGTTTTAAAAGTTTTTATTATTGAGGTTGGGGCAAAAGAAAGAGATATTTAGAATATAACTTAAAGCCTTGAGATGAAATACTTACTGGTCATTGAAGAACACGAGCTTTAATAAATTAATAAAGTAAAACCAAGTCCCTAAAATATTCACTGTGGAGGAAGCAACAGGTATCTCTCTGTCTTTTTTAAAAAAATATATATGTTTTTATTGATTTTAGAGACAGAGAGGAAGAGAGGGAGTGAAACATCAATGAGAGAGAACCATGGATTGGCTGCCTCCTGCACGCCCCCTACTGGTGATCAAGCCATAACCTGGGCATGTGCCCTGACCAGGAATTGAACCAGAGACCTCTGGGTGCATGGGACAAGGCTCAACCAGCCGAGCCACACTGGCCAGGGTGGTACTTCTCAGTCATGATGAGCTCTTCACTAAGGTGAGCTCTCCAATCGCTTTGGTTCCAGCCATGTGCTACATTCCCCATTTCTTCCCTTATATTTCTCACCAAAGAATAGACAACATCCCTTTTCTCTTAGCTCGACTGAGAAGGCTGTGGCTCTTAAAAACTAAGGAAAAAAAATGAGAAATAAACACACCATGCAAGAAATACAAAACAACTGTGCTTTAGGAGTATGTTTCCAATCTTACCACGTTTACTCTCTCCTTGGCTTAGAGACACTCCTAACTATACCCATGGCCTGTGCTCTTTCTCTGGGAGCCTTATTTACATCTTCCTGGTCTGTTCCCCATAAAAAACACCAGTTCAAAACCTCCATTGGCTTTTCCAAGAATCTGTCATTTTTTGGTGAACAGACAATTGACATGCTTGCTCCAAAGAACACTCGAGTGACTCAGACCAGAAAAGAGCTGGCGGGACCCCTGTCTGGGGACAGATGACTCCCCTCCTGTATATCTCAGTATAGTGAAACTCCATACATAAAGTGCATGAAACAATAATAATAGTGAGAGGATTTTTCTTTCATGAGCAGAAACAGACTTTTAATACTTTAACCGTGGAAATACACACATTATTATAATTATTATTTTTATCTGCATTTCCTTCACACCATCTCTTTTTCTCATTAGCCCTTAGAAAATAGAGTTGTCTGTACAGGGTATTCTAAAACTGCAGGCTGAGGGAAAAGAAATTCTGCACTTTAGTGCGAACACACAATTTCCAGCAAAAAACTAGGACAATGTAGCATTTATGTATTATATTGCAGTAGGACTTCGAGCTTTTTGCAACAGCCTTTTCACAAAATTGATAGAGTATTCTTCCTATTAAAAGAGTCTTTTATTCTGGGAGGCAGACCTGGTTCTTTCAGTTGAAATATGGCTTTCGCTTTTGATGCTACTATGGTGGCAATTCACTGCTGAATAAAATTACAAACTGTGTGCCTGATTCTCCAGGACACAGAAAAGTCTCCCCGGCCTTGAAGTGGGCATGAGAGGGGAGGTGCTAGTTTGCTATTCCTAAGTACACCTGACGAGGAGACTCCATGGTCATTAACTTTCTATCAGATTGAACGTGACACAGATAAAGAAGCATCATAGGTTGGCAATCGTGGGTTCTAGGTTTGTGTTGCCTGCCAAGGGGCCCTCTGACTTTAGCAATGGATGAGAGAAAGCAAACAAGTGATAATAACGAGCATTTGTTGAATATTTGTAAGTGCTCAGTGTTCACTGGTTGTAACATCTTCAACTATTCTGCAAAGTAGGGATGATTATCCCTGTTTTAAAATGAGGAAACTGAAGGAGGGTACAGAGATTAATTAATTTGCCCAGCTAATAAAAGATGTGGTTAGAACTGGAATCCAAATTTCTCTGATTCCAAAGCTTATAATTTTCTAGAGTAGCATAATGTGCCCAAAGTCACTTTCATTTCCTACATCTTTTTAAAAAAAATTCTCACTGAGGATATATTTAATGATGAGAGAGAGAGAGAGAGAGAGAGACATTGATGGGCTGCCTCCCAATGCACCCTTACTAGGGATCAAACCTACAACCTAGGCACGTGCCCTGACTGGGAATTGTCCCACATCTGCTGTATGGGATAACACTCCAACCAACTGAGCCACTGGCCCGGGTCTCACTATTCCTATGTATGTAGTGAAGGCACCAGAAAATGTGACATCTAAGGTCCTCCTAGCTATAGTATGTTGGGAACTGCTGGCATAACCCTATGCAGCAGCCAACAATATCAATTAAAACCTGGACGGACCACAGTAATTATACTGGCCTGCTCCCCTCCCCTTCTGCTGGAGTCACCCTGAACTTTCTTTGGATCTTGGCTTAAAATTCACTTCCTCAGGGACTCTTCTCTGACTCCCAAACCAAGTCAGAGTCCTCTGTTTTTTGCTTTCAAAGTCCCCTAACCATCCCCGCTAGAACGCTCATCAGATCTCACTGCCATGGCTGCTTGGGCTCGGCCTCCCTGTCATTGTGTGGCTGCTACTGATAGTGAAAATCACCATCTTGTTGACCTCTGATCACTGGCACCAACATAGTGCAAGACACAGAGTAAGAAACCAGGACATGACTCATAGAAGAGATGGTCATTGAGAGAGTGTGGGGATAGGCAAAAGAGAGAAAGGATTCACCATTTTTACAAAGTAATTGACTGAGTTACTGATTAACTAATGATTAATTAATTTAAATATTACCTATGATGGACACTATCATACCTTGATGCTTAGTCATGCAAGATACAGTGCTCAGCACTGAGCAACATTCATGTAGTCATAAAATTACTACCCATTTATACACATGCACTGAGTACCAGCTATGTGCCAGGCCTGAGTTACATGCTTAGGATAGGAACAAGGATATTATACAGTAGAGAAGAGACATGTTCATGAATGCTTACGCTAAGAGACAAATAAAGGATAATTAGCACATGAGCCATTCTAAACAAGTGTGTTTAGAACCATAGCTGGGCAGGCTTGGAAAGGGGCAGTCCTGAGGTGGCATTTGCCTCCATCCTGAAGACGGGGAAGATCTCTTTAAGGCAGATATACTGAGAGTGCATTCCAAGAAAAGGGAAGGCAGCAGAGGCAGGAGGGAGAACCGGAGCTGTGCAGTGAGGATGGGCTGGGATGCGAGCAGTGTTGCAGAACACGGGAGACAAGAGAGAAGAGAAGGATGGCACTGACGCTGGAGTGTCCTGCAAGCCTGGATGAGTGCCTGGCTGTCTTCATTGACAAGAGAAGCTCTCAGCAGGCTTGAGAGTGAGGTGGCCTGACTGTGGGTGCTCCAGGAGACAAACACAGGAGAAGAGCCCTGCAGCTGGGTGGGGAGAGAGACTCAACTGCATGTGAGAGGCTTGATATTCAGGCGTGACAGGTCAGGGGCACGCTCTAGAAAGAAGCAATGGAATGGGGAAGGAAGGAAGAATGAGATCCATTCTGCAAAGGGAGGAATGGCTGACTGTGGTGGCTTATAGCTCTTGGCGCAGAGCTCAGAGCTACAGGGAGAGATCAAATGAACACAATATTAATACCTGATATTGATACGAAAGCACTGTTCTATGTGTTTTCATAGACGGCTCCAGTCACCTCTCATGAACTTTATAAAACAGGTATTGCTGTTATCCCTACGTTTACTGGTAGGGAAGTTCAAGTACAAAAAGGTTTAGGGGCTTACCTAACGTCACACAGCATTGTAATTAAATGGTTTGTTAGTGAGAAAGTGCAGTATAAAATCTTGTTCTGTTTTTTAAACTTTATCTACCATGTTAGAGAAATCATCATATTTTTGTCACTGCTTTCTTATAAAATGACACCAATAATCCACAAATTTCTTTCCTGGGAATACTATTGCATTTAGAAAACAATTTTAAATTCTCATAATTCCATAGAGATACAGGTGTGATTATTAATAAATTGCGTTTTGTTGAAACTTCATTTTGCATTTCTTGAAAAATCTCAGGAAAATAAATAGGAAGTAAAATGTCAATAAAATGACTGTGAGTTTCTTAGTTCACCGAGTAGCATGCAGGTGCAATTCAGAAGTTGAACCCAAAGGTAAGGGATGTCCTTCCACAGACTTCTCAGAGAGGAGGCAGGTCTCCGCCACGCCTCTGCTGGTTATGCAGAGTCTAGAACTTAGCAAGTAAACTGATTTAAGCTGCTATTGCATCACCTAAACCAAACTGGTTTTTAACATTTAAATAATCAGCCTTTTGTTTCTGATGTTTACTTTTCCTTGAAGTAAAATAAATGTTAATTTACAATGTTAAAATTTCATCCCTTCTCTTTCTGACACTTGAACATTGAGAGCTTAATAATTTTTAAAAACAAAATTTCCACTAGCCTCATGCCATTAGAGACCATATTTCTTCCATTCCACTACAGAAAAAAAAAAAGAAGAAGAAGAAGAAAAAAGAAAGGTAAGGAAGAATTTACTGTAGCCTCTTTCTGATCAATTATTTTAAAATTTGAAGTTATGCTAAATATTTTTAACCTTGGTCCATCTTTTACTTACTGTGTTTTATAGTAAAAAAAAAAAAATCATTTCCTTTCTCATTCAATTGCCATCCATAACAATAATTTAAAACCAGCTAATAAACATTATGGTTTGTTGGAACTGCTACCGATTAAATCTTAAGTGTCTAATACATACAAATATAAACAGAATGTAATTAGAGCTATTTAAAGAACCCATTTTTAACTTAGATTAACCATACTTTCCATTTGCCGAGGATAAACACTCATAAATGGAACCCATTGCTGAGCAAGAAGCAATTACTTCAGTTTAAAATATTAATATGCACCGCCTTTTAGAAAGCCATGGAAAATCATTTATGTGCTGCACTGTACAGACTCAAGCCGGACCCCAAAGGAAGAATGGGATTGCATTCTGCGTCCCAATCAAGAAGCAATCAACTGAGGTATGGCTTGTCTTTACCCTTTGTGAGGCCCATTAAACTCCTGGCTCAATTAGCATAGATTTCCAATGTGATAGTCCTATATATGTTGAGTGTGATTTAAAACCACATACACAATCCCTGGCCACCATGGCTCAGTGGTTGAGTGGCGACCTATGAACCAAGAGGTCATGGTTTGATTTCCGGTCAGGGTACATGCCCAGTTTGTGGGCTCAGTCCTCAATGTGGGGCCTGCAGAAGGCAGCCAAGATCAATGATTCTCTCTCATCATTGATGTTTCTCTCTCTCTCCCTCTCCCTTCCTTTCTGAAATCAATAAAAGTATTTAAAAAATTAAAATAAAACCACACATACAAGTTCTCAGAAAGAAAGGGAAATTTTACTGTTGAAAATATCAACTTAATCAACCTATTTCTGGGAATAATTGAGACACATTTACAATGTAAACTCAGAACTGATTTGAGCCTAAGGAACACAGACAGACTAGAGGAGAAGGGAACACAGACAGCCCACACATCTTAATTGCACATTTCTTGCCTAAAAATACTCAAAAAATATATTGAGTCTGATTAAATGCAACCACCTAATCAGCTCCACGGTGTTTTTGTGACATCAGTGAGCTGACTTAAAGCTTGGTTTGGGCTAGGATGATATTCAATGTGGTTAAATGCATGCATTTTTAGTTGCTGCCATGAGTTAACCACAGGTCAAGTCCAGTCACAATGAGCACCGTTATCATAAAATGCTTCCAAACTGGTCCTGAAAGTCCTCAGAATAGGGCTTTGTTGATTTCATCATAGTGACACCACTAATGAAAGAGCCTGGACAGACCTATGAACCCTCTGGTGTTGAAGTGGCTGCCGTCTTTGGAGTCTTTGGTTGAGTCTCTGAATATGAAATGAACCTGGGAAGAGACGTGGACCTTTTCAATATCAGAAAACAAAACCCACAGACTAACCCTTCCTGCTAACAGTTCATATCCGCAGATAATCATGAGAATAACTGTACTATTTTAAACTGGGACCCCCTTTTTTCATCACAACCAAATTTCAATGCAGGGGGGTTTAGCAGAATGATTGGCAGTTACAGTAATATGGCTTGAACTGTAAGTGACATTTGTAACTTTAGGGCTTTATGTTTTGATTCCATTTAGTGTCATCACTGATTATTTTTATCCTGGCTTATGGAAAGCTCCATTTTCATTAAAGGTATGGGAGTGTGAGAGCTTCAAGGGCATGGGTGAAAACATCTTGGCCAGGCGATTTCATGGTTAGCCTGAGGCAAAATTACCAAGCAAGGATGCTTGTCTTTGATGCGAGTCCCCATTCTGCTCAATGGTCTAGTCCAGGGGTGGGCAAACTTTTTGACTCAAGGGCCACAATGGGTTCTTAAACTGGACCGGAGGGCCGGAACAAAAGCATGGATGGAGTGTTTGTGTGAACTAATATAAATTCAAAGTAAACATCATTACATAAAAGGGTACGGTCTTTTTTTTTTAGTTTTATTCATTTCAAATGGGCTGGATCCGGCCCGCGGCTGTAGTTTGCCCACGGCTGGTCTAGTCAGTCTTGGTCCATAGCTGCTTCACAGGACCCTTAGGTTCCTGGGTGTGTCCCGCTCCCACCACACAGATCCCTTAGGTGGCTTTGCTGAGGCTTCTGTCTTCATCACAACTCCCTGCGTTCCCCTCTTCTTGCTTATTTTCTCACTTAGTTTTTTCTCTGTCCTTTTTGCCTCTTCTGCCTGATGCTATCTTAGCCTATCTAATAAAGAGGGAGTATGCTAATTGACCATCACCCAGTTGCAAAGATAGCGGCACCCACAGTCAATAAGGAGGGAATATGCTAATTGCTGCCTCTCCCTCAAAGATTTTTGCACCCACAGCCAATAAGGAAGGAATATGCTAATTGACTTCCCCACCCTCAAAGATGGCAGCATCCACAGCCAATAAGGAGGGAATATGCTAATTGACTGGCACACCCTCAAAGATGGCAGCGCCCACATCCACAAGATGGCCGGCAGGTGAGGGAAGTTGGGGGCGACCAGGCAGGCAGGGGAGGGCAGCTGGGGGTGACCGGGCCAGCAGGGGAGGGCAGTTGGGGGTGATAGGGCCAGCAGGGGAGCAGTTAAGCATCAATCAGGCTGGCAGGGGAGTGATTAGGGAGTGATCAACCTGGCAGGCAGAAATGGTTAGGGGCAATCAGGCAGGCAGGCAGGCAGGTGAGCAGTTGGGAGCCAGCAGTCCCGGATTGTGAGGGGGATGTCTGACTGCTGGTTTAGGCCTGATCCCTAAACCAGCAGTCAGACATCCACCGAGGGGTCCCAGATTGGAGAGGGTGCAGGCTGGGCTGAGAGACAACCCCTCCCCCAAGTACACGAATTTTGTGCACCAGGCCTCTAGTTTAAAAAATAAATTAGTATGAATTTAATAAAAAGGACCAATAATTAATGTTGTACCCATAGTCCATATTAGCATTTACAGGAACTTTCTGGATAAATGCCCAACCCAATGCACTGTTGCTAATGGAGGACATTTCAGGGTGGTTTAGAGGAGCCACTGAAGTTTGGAAACTTTTCGAAGCACACTATGTAGGGAGGTGCAGAGTCTATGAGACCTTCAGGCCAGTCATGTGCCTTTCACCTTCGAGTACAGGGCCCAGGTCATATGACTTGGCTTCCAGCTATTTCATGCCAAAGCAAGGCTTTTAAAGTACTTTCAACAAAAATTCAAAATAGTGGAAACAACCACATAATTCCCTGTAACACTAAAGATTCAGTTACTCTGGTTTTTCATTGTTCAACCTATTGAGCCAGGACCTTGAAAACTGTAAAAAAGCTCATCGAGGAATATTTCTATGGACATGAATCCTGGTCGCCCTCTCTAATGCCATCACCCAACACAAGAGGAGGTAGCTTGGCTAAATGTAATGTGAGCCAGGGTGCTGACCAAGATTAATTTGAAATGGAAACATATTAATTTTAGCACCTCAGGGCATGACTAAGTTGTGCTCTATAACTTTATAAAATTTTATAACTCATCAACTACATAGCCTGAATTAGTTGACTTTATTGTTTGGTAAATGCTTGATAGCCAATAGATTTAATACATTGTTAATTATCCTATTCTTCTTAAAATAGTATTTTTATTTTTATAACCAAGAATATTTAGAGGCTAATTAGAAATCCAGTAATGTGAATTATAAATTATGTGTAATTACAATGAAACTACTGAAGAATAACACACATTACTTATAAATTATAACACTGTGATAAATTAAAGCAATTACAGGTAAACCAATAATGTTCTTTAATTAAGTAGTTATGAATGAGAATCTGTGCTCTGCATTTACAATAACCTATAAGGTTGGGGACCACATTTATAGCTTGTGCAGAAATCGATTCTACTCTACTGTGATACTCTGTTAAGAATAACTTCCAAGTTCATTACTGTCATTATGCCATTATCATGTAAAAACACCCAGGATTGTAAAATGTAAAGTATGCTGACAACCAATCAACCGTGCTTCTTAATATAATTATAATTATGTCACTATCTCTTCTTATGCCTTTATGAATCTGAAAAAAAAGTTCATATTTCCCCAAGTCTTCAATATTGGTTGCAAAGGAATAGAAGATGCTTTGTCAAAAGTTTATTGAAAATACTATTGTATTTGACATTAAGAAGGCTGTTCATCCTCATAATTATCTCGCTGCAGCCTGCCATTTATACGATTATAGCAATAGTTTTTTTTATTCCCACATCTGTTTATTTTGTTATATATTGTGATAATGTTGAGGTGACTCTTTGATGTGTCCAAGAGCATTCAGTGTCACAGGATGAATAAGAAGAGACCCACAGACCATTTCCCTGCCCTTATTCAAATCATGTATTTATGTAAGTGTGTGCTAACAGATATGTGGAGTGGAAAGAAAACTAATATAAACTTGCTGTCTTCAATTTAAAATATCTTGAAGCTTATTTTAAAGATGACATTCAAAGGATGAGTACTAAACAAATAGACAGAGTAAGAAGAGGATTCTGACTTTTTCCAGGTATGTACTTGTTATTTGTTTTGAGGCATTGACAATTTGTTTTTCAGAAATTAAGGGATGTTGACACTAACATATGAGCCTTCCAAATGTAGTATTTTGAATACCATGGAATAATATCCCCAACTAGGGAAAGCCCTGCACATGATGGCAACTGGGGGCCTCAGTGATGATTGTGGGGTCAGAGATTTTATCCTACTTGCAACTAGTAAGTTCACCTATTAATGGTTCATGGAAGGTGGAAGAAGACACACAATTCCAGGGCCAGAGATAAAGGATTCTGTCACCCAAAATACAATAAGCAGTGGGAGCATGGCCATGTTTATGTTGGTTTCCCTTGTCCTGGCATGAAGATGGTGTGGAAAGCCCCAGACAGATGCTCCACACGCTGTGGGTGTGCATTGCAACTGAGAAACACTGATGTTGGGAATCCATCTTTTTTATAACAAGCAGTAAGCAAAATTGCTTTGTCCCAGAGGCAGACATAACATCACCCATCAAGGCTACTTTCTGTGAACATGACCCTGACAAATGGCCCCAGGAAAGAGCAGTCACAGCCCTGCATTCTTGACAAACTCAGAAAAACATGCAGGAGCCCAAAAGGCCTATGGAGAACCATCTTTTCCAAGAATCATATGAACATGTTCAGGAACTTGATGTACAACTAGATAGAGAGACAACCTCATTCACTGGTTTCAAGTTCAAATCTCTGTCCCTAGGTCCATGAATACCTCCACATGTTTAGTTAAATGTTGTTCAATATGACACAGGAAACTTCTGGAGAGAGCTATCCTCTGATAAACCTCTTCTCTGTATTGCTCTTCAAATGATCTGTTTTCAGTCTGTCATTTCTCTAGAATTGTCCACTCATGTCATTTCCGTTCCAAGCATCATTTCACTTCTCCTTCAGTAAGATTCCTACTCTTACTGCCATGGGAGTTTGACATGTTTTCTTACACCTTGATTTACTTGGTATACCCAACTGTAGAGGCGTATAATGGGGCTCGATGGGCCATTGTATACATATTTCTTAAAGAGAAAGCTAAACATAGGAAGCCATAATACATTTTTATCCTCAAGTTGGAAGCTAATCTCCAGCTTTCAGTGAGTTATACAGAGTGATCCACTGAACTATTTAGGCAATGGGGCCACATTTTGATGTGCCCACAAATTTTATAATGTCCAAACTCTACAGTCATCTGCAATCAGTGGCCAACCCTTTTGCAATCCCGTCTCCTCTCCATGAAACTTGTGTTCCTTCTGAAATGCACTCATTTCTCTTCTTTGAACTAATTTTCTGTTCTCCCCTGATGTACAGCCTTGGTGGTCCCTTGTGCCAAACCTCACGCTGTGTAACCTCCCTGAATGAGCAGGACTAAGAGGGCATCGAAAGAAACAGCTTTATTACTTCCCTCTCCTGCCACCTTTCAACCTATTTTGAACAAGCTGCATTTCCAGGCCTTGGGGTGAACTCTCAAGTAATCTCATACCTTTTATGATTGCTCTCAGGTTAAAAAAGAAATGGTCCCCTAGGTGTGGCTTTAAAAAGTTGAATTGAGTATATAATCAAAACTTCACATATAATTAAATTATTTTTCCCAACACACACACACACACACACACACACACACACACACACACACACACACGCCCTGGGGCTGTTTTAAATGGGAAAACCTACAGCAGAGAGGGAGGGTTTCAAGGCTCCTCCCTTCCTCACAGTACTTCTCTCCAGCTCCCAGCTGGCTCCCTTCTGCTGGGAAGGCATGGTTGATAGGCATGCCCCTCACTCCCTAATAGACATTTATGTCTCTTCTGGAAAAAGTCAGCCATCAGCCTCTGGGTTCCTGAACATCAGGAGACACACATGACACGTTTGGGTGGCTGTGTTCAAGTTCCTCTCAAATGGACTGTTAGAGAAGCGCCCCCGTCTCCAGATGGCTGGCACCACAGCTCATCAATTTCCCGAATCCTTATCCTCTCTGATCCGGTCAATGTTCAATTTCTCTTTTATGTATTTGAAGTGCTTGGGCTTTTGGGGCGTGGGAGGTGTCTCATCTAAATCTTCAATACAAGCAGAGGAAACACATTTATTACCCTATAAAAATTATTTTATTTATTTAAACATTTTTATTTGTTCCTACACTGCAGACTTTGTGAGAAAGTAGGGACCACTTCTTATCCTTCTTTTTTTTTTTTTTTTTATCAGTGGATTGGAGTTGCCCTCAGGACAGAGGGGTAACATGACTACAGGAGTGAAAGAAACATTTGCATTAAACATTTTTAAAGAGAAGCCAGGATATAGAATTTTATGGGACTGATTGATTTATTAACTGAACATGTATAAACACATTAAATAAATTGTATTTGCACAAAGCCAAAATAATCAGTACATTTCATTTAATATGAAAAAAATCACTCCACTATTGGGAATAAGAAAAATAATAATTAAATATTTAACTTTTAAACTTCTTGTGGTTAAGCTATGATTCAAATAATTGGAGTCTACTTGACAAACTCTTTTTCAGCTGAAAAAATAGATGTCTTGTGGACTGCACTAATGAAGGGACTAATTCATTCTTTTCCTACTTTTTAAGTTATGAAAAACATTAAAAAAGTATATTTACCTCTGTTTCAAGAAAGTCAGCTTCTAAGTAAACAGCATCTGAGTAGTTTGAATTATTGCAACTGTTCTCTAAAAGTTGAGGTAAAGCTAATATTTATCATCTGATATTGTGTTATTTACTATTATGATGAATATGCAAATTGCCTTAATGCTCTATGGAAAGCCATGAAAAAGTTGTAATTCATGAATGAAAAAGTAAATGCAGCAAGTGAGTTATTTGAAAAAAACTTAACCTACAAATAAAAGCCATTGCTCAGTGCTTTTATGTGGCTCAATAAAGCCATGAAAGATTTTAAAGACAAGAAACTGATGAAAGCAAGACGGAGAAAAGTAGCCTGAGAAAACTTTTAATATTTTCAGAAGAGCAAAATAAAGGCTCACCCAGAGTGTGAGGAAGATGCTGGGATGCTGAGGAGAGGGCAGTACTGAAAGCCCTGCCTGCGCTATGGACAGGGGAGGGGCAGGAAGGAGAGGGGCTGCAGGGTCAGGCAGGGGAGAGGTAGTCAGGGGAGGGTCAGGCAGGGAAGAGACTGGCAGGGGAGGGCAGTCAGGGGAGGGTCAGTCAGGGGAGGGCAGTCAGGGAGGGACAGGCAGGGGAGGGGCATAAAAAGGGAGGGGCTGCCTGGCAGGGCTGGCAGGGGAAGGGGTAGGCAGGGTCTGGATGCAGGACCCCCACCCCCACCCCCAGGCCTACAAGGAAGCTTTCTGTCTATGACCTCTTGTTCCCTCCCTGCCCTTGAGGATTTCATCTCCGGGATACAGATGAGAAAAAGAGCAGTTATATTTCACTGAATACCTACAATTGGACAGTTTCTGGGTTTCATTAAAAGTAAAACAAAGAAAGAAAGATGCTTTTAAAATGAATACGTGTGATGTGCTGCAGGAACTGGTGCGGTGCCACGGGGCCATGTTTACGGATCCCTCCTTACCCGGCTTTCTTTTCCTTTTCCCATATACACCACCTTTCAATGTATGATATCCTATACTTAGATATGCCATTTGCCCTTTATTGTCTGCAAAACAATGAAGGTAGCATACGTGTAGAGAGCTTTGCTTTGTTCACTGTTTATCACACCCCCTGAAGAGTGCCTCGCACATAGCAGGTCCTCAATAAATATCTGTAGAATGTTCTATAAAGAATATATTGGTAAAAGGAAATGCAATGGTGGGAGATACTGGAGGGGACCTAGGAAGGATTTCCTCAAAATCAGAAAAGGTGGGAAAATAATGGAACTTGTTAATTATCTTCTATGAGACCTCTCAAATTACTTAGTAATACTCCACCTAATAAATCTCTAAGACCTGTGGCTTGTATTCTTAACTAGCTCCTAAACATACACCTCTATTTCTATTTGTAGCACATCTCTTTTTCCTGGACATTTCAAAAACAGACGTGTCTCTCCACCTCCAGTCCTTACATCAGAAAAGTCATCCCCAGAACCTACAGTCTGGAACCAACTTCTGTGTTACTTTTCTGCGTTAGGTGTGGGGGTTTGACATGGTCCCTGATTTCGTAGAATTTACAGTATAATTTTGGATTCTGGGGATGACAAGCACTGACTGACCCAGGCATCTAAAGAATTGGTGTGTGATTCGGTGCTGGAAAGAGGAGTTGGCCATGCCTGTCTAACTAAGGGAACTGATCTAGCCCAGGATCTCAGGGGAGCAGCCCTCTCTGAGGCAGTGATGTGCAGGTAGGATTTGAGAGAGTCAGCATGTCCAGGGAGAGAGGTGCAGAGAGACTTGCAGAGGAACAGACTGTGCTAAAACCCTGAGGTGGGAGGGCTCGAGCACCCTGAGTTATGCCTGTAGTGGTAGGTGGAAACCAGAGGATGATTATGAGGACCCTGATATGGATTTGATACTTGATTCTAACACAGAAGGATTTTAATGAGTGAAGAAACTTAATCTCTGAAATCACACTAACTGCAATGGAGTTTTTTTTGTTGTTTTTTTTTTTAAGCCTCAATGGCTCCCTATGGCCTGCTGAGTACAGAGCTTAGTAATCTCGCAGTTGTGATTCAATATTGTAGACCTTGGTCCTTGGTTTTAGTCCCACTTTCCCTGCTGGACTAGCTCTGGCTCCCAGAACCAGCTGTTTGCCCTCAGTCTTCCTTCCCTGTCTGCTCTCCTGTCCTTTCCTCTTCTCTGGCCTCTCTCTCTTCCCCTTCTTCCTTTCTCCTGCTCCCCTCCCCTCTCCTTCCCTCCCTTTCGTTCTTATGGACTGCCTAATCTACCCACCCACTTTTTAATAGACTAGGTCCCACATATATTTTTAGGTCCTGATCATTATTTAGAAAATATGATATAATAAAATAGCAACCCCTGCAAAGGTTTCTGGGAATAGCGAAATGAGGAATGAGTGTGTCAGTTCTGCCTGGAGGGCTAGGGACGAGATAACTGAGGTAGGTCTTGGGGCTGTTGGTAGGCCTTGGGAGATAGCTGGTTTTGAAGAATGAGTGCTAGCAAAGGTAAGAAGTCTCAGTTAGGACTGGTGAGAGAAGGACAAAAAACATAAGGTTGACTTTAGTAAATGATGTCCGTTGGGTATGGCCCCAGTTGGGAGAGCCTTGAAATTTGTAGGGAAAAGCAGCCATTGAAAAACTTTAACCAAAGGAGTGCTATCACTAAATTTGAAGTTTAACCCTAACCAGTTTGGCTCAGTGGATGGAGCGTCGGCCTGCGGACTGAAGGGTCCCGGGTTTGATTCTGGTCAAGGGCATGTACCTTGGTTGCGGGCACATTCCCAGTAAGGGGCATGCAGGAGGCAGCTGATCGATGTTTCTCTCTCATCTATGTTTCTAACTCTCTATCCCTCTCCCTTCCTCTCTGTAAAAAAATCAATAAAATATATTAAAAAAATAAATTTGAAGTTTATAAAGATGACTTTTTGTAGAAAGAAGGATGGTTGAAACAGGACATTTTAGAAATAGGAAGCCCAGTTGAGAGGTTATTGCAATGCACCTGATACAATGCTATTTAGCTTTTGCTACCAACATTCTCTTAAACTGCTCCATTGAACATCACCAATCACTGCCTACAGAGCAAATTCAACGGTCCTTTCTTAGTCCTTGACCTCCCGGTCTAAATGAACTATTTTATACCTTTAAGCATCCAGTTCCCCTCACCTCTCCTTTCTGTATTGGTGTCTATGTTACCACATAAGTCTCATTGTTTTTTTTTTTTAATTTTATTTTATTCTTGCCTTTCTTTTATTCTGTGTTTCCTTGCCTGGTTCATCTTGCTTTTGCTCCACTGAGATGGATGCTCATTCTGGTCTATTTTCTTCTCCTTCCTGAGTTATCCTGCAGACATTCCTACCCTCCTCTATATGTTTAAGTATCATCTCTAAGGTGCATACAAGCCATTCCAAACATGTAATCCCAGGCCTGTTACTGTGTTTGAGGCCCATTTATACATTTCTAAAGGCTTGTTGGATATTTCTACATGAAAGCCCAACCAATTAATTGACTAAAGCATGTAAATGTCCTTCACACCCATGCTTCTTTGTGCTGTCTCTAACAGTGGTGCCCTTATTCTTACCTATTAGGTGAGGTTGACCTGTACCCATTATTTTTCTTCTTCTTCTTCTTCTTCTTCTTCTTCTTCTTCTTCTTCTTCTTCTTCTTCTTCTTCTTCTTCTTCTCTCTCTCTCTCTCTCTCTCTCTCTCTCTCTCTCTCTCTCTCTCTCATCAGTGTCAAAATCTCATGTTGCTTTTCCCAATCAATACTTCTTCAATATTATACTTCCTTCCACCCCACTGGCACTGCGCTAGTCCAGGCTTTTATCACCTTGATTATTATAATTGGCTTGCCTCAGAACTTCCTCTTTCCAGACCATTTTATAATGATTACAAAAGTAACCTTTCAAAAGTACCATTATAATCACATTGTTTCCATGATCAAAATATTGAATGACTCTGTCTTCCTAAATAATATGTAAACTCCTTAACCTGCCCATCTCCAACCCCTTTTCAGTCTGATCTCTTACTGTAGTTCTCACACTTCAGCCATCTGCTCTATGCCCTGGCTCTGGAATAGCTCCTGAGCATTTTTATTTCTATAATTTTGCTCATGTTATTTCCTTTATCTTTCCTTCCAAAATGTATTACTACTTGTCAGAGACCTTAGTGCTCTTCCGGGTGTCTTCAATAATATCACTCATGACTGCCTCAGGGGAAAGCCTGCTCCCCACATTGTTACATGCCCAGCAGTACTTAGTCTATGGCCTCACATGATGTGTATCGCATATTGCTTCATATTAGAGAAATGTGTGCGTGCACATCATATCCTCATCTAGACTTGAAGCATCATGAGGAAAGTACGTGTCAGCCTCAGAATGCAAACTCCTAGTAGAGGCCTGTCATGCTAGAATCCTGCCATGTGAATTTATGGGTCTGTGTGTTCTCTTTCCCTTGACATTGCCTCTTTGTGGGCATCCCTGGAAGCTCTGATGTGGGACTTGAGCTGATGTCTTTGGTGCTCAAATCTGCCTCGGGGATGTCACAGCTTTCCAAAAGACAGCTTTTATGGCTGGATGCCCTTGGGGCTTGGCCTTGGCCCACCCTATCTCTGTTCTCATTATAGGACTAAGTTGCTGCATTATGTAGAGAGTACCTCTGGTGTGTGATCCTGGAATATAGTGGAGGTACAAAGACTGTGTTATTTTTGAGTTTCAGAAAAATGCTTTATTCTTGGTACACCATGTACACTTGCCGAACACCTAGCACTTTATCTACTTTAATTGATTCCTATACCACTGGTACTTATATGTTATTTCTGTATTTCAATATACATAATTATTGAACTATTAGCAAGTATTTTCTGCCCATTTTAACGGCTCATTATGTCATATAGCATGTTATATCCTGGCTTATAAAAGCAGCTGTGTCTAATATATTACTGTAAATCATTCCTGTTCATTTTCATAAGGATATTAGACTCAGCAAATATGTGTCATGTGGATTTTTATGTGCCAGCCTCTGAACATCACACAAACTTCCCAGAGCCAGAGATAACTGCACTGAATCAGCGGTTCCCAAGTTCACTTTTAACCATCCCTCAAATTAGGTATCTCTGAGCTCCCCTCAGAGTCCCATCCCAGGCTGCCAGCTGCTCCAGATGTTAGAGCATTTCTAGCCTTCAAACACATTTTATCTGTCATCATTTTCATCAACAGAATATCTTTCTCTTTATTCTCTCTCACAGAACCTGGTAAACAAGGCAAGAGAAAAGCTTGGCTTTATTGTAACTCCAAAGAGGTCAGTCAGTGGGGAAAAGAATCCCAGCGTGCCTTTCTTTGCATCTCTCTCTATGTGGTTCTTCAAAGGCATATCAACCACCACCGCATTCCATTTGTTAGAGATGTCCAAGTTTCCAAATGACCTTTCCTTTGGAATTCACTGAACATTCGGCTGGAGGTGATAGAAAGAGATGCAGAATGGAGGGAGGTCTAAGTTCTAACCGTGTCTTCTCTACAGTTACTAGCCAAGTGTTCTTGTTGAATTCTCCAGTTTTTCTCATCTGTACAATGGGCAGTGATTTTAAGAGGGCAAGAGTTTAAAAAACAATGATAAAGAATCTTTTAAGATAAATTTGCCAACAAATTCACATACCTTTTGCTCCTAACCAGAGAGCTAGGATATACTCAACGGAGTTTGCCAAGATGTAAGTAAAACATCATGCATTGCAGCATTGTACATAATAACAAACAACCGGAAATAAACTTTAAAAGACTTCAGGATGGTAATTGTGGAATATAAATATAACAAAATACATAAAGTCACTATTTAAAGTCATATGGTTTTGTGTGGCTTATAAGGGACTATTTGCAAGACATAGTAGTAAAAATAAAAGGCCAGGGAGAGAGCCCTATGCAGTATGTCATATAGCGGCAACAGAGAACGAAGGTGTGCTCACACATGCTGGTATATATGTGACATTCTGCACTGAATGCATGGCTGACCAAATGACTGCTTTGGAGGAGAATACCTGAGGACAGGTAGGTGCCCTTCTATATGTTACACGTTTCTACCCCTGCCCATGTTTAATTTTCTTTGTAAAACAGCAGCAAGTGCTATGCAAATAGTACAATGGGACCTTTGGATTTTTTTATACTAGTATATGTTTAGTAAGGAAACGAATACCTATTATCCAAAAATATATGTAAGAAATTTTATAATATTGTTGTGGGTGGAAGATTGCCATAAAAGATTGTGTCACCTTGGAAAGAATATCAACATTCAGCAGGGGCTCAAAATAAGATGTGCTTCTTGTGAAAATATTCCACAGAGCAGGTTAATGCTGTAAGCAAACACGGGGAGCAGTCATACCAAAGCTTGTATTAAGCATCTATTCACTTCTTTTTCCCCTCAAATGCCTAGTCTTTAGGCACAAAAGGATTAGTAGGCACCCATTCTTCACTGCATTATATTACTTTTTAAAAGCTGAACAACGGCTAGCTGATGCCTGAATAAATACAGCATCATATGGGAATGTCACCCCAGCTGGGCTAGAACATGCACGCAGAGCTGGAGTAATCAGAGCCAAGTCATAGGACTCTGGGGCCTGAAAGAGCCCACAGAGTCTCCCCCTGGGTTACCTGATTTGGTGGCTGGACCTAGGGAATTTTGGTAATCTGCCCAAGGTGAACTAGAGGGCTGAGTAGAGACTGCCTCTGATCATCCTGTTTGGCATAATGCTTTGTCCATGGCCCCATAAGGTCCCAGTCAAGTTGAATCCCTTGCAGGTGTTTGAGCTGCGTCATTAAAGAAGATGAGCTATGACGTGAAATATATATCTGGCACTGGGGTGAGCCACCCACCTGATTTAGTCCCTGCAGTAACTGTATTTATTTCATGAATAAGGAAACCCAGAGATTTAAAAATTGCACAAAGACATACTTTATACATAGTGAGACTAGAACTTAAAGTCATATCTGACTCACTCCATGACTTATCATCTCAAGAATATGAGCAAATTGGTGGTCTAGTTTCATTTTTTTTTGTATGTATCTGTCCAGTTTTCCCAACACCATACACAAAAATAAATTCAAAATGGATAAAGGACTTAAACATAAAAAAGGACAGGAAACCATAAAAGTTTTAGGAATCCACAGGCAACAAAATCTCAGACATATGCCAAAGCAATTTCTTCACCAATAACAGCTCTTAGGGCAATGGAAACTAAAGAGAAAATAAACAAATGGGACTATATCAAAATAAAAAGCTTCTGCACAGCAAAAGAAACCATCAACAAAACAACAAGAAAGCCCACTACATGGGAGAACATATTTGCAAATGTTATCTTCGATAAGGGTTTAATCTCCAACATTTACAGGGAACTCATACAACTTAACAAAAGAAAAATTAACAACCCAATCAAAAATGGGCAATGGACCTAAATAGATACATTTCGAAAGAGGACATAAGGAAGGCCAAGAGACATATGAAAACATGCTCAAAGTAACTAATCATCTGAGAGATGCAAATCAAAACGACAATGTGGTACCATCTCACACCTGTCAGAATGGCTATCATCAACAAATCAACAAATGATGAGTGCTGGTGAGGATGTGGAGAAAAAGGAACCCTCCTGCACTGCTGGTGGGAATGCAGACTGGTGCAGCCACTGTGGAGAACAGTATGGCGTTTCCTCAAAAAACTAAAAATGGAGCTTCCATTTGACCCAGTGATCCCATTTCTAGGAATATATCCCAAGAAACTAGAAACACCAATCAGAAAGGATATATGCACCTCTATGTTCATAGCAGCACAATTTACCGTAGATATTAAGATTTGGAAACAGCCTAAATGCCCATCAGCAGGTGAATGGATTAGAAAACTGTGGTACATCTACACAATGGAATACTACGCTGTGGTAAAAAAGAAGGAATTCTTACAATTTGCAACAGCATGGAGGAATTGGAGAGCATTATGCTAAGCGAAATAAGCCAGTCAGAGAAAGATAAATATCAAATGATCTCACTCATTTGTGGAATATAATGAACAACATAAACTGATGAACAAAAGCAGATCTAGAGACAGAGAAACAGCGATCAGACCATCAAACCTCAGAGGGAAGGTAGGGGAGGGTGGGGGTAAGGGGGAGAGATCAACCAAAGGACTTGTATGCATGCATATAAGCCTAACCAATGGACACAGACACCAGGGGGGTGAGGGCATGAGTGGAAGGGTGGGGGCAATGGGGGATAAGGACATATATGTAATAACTTAACCAATAAAGAAAAAAAGAATATGAGCAAAGATAGATAAGTGGGAATGAAAGAGGTATGTAGAGAAAATGGCCAGTTGAAGGCTTAGGCTGTACTAATAAATTCTTGTAGTAAGAATATCTTGTAGTAAGAGAGATATAAATTAATTCAAAGAGGAAAGGTGAAAGACAAGTTGGAAAACCAATGGAATAAAAATTTTGCACATACTGCCTTGAGCTAGCCTATACACAATGTTTGAATATTCTAATACTGTACTGGTAACCAAACAGCTGGCATATTTATAAAAAACACTACACCTGGCTTGCATGCGTTTTCCCACTGATCAAGTCTGTAATCCGCTGTAAGGGTAATAGCTCTGTCTTGGAGGTGAGTTTCGTTTGCTTACCTTTCAAGGGTTATACACATAACTGTGATAACCCAATTCATCACCTCCACTGCGCAACGCTATCTTCTCCTCTGAACTGAAAATTAAACTCTCTGCAAATCTCATAAAATGCATATTAAAATATCATGCATGGGGTGAAAAACACAGTTTTGCATAATGACAGGTTTAATTTTGTTTACCCTGTTAGCATCTATTCTTGAAAACGAGGCCCTAAAACTTCCTGTTTATGCTCCTAAATTCAGAATCGTCTGAAATGTCAGTTTTATTATTCCTTATATTAGAGGCCTTAAAATTAAAAACATTCATCAGAAAATGGCTGTCTTCAAAATATATTGTCCAATATGGAATGTAAATATTAAACTTAAATATTTTACAATTAAATTATTACTTAATTTATAATTGCAGAGCACAGATTAGTTGGGCCATGTGGGTGGACAGATCTGCTCAGGGGAGAAAAAGAGGCCCCCGGGTCACTTTAAATGCCACAAACCCACACCCTTCAGCTTTTGGTCTGAGGACAGGAAGGTTATTGGAAGCTGCAGAGAAACCATCGCGCTGGAAATTTCAAATCAGTTCTTAATCATTGAAAACAACTTTCAAAATTATGGGTACATTGAATTTTCAAAGGTGCCTCCATGTCACCAAAAAACAAAAGCAAAACAAACCACAGCTGATTTTTTCACCATAAAACCTGTAAAATTAGCATAAAATCAAAGGAAGGGGGAAAAAAAGGCAAATGGTCAGCTGCACCCCCAGGTATGAAATATAAACAGACAACAAAGACTTTATGTAAAAGTAGAGCTTGCAAAGCTGACTGCCCTAATCATAACTTATAGTTAAAATCAAGAACCTGAAAATTCACGTTATCTTTAATGAGATGGTAACAGAACCATTCTGTGCAGGAATTTAATTTCATATACATTTTAAATGTTTTATATGCCAGTACTAGTTGGTAATTAAGAAAGTGTTCTTTAAATGTGTAGAGCGCCTCATGCTTTTCAGAGCGTCGCATGGAATTCATTATTTTATCTCAACCTCACAACACCAGGGAAGGCCCCTCTCTGCCCTAGTGTAGCAGGTACCTTTCTCCACAGCGCAGCAGCCGGTGTCTGCTCAAGTCCACAGGTCCTCTCACCACCCAGATGGAAGCAATTCCCCTTTGTCGGAAAGCTCTGGGGCTGATTATCGCACATGGCAATGGCTCTGCCTTGAATGAGCTTTTCCTTCCTTTCAACATGTCTCTGAGCTGTCTCCTACTTTATCATCACTCCCTCCCTTCACCCCTCCACTGGATACCTGGCCCAGAGTGCTGGCCTGGATTTACAACCAGAATGCCTGTAGGCTGAGTGTGGTTTACAGATACACTTTATATGGGCTCTAGTGCTTGACAGTGTCTAGCTAACATTTCAATTTCGGAGAAATTTCATTTAAGAATCTGATTTTCTAGTTTCTTCTGAGGAAGTAGAACACCTGACAACTCTGGATCCATATTCCTCCATGGCATCCTCTGGCAAGGGCCAAGTGGCAGCTCTAGGATGGGAATGGGTGTGCCAATCGCGGCTGCCCTCTCTGCTCCCCACTGAAACCATCCTCGGAGCCTCCCCATGGCGGCATAACCGCCCTTTTCTGAGGCAGAGGAGTACTTACCTGTGCCCATATCTAGGCTTATACAAAAGAAAGCAAGAAGGCTGCTGGGTGGTTTCCAACCTATAGCCTTGTTCTCAACACAAATTGCCGCATACGCATTTGAGTTTGGACTTTGTGTTCAAGTATGAAACCGAAGAGCACACCGTTTGTGCAACCTCAGCATCTTATCTGCTTCCTCATGTATTAACTGTGAAGCCTCTACTTCTGGTATCTTATCTCAAAAAAATAGAAATAATCCTCACTGATTTTTTTTTTGAGGATTAAGGAAAATAAGTAATAAATAGTCCACACATCACATGCAACATAGTAAGCACATATTAAGTGCTAAAATATTATTACTGTCCTCACCATGTTCAAAGTTCAGAGATTCTTTTGAACCAAGCTCTCACACAAGATCACTTCAGCAGCACAGGGTAGATTTGCCCCACTGGCTGGAACCCATAAACTGATACTGTGAGTCCTTCCTTTAACAGATACTCAGTAGACAACTTCTGTGTGTCTGTACTAGTTTAGATATTTGGTATTTAATTGTATACAAAGCGGGCCTATTCTCTGCTGTAATGAGGCTTACATACTGAGGGAAGAGACAATAAACACAAAAAATAAATATATTGTATCATGCCAGGAACAATCCTATATAATAAAGAGGTAATATGTAAATTAACCCTCATGCCCTCACAAGATGGCTGCCTATGACCAGGCTGGCAGGGGGGTTAGTGAGGGGCAACCAAATGACTGAACAGCATGCTGCGTGGGGTGACCAGGCCAGCAGAGGGGGCAGTTAGGGGTGACCAGGCTGGCAGTGGGGGCAGTAAGAGGCGACCTGGCCAGCACCCAGAGATAGTGAGGGGCTATCAGGCTGGTGGGGGGGGGGGGCGGCAGTTAGGGGTGACCAGGCAGGCAGGCAGGTGAGCAATTAGGAACCAGTGGTCCAGGTTGTGAGAGGGATGTCCAACTGCCGATTTAGGCCCAATGTCCAACTGCTGGTTTAGGCCCGATCCATGGGTAAATCAGCAGTAGGACATTCCCCCAAGGGGTCCCAGATTGGAGAGGGTGCAGGCTGTGCTGAGGGGACCTCCCCCCCCCCATGCACCAATTTTGTGCACTGGGCCTCTAGTATGTGTTATAAAGAGTAAGGTACAACAAAGGGAGCAAGAAAAAGTGGGACATGTACTATTTCAGATAGGGCAGACCAAAGAGGTGGTACAAAGCAAGAATGTGAACGAAGTGGGGAAAGAGGGAGCCATGGAAGCACATGAGGGGAGAGCATCGCTGGCAGCAGGGGCAGAGACCCTGAAGTAGGTCATGATGGGTATTATGATCAATGACAAGCAGGCCAGGGAGTGAGAGATAGAGAGCTGGAGACTTGTCTAGGAGCCATGCCATGTTGGGACTTGTAGGCCCTCAGTGAACACTTGGGCTTTCAGTGGTGATCAGAAAGCCATGGAATATTTAAGTGCATAATTTACAGAATATGCTTTGTCTTGAATGGCTGCTGTGTGGATCATAGACTGTGGGGAAGCTGGAGATCCATCAGGAGAGTGTTCCATAGTCCACACCAAGGATTATGGTGGTGGCGGTAGAAGGTGTGAGATGGTCAGATTGTTAGAGCAGCAGGCTTTGCTGGTGGATGCAGGGCATACACAAAAGAAAAGAGCACAGGATGTCTTTTAAGTTAGCAACATAAGAAACGGGATGGATTGTATAAGATGTATTGAAATGTAGAACACTGGGAGAGGGTCCAGTGTTTGGAGGGAGGGTGAGAACAAATGTCAATGGTTCAGTTTTACACATGTGGAGGTTTAGACGCCCAAAGAGCATAACACCCAAGAGGAGACAGTTATATATAAATCCAGACTTCAAGGGAGAGATTGGGACTAGAGATATAAATTTGGAAATCATTGTCTCATGCGGATGGTGTTTAAAGCCATGGAATTGGCTAAAATCAATAACTTGAGTGGAGAGTGAAAAAGAAGAGGCATGAGGCTTGATCCCTGGGTTACTCAAAGACTTAGTGTTCAGGTTTCAAAAGAGGGTCCATCCAATGTGTTGAGAATGAGTAGCTGGTGCAGTAGGAGAAAACCAGGAGCGTGGCCATCTGCTGTGCCATAGATTGAGTTCATAGCCTGATGTGTTCATAAGGCTGGTGTTCTCCAAGGTTATGATGTTCTAACAGCATTTTCGGAATACATGGACCTTAGCAGTAGTAGTTTGCAAGTCCCGCACTCTACAAAAGTTGAGACTGTGACATGGGAAGGTTGATCACCCAAAGCAATAATTAGTTTTAGTTGATTAGGAATGAAGCTTTCAGTTACAGAGGTGACAGAAGGGGCAAGTACCCATAATGCAGCTGGAATTGTTTCCAGCTACTCCTGTCTCTGGGCAGTAAAGCGGGGGATGAGGAACAGTCACAAGCATCTGATATCGACCCCTGTTCTTAGAAGTGCTCCTTCCCGATGATCAGCCATCACAACCTTATCTAAAGCCCTTTCACTACGTAGGATGCTATGCTAGACCCTGGCACACAGCAGAGTGAGAGTATAAATGTTCTTCCCTCCAATGTTTGTACCCTTTTCATCGATGGAAGAGTTCGACAGTCTGGATGTTTAAATTGAATTCAGAAGGTAGGTTTTGAAAACAAATCAGAAATTAAGTAGTCCTTCAAGCAATATTGACACTTCCATAAGAGAGTGCAGTGAACAGGGCCCCTGGCATCCGATTAGTAATTATTGAGTACGTTGATGCCTGTGCTGGTTCTCAGTATGATGCCACTAATGGGATAAAGTGACCAAACTGTGAAAGGACATAAGGATCTCCCCAAGAATTTCCAATTAAGGAGTTTTATTCACACAGGTGGTGATGAGATGGATACATATCTAAAATATTCTAGGATGATTACTTTCACTAATCTTCCATTCAATTGCACCACATCATCCAAATGCCCCTCTGTCTTTCTTTATTATTTTTTAAAAAAATCTATGTTTTTATTGATTTCAGAGAAGAAGGGATAGGGAGAGAGATAGAAACATCAGTGATGAGAGAGAATCATTGATTGGCTGCCTCCTGGACACCTCCCATCCGGGATCAAGCCTGCAACCTGGGCATGTGCTCGGACCAGGAATCCTGGCTTATAGGTTGACATTCAAGCACTGAGCCATGCTGGTCGGGCCCTCTGTTCTTCTTTAAATGTCTAAATGGTTTAGCAGGGTGCTGGGCTCTGGAGCCAATGTCACTGACAGACTTGGTATATGATCTTTTTCTCTTTTATTTTTTTGGCTATAATTGGTCTTTACATCAAAGTCTATTCAATTTTTAGTTACGATACACAGGGAACCTTTCTCTCTCATGTTGGAGAATGACTTTGACTATGTGGCTGTAAAATCTCCATTAGTCTCTGAACATCAAGTGGATGGAAACTGTCAAAATGAAGGAAGACGTAAAACACATGGGACTTTAAAAAATGGCAGCAGATCCAAATTGTGTGTGTGTGTGTGTATGCACATATACTCTCACATACGCACACCCACTTACCTCTTTATCTAGAACATATGGACTTACATTTTTCTATGCCCAGCCCCACATTTCTGTCTGGCATTATATAACTCAAATATGATTAAAATTATCCAGTCCCGTGGTGTGCTTCTTTGTTATATACAGGGTATCCCCCCGCAAAAAAAATAAAAAAATAAAAAAAAATGTTTAGACACTCTCATAGCTGATAGCTCAATTTTTAAAATAAAATGTATTTTAATAAACACTGCCTTTATAACTATTCAAAGTGTGTGCATACATTTTTTGGGACACCCTACATTATCTAAATCCTAGGAGTGACAACTCCCATTAGAACAGGGGCAAAAAGAGCTGCGATCTCCATCCCTTTACAGTTTTGGGGGAATGAAGGATGGGAAAACTTGATGGAAGCATAAACATTCACTTTATAGTAATAATGGGCTGGCGCTGATGTAGCCAATATTTTTGTGTTTTTTTTTTTATATTTTAATTCATGACTTTACACTGAACAAGACCCCAAAGTGGGAAAAGGTAGTGGTCAAATCCTATGACTTTCAATCCAGTGGGCAGCTGGCAAGAGAGAGCACAGGTGTGTGCTGACGTGGGCGGCGTGGAAAGAGCTCTCAGCTGTGAGTGTTTTGGGTAAATATCTGCAGATCATATAGAGCACATGCCACGGGAGAAAGATCACAAAGCCTGGAGGCTCTCAGCAAGCACTGGGTGAATTCCATGGGAAAGCTCTGAGAAAATTCTTGTAGACAGGAGGGAGGCTCGTCTAAAGAACTATCTTGGCTGACACCGATCCCCTTTCCTTTCATTTAGCAGATCAAATATTGAATTTAGCTTCAGAAGTGGATCACATTCTGGGTGGCCCCAGGGAAAGGCTGAAGAGTGCGGTGTGTTTTTTTATTTTTTTCCGGGCAGCAGAGGAATCTTAAAATTTGTTCCCAGCTTTGTACACGGGCGGCATGGTGAGCAGATGTGGTCACTCCTGGTGACCTCACCAGGTTACCCCCGCCATGGAATTCCATCCCACCCCATAATTTTGACTCAGCATGGCAGACTCATATCTATTTGGCACAGAGGTAGGATATATGTGACCCCTCACCACAGTGCAGATTTCCTGGTTGTAGAGGAGCTGTGATTTTGGGGGGGAAGCTCAGTGCCAAATTCTTCCTACCCCTTGTCATGATTGTGAAGGTGTATGGCAAGTCAGCATCCATGGGCTCCTCTTTGTGCTTCAAACTGGGGTCCAATAGGAACTGTGTACTCAGATGAGATTTGCTCTCTCTCTGAACCAGTGCACACCAGGCCATGTGCCCATCCTGAGCAACTGGTCTGCCATCTGAAATATTACTCGAGGCAAATGCTCTTGTACTTGGAAGGAATGTCCACAGGGTTGCACTCCACTAAGTGGAAGATAAACAATTCTGATGGCACTGTGCAGCTATAACCATGACATTGCAAATTTTACTCAAATTGGTTTAATAACACTCTACTGAATAACGCTATGTAGAAAATGTCTTAACTATCAGACTGCCAAAATGTCCACCCTGGCATTGCTTTGGGGCTATCGAATACCTTTAATTTTTACCCTTCTTTCTCCTCTCTTCCAACTTGTCATCATATATTGATAGTTTGCTGGTGTCTTTTTCAAATTAGTGAAAATGACAGGAGAGTGTGGTCTATAAGACGGAAACTAGTTGAAAGAAAATGGAAACACGAAGGCCTATCTGCCCCGGAGACTCTGATGGAGGTGAGCGTGTGCGCATGCTCGGACAGGTGCACAAAAACTCAGCAAGGGGATGTGAGGCTTGGGAGAGAACAAAGACACTGGCAACATCCAGGTGCTGTGCTTCTGTTTCCCAGTGACACCAGTGATAGCTTTGGCTCTTCGGGGGAAGGGAAGGGAGCTCCCCTCTCCCACGCTGAAACCACAGAGGAGAAAGACAGAAGCTCATTCTTTGTTGTACTTCACACTGAGTCCTTTACACGGAGAAGAGGCCCAATTAACGCTGGTGGAATTGAATTTATTGAATTGCACTGAAGGGAAAAGAGGACTCCGGGCACTTGGAGACTTCAAGAGCAGATTGCAAGGGGGTCAGCTTCGAGGAGAGACTGCAATTTTAAATCTGCGGATTTGTCTGCTGGGAACTGGAGATGTATGTCTTGAATGGGAAACACATATCCAACATACACATTGGAACAATTGGGATTGCCGATGTTGTGTTTATGTACGATATGTGAAAGGCTATATTGATTTCTAATTGTAACATTATGGAAATACATCTTGAGCCAAAACTTGTTTACTTTCCTCTCAAGTTCTGTGATTTTTAAAGATGAAATTTGGGTAAAGTGGTAGAAAATGGCATATTATTCAGTTAATTAAAATCCCTAATGGCAAAAGTTAACCCACTAAATTGTTTTTTTTTTTTTTTTAATATTTTATTGATTTTTTACAGAGAGGAAGGGAGAGGGATAGAGAGTTAGAAACATAGATGAGAGAGAAACATCAATCAGCTGCCTCCTGCACACACCCCACTGGGGATATGCCCGCAACCAAGGTACGTGCCCTTGACCGGAATCGAACCCGGGACCCTTCAGTCCGCAGGCCGATGCTTCATCCACTGAGCCAAACCGGTTAGGGCACTCATTAAATTTAAAGTTTAATTTAAGCCATATCAAATTTTGAATTAACCCAAAAAGCCAAAACATTTTTTGGCACTGGCAATGGAAGCTTCTTTAAAATGTTCTCATAAATGAATGAAGATTTAAGATCAGCCTCAAATTTTGAAGATAAACTCAATATTTGGGTTCTAATGAGGTGTGAAAAACTTCAGTATGAAAGTTATTATTTTATTAAATTACTAGAGGCCCGGTACATGAAATTTGTGCACGGGAGTGTGGGAGTCCCCTCAGCCCAGCCTGCATCCTTTCCAATTCGGGACCCCTCGGGGGACATGTGACTCCCCAGGATCAGGCCTAAACCGGCAGTCGGACATTCCTCTCACAATCTGGGACCACTGGCTCCTAACTGCTCACCTGTCTGCCTGCCTGATCACCCCTAACTGCCTCCCCCCCCCGCTGGCCTGGTCGCCCCACGCAGCCTGTTCGGTCATCCTTTCGGTTGTGATGGTCACTTAGGCATATATATATATATATATATATATATATATATATACACACACACACACACACATATATACATATACACACACACACACATATACATATATACACACATATATACATATATATACACACATATATACATATATACACATATATACATATATACACATATATACACATATATACATATATACACACATATATACATATATACATATATATATATATACATATATACATATACACACACACACACACACACACATGGAATCATCTCTCTGCTAAATTAATTACAGTGATAAATACTACAACCAATAGAAAATTTGTCCTAAATTTTTAAAACAGTTAGTAAGGAAAAAATGAGGTTTTACATCCACAATAAAATCTGCTGGACAGTTGATGAGATATCATTAGAATCCTATTAAAAATTGAAGAACTGGATAACATTTGTTTAATATTTTTTGTTGGTTTTCTTTTATTTGTGTGTGTACTGTAGCAAGTATTGTTCTGTGTTTCTCAATTCCTATAATTCTTAAATACTCCTTTATTTTTATTTGTTTGTATCTAAGCAAATAACTATAAAAACAAAATAGAGTTACTCTACCTAAGTCTTAAGGGCAGAAAGATACTGTTTCTCAGTATTTGCTATTTTACTTCTCATGTGAACCTAGACTTAGTCTTCTAATACATCTAACAATTTTAGTTTAAAGAATGAAAAGTTATTGTGAGGTAAAGAAGGATAGTATAAAAAGTAACATACACATTTCATAAGTTTTCTAATCATTTTCTAGAAAAAAAACACCATCTCAATAACTTGAATTGTTTTTATATCTAATCTTTGAAAATATTTAATATAAATATTTAAACATATAAAAAGCCAAAAGCTCTGTTAAAATAAATAATATGGTGAAGTAAAAACGTTACTACATGGATTTTTTCCCCCCGAAAATTCTCCCAAGAAAAGAGATTTCTTTTCAATCTATACTAATAAAAGCCTAGGTGGCCCTCGTATGCTCGCACGACACCCTTGCGTTATCACAAGATGGCCACCCCCACGATGTCACAAGATGGCTGCCTTCATGTCATCACAAGATGGCCACCATGAGATGGCCAGGAGGGGAGGGCAGGTGGGGGAGAACAGGTCTGCAGGGGAGGGCAGTTGGGGGGCAACCAGGCCTGCAGAGGAGGGCAGTTGGAGGTCACCAGGCCAGCAGGGGAGGGCAGTTGGGGGCGATTGGGCTGGCAGGGGAGTGGTTAGGGGGCGATCAGGCAGGCAGGCAGAAGCAGTTAGGAACAATCAGGCAGGTAGGCAGGTGAGTGGTTAGGAGCCAGCAGTCCCGGATTGTGAGAGGGATGTCCGACTGCAGGTTTAGGCCTGATCCTAAAACAGCAGTCGGACATTCCCTGAGGGGTCCCAGATTGGAGAGGGTGCAGGCTGGGCTGAGGGACCCCACCTCTGTGCATGAATTTCATGCACTGGGTCTCTAGTTAATAAAAAAAAAAAAGTAAAATGGCACATTAAAGACTAGAACTGCACACGCATTACAGATGAAAAATGTCAAATGGGGAACTGCCCCAAACTATTTCCCCAACAGGAATTTAGGAAAGAATCTGGTCTGAGAGCATTTGGGTTATAAAAATGTCTTCATTAAGAAAGAAGAATGCTAGGAAGCCCAATGATTTGGAAGAGCTTGAGCTCCCTTATTAGAACACACAGCAATGTAGATTTCAGTGGGACTAGAAATTTGCATGAGCCTTCACCTTTCTTTCTTTCATGCTAATAATAAAAGAAAGTTTAGTCAATGGAAAAAAACACACACATCAACAGACTTCAAATGTCAATATAGCAGAGATGAGCAACAATATAGAAAAAAATACCAAAAAACCTAGAGTAAATATGGGAATTGGGTAACTACAGTATTATGCATTGATAAAACCACCTCAAAGGTATGTACCCCTGCAAGTACCTGAGTGTTGAACCACAGACTAGGCTTATCTAGAGCTGCTTTTTCAAAGATTATATTTAATAATGAATGATGAGGTAGCACTCAACCCTTTTTACTATGAACTGATCCTTTCCCATTTTCTCTTTTCAATGAAGTCGAAGTGAATGAAGTGAATGAAGCCACTTTACCTGATGGAATCAGCCTATAACAGATGAAGGAAGAACTTCCATGGTACCTATGCCATTGACTGCAGTTTTAGGGAAATAGAATTGTCGGTGAGTCATCTGGCTGCCAAGCTGTTCTAATACGATAGCAGTTTTGATGAGTATTTTGACAGTGAAAGAGTACATAAGGGTAGAGTAAGTTTTTAAGCCCATTTCTGATGGAAGCATAACCATGTACTATTAAATAAGGTAAAAAAGACAGAAGAGGAGGGAGAAAAAGAACAAATACATTTCACAGTCAGGATAACGCTGAAAGCATTAGAAGATGCCAATGTCAATCTAGTCATTAAGTATGCTTTTTTAAAATTGCTTTAGAGAGAGAGGGAGGGAGAGATGGAAACATTGATGAGAGAAACATCAATCGCTTGCTTCCTGCACTCTCCCTACTGGGGATCTAGCCCGTAACCTTGGCATGTGCCCTAACCGGAAACCAAACCAGCCACCTCTGGGTGCATGGGAAATGATCAACCAACTGTGCCATACAAGCCAGGGCTTAAGTCTGTTTTTACACACACATGTATTGGTACTGTTGGCCGGTGTAGAAGTTTTCCTGGCACACTAGCTCTTCAAACACTTGAAAATGAAAGAAAATAAACTCAGTATTTCCAGTGACCTCCAATATTCCCAGATTTAGATGTAGGAGATAAGCTTTTTGAATCAAATCCTTGGTCAACGTTAAGAATTTTGTGTTTGAAGCACAAGCAAAGCTTGTGAGAAAACCAAGATGCTTCTAATGGTGAAGTTAGACCTCGTCTCGGGAATGCCAGGTTTAGGACGGAGCTGTGCTGCATTTGGCTACGATGAGATTAGCTCAGGAGAAAAACTGGGTATAGTCGCTTGTAAATGAGTTTCTGGATACACTTGGCCCGGAAGAATGATGGGGAGGCCTTCTTTTGACTAATAACACACGTTATATTCTTGAGCATGTCTTCATATCTGTGTCAGAGCTGAAATCAATGAGCTGTGGGTAAAAAAATGGGGTGACTATATGGAAGATGCCAGAAAAAACTATTCCATTTAAACATTTCATTTGGGCCAAAATAATTTGTTTGAAATGCTGAATTCTGCACATTGAAATTACAGGTTGCAGATCTGGGGACCCCACTAGTAACAAGTCATTAGCCAGCTTTGACATCAGCAGGCTGAGAGAAAGAAGGAGCTAAGAGCCTAAAGTGAACCCCCACGAAGGAACTGGGACTTTGCAAGAAGGGAATTTCAGGGTGAAAGAGGGCTCTTCTCAGGCCTGAGAGGAATAACTAGCCGTTCCAGCTGGGTCACAGGAGTTGGCATCTTTGAAAGATTACTTCCAGGAGGAGTGTCTCCGGTGGAGATGGACCTTGGGTGTTTTCATATTGGTGTCTAACATTTGGAACTCATCCTGTAACAGGTCTGGGGCTCCTCAAATTATTACGAGCAGGCAGGGCCTTTCGGGATTAATCAAAACCCAGCTGCATGGAGAAGAGACATACCACTGGGGCCGAGGCCAGCAAAGGGCCTGGGGAGTGGTGCCTATTTAGAGAGCTCCCTCCTTCAGAAATCCGACCCCAGCTGCTGTGGCACAAAGACGAAGGGGCTGGAAACCATAAGCCCTGGCCCTCCGCTCTCAGCGTCCAATAGGAGTGTTCGCTTTGAAAGGGATGCCCCCAGCATCCTTGCCCCTTTGTAAAGCTGCACTCTTCATGTGTGTGTGTTAGCATGTTCCAGAATGTTCACACTTCATATTTTCCCGGATGGCTTTGAGATGCATCTGGGAAAACGTGGGTGCTGCCAGTTTCCAAGCTGAAAGGCAGACGCTGAATTTGGATTATTAGGACTATCGGGGTGCTTTGGAAAACCTTGTTCTCCAGTAAAACTTCAGCTTTTGGTGTGCTTCCTCAGAAACGCACGCTTTAATTTAATTTTACTTTCATTGGAGGGGCAACAAAATGGAAGTCTAGAGGGATTAAGTGACTTGCCTTAGATCATTTTTATAAAAATGAAAAAAAGTCTTGAACTAATTCTCTAGATTTTAGATTGGATGGAAAAAAAAGACCATTTGTATGTTCGTTTCCTAGCAAATCACTCTCCGCATCTCCCCGGGGGCACAGCTTGCTCCCCTCCAATGCACAACTTTCCTTTATCCAGAACCTGCCTGTGCCGAGGGGTAGGGGAGCTACAGAGTCACACTCTTTCAATGCGGTACTTACATTTTAAACCCCGTAGGAATGATAGTAGAAAAACTGACTTGTAAGGGGAAAGTCAAGGAATAGTTTATGAAGAAAAACAACTACCTTTAAACATGCCAAAGAAAGCACGGCGATGTCACAGGCTTTTGTGAATGCAGATATGATTAAGTAAAATAAATGGAAGTTTACAGTGGCCAGAGAGTTGGCGAGGGGGTGGAGAGAGATATAGAGATAGAAATAGAGACAGAGATAGAGAGAGAGAAAGAGGACATACAATAAGAATAGTCAGATAGAGATCATGGCACAGATAGGAAGAGATATTGGGTGCCTGGGAGGTGAGCATGCAGTAAATGAAAATGTTTAGACTGTTATAGAGCCGTGCTGAGTCAATAGTTATAAATAGAATAGCTAATAATACATTCATGAGTTGAGATTCTGTTTATGAATCATGAGATTTACTGTTTTACTATGGAATGACCTAATCCTTTTTAATGTTGAAATTTGTAAAAATGCTAATTTTGTTTAAGCCCTCATGAAAAAGACACAAAGTGGCTAACTGACACACACTTGCAAAAGGCAACCACATTATTTCCACTGACAAGGAGTGAGATCTAACGCAGTTAATAAGTATTTATTAATTTAACAGTTTATGTTAATGTGTTCAACCTAACCTCCTGCTTATTAGAATGAAATGAATGGTTTATTAGAAATTATATTATAGGTCAAGCAGAAGCTAGCCCTACACAATATTCTTGCCGAGTAAATAAATAACTACTTGCCAATTGATTTTCTAAAGGAGACATCAATTGAAACAAGTGATTAAAGTTGACAATGGAGTTGTACAAATGACCTAATTAATGAGTTTTCTAATCTTTTCCATGTTTATGGACATTAGTCCCTGTTTTCACACGGTGTGCATAAATATGCATGCATTGCAACAAGACACCCATAACTGGATGCAAGCCATGCTCAGATACCTACTGTGGCATCTGTGGATTGTGACATATCATTCTATTTTTAAAAAAATTAAATTTATTGGGTGGCATTGGTCAACATGAACATATAGGCTTCAGGTGTGGATTCTATGTTACAAGATCTGTATATTGCCCCATGTGCCCACCACCCAAAGTCATGACATATTATCCTATCTTAAGCTTTCTCTCTAACTTTCCTTTTTTTTTTTTTCTTTTCTTTTTACTGCCACTGACTTGGTGACTGTTGACTTGGCAAAGCTCCTAACCCGATCCCAGATAAAACCAGCCATTTTCAAAACATCAAATCTTCTTCTGCAGCTTTGGATTAAGGGTCCTAACCTTAAAAATAAAGTCCTGCTTCCATCACCCCTTCTCTTTGTAAATACGATAAACCAATGGCTATTTTGCACACACTCCCTGACAGCAGTAAGATAATGTCACTCTTCAAAGAAATTCTTACTTATTGGTTACCTTTTGATGGGCTTATCAGCTGCCAGCAAATAACGGATAAGTATTTTGGTGAAGTCGGTCATGCCAGGCCTATAATTGAGCGCATCCCGTGTGCAGTCTGAGAATGACAGGTGGGTCTCCATGGCGTGGACATGTGACAGAATTAGAACTACCCTCATGCTTCTGTGTGGCTCCTCACCCTAGGGTATAAAATGCTACCTCTCAATGAGGACCAGTCCATATAAGAGCTTAGGTTAAAGGGTGATGTGCCCACATTATTAGGGTTTTTGAAATTGGTAATAACACCACTGCCTTGTATCCAGTTCACTAAAATCAGCTCATTCGCCACAATTTTTAAAAGTTCCTAGCTGCTGGTATTTTCATGCCAGGGTTTTTAATTTAAAAACTATATTTTTTTCCTGATCTTCTAGATCCCAATATATTTTTTAAAATATATTTTATTGATTTTTTACAGAAAGGAAGGGAGAGGGATAGAGAGTTAGAAACATCCATGAGAGAGAAACATTGATCAGCTGCCTCCTGCACACCCCCCACTGGGGATGTGCCCGCAACCAAGGTACATGCCCTTGACCGGCATCAAACCTGGGACCCTTCAGTCCACAGGCTGACACTCTAGCCCAGCCGTGGGCAAACTACGGCCCGCGGGCTGGATCCGGCCTGTTTGAAATGAATAAAACTAAAAAAAAAAAAAAAAAAAAAAAAAAAAGACCGTACCCTTTTATGTAATGATGTTTACTTTGAATTTATATTAGTTCACACAAACACTCCATCCATGCTTTTGTTCCGGCCCTCCGGTCCAGTTTAAGAACCCATTGTGGCCCTCGAGTCAAAAAGTTTGCCCACCCCTGCTCTAGCCACTGACCCAAACTGGTCAGGGCTAGATTCCAATATTTTTAACTGCTCAGCAATGTATATGAAATAGATGAGCCCTTTTTTCCTACATATAAATCATAACACATAATGTTTGATGCTTGTGTATTGGTACTTTTGTGAGCAATAAAAATGCTTTGCTTCACGTATAGTACTCTACCACATATTTAAAAAATGTGTGGGCATATTATAAACGACTTCAAAGGTTTCAGTGAATAAGCAGGAGGGTTATGTATTGGGTGGGACTGTCTTGTGTTGCTAAAACATATTAACCTACAGCTGTGCTTTATTATTCTGTTTAGCATTTATCAAGCCTAACACAAATGAAATGTACACACAGGCCCAAATATTAATAGCAGCATTTTTCTTTTGTGTTCCAAAATATACTTCATTTGGGATTAATAATCACAGATATAAATGTCAATGAAATTAATTATGCAAACAAAATTACAGAGGCAAAAATCTTTGCATTCACTGATACCTAATTTGGAACCCACAAAATACTTGGTGGGTCTTAAAAGGAATAGAATATAAATAATGTCTATCTTCATATTTTTCCAAATATGACCTAGATGTCTATAATTCCTTAGCTATATGACTTGGAATAGTGTTCAGTGATGCCGTAAATATGTGTAATTTTTATAGGCAGAAAAATATGAAGTGAGTTCAGAGTGTGGTGTAATGAGTTCTATATATTTGCTCAGAGTTACATGAGCATGTAGATGTTAATTCTTACATTTATAGAACGTCATTTTTGTCATTTTAAGTTCATTTTCATTCAGTCTTTTTCATTTAAGCATGCGTCAATGTATTTATAATAAATGAGAGTGCATGTAAACGTTCCAGAATATCTCTGGGAATACGGAATTATATTAATAACACTCTTAATGTCATTTATTTGACATGGAATCTGATTATGCCATTAAAGACCTAGTTCTCTGATACTCACATAGGGATTCGAAATAACTGAATTGGGGAAACATCCCAGAAACTAGGAATAGTTATTTTTAAATTCAATGGCAGAACTCACACGTTTAAAATGGTACCACTGTCAGTTCCTCCTCTTCAGGAATGTTAACTCTCATTTGAGAGCAAGTTTATGTATTCACGTAAGTTAGAAAACTACTTGGAAGCGATCTATACAATTTAGAGAGAGCGTCAGCCTGCATGTGACATTCGGAGGGCAATCTGAACCTGAGGAAACTCAGGGTGCGGTGTGGGCTCAGGCCGGCTCCACGGAGGGGGCAAACCTGAGAGTTAAAGATGCGCAGGATTGTTCTCAGTAGAGAGAGGGCACAGGAGAGCCGACGCAAAGGCAAGGGAGCGTGTCAGGGGGCAAAGCTGGTGGTGAGTATGGAAAAGAGCCAAAAGGCTCTAGGCTGAACATTGCTGGATTGAAACTGTGAAGCTGAGCAGGCCTGGCTGGGTGGCTCAGTTAGTTGGAGCGCTGTCCCCCACCCCGAAAGGTCATTGGTTAGGTTCCTGGAAAGGTCACATACCTAGGTTGCAGGTTTGAACCCAAGTTGAGGCACATACAGGAGGCACCTGATCCATGTTTCTCTCTCCCATCCGTACTTCTCTTTCTCTCTCTCTCTCTAAAAATCAATAAAAACATATGCCCAGGTGAGAATTGGAAAATAAATAAAAAAAATAAAATAAAGTGAAATGGAGTCAGTTCATACGGGTCCTTACTGCTGTTGGGTGGTTTTCCATTTGTCCTGTGTGCAAACAGAAGCCACGATCGATTGTTAAACAAAGAGAACACACAGTAAAAGTGACTCTATCACTAACCCGGAACACCTGCATGGAATAAAGCAGTGACACTCAGGGACAGGATCATTCGAGGATCATCAACTTTTCAAAAAGGGAAAAGAGGTGACGATGGTTCATGTTGGGGCAGGTGCGGCATGACACGGGAGGGAAGAAACGAACCGACGGGTGTGGGATGAGTGACATGAGACAGAGGCGGCTTCCATTCTGCAGCTGAGTTAACGGGGTGACAGGACAGCCATGAACAGAAATGGGAAGTCTGACGACAGATACATCTTTTATTAGTGCATACACTCAAGCTCGGCCTCCAAACATGACCACCTGCCTGGCCGTGTCTGTGAACAACTGGAAGTGGATTGAGAATAAAGGTCTGAGTAGAAACGGCCGGTTTAATAATGAGCCTGTAGGCGGCCCTTGGGATGGCAAGACTGGCTGGTCTGAGGCACTGGCAAGGCAAGTAGAGAAGGAGAGTGGGAGTGCTGGGAATTTTATAAGAGAACCGGTCGAAAGAGGAGCAAAAAGGGAAACAGAGAGACACTAAGAAGGCATTAGAAGAGCAAAGGAAAGGCAGAGAAGTTTTCAAAGGAGCAGAGGGTCCTGGTGTGGAAGCCGCAGAGAGGGGGCGCGCTCAGTACCCAGGAGACCATCTGCACGTCGGCTCCCTCTCTGTTCTCTAAGGGTTATAGGAACTCAGATGAAAGGGCTGCCTGGGGAGGGGATCACTGAGCACAAATGTTCATTTCTCAAGATGGCGAGGTTTCCATTGATATTTTAGATGCGTTTTCCTCCTATCAGGGAATGAGTAGTCCTCTCACTCGGCGTGCTTCTCCCTGGAATTCAGCGGTTCGGCTGAACTAATTTAAGTTTTTGAGCTTAAGAACAGCTGCAAGTTTGTATTTAAATTTCATCTGCTCTCTGTCCTCCTTAATGTTCCAGTAACAATCCGTCTTCCTTTCAAGTCAGAGGATTTCATAAGGGTGTTGGCCACCTACTGAGAGCGTGCCTTCAAAGGGGAAAGCCCTGTAAGGGCTGTGCTGAGTGAAGCAAACATGCTTAGACGGCAGTTGGGGCTGTGAGAACTGAGCTGGGACGAGGGCGCCGTGATGCACAAGAATGAGCTCCATTCTTTTTCCTGATGCTCCAGGAAAGCCAGAGCATCCCGGGAAATGGCAGAACTCAGAGCATTGGAATGTCGCTGGGATAAATTATGCCCTGTGATTGAAGCATTCCCGCTATAGAATTCCAGCAGACGTGTAGTTAAACCCATAGAACTGAACACTGTACTGATTCTTCAGACACTGAAGATTTTCTAGGTAAATGATTCAGGTTCCCTTTAGTAAGAATAAGGGAGACTACATTTTATTTGGTTTATAACAAAGATTTCTGATAAGACTTGACTTTATCCTAACACTAGAAGGGGCCATGGGTTAGTTTAACACAGAATAAAAGGCTTGAGTTTAATCATCTTCAATGCACAAATGAAATGAGACAAAAACCCATAATGACTATTGACAATTAGAAAACTTTTAATATCAACCTAAGTCCTGTGCTTAAGAGACTGAGATTGCAACTGATTTTTTTCCTTCCCACTGAACAGCTTTGCATGTTAGCCTTTTTTTTTTTCTGTTGAAAATCCAATTCCTATCCATAAATATTTCTAAACTAGAGGCCCAGTGCACGAATCCGTGTACCTTGAAAGGAACTGTGGGCCACAAAGCTGCAGTGGGCACAGGGGCAGGTATTGGCCCACCCTCTGCGCCCCCACCCAGTCCCTCCCACTATGGCCTCTGGTCCCCTGTCTGCTGGCAGCCCTGCTCCCACCACTGCTGCTCCCAAGTGCTGACAGTGTGGAGCAATGGGGGCCGGCACCAGCTTGCGAGCAGTGGCTGCTGCCCCGATGATCGCCCGGCAGGAGCAGGGAGAGGTGGAGATGCCCTGAGGAGTGACTGGGATCGGCAGCCACCACTTTCACCCTCTGATGGCGCTGAGCAATCGGGGCCAGCACTGGCACCAGCAGCGGGTGCGAGCACTGAGCGGGACTGCAGCCCTCAGGAGCAAAGACTTTTCAGAGGCTCAGCCAATGACAATGGCCAGCACTCCGCCTTGGTCTGGCGCCCCCACTCACCTGCTTCACCCTCCCACTGCAGCTGACAACCACCCTGTTCCGCGCATGCCCCCTGGTGGTCAGCACACATCATAGGGACTGGTTGTTCGGTTGTCCCACAGTTCAGTCTATTTGCATATTAGGGTTTTATATATATAGATCAGGAGAGTGCTCCTTTAAATGGAGGCTGTTCCTGAAGAGACCCACATCTGGCCATCAGGTAACCTGTATCAGGTAGGACCACATGCTCACACTCAACCTCAGCATCGCCCCTTTGGACTGATAACTAAAATCTGACAATTCTGATCATTAAACCAGCTAAGCAAGTGGATGATGTCTTTCATGAACTCAGAGCAGCTTAAGGTGAAACCCAGTGTGCTTTCCAGTGACCCCAGACGTGGCTGTATCCCTCTCCACCACGGTGGTGTGGCTTTTGGCACACTAAACTTGATGGCTGACAAAACCTGGGCTGGAGACAAACAAAGGGTGGACGGATTGTAGACTGGGTACGCATGAGCCCCTCTGAAAGCTGGTCTTGATTAGGCCAGCTGAGCAGGTCAGAGCAAGATGTTTTCCGACCAACCTAACCTTTGCGAAGGAATTATATCTTCTTGCATCCTTCCCTAAGAGCTAGGGGAGTTCAGATCTTTGGCTTATAGGAAAAATCCCAATTCATTGAAATAATGAAGGAGAAAAATAAAAGCAAATTACTGTACTTTCATACTGGGGGATAATTTTAACATTTATATGCATAGATTCCATTAGCAGTGAAGGGACTTAAAAATTTCATCACCCTTCTGAAATGCAATCAGAAAATCCTAAAATGGGAAGCACAGGGCCAAAGATTATAGCTGTATGTATCTCTGGTCTTCAAAAGTGAGCTCGGTCAAGAGGAACATAACTAATTTTAGGATTAATTTCTAATTATCGCCTATACGATTAAATTGTTCACGCCTGTCCTCTACAGTCACTACCAGCTGATTCAATAACATTGATTGCATGCCAACAAATATCCCAAATGCATACCATGTAAAAACATTGAATATGATTTGATTTAAATTTGTACTTTTCATGAGCTGTCTATCTAGAAATGTGCACAAGCCTGGCCAGCATGGCTCCAATCTGTAAACCAGGAGGTCATGGTTGGATTCCTGGTCAGGGCACATGCTCAGGTTGCGGGCTCGGTGCCCAGATTGTGGGCTCGGTCCCCAGTGTGGGGCATGCAGGAGGCAGCCGATCAATGATTCCCTCTCATCATTGATATTTCTATCTCTCTCTCTCTCCCTTCCTCTCTGAAATCAATAAAAATATCATTTAAAAATAGATAAATAAAAATGAGCACAAGTTTGGGCTGTGTCGGAGGGCCAGGTTGGAAAATGACAAACTCAATTTGAGCCTTACCTGGGAAGTTGTTTAGGGTTATTATGTGATTGACTTTGAAACTTGCCTTTTCCTCACATGTACTGTAGGCATGGAATAGCTACAGTCTAATCTCTGAGATCCTCCAATCAATGGAGGATGTTTGATAGTTGAAAAGTGTAATTTGATTTTTAAGATTTTTGTGGCCCATAGTAACCTATTCTAGGCTGTTCCCGCCTTCGGGGCTGCATCTTAGCTGCAGAAAGCCAATTGGTATAAAATCATTCTGGAGCTGGAGCAGCTGATCAGAGGGAGCAGGGCAGAGACACTGTTCTTGGGCGTTAAGTTGGGACTTCGTAGTGAATTACGCTGGAGGAAAGCGAATGCCTTCAGAATTACTGTACGTATTTGCAGGCGTGATTGAAGGCATGATTCGAGGAATCACCCATTCCAGCTCAGGCTGATGGCAGTTAGCAAGGACAAAGATGAGTAAAATAAATTTACAAAAGTAACCTGAGGATAGGTCTGTAGTCATCTAAATTAATGGGTATCCTAAATAGACACAGGGAACATTTTGGCGGTTACCATATGGGAGGAGGTTTGGGGGGATGGGTGACAAAGAGGAAGAGATTAAGAAATAGAAATTGGTCGTTGCAGAATACTCATGGGAATGTAAAGTACAGCATGAGGAAGACAGTCAATAATATTGTAATCACTAGGGATGGTGTCAGGTGGGCACTAGACTTATCGGGGTCATCACTTTGTAAGTTTATAAATGTCTAACCACTGGATAGTTCATCTGAAACTAATATAACATTATACATAAACTATGATTGAAAAAACATTAAAAAGGAAAACCATAAATTTCCTAGTAAAGAGCTATTGGAAATATTCATTAGAAAAACAATGTATTTTATTGGGTATATCATTACGCTTATGTTAAGACCTAGCAAACCATATTTAGTTATTAATCCATTTTGTATATTTTAAATTCTTTTTCTGGTTCTAAATGTCATATTTTAAAAAATAACTTCCGTACATCTTAAAGTTAAATAATTTTGTGTCAATTATATGTCAATAAAGCTAAAAAAATCACTTAGATGCATATAAAAATAATTATTTAAATTTGGTAAACCCAATCAGCAACCAAAACCTGGAGTCTGATATCTAGAATGGACAGTCTAGTTTCATAGTGTCCATCGTGATTGAGCCTGTGAGACTGGCACCGGGTAAGTAGGGTGAACGGTAAAGAAAAAGTGTACTTGTTCAAGGTGTACTGTATAAGAACTCTTGAAATAACACAGGAAAGTATTTCAAGTATTTTCTGGGTTCTTATGTGCCAAATTTCTTCAAGGTAGCTATTTTCTATTGCTCCCAGATTTTATTTATGTTGGCTCAATGGAAACCTCTCTTTGTGGTAAAGGACATTCAAGCAGGTGTCAGGCACTAAGAATAATGTCAAATATTAATTACCCAATTTAGAAATATCACTGAATTAAAATAGAATTAAACTGAATTAGAACTGATCATTACTGAAAATTTATTAGTAAGGTGTAACAAAAATTAAACTGGTAACACTGTAAGATTTTAAACCAGATTTTTTATTATGTTGATGTTTTAATTTGAATATGAAATGAAGGCATGTGGAATTAAAAAATATATATTTATATATACTGTATATCTGAGATTTTCCATATATATATATATATATATATATATATATATATATATATATATATATATATACTAGAGGCCCGGTGCTCAAAAATTTGTGCACTCGGGGGGGAAGGGGGAGTCCCTCAGCCCGGCCTGTGCCTTCTCCCAGTCTGGGACCCCTCAGGAGATAACGACATGCTGGCTTAGGCCTGCTCCCGGGTGGCAGAGGGCAGGCCCAATCCCTAGATGCAGCCCCTGGTCGGGCTCAGAGCAGGGCAGATTGGGGAGTTGGGGCACCGCCCCCTGTCATGCACAGAGCAGGGCGGATTGGGAGGTTGCGATGCCACCCTCAGTCACGCTCAGGGTAGGGCTGATTGGGGGGTTGGGGCGTCTCCCCCTGTCATACTCAAGGCAGGGTCGATGGGGAGGTTGTGGCGCCAGCCCCTGTCATGCACAGAGCAGGGCCCATTAGGGGGTTGGGGAGCTCCCCCCTGTCATGCACAGAGCAGGGCCGATCAGGGGGTTGAGGAGCTCCCCCCATCACTAACAGAGTAGGGCTGATAGGGGAGTTGGGGCACCGCCCCCGTCGCACACAGAGCAGGGCGGATCAGGGGATTGGGGCACCGCAGCCTGTCACACACAGAGCAGGGCCGATCAGGGGGTTGGGGCACCGCAGCCTGTCACACAGAGCCACAGGGCGATCAGGGGGTTGGAGAGCTCCCCCCTATCAGGCTGATCAGGGGGTTGGGGCACCTTCCCCTGTCACGAACAGAGCAGGGCAGATAGGGAGGTTGTGGCCCCGCCCCCTGTTACACACAGAGCCGCAGGGCAATCAGGGGATTTGGGCTCTGCCCCCTGTCACACTGATCCTGGTGCGGGGAGGCATATTACCCTTTTACTATATAGGATAGAAGCCTGGTGCACGCGTGGGGGCCGGCTGGTTTGCCCTGAAGGGTGTCCTGGATCAGGGTGAGGGTCCCCACTGGGGTGCCTGGCCAGCCTGGATGAGGGGATGATGGCTGTTTGCAGCTGGTCACATACCCTTCAGGGTGGGGGTCCCCACTGGGGTGCCTGGCCAGTCTGGGTGAGGGGCTGAGGGCTGTTTTCAGGCTGGCGGATGACTGAAGCTCCCAACCGCTCCTTTTTTTCTTTTTCTTTTTTTTAAATTCTGGGCTAGCTTTAGCTCTGAGGCTTGGCTCCAGCTCTTAGGCCTCCGCTGCTGAAAGCAGGTATCTGGTTTGTTTGGGTTCTATAATCAAAACACTGTTTCAACTCCAGCTCTGAGATCCCGGCTGGCTGAAAGCAGGTTTCTGAGGTTCTGTTTAGCTTCTATATTTGTAATAATGTTTCAAACTGCAAGCTCAGAGGCCAGCAGCAGCAGGCGGGAAACGTTGGAGTCCTCCCTCACTGAAGCAAGCAAGCCTCATGTTCGCTTCAAGCTGCCTTGCTGCTGGCCGCCATCTTGGCTGGCAGTTAATTTGCATATCACCCTGATTAGCCAATGGGAAGGGTAGTGGATGTACGGCTAATTACCATGTTTGTCTTTTATTAGATAGGATATATATACTGTATATTTGAGGTTTTCCTAAACAGCGGAAATGAATGGTAAGTGCATGTCCATAATGTACTTGATTTGTATTATATATACATTAGTCATATATATAAATCACATATGTTAAGTAGTAACACTGTAAATTATAGAATTCAAAAATTCTAAGAAGTCAAAATATTTAAATGCATTTAATTAATGCATTTTTGTTATTGGACTAATGTGTCTTTCGTAAGTTTGCTTCAAAATTAGAATCCATTTTTACTTAATTTAACAACTAGCTATTACCATTGTAATTAGTTATTAATAATAGGAAAGGAGCAAAGGGAAGGCCAGACATGACAGGCAGGGTCATCTGGGCAGCTTCACCAGGAAGCTGTAACTTTACACTCCCCAGGGAGCCACTGGTCCATTCCCTGCAGATCACTGGGGAAAGAGGTCCAACAAAGGGGAAGATGGGTGCATACATAGTGAAGCAGTGGTGACAAAGGGGTGCTTACCTGTCAGTCCAACCTGGAAACAAAGATCATTGGCTAGGAGGGTGGGCCTCAGTGCAAGCCCATGAAAAATTGGAAGTACATAATCCCAAGATAACGAATTCTCTCTCTCTTTTTCCATGTGCTTCGTTCCTGCTTGCTTGCATTCATTTGTTCCATGACCTGCCCTAGCCCGCCATCTGGCCCTGGAAGCCACATGGTCATGACCCCACCTGCCATGGGCTGCAGCTGGGAACACAAGCTAAGCCAGCCCGATGCTGGGCTGGGCCACATTAAGGAAAGGAGACTCTGGGCAACAATTTTGATCCCAGCTCTGCTGAAGACAAAATGGGGCCTTTTCCCTGGTAGAACGGAAGGAGATGGGACCTTGGAAACTCAGAGCTTAAGTTCACAGAAATAAAACTTTCCACAATACCTCATCCTCCAGTAGGGGCCTCTGGAAATTCTTATTCCAGTGGCACCCCAAGAGATCCACTTCCACCAGCAACAGGTGGGGACACAGAGAACGCCCCACCAATAACACAGCTACTTCCAAAATTATTAGGAAAGCATGATGAAGCAGAAGGTGTAGAGAGCATGCTGGGAGAAATTTCTCCAGCCTGTTGCTCTAGCTATTGCAAGTGTTCACATAAAGGAAGACTTAGCTCAAAAATACATGTAAGAGCTACTCTTCCAAATCCATACTTAGAACAACAGCAAGCTTAATTTTCACTGAGTTTATTCTACAAATATTTTATTTCTAAGAAGGGCCCAGAGAAAATATATCATATTAGTATATTAACATGTTATAAAATATGAGTCCTGTATACCTACTGAGAAAAATATTTCATAAGCAATATTTAAGTTTTGAATTAGGATTCAATGTGCACTTTATAGGTGCAACTTAAGACATTGCTATTTGACCTAAGCCTTGATTGCTATGCATTATTTTGAAAGAGTTAAAATAAATGGAGGCATAGCTGCGGGACTTTTTTTTTTTTTTCATGCCCATGTTGTTTAAATTCTCGTCAGTGGCTTAAAAATCTTGAACCTCTATGTTCTTTGTACTTTGTGGATTGTCTTCTTAGACTGTAGGACTGAGACAGAAGCTTTTGATGACCAAAGCTAATGGACATTCTCAGGAAGCCAGTAGTTGCTCATATCAAGGGGAGAAGAAATACAACTTGCAATGCTTATAAATTATACAGCAGGAAAACATGTGAACATTGCATCAATCAAAGATGAGCGCTAAGAACAACGTCACATGGAACACCTATATCAAGATCCAGAAAGTTTGGAACTTTAAAAAATAAACCAACAAAAACAATATTTCAATTTTTCCCCAATAAAAGGCCACAGCAATAAAACTTCCAAGTCTGTAATCGCATCATGTAAGAAGAAATCTGAAACTACCAATTTGTACTTCTTAATCCCTCCATTTTTCAGGTAGCCCCCCAAGCACCCTCCCCTCTGGAAACCATCAGTTTGTTCCCTGTGTCTATATCTAAATAGTCACCAGAATGTAAAGCACAGCATAGGGAATGTATCAATGACAATAAAATAACTAGTATGGTGCCAACTGGGTACTTGAAATATCAGGGAACATTTTTTAAAGTATGTGATTGCCTAACCACTGTGCTGAACAACTGAAGTCAATGTAAAATAATATTTAATGTCAACTGTAACTGAAAAATAAAATTAAAAAATAAAATAAATATAAAACTAAGTAAGAAGAAGGCGTGTGTATTTGGTTTTCCTTCCTGGTTCCTGGCAAAGAGATCCTAAAACCCTTCTAATTTACTGATACAGGTTAGAAGAGCATCTTTTTGTGGTAAAAATTGTAACTTTTATAAAATGGATATTTTATCACAAAAAAATGTAAAAAGAAAACTCCCAGTAACTATAGTCAGTTTATGCTTTATTATTCCCATCTTTAAGACAAGGAGGCCTTGTACTAACTGGGTTAGTCAAATAACTCCTTAGTTATCTGGGAAGCAAAGTTCCATATGATGTCTAATTGGTAGATACACCTATCAGTGTGCCATGAAAAAATAATTAACTTTTCTAGAACTCAGTGTAAATAATGAGAAAAGTTCCACAGGATTTTGTCAGCAAAACACAACTACTTAATGTGTTTGTCAAAATGTGTTATTTCCCCTGAGGGACCAGGATACTTCCTCCTGTCCCTTAATGAGAACCTTATAATTGAGGGTGCCTCCATTTCTTTCCTCTGGCTACCAGAAAGCTCAAACAGAACTTGAGGCTTAGTGACTAGACGCATCCTATGATTGGCACAGTTATGTCCTCCTTGTCCCAGGTACTAATTTCCCATAGTTATAGTTTATTATTTCACTACAGTTTCTTTTCAGTTAGATATTGCTTCAAATTCTTTGTGAAAAGAATCTGACAATGTAAAAATAATTTGATCAGTGGCACGGAATCCAATATTTTGAGTGCTCACTAAGTTTGCAGAGTGTGCCTCACATGGATGATTTGGATGAGTTGTCAAACTTCTCTTCACTCCAACTACACACACACACACACACACACACACACACACACACACTCACACATACACACATACACACATACAAACACATAAACACACATATATACACACAGGTTCTCAGAAGTTTTTGTGGTGTTTCCCTCACTCTACCCTTGGAAAGCTCACAGTTTGGTCATAAAAATGTTAGATGAACTAGGTCTGTTTTAAACAAAAAAATAAATTACAATAGAAAATATTCAATAAGCACAATTTCTTATGAAACACAAAACAAGCCATAACCTTGAATGGGGATAAATTCCCTGCCGGAGTCCAACCCCAGCAGGTCCAGGGGTCCCCAAAGGTGTGGATGGAGTCCGCGAAGAAGGAATGACACAGAGACAGCGTTCAGTTGATCAGCAGCCTAGCCAGGATCTCTAGCCAGGATCTCCAGCCAAGTTCTGGTCTGGATCTCCAGCGAAGTTCTGCTTCAGGATTTCCAGCCAGGTTCTGTGTCCATGTTCTCTTGCTAGGTTGTCCAGGTTCTCCAGCCAGGTTCTGTAGCCATGTTCCCTTGCTAGGTTCTCCAGCCAGGTTCTGTCCAGGTTCTCCAGCCAGGTTCAGTTACCAGGTTCTAGTCAGGTTCTCTTGCCAATTTCTGTAGTCAGGTTCAGTCCAGGATCTTTTGCCATGTTCTCTCGCTAGGTTCTGTCTCTAGGTTCTGAGGCCAGTTTCTGTCCAGGAACTTTTGCCATGTTCTCTCCAGAGAAGTTCTTCTGTCTCTAGAGAACGTTCTGTGTAGGTTCTGTGCCTAGGTTCCGTCTCTCTTGGTTCCGTATTCTAAGTTCTGTCTCTTGCTGTCTTACTACATCTATATTTATACCAGTTGATTCAATCCTACCAATCTCTATTACAAAGGTTAGGGCGTTTCTTATCTCCATTCCAGGGAGTAAAGATTATGTAGCTTAAGCATGATTGTTCGTAGTTAAAGTGATTAATTACCCACCTGGCACTAGTTAAGAGGTTTTATTCCCTCCCTAACTTCAGGGGAAAATCCCTACCTGGGGAAACAACCTTTCTCAGAGACCTTGGTTAAAACACATAGTGCCAAGAAGGTGAGCAAACATATTAAGAACAGTATGCCATATATGCCAGGTCCCTTGAAACAGCAAGCATGGACCGGCTCCCGGCAATTCCCCAAGAACATGGATATATTTTTAAAAAATACTCAAGATCGTAATTTAAAAATTGTGATTCACAGTGTGCAAGGTAGATTCCTGTTAATCTGACTTTGGTGGTTGTTTTGAAATCATTGCATACCCTGTTTCTCTGCTTCCCTTCATCATACTTTTGGGATCTCATTCATTCTGATATTTACGTAATTACCTCTATTACCAAGTTACATCTGCCATCTTCAACTTTTCCCACCTATTAGGTCAATTTGGAAGAAAGTATTGAACCAGGTGAACAAAATGTGACATGATCGCCGAAGCCCTTTGCAACAGTGGAAGTCTATAATAATATGGAACTATACAATTTTAGAATTAGAGAAGAACTTAGAAATAATTGGTTCTAATCCTCTAATTTTACAATGAAGTCTTGGATACTAAGTGTCCAAGGTGATACAACCACCTGAAGTCAGGATTATCATCCAGTTCTTTTCTCATCACTTTTGTTTTCCCAGCTTGACTATGATGTACTTGAGAATGCGCACCATTGTGTATGAGTCTTCCACCTCCAATTCCAAGAAGAGGGCCCTCGTGGCAGATGGTATGTATGTCACAGTGTTACGAAGGTTTCTCTATCCCAGAGTCCTTACCCTGAAGTTCCCACACTGAGAAATGAAGGCGTACACCTTTCACTTCTCATGTAGCATTTGGTTTTGGCACAGCCCAACAGTACACAAAGCGATGAAGAGCAAACCTAATGAATTAATTCCCAGGTCCCGTGTAGAGGGATAATTAATCCATTTGCTTCTCATTTCGGTTCTGTACCTCCCCTAGAATGTGTTATTAGCACGGAGCAGATGCCCTCCATCAAGGGCTTTTCTCGCAATGAAATCAGAGCCAGGAGAGTCAGGGTGCTGCTGCCAGCTCCACAGGCAAACCGGGCACTCGGAGTCCTGGAAACAGATGTTCTTTCAACGAAAACCTTGAACTTCCGCAGTTAACTCGAAATGACACTAGAGTCTATTCACCCTGCACCTTTTGAATTTCTGAGCTGTGTGCATATTTTCCCTTCAATCGAAAGTGGACAAAATCACAGAAGTTACATGAATGTGGGAAGTCATTTAAAAGATATCAATTCTAATGTGAAAGACTGTTATTCAGAGCCTGAAACTAAAAATTAGGTTCATTTTTATGGTCTGGATGCCAAGAAAGGAGATGGATGCATGAATCGGTTAGCTTGGATGTTACAGTTCTTTTGGCCACTTCATTTGGCTGCCCGATTGTAGAAACCCAGGGGTTAACAACCGATAGTATGTTTTTGGAGTTGTCTTGGTCATAGTTCTACAACCTCCAGAAAACACACTCAGTCCCAGTTATGTTTGATTGGCTTGTCACAGTTTTAGCATGTGCTACCCATTTTTTTAAAAAGCAAAGCAAAATAAGCTGAGAGGGTAAAAAATGAAAATCTAGTAGATATATTTGAGGACCTAAAATAATGCTTTGCACATCATATGCAGTCAATACATATTATCTCTCTCTGGCTTCAAATATCACTTTTCCCTGGCATATTTATTCATGTTGCTCCTATCTCTCTTCTAGAGGGATGTGATGTATTTAAATTATTCTCTTTAAATTCTCCTTTTCCTTAACTTTTTTCCCCTGCTAATTACTTCCACCAACTTCCCTTCCTCTTACTAGTGCTAGGTTAAGAACACTAGCGAGAAATTAAAGAACTGATTGAATCATTACACCTACCTCCATAGATGGCTTCTAAAACTCCGTATCCCAAAAGAGCATTGTACATTGTGCTGTCCTTTTACACAGATGACAGAGAATGAATCCTGGGAAGGCTGGGCAGAAGCAGCACCAAGTTATCCCTAGAATTCTCCCTTGGAACCCAAGGCTGTTTTATATACGAGCTCCATGAGCTATTCTCATCACATCCCCAAATTAGCTGGGGTGAAGTCACAGAATGAGAAGATAGAGTCAATGAAACATGACTCAGGTTCCAGGACCAGGAGAATGGATCTGACCTGGCCTTTTCTTCACCCATTGGGCAGGTGCTGGGAGTTTTGCCACAGGAGGAGTTGTGCTTGGTGCTTTATAGATCTTACTGATTTTGTCAAAAGATGAAGGACTTGTCACTTGCCAGGCAAAATGAAATTTTCGTGTGAGCTTATATGAATCTTTACAAAGGGAGGGTACATGTTTTTTTCCTAATCTGCTTTTGAAGTCTAGGAGATAGATCTCACCAAAGTGTTTTTTATTCGGCACCTACTAAGTATCAGGTACGGTTTCAGTTGCTGACAATTTTCCTGATATTCTAGGACTTCATATTACTTGTTTTCCTTCTCTTAGCTTGCTAAAAGTTGGATAATAAAGTTGAATACAATACATGATCACTGTTTATTTTTAATGACAAGCTAATGTTATTGATGAAATCATGATCACATTTTAATTCCCCAATGTCTTTTATTGTTCTTAATCCTTTTTGTTCAGTAACAGTTTGTCATATTTGTATAGTATTTGAAATTTTAAATAATTTTGAATCAATTAATCTACCATATATTTCTAGAAGGTAGGGATTGTATTTCCATTTTATAAATGATCAAGACTGGAATCATCTGTGTAGGTTATCATTGTCTATCAAACTTGCTAACTTCCTTAGTTGGGAAGGAGAGAGTAGCAGCGGAAGGTGCCTTTGGCTGGGATAGGTCAGGAATCAACATGAGGCAGCATTGAACAACGTTTCAATTATGAAGTGAATGAATAATATTATGAAATCTCATGGAAATTATAATAAATTATTTCCAAGAACAGGAAGGGCAATGCAAATGAAAATCCCATAATGTTTATCCCATCCCCATTGACTATGCAAGAGTTGAATTTTGAAAAATTAACTTAGACACACTAAAAAGTTCACCTATTTCATTTAAAAAATCTAATCTGAACATGTCAAAAAAAACCCAACCTTTTCCTGAGCTTCAGTGTTGCGTGCATGAAGGCATGTTTGCAGGTATGGATATTTGACAGGTCACTTTGGAATGTGCAGTCAACTGAGGGCCACAGGTATGTCTACTAAGTTCATAGGAGAGAGTAAGACTAAGAGACCTTGCTAAATACCCCAGCAATCACCTCTGGGTGATCACCAATGCCAAATGAGTTAGATGAGTATAGATATTTTTTTAAAAAAAATATATTTTTATAGATTTCAGAGAGGAAGGTAGAGGGAGAGAGATATAAACACCAATGTTGAGAGAGAATCATTGATTGGCTGCCTCCTACACCCCCCACACTGAAGATTGCGCCCACAACCCAGGAATGTGCCCTGACCTGGAATCAAACTGTGACCTCCTGGATCATAGGTGGACACTCAACCACTGAGCCATGCCATCTGGGTGGTATAAATATTTTAAAGAAAAATAAAAAATAATTTTATGAACTAATATATCACTGTATACTAAAATGTAAAGTTATGTCATCACAAATTTACATGGTACGTCAGATATGCCTGCATTCCCAGGGGATAGATTATGAGCAGTGTCAGTAACTTGGCACCTGGTTTTCCAAGTTGACAGCAAGTTCCCTTCACAGATGTTCTACCTTCTCTCAATTCTACCTACTTTCTTGTAGACTGTATATGTTGATGGGAGAAAAGGGAATTTATGTTCCTAAAACCAGTTAAGAAGGCCATTGAAAACATTTTAATGTGCCTAAAAGCAATCTCTTTCACTGAAAACTCCTCAGAGAATTTTATTTTTTGCCTGTGATGCATTGAGAGGGGACGTAGTTCATTGTACAAATTACACTGACTATTGTCCTTCTGAAGTCAGTTCACTGGATAGTGCTGGTTTCTGCAGCCTGGCCCACCTTGTTCTGCACACGTGATAGCCAGTCTCGCTCTCCTGTACTAGAGAGAGGTTTAATGGGGCGACACACACAGTATGATGGAGTGCCCAATACAGGGGGTCCATTTTCATCCAAGACTCAGTGTGGAGCTGACCCTTAACTGTGAAAAGGTAGTAGACCTTCCACTAGGGGATGGGAAATGCAGCCGGCAGAGGACAGAGGCAACAGTGAAGGAGACATAGAGAGCAGGCGCATAGACAAAAAGCACTCAGCGAAGAGTCATCTCTTGTTAAGCAGTAAGCAGGGCCCAGCTGGCGTGGCTCGATGATTGAGTGTTGACCAATGAACAGGGAGGTCTCAGTTTGAACTTCAGTCATACCCAGGTTGTGGGCTCCAACCCCAGTGTGGCGCGTGCAGGAGGCAGCCGATCAATGATTTTCTCTCATCATTGGTGTTTCTATCTCTCCTTCCCTCTCCCTTCCTCACTGAAATAAAGAAATACATATATATATGTATATATGTATATACATGTATATATATATATATATATATAAACATATATATTTATTAAAGAAATATATATTTATGTTTATATGTATATATATTTAAAAATAAGTAAATAAGGAAGTAAACATGTGATAAAATATTAGAAGGAAAATGTTTCCTCAGGATGATATTGAGGGACACTCTCAGCATTTACAAATCTAGAAATAAAGGCTCATCTACAAATAATAATAATCTTAATGACACATAATAGCATTCCAGAGCAGAAAGATGTACTACATGGAGAAAATGTCAGCAAAATAGGTCAATACAGAGAGATGCAAATTTTGATTAGACCAGACTATCCTTACTGCTAAGGATTCTCTCCCATTCCTTAGTTCAGTTTTCTTCATCTCCTCTCCTCCCTTTCTGTCCCCTCTCCTCTCATCTTCTTTCCTCTTTCTGTTTTTCCATCAACCTAACTAAAGAGCCTGTTACCTATATACATACCTATGTAACTATCCAGCCAAAAGCAATGATATACACCCTTGCATAATTTAACCACAAAGCCCAATATCTATTATTCCCCTTCGAGGTTTAGTCATTTTCAAGGAATTTTTCATAATCTTCATACAATCTGAGAAGTAGAATGTGTGGAGCCTACCTAAGCATTGAGTAATATTTTTAGTGCCTAGAATAGATCAACCAGTGAATAACCCTCATATAAGACTGCAATGCCAGCCAGGCCCATTTCAACATAGTAATGCCACAATTTGCATCACGGATATGAAAAATATTTAGTAGGAATATGTCCCAAATTGCTATATTCTCACCCTAGTCTCCAATATCCCCTTCCTCTCCCAACCTTTATCTAGGCCAGCATGCAAACATAATAGCATGCATTATGTCTAGAAAAGCTGCATTTTCTAACCTCCCTGTCATAAGCAAAGTAAAGTATGGTATATCCTTGAATCCTCCTTAAAGGAAGGGCTGATACCTTTCTTTACTAGTATTCCTCCCACTGGCTGTGGGTCTGGAAGAGAGACGTGATGGCTGGAGCTCCGGCTGCTACTTTGGACCTAATCCAATACCACAGGGGTGAAGGGGTGGAGGGCTAGAAAAACCCCAAGGACCTCATGGAGCTGCCACAACCTGGGAGTTGCTTTAGAGGAGAAATGAAATCCCCTCATGGTTCAGTCACAATTTCTTTGGCAATCTCTTGGGGATGAACATAAATACTAACTGGTAGAGTAGGTAAAACTAAATGTGAAACACTAAACAAAGTACCACGTAACACAGAGTTTCGGTGCTTCTGTGTTGTATTTTTTTTTTTAATTAGCATGAAACCAAATATAGCTATAAAAAAGAAAATCTCCTGTTCTAATTGGTTCATTTCATATTTTCACCATTTTTATATCTAATGTAGGCTGCTTAGATTTAATAAAAACATGTTGCATATATACTTGTTACTCTTCAGTAGTATTTTCATTATGAATTACTATTATTCATTGCTTCCATTCCTCAACTCAAATCCCACTTCAGCTGTGAGATATTAGAGGAAAAGAAAAAAGTGTTGCTCCTCTAAACCCCAGCAGCACTTAAATATACTACTTTGTTGGCATGTATATTTCTATTTCTTTAACCAGATTACAACCTCATGGAAGACAAGATCTTTGCATTTCACACGGCTTACAGGCAAGTGATTTATACCCAATGAGTTAAATGTGTTTGTTGATATTTATATATCCTATGTGAAATATATTTTTTCATTAAATCTTAGAAAGGCTAGTATTATTATTAATACTGTAATTATTTCTTTATCTTTTACCAGTTTCCTGGACAGTTTCAATTATTTTCCAATAGAAGAATGATAAAGGTCTAAAATACATGACCTTGTAGGTCAAGAATAAAATCTATGAATATCTGATATCCAAAAAGCTTGAAATGCTATTAATAAAGGCATCAAAATTCTGTTTAAGATGCTTTGCATATCTAATGTTCTTAACAAAACATGCATTTCAAGCAGAAGTTTTAAGGGTTTTAAATCACAGATTTTCATAGCATTTCCTTCCGGCAGCTGATGAAAATTGGATAATATACAATCAGAACACTTTTTCTACACATTTTAAATTGATTGAAAAATAGTAACAGATTTAACATTCAAAAAAACACATTTGCAACTGTTATATAAAAATGGTCTGATCGGATTTAGTAGATACTAGGTATAGAAACTTAGGACTGACAGCATTCTTTGGGATGTTTTAAAACAGAGGGAACATATTATAGCACCCAAGCTGCTACTCTCTTAAAATAAGCATCTCTGGACTAACAGTTTGAATCTCCTGTAAGAATGACCATAAAATGGAATGCCTGCATTTAGTGGAAGGTGTTCTCTATATTTTGTGGTAGGCACAAGCCCAACATTAAATAGGTTATGAATAGTTTTAATAATAATGTTTGAACAGGAAATATAGGGAAAGACAACATATTTGCATAAGATCAGAAAGCTCAACATTTATGGCCGTCTTCAATATGATACGGAACTTAGCAATTGAAAAACAACTGGATAACTCTTCAGGTTGTCAGTGTGCATTCACTGGGTGCATGGTCAAAAAAATGAGCAATGAACAAGAAGTCTGCCTTACACCATGTTTACTAACCAGCATACATTGACTTCATGGCCAGAAATGCAGTTCAGAGAACATGGCACCCTATAATAAGGGAGTAATATTTATGGACAGAAATACCACATTTACCCTCAAATACTCTCTTGCCTAAGATTCATTATTTTCTTAATGTAAGGAAATATAGGACATTTTTCTTTGCATACTTCTTTTCCTTAAGATATTTGGGCACATACAAGTTTTTACATCTTTTTCAGAAGGTCAGGTCATGATAACTAAAATGTGAATGACTGTTCTTCAGAGGAACTGAGGAGAGAGGTTTGAGGAGCAAGAACAAGTCTTAATTACTTCTCTGAATAATTTGATGATTCTGTCCATTGCACAGTTGTATGGGCTACAGACAGAGAATTCATGGAGTTAATCCAATCGACATGGTACATAAAGCAATCTGCTGTCTTTTGACAATAAAAACATCTTTGAAAAAGGGAGAATTTTGTGAGTAAATAGGATGTATTTTTTTTCTGCTTATGAAATATCCTAATACAAGTTTGGTTAGTTTTGTGCAGCTTATTTCTCCTAACATGTTTTTACAATGTTGAAACTTATTTCAAAGCACACGCGAATGGAGAGGTAGATTGGATGCAGACTTACAAACTGGCAAAAAAGATGTCCAAAAAGAAATAATGATATTAAACCTGGAAAAGGTAAAGTGAATATTAAAAATGACTGTATAGTAAAGATAAACTTGGTTATATAGGGTTCTCCCACTATAAATCACTATTATTAATACTTGTAAATGAGTATCCAGGATGTTTCTTACCAAAAGTGGAATATTTTTTTTTAAAGTGGAATATTTTTGAGACTACAATGGGGAACTATTAATAATAGCCATTAATGGGGACTATGTTAGAAAACCAGGAAATGTGTTCATTCTAGCTACAAGGTATTTTATTTGACTGGATTTGAAGATGATGAGATATCCTTTATTTGGACCAAAATGAAAACAGAGATTCATTACAATTATTTTGTCTATCATTAAAATGATGATGAGTCAGAAGAACTTGCACACATGGCCTCAATAAAACAACTGGCACTGAACAGAACAGAACAGAATAGATGAGACAACTGTTCCAAGGCAATGGACAGCAGGTAATGGAAGACTGTGATCTCTGAGAGAAGGGAAGCACATGAAGGGAACTTCACATTCATCTTGGCTTCCTGCCTGGCGGCAGTGGCCAGAACGCATACAGGGAAGCAGAGCCAGAGCTGGGCACTGCTAGACATCCTGCAATCATAGGGAAGCCACCTACAACAAAGGGTTACAGGTTTAAAATACAGAGTGCGAAGTTGAAAAGTCTTGATATAAGGGAATAGCAATATGAATGATGGCCAACTTCACATCAGAAACAATGGAAGGCAGAAGACAATTAAATAACACCTTTAAAGTAGTGAGGAAAAGTCTATCAATAAAGAGTTCTATATTCAGTAAAAATATTCTTCAACTAGGTTAAAATAAAGATTTTCAGATAAATGAACACTGAGAATAATTGTCACTAGTAAAACTTCACTGCCAGAAATACTACAAAAATATCTTCGGCTGAAGGGAAATGATACCAGATGGAAACTGGATTGTGGGAAGAAATGAAGAATGTAGGAAATAGTAAATACATAGGGATACACATGTGCACACACACACACACACGCACACACATACACACAAACATATATATATCTGCAAAGATATATAAACATTTTTTTCTTCCCTTAGTGTTATGGGTTGAGTTGTGTCTCCCAAAATTCGTACATTGAGGTCTTAACCCCCAGACCTGTGAATGTAACCTTATTTGGTAACAGGGTCTTCACAGATAAGCCTGGATCCTTAGCCAATATGCTTGATGTCCTTCTACAAGAGGGAAATTTGGACACAGAGACAGGTATATCTACACAGGAAGAGTGCATGTGAAATTGGAGTTCTGCTGCCACAAGGCCCGGAGCGACCAGATGTTAGGAGACAGGTGTAGAAAAGAGCTTCCCTTCACACCTGCAGAGGGAGCATGGCTTGGTGAGTGACATTTTGACCTGGAACTTCTAGCCTCCAGAACTGTGAGACAGTAAATTTCTATGGTTTAAGCCACTCCGTTGGCAATTAATTACAGCACACCAGATGGACAAAGAAACAAAACAAAACAGTCTCATAGATATAGAGAACAGACTGTCAGCTGTCAGAGGGGAGAGGTGTTGGGGGCTGGGTGATAAAGGTAAAAGGATTAAGCAAAAGAAACCTCATAGACATGGACAATAGTATGGTGATTACTAGACAGAAAAGGGATGGGGGAAGGTAGAAGAAGGTAAAGGGGATAAATGGTGACGGAAAGTGACTTGACTTTAGATGGTGAATACACAATGCAATATATAGATGATGTATTATAAAATTGTACATTTGAAACCGATATAATTTTATTAGACAATGTCACCCCAATAAACTCAATAAAAATTAAAAAACCCTCCCCACTAAGAAAACTCCCCGCCAAAATGAATTATCTTGTAAATTCTATCAAATTTTGATAAGACAGGAGGAGGAAATACTTAAATACTCTCCAGCTCAATTAATGAGGCCAGAAAAACTCTGACAATAAAAACTGACAAAAATATTTCAAGAAAACAAAATCAGAGACCAACATTCCCAGAATATAGACCTAAGTTTTATTAACAAAATATTATCAATTCAAATCCAGGTCTACATAAATGACCACATATATATACAACCAAATGGGGGGTTGATCCCAGGAATGCTAGATAGGTTTAGCACTTAAAAGATTAATCAACCAAATTATCCAAAAAAAAAAAAAAAAAAAAAAAAAAAGGAAAAGGATCGTATACTATTTCAATGTGCTCAGGAAAAAAAGCTTTTGACAAAATTCAACACCCATCCATTATAAAGAGCAGTTAACCAAATAGGTATAAACAAAACCTCCTTAGTCTGAAGAGGCATCCAGAAGAAGCCTAGAGTTAACATTTTTCTTTACGACAGAACATTGACCAGTTTCCTCCTGAGATCAGGAACAAGGCAAAGATGGCTATTCTCCCCTCTTATGCTCAACCTTCTTCAGACAATCCAAATTAGTGCAATAGGAAAGAGAGAGATAAGAGGTATAAAGATCAGCAAAGATAAAGTAAAATTCTTAATGAGTAGACAAAATGGCTATGTACATAGAGTCTATAGGACCTATGAAAAAATACTATTAGAATAAGTAAATTTGAATGGTTACAGAATACAAGGCCGATGTGTAAAAAATCAATTGTATTTTTGCCTACTGGCAGCAAACAATGAAATGGGAAGTGAAAAAATTTTAAATTCAGTTTATAATAGAATAAAAAGATAAAATGTTTAACAATAAGCTTAAAAGGTGTTTGAAAGCTCTGTCCTGAAAAGCACAAAATATGAAAAAATTCTAAATGAACAGAGCATTACCATCTTCATTGATTGGAAGACTCACAATTGTTAAAATAATCACTTCTATTCAAATTAATCTAGAGACTCAGTGTAATTTTAATCAAAATCCTAGCTGGCTTTTTTTTTTTTTTTTTTTTTTAGAAATTGGCTAGTTCATTTTCTAAAGCATATAAATGTAAAAAATCTAAGTAGATAAAACAATCAACAATTATAATAAAGGAGTACATAAATGGAAGACATACATTACCTATTTTAAGACTACAGTGTTTCAGATATTATGGTATTGGATAGGGATAATCAAACAGATCAATAAAAAGAATAAACACTTCAGAAAGTAGATATCTATGATAAATTGGCTTTCACTAAAGTACCAAAGTCATTCAACTTGGAAAGGAATTCTTTTTCAATCAGACTGAAATAATTGCATAAAAAAGTAAAAAAAATGCTTTTAACCGCTACCTCAAACCACCCAGAAAAATTAAGATCGTCACAGACCCAAATATAAGAACCAAACTATACAGATTTTTAAACTTGTTTGCAAATATTTCTTAGAGAGGACACATAAGCAATAACCATAAAAGTAAACTGATCAATTAAACTTCATGAAAATAATGACACCTATAATCAAAAAAACATAGTCAAAAAAACAGACAAACCACTGATTGAGTAAAAATAGTCATAATACATCAAGTCTGACAAAGGCCTTATATCCAAAACATATTTTAAAAACTCCCACAGATTAGGCAAACACCCCTATTGGACAAACAACTTAAATAGATACCTCACAAGAAGGAGATATTTAAGCACATAAAAATATGCTCACATCATTAATCATAAGGGTAAGGCAAATGTATACCATCGTGAGGTCACAAGAAATACTAAAACCCAGAAAATGAGTACCATCACATGTTGGTGAAGATTTGGGACAAATGGAATTCTCATGCATTTCTGGTGGGAGTGTAAAATGGAACAAAGACTCTGAAACACAGTTGGGTGGTGTGTTATAAGATTAAACACACACCCGTTCTCTAACCCAGAAACCCCACTCCACTGTATTATCCTAAGAGAGACCAATACATATGGACACAAAAGGCTTTTACAAAAATGTTTGTAACAGCTTTATTTGTAATATGTAAAACTTGGAAACAACCCAAATGGCCAATAGAAAAATGGTTAAAATATTGTAGTGTATTAATTCAATGGAATACTTATTACTCACTAGCTAAAAGGAGGTATCAACTATTATACTCAACAACAGAGATGAAACTCAAAAACATTATATTGAATGGAAAATTGAGCCAGAAGCAAAAAGGCACACATATAATCACACTTAAACAAAGTTCAATGATTAGCATATTTAATCCCCATGATAGAAATCAGAACAATGGTTGTTCTTGGGCAGGGGCAGTGGTTAGAGATGGACCCTATCTTACTGTTTTCATACTTATGCATGTTAATAACTGAATGGATTATATTACCAGTAGCTATTTTTGTAACTACCAACCTTTAAACAAGATGGACTACTGTTCAATTGTAATATATATATATATATTAAAGGTACAATATATATATATAGCTTTCTCTGGGTAGCAAATGAATAACCTACAATAGACACGATTAGATAAACTATTGTGCTGTGATCTGTAGATCATGAATGACACTAAATGTAAAGAGTTGATTTGGAAAAGAAATTATTTTCAAGAAAGGGACCAGCTGCCCTACAGTGAAAATTAATATAGTAAGATGAGAAATCATAACAAAAAATAACAAGATAAAAGAATGAATGGATGGATGTATGGATGGATAGATGGTGGGCAACAACAATTTTGGGGGGAAATTTAGGATAAGTAGAAATTTCAGACTTTCTCTCCAGGATCTCAATCAAGAAGATACTATCGGAATCATTAACTGGAACATTGAAGTGTTAGGGTTTAATTGCTATATCTTGGGAGGATGCCTAAAAATTAATAGAGACTAGAAGGATCTAGTAGGGCTTTCTTTAGACTAGATAACAAGAAAGACGGTTATCTCTCTTGAAATAAATAAACATGATCCTGTTTCTCCTTTATTATGCTAAATAAACTAAAGCTTTTAACAAATGTGTTATTAAGCCTTCAGCTGATATAAGTAACCTCTACCTATTTTCTTGGTACCTTTTAGAAGCCATGCAAAATCTCCATCCTCTGTTAATTACCCATTTAATCAGTCAGTGTTAAGAGAAATCTTTTGCTCTAATTATGAAAGACAGTTGCTGTAAACATGTGATGTGATGAATACCTTTTCGGATCTTGGGCAGGCTGTAATTTATTAGGCACAAATATGAGGAGAACACCTGAGTGGAGTGCTTAATCAGCAGTGACCCTCAATTAAAACAAGGTGATATTTGCTGGGTTTAAGAATAAAAGCAATACGACTCCAATTAGCTGTCAAATCATCTGGCAAAACAGCTGTTACATAAATGCAAAATCACTTGGCCTTTATGCTCACTTTTTAATTTTTGGTCTTTATTTTTAAGTCATTTAAAAGGATAGTCCCTCTATTTACATGCAAGTCAAAAACAGGGGAAACTAGTGTGCAGTGTTAGAAGTCAAGACAAGACTGTAATAAACTTCAGTGGAGGTGGGCAAAGGAAGGTGATGAGGACGGTGGTGAGGATGGTGGTGAGGATGGATGGTGGTGAGGACAGTGTCAGGATGGTGATAAAGATGGTGGTGAGGACAGTGGCTCCAGGGATCTACTGGGGATGGGTGGGTAACTCCTTCCAGACATATGAGAATCATCTCAGCATTTTGTCAAAATGGAAAGACCTTGTGCTTATGTCTTTAAGAAATGACAATGTTCTTGTAAACTTTTTCCCTTCAATTCCCTTTGATTTCTAAGAAAATATCCCAGAATATGTAAACATTTTACAAAACAGGATTTTAAACCAAAAGGAGGCAAAAACATTAACTTTCTTATTTCAATCAGATTTTAAAAATGCACATGCTACTTTCCAATAAGGTATGTTCTTTCTCAATTTGGTGGTGGTTGGCTCATTAGAGTTGCCAAGCAAAGATACCTTGGTTGAGGTACAAGCCTGAAGAAACAGAACAAAGGGTAACACTGCTATACTGTAGGGTATTTCTCTTACTATAACTGTATTATTTGCACTGTAATGTATTTATCTATGAAACTATAACTCATCACTTAATCATTCATGTAACAAACCATTGCTAAGCATCTTTGCATGTACCAGATGGTAGGAGAGATCCATGGCTACAGAATGCATAGCCATTTTCTCAAGGAAATTAGGCGAATAAGAACTGTAACAAGCATACAAAACTAGTGAGTACCGTAGAAGAGGTATGGGTCAAGCATGGGGATGAGGTGGGAGAGACTACTTCCGGCAGGGAGGCTGGGGAGAACTTTATGGAGGATTTGAGACTTTAGTTGAGGCTGAAGGAAGAGAACAGTTTCTTTTTCTTTCTTTTTATTGATTTCAGAGAGGATGGGAGAGGAAGATAGAAACATCAATGATGAGAGAGAAGCATTGATTGGATGACTCCTGCATGCCCGCTACTGGGGATCGAGTCCACAATCGGGGTATGTGCCCTGACTGGGAATCCAACAGTGACCTCCTGGTTCATAGGTCAATGCCCAACCACTGAGCCACACTGGCTGGGCAAGGGTACACTTTCTTAAAGACGGTGGGCAGGAGCTGAACAGGGAAGACTCCAAGTCAATGAGACATAACCACCAAGGTACAGAATTTGAACATAACGGAAAACTGAATGCATTTCAGTTTCAATGGCAACCATTTTCAGAGAATTTGGAGTGCAGGTGATACTTCGGAGCTAGAGGTAGAGTCACGTGCAATGTCCCCGGTAGACCCAGGGATGAGGGAAGGGAAGAAAGACCCGAGCCTGGGCCTCATGAAGCTGCCAGTGTCTTGTCTAGGACAGTGATGGCGAACCTATGACACGCATGTCAGAGGTGACACGTGAACTCATTTTTTGGTTGATTTTTCTTTGTTAAATGGCATTTAAATATATAAAATAAATATCAAAAATATAAGTCTTTGTTTTACTATGGTTGCAAATATCAAAAAATGTCTATATGTGACACAGCACCAGAGTTAAGTTAGGGTTTTTCAAAATGCTGACACACCAAGCTCAAAAGGTTCGCCATCACTGGTATAGGACAACCAATGCAAAGAGTTAGAATAATTCGTGAGGAGGAGCAGAGGTTTCTTTGGGAGTCTGTAGCAGAGCAACCAATCTGGCCTAAGGGTCAGAGAGAAGAAATTGTGAGTCTCATGAATTTCAATGAGATCACCAGGGAAAGCGTGTAGAATATCAAGAGTCAGGGGTATAGGCTGACTCCCTTAGAGTTAGGGGACAGGAAGAAGCAAGTGAGAAAACAGAGGAATAAGGGGCCTAGAAGAGTCTGGCAAATTCAGATTCAAGCCCCCAATTATGGCAATATCTCAGAGCATGCTGGGCACCCTGAATTGGGGCAAAAGGGCAGTGGGCTCCTGCTACATTTGTTTATGGTTTCTAACTTAATGAAAAATCTGGGACTTTCATATTGGAACACGTAGATCCATGGCTTACAATTTACAGAGTAAATAGTTGACACTTGTTTTTCAATTCCTAGTTCTCAAATGTCCCACTGAGAGCCTGGGGTGGTAGGGTGGATGGTTCACAGTGCCATGGCAGATGGTGTGGGGTGAGGATAAGCCAATGCCCAAAGTCAGGTTTAGGAACTAAGAGGTCATTTGTGATTCTAGAGAATGCAGTTATAGAAGATTTTTTTTTTTTTTTTTTACACAAACTGGTGATTAGTTTCTGGAATCCATCTCTTGGGTTTGGCAAATCAGCACAAGTACCTGGGAGCTGGAGAATGTGTGCCTCCTTGCCAGATGACAATTGGAAATGGTTTTGGGAAAAAGCTGTCGGTTTCCCTTTATTTAGAAGGAGCTGTGAGCTCCTTAGCTTAGAATTCCAAATAGAAACAACTTAAATGAATTTCTAAATGAAAATGTTGGCCTAGCTCTATAGCAGTACTGATAAAATTTAGCTTTTTGGTTCAGTAGACCTTCATAATTTGGCCCAGGAATTTAGAGACATCTAACATTGTTCCTGTGAGAATATATATTCCATGTTTTCCCATTTATTATTCACCAGGCAATAATGACTGAACATCAGCTATGTGCCTGGCACTGTATTAGACAGACCCAGTTTATCCAACAGTCAGGAAAAAAAATGTGGTAACTAGCCTGAGTAAATTTCTCAATGACCACGTTGCAAGAGCCCTTTAATTACATGATCTCACTTATATGTGGAATATATAATAAACAACATAAACTGATGAATAAAAATAAATCCAGAGACATAGAAGCATCGATCAGATTGCCAAACCTCAAAGGGAAGGCAGGGGAGGGTAGGAGGGTGGGAAGAGATCAACCAAAGGACTTGTATGCATATATGCATAACCCATGGGCACAGGTAGTAGGGTGGTGAAGGCCTGGGCTGGGGGGCCGGGTGGGCTGGGAGAGATCAGTGGGGGAAATGGAGGACATATGTAATACTTACAACAATAAATATCTAAAAAACTAAAATAAATAAATAAATACAATGAACAATTCTAACTGAAAATTGCCTGTTTTTCTCTAAAACTGACCTGTTAAATAAGTATATATATATAGAGAGAGATAGCACTGGGTAGCAAGAAGGAAATGAACTCAGGTGAAGGCAGCTTGTCACTGGTGCTGGGCACCTGTAGATACCATGTGCTACATGCATAGCAGCCCGGAGAGAGTGGTGTGCTTTCCCTGCCTCAGAGCCCAATTTGGTTGATTGTCAGGACTATCCTTTCTCTACTAGATCAGGCTGCCTCTCCAGAGCCAGTAATTCTTGTCTGCAACTCTGCAACTCACTGGTTGTACCCCTGAGTAGCACTCAGGATTACCTCGTGGTTCCCCTGTTTTTCATGGAGTTCCTTTATTATGTCTGAAGGGTATCACTAGCTCTTTAAAATCAGTGGCCAGCATAGTCAGATAGTTGGAGATGTTGTTGGCCAACCATGTTTGGAGATTTTACTATTGGTAGTTGCTATAATTTCTGGGAAATACAACATATGTATTAATAGTAATGATGATTGCCATTAAACTTGTCAACATGTTATTAGTATTGACTCACACATCATAATAAAACATCCTACATAATAAAAGGCTAATATGCAAATTGACTGAATGATGAAACGACCTGTCGCTATGATGCGCACTGACCACCAGAGGGCAGACACTCAACGCAGGAGCTGCTGCCTGGTGGTCAGTGCGCTCCCACAGGGGGAGTGCTGCTTAGCCAAAAGCCAGCTCACAGCTGGTGAGCGCAGCAGTGGTGGCGGGAGCCTTTCATTTCCCGAGGCCTCCCAGGCTGTGAGAGGGTGCAGGCCGGGCTGAGGGACCCCCTAGAGTGCATAAATTTTGTGCACTGGGTCTCTAGTTGTAAGATAAGAGGCCTGTTAATACCAAGATAAACATATTTACTTTTTGAAAAAATATTTTATTTTATTGATTTTTACAGAGAGAGGAAGGGAGAGGGATAGAGAGATAGAAAAGATGGATGAGAAAGAAACATAATTGTTGTCTCCTGCATGCCCCCTACTGGGAATCAAGCCCATGATCTGGGCATGTGCTCTCATGGGGAATCAAACCTATGATCTCTTGGTTCATAGGTCAATGCTCAACCACTGAGACACACCAGCCAGCAAATGTAATTACTTCTGATTGTAATCATTTATCCTTGATATAGTGATAACCTCTCCTTCACTGATTCTGAATATACAATTTTAGAGAATATGTACTAATTATTTACTTAAACTGTCACAGCACTTACTATCACTGGTGAATCTCAGTTCTCCTTCCTAAAAAGCTGTCTTCTCTATCAGAGGGATGTGGAACACTATGTGATGACTCAGGGCATAATTTGGTTCAGGTTCATCGATTAGAATAAACCATTTAACAATCATTCTTGCCGGGCCAGTGTTATTCAGTGATTGAGTATCAACCTATGAAGCAGGAGGTCATGATTCAATTCCAGGTCAGGTTGCGGGCTCGACCCCTAATGGGGGCTGTGCAAGAGGCAGCAGATGAATAATTCTCTCTCATTGATGTTTCTATTGCTCTCTCCCTCTCCCTTCCTCTCTGAAATCAATAAAAATATCTTTTAAAAAAATCATTCTTAAAGTCACCAATTGTAAATAGTTAGTTTTAGTGACTTCTCATACTTTTAAAAATACAGGATTTTATTAATTGTAATTATTTGCCAACAGAACAACCCAAGGCAGCATATAGAAGATAAATACTAGTGGAGATGTTTGGTTGATTGTTCAGTCCATTCTAATTATGTGTTACACACACACAGAGCTGATCACCATACAGTTGAACAAGAGGGTGTAAGAAATTTCTAGATTGATGTGACTTGGGTGATTTAGCTCTTGTTTAGAGGTAACAGCTTCTATTTCTTGAAAATCACAGAAGATAGAAATAGCATGTTAATTTATGGAGAGTAATTACTTAAGGGTGCTACTGAGTTTAGCCATGCAATCAAGATTATAGTTCCCAAATATCAAGTGAATTAAAATAATCATTCACTATTAACTCCACTCCTGCAAAAACTATTTTCAGCTTTCAGTAATTTGACACCCTTCACAAATATTTAGAAAATAAGTAAGAACTAGGGATTTAAAGAAAATGGATAGAGTTTAGAACAGAGCAAATCATATTCTGTGCAGGTTTAAAAACAGTGGTAACCAAAGTGATGATTTAAAATGGCCTGAAACTAAAATAAATAAATAAATAAATAATGATGATAATAAGTAAAATGGCCTGAAACTAACAAATTTCTGTGTTCATAGATATATATTTTTCTACATTCTGAGTTTTTTTCCCAATCAAGTCTCCTTAAATATATATTTGGGAGGATTCTGATAACAATCACAACACAAATGGAAAAAGAAGGAGATGGTCGGATTTCTGGAGCTGTGCAAACCTAGGCACATGTATCATACCTGAAGATCAGAGGGAAAAAGTGTCCATGGCGAAAACAGAGTGGAAAAATTAGTCATTTCTCCAGTGCTAAAAAGCTTAGAGAGTCCCTGCCAAGTTTGTCAATGAGGTAAGTGCTTGAGCCAGGCTTCACCCCCCAGTTTTACATCTCTCTGGAGTCATGTGGCTGACATCACTGTCAGGGTATCTGTGGTCAAACACAGAGGGCGTTCAGGGTCAACTGGACTTGAATTTTTAACCAAAACCCTAGAGTGCCTACAACCTACTCCGGTTAATGTGTTTAAAGTTTTCCTGTCCCCTTGTCTGTTTCAGGCCCATCACCAACAGCAACAACAAAAAGAAGAAGGAAAAAGGAAAGAAAAAATTACCAAGAATCACACTAATATTTGTCTTTGGAAATAGAATCTAAAATGTAAAAATTTGCCAATAGAATAACCAGAAGGACCGACAACAACAACCTGCTTGAAATCTCATGCTCTAAGCTGATGTCCAAATGCCATATCAACTCCCGGGACCAGGTAAAGTTTGTGAAATAATTTTCCCATTTATAAGCTCCATGTAAGGGTGGCAGATGTGTGGAAATGGACTTGAATAGTAGTTGAATAACATAGTAATTAGTAATTATAATAGGACAAAAGTAGTGATTTCACTGTAGAACACACTTTAGGTTACTTGGTACAGATGGCTTGACATGTTCAAATAGATGTCATCTGAGCCCTCACTGAGTCACAGACAGACTCACTCTAGAGCAGCGGATCTCAACCTGTGGGTGGCGACACCTCTGGGGGCCGAATGACCCATTCATAGGGGTCGCCTAAGACCATCCTGCATATCAGATATTTACACTGCGAATCATAACAGTAGCAAAATTACAGTTATGAAGTAGAAACGAAAATAATTTTATGGTTGGGGGTCACAACATAAGGAACTGTATTTAAAGGGCCAGAAGGTTGAGAACCACTGCTCTAGAGCTGATGGAGACAATAAATGGTAGATGTAGCTGGCTGATTTAATACTGATAGTTCAAAGCCTTGGCAAAAGGAGAATGCTTTTGGAAAACACTGACTTAAATGGATAAGACCAGAAAGCTCTGGTCACGGCATCACTGAACATTGAGATTCTCATCTGGAATATTAGGGCTCTAGCACCTCAGTCTTCAAACCTGTGAGGGCAGTTTGCACACCACCTTGAATCGTCCTTGATATAACCTCATCCTACCCGACCTTCCCTTATTTTATTTGACTCTGATTCATACCTTTGACCACTGAATTAGTTCCCTGCACTAATACCCTAGTTTGTGGCCCAAGAATAGCCTGACAATAAGATATGTTTGATATATTTTTTTTGGCTGATCACACAGATCGCTATGGCTCCCTGAGATACAACTTTCTGTCATTCTCTCCTTTCTCTCTCTCTCTCTCTCTCTCTCTCTCTCTCTCTCTCTCTCTCTCTCTCTCTCTCTCTCTCTCTCTCTCTCCCCCCCCCCCGTTTGAATTGACAGTCATTAGCACCCAAGAGAACAAGGCTGGAAATGTGATTTCTATCTGGGAACAGCCTCAGACCCTATGGGCTCATTATCTGTGAGCTGGCGCTGGGACCCTAAAGCTCAAAGCATGCCTTATTATTTCTGTGGAACTTCAAAGTTCAGCCTCATGGACAGAGAACTCATCTTTGATTTTATAGATGAATAATATGCAGTTTCATAGAGGTTAATGGATATTCGTTAGTATTTGCTGAGTTGCTAGAAGGTATAATTCGTAAACTAATATTTGCATGTTACCAGAACTAACTGAGAACTCTGAATGAGTGTCCCACAAAGACAACTGCAATGCAATGCATGGGAGCCTTGCTGCTACTACTCATGTTCAGATGAACATTGTTAGAATTCCCCAAATTGGGGGAGCTACTGTTTGGAACTGGTCTTGGCTGCAGACAAATATGTATGAATTTACATATTTGTAAAATTAGTATTAGCGTTTATATTTGTTCAGCAATTGGTTTTGTTATGCAATTGCTGATTGGTACTATGTTGAATTTTATTTTGTTCCTCACCGAGTATTCTTTTTTTAAAATTATGGGGTCTATTTTTTTTCCCTATGGAAAGTAGTAGTAGTTTGCGTTAAAATCCTTCAGTGATCTCTAGTCAATAGTTTGAGAAACACATCCATGAAAGGATGGAAGGAAGTCAGGGTAGAAAAGTTTTATGAGCAGGGACTGAGAACACAACTCTTGTCCTGGCCAGGCCCTCTTGAATGCAGGGATCCAGGAGAAAGGCACCGCAGGGGTGGGGACCTGAGGACACATATCAAGAGCAAGACTCACTCAGTGGTCTTGCCCAGGGTCAGCCCTGCTTGTACGTTAGAGAGAACCAGAATTTCTTTCCATTTCTTCTTCTCCAGGCATTAGGAGGACCATTAGCTTTTTTTTTTTTTGCCAATGATTTGGTTTCGCCAAGCATTACTAGACATTCATTTTCTACTCAGAATGTAAATCACACTTCCTATTTGTCCTCAAACCCATGTAGCATTTCTTTGTGCTTTTTACGCATGACTATTTACTGTGACTTTGACATTTTTATTTAGTAGTCACTATTAATAAATCTTCATGAAAGTAACAGAGTCATTGTGATTTTGTTAAAAATGCATTGCTTACAGTTCTTTGAAGAAGTCTGTACGTTCAGCTAAAAAGACAAACAATAAAAGGAACAAACACTCTCATAGAAGCAATCCAATTCATCTTTGCATTTGTGGAATTAATATATTTAGTGAACTGTTCATTTTTTTTTCTGACTGCCATTCTCTGCAGCTTCTTAAAGCATAAAACTAGGGCAAAAAAAAAGGTACTTTAAAAAAAAAAAGTCTTGTAGGGAAGAATATATGTAAATCAGCCCACAAATACCATGGTACAGTTTTCCATTAAAAATAGTAAAAACCTACCAACACGATTCATGACATGTTGCGGAAATGCACTATTCACATGATCGTTCTTGCTGATGTCTGAGCTCTCTTTTGTTTGTACCTGTTCTTATCCCCACTGATCCCTTCAATGGGAACTGAAATATGCTTTACTTCTTAAGGGAGATACTATTTCACCAACAAAATAAATCCATGTGAGCTCCTTTTCCTGATTCATATATTCTATTTCTCTGGAAAGAGATCTATTGCTCCAAACAGGATATGGTAGTTCAGTCATCAAAATAATCAAGTAACAAAAAGAAAAGGATATAATTCTGTTTTATATACAGCTGACCCTTGAACAGCATAGCTTTGAACTGCCTGGGTTGACTGATATGCGAATTTTGTCCAATATAATTTTCAAAGTGGTTGGGAATCTGCAGACACAGAGGGTGACTGTATTCACTGACCCACGCCGTTTTATATAAGGTTCCTGAGCACCCATGGATTTTGGTATTTTGGGGTTTCTGGAATGGATCCTGAAGGAAATCTAATTTGGGGGTGGGGAGCCAAAAATGATACACGGATTTTCCACTGGGAGGGCCAGTGTGCTTAAGCCTTTCATTGTTCCAGGGTTAACTGTATAAATATATTGAAGCAACTATATATTTTATTCCATTCCAATTGAGAAAACATTAGAGAGCTACCTGCTTCAGTGCCTGGCACATTATAAGACCGGAAGAAATGTTTTGCTTTGCATGCTTTCTGACCTGCTTCTCATTGCAGTTTTGTCTGTGACAGAGAATAGCAGAAAGGCACTTCTGTTTATAAAGTTTCAAAGAAGCTTGGATTTGGATTCAGGTGAGAAAAAGAACACAGTTGCCCAGCTGGTGTGGCTCAATGATTGGGTGTCGACCTATGAAGCAGAAGGTCACAGTTTGATTCCAGGTCGGGGTACATGCCCAGGTTTTGGGTTTCAGGCTCCATCCCCAGCAGGGGCATGCAGGAGGCAGCCTATCCTTGATTCTCTCTCATCATTGATGTTTCTATATCTCTCTCCCTCTCCCTCCCTCTCTGAAATAAATAAAAATATATTTAAAAAATGAAAGAAGAAAAAAATACAGTAAAAAGTGATAGAAAAGGGAAATGTAAACTATGCTTTACTACACTTCATAAAAAATAGAGTAGTATATGGCAAAATGGTTAGTCTGTGGTCTTCTATGAACCTAAGCTTCTTTATATGCAGTTCTTCCTAGTCTAGTATTTGTAGAGGGGTGTGTGTGTGTGTGTGTGTGTGTGTGTGTGTGTGTGTGTCTGTGTCTGTAAGGGAGTTTGTATAATCAAAAGACATTGCCCTGTTCCTTTGAAAGCTGAGTTAAATGTTTATTTTTTCTCTAAGGAATCCTTTTAAATGTCTTAAAACCCTTATCAACTCATATCACTTTCCATGAAAAACATATAACATAATTTTTACCCAAAACAAAGATAAGTCAATATTGAAGAGGTGAGCATGCATGAGAAGTGTGGGTCACAGATTCAAGTTGTGGGCATGTTTTTCATAGAGGCCCAAAGCAAAGAATACAGAAATCACATTGACAAAATTCTACAAATTAATCTTCTTTCTGACCATGAAGGTCCTCTATACGAATCAGATATTAGCAGAGAAACTCACAGAAAGAATACTTTCACAATAAAGTTCTTACTTTATTTAACTGACAGGGGCAGGTATGCCAAAGGAAAAAGAGAGGAGGAAGAATAATAGAAAAGACAATGATTCATGGTGCAAAAGCATAGGTAAACTAACCTAATAAAACTGTTAAATACTAGCAGTAAATTTACTCATGTAGGTATAATATAAACACATTTGGACAAGTCAGAGATTTAGGAAGTATTAGGGGCATGGAGGTAAAGAAAGAAAAATCTGAATAAGTAAGTAGTGACTGAAACATTCAGCAAGCTCCAGCCCTGCTTGTAGTATTGTCCATGCAATGAATATTTCAGGTGTATCTTGACATCCTTATATTTTTCAAAGAAAAGCAGACAAGATGCACTTTACATCTGTTAAAGACTTCTGATTGGCACACAGGTTGAAAGATGGTCTCAAGACTGAAAGGAGAAATGCTCCTCAAAAGCCATAGCTATGAAATATTTATTCTGCCTTCTTTCATAAAAAAGAATGAGTTGATTCTGTGACATAAATCTCTACCAATAATACCAACAAAATTGCATGCCTCCTGTTAAATGATTACTCTTAGAAGGTGAAGTGGTTCTTATTTGTTGTAGATGATCAGAGTAGACCAATGCAAGTGTTGTTTACAGCATTCTTGCGAAGGATGATGGTGTATTATAGTTCAGGGCATGTAAGGTTTGCTAAAGATTTCTTTAAAAAGGTGATGCTGGATAAATTGTTTTCTGGGATTGTTTAGCTTCTTTATTTTTAATTTTAAAATTACATTTTGGGTCGATATCAACCTCTCTTTGTGAGAAACTTTTTGTATATAAAAATGCTGTAGCTATACCTCTGAGTATACTTTTTATTAAGCAAGGCAAAGACTCGTGTGTCTACAAATATTGCTTAAATCTCCAAAGCCAGCTGAATAAATAAACATTATGTGATCTGTAGCCCAAAAGTCTGCAAATGACTCCATATGATGTAAAAAAGAAAAAAAAAATACCAACTATAATTCCTTCTAAGTATTTCTTGGAGCCAATGATCAGCAGTTTTGTTTAAGTTCTGAGACCCCCGAGCCTTCATAAAAATAACTTTGAAATATTATATTATGTGTGAAAATTTTACACACATGCACATTTATAATCATCAGGCTAGCCCCTCTGCCCTTTCTCACCCTGATAATCAACCATAGTGCCCCCTCAAACATGAAAAAATAAAAGATTCAGCGCTCTAACCCACATAATCTTAGCACCATTTAGAACCATGTGTATTTCTGAAATCTCTTTTTACTGCAAATCTCTTGGTTGTATTTTCTATGCAATTGTCTGTTTCTCATTATCAAAGTCTAAAGAAATCTGATATAGTTGCATAACAGTTGGCCAAGGAGTGTTAGAAAAATGCATTCCAAAGTGTTCAGCTTATCTTTTCTTTCCAAAGCAGTAACTACTGTCTGCCTTTCCTCCTCTGGAGAAAGCAACGGGGAGGGTGAAGAACACAAAAAGAAAAATCAAACCAAAGCAAACGAAGCAATGGCCCCATGCCTAAATCATCACAGACACCAGCTTTTCAACGACTACTTGTAGTTCACAGGCTCCAGGGTGTCATTAACGTGGAGAATTGTGAATCTGGGAAGTCACCTTTTGTAGACTGTACCATGCCCTTCTCTGAACCACGTTTGCCAGATTAAGATGATGTGGGCACACTGTGAGGTTGGCAATACCTTGGATTGTAACCATCAGACCTCTCTGGACCTCAGTAAGTCAGATGATGAACTCCCAAAGATGATTTATGGTACAGCTTATTCTTTTTTTTTTTTAAATATATTTTATTGATTTTTTACAGAGCGGAAGGGAGAGGAATAGAGAGTTAGAAACATCAATGAAAGAGAAACATGGATCAGCTGCCTCCTGCACACCCCCTGGATGTGCCCACAACCAAGGTACATGCCCTTGACCTGAATCGAACCCGGGACCCTTCAGTCCGCAGGCCGACGCTCCATCCACTGAGCCAAACCAGTTAGGGCAATATAGCTTATTCTTTACTATGGCCAAGAACTTGGGGACTACCTGTCATCCTAACTCAAAAGCAAAGATGTCAGAGAAAAGAAAGCTTGGGAGATATTGTAAGTATTAGCTATGAAGGAAGTAGGCCTTCTTCCAACTCATGGAAGTTTTTTCCTGCTCATGGAAGTCAGTTGAGTATTTAGTTGTGACACAAAGACTCTTCAGGCAACTCTAGATGCCCATCTGATCAATTAAGATAGAACTCTGTTTTGTGGGTTCGAGCCTTTAAAAAGCATAGTTAAAATACAGACAAGGCCATGCTGGGCTGTCAAAGTACATAGGTACCACTGGGCAGTCTTAAAATAGCAGGAAATGCCACTGGACACTGGATAGGAACTGGCTAGTTCACATTTTCAAATAAAACACGTTTCACCTCTGAGTTCACTCTGGGATATGTGCTGAGGGCCTGTAATTAAGTCATAATGATGATAACCACAGTGAATATACATTTCCTTAGCAAAAACATTGACTGTTTTTATCATTTCCTAATCTTTGCTATTTCCTTGTCAGTTTTTAGTCAGCTTGTCACTGTTAATCAAGAAAAAAACAGAAAAGAGGTCGAATGATTTTTCTAGAAAGGGAATATTCATTTCAGTCATATAAAAAACACTTCTTGATAAAAGCTAGCACATCATCCCAAAGTCCATATGGTTTGAGCACAAATGTTGACGTATGTACATATGTGTGGAGCTTGCCCTGCCAGTGTGGCTCAGTGGTTGAGTGTCGACCTATGACCCAGTAGGTAACGGTTTGATTTCTGGTCAGGGCACATGCCCAGGTTGTGGGCTTGATCCCCAGTGTGTGATGTGCAGGAGTCAGCCCATCAATGATTCTCTCTCATCATTGATGTTTCTATCTCTTTCTTCCTCTCCAAAATCAATAAAAATATTTAAAAAATATTTATGTTTAAAATGCTTCTCAACCCCAGCTCCCTACAGCAGCTGCTTCCTGCTTCGTCTCCCTCCTGTCTTCCTGCACACAGCTGTCAGCTTCACCTTACAAATACCTTCCCATCACGTCCCTCCTTCGCTCAAAACCTTCAATAGCTGCTCAACTCCAACAGTACAATGTCCACATTCCTGGCCAGGCATTAACCCCCTCTCCAATCTGGTTCCAATTTTCATTTCTTGTCTCGTTTCCCACTGTTCCCTTACGATGTAGAGGCACATGTGAATGCTCTGCTCCAGTCTACTAATTGCCTTTGAAAAGTCTATCTGCTTTCTTCTTTTCCTGTGATTTTCTCAAGCTGTTCCCTGCCAGGGGTGCACCCTTCCTCCATTTCTGGGCTTGACTCAGACACATCCTTAGTCTGCTTTGGATGCTAGCATGCACCGCCAGGTGTGACCACCTGTTCTGCAATGCAGCCCGGCTCAGAGTGAAACTTGCAGCTCCATGAAAGCAGGGACATATCTCAGAGGTCTGTTAGCCCACCACTGTTAGCTCAGCATCTTGAGTGGTATTGGAGCCCTCGATAAAGAGCTACTGGCTGATAGACCATTGTTCCTATAATCCACGAAGCATCAGCCCAGCATCTGATTTGACTCACCTGTGTCATTTAGAAATAGCTGGTTTGTAACCAAAACCCAAGATCCACCCCCCACCACCAAATTTCTTTCTAACCTTCCCTCCCCAAAGTTAGAGTCAGGCACATAAACCTCCCAATGTATTTGGCCTGACTTGGTGAGAAATCTAAATCTAAGTCTTATTGTATATGAAAATGTTTGCCAAAAGAAAATAATCCTAAGAATTAAAGTTTCAGATACTTTAGATATTGAAAAGTGGTTGGATATACCATGTGGTCAGTATTAAGAGGCCCCATTTGGCTCTTGGTGTGAGGAGAGGATTATGGGTATATGCTTCCACGGTTGTCCTCCTGCCACCCATCCTTCTCACAGCAGACACAGCCATATTTCTCGGATGAAAATCCAGTCTTGTCCTCCTCTGCTGCAACCTGCCAATGGCTTTTCCATTGCCCCTGAACACAATCCCATTCCTTTCCCTGACTCACAAGACCTGTTGCCCAATCGCACCCCCAACATCGCTCCACTTGCCCACTATCCCCAGCTTCCTGCCTTCTTTACACTTTTCCAGGGTCTTTATATTTACTGTTTCCCACCCAAATACTCTGCCCTGGACCTTTTCCTGGCAGGTTCCTTATGATCATTTCAAACATTTATTCTCAATCAGGATTTTCTTATGATCAAAAGGATTTTTGAGAATTGCTATATGAGTTTAGAGAAGTAGGTGTTACTCTTAAGCTTGAACTACTAATTTTATCTTAACTTTATCAGGCAAATTCTCTTCAGTGTCTAATTATCTATATTATAAAAGGCCACTGGCAGTAACGCCCGAAGGACCAAACAACCAGTCACCAGGAAGTACATGGAGCACCTCTTGGTCCCTCCCCCTGGCCCTCGAGCTGCTCCTGGAGGCAGGGCAGTGCTTGGGGCAAATGCAGTGCAGCTCAGTCCCTCCCCCTTGGCCCAGTGGCCCACAGGCTTCGATCCACAGCAAGGCTGACAGCTGGCAGGTGGGCGAGGCTGCGAGCCCAGTGGGGTGTGCACGGGTGGGCAGGGCTGCGCGATTTCGTGTGCTGGGCCTCTAGTATATAATAATGTGAAAGTAAAACTACAAAGTTAAAGTACAATGCTACTAGTACAAAAGCTTACTGAAAACATATGAAAGTATACAGTGTATAACATAACACGATGACATGTCAAACATTAAATTTTCCTTCAAACTATTGGCCAATTTATGAAAATATTATTGGCCAATAATATGAAAATATTATTCCATTGGCCAATTTATGAAAATATTATTTTTTCTCCCCATAAAGAATATTGCATCAATGCTTTCTTTTAAAACAAAACTGAACTCATCAGTCACATGTTTATTTTCACTACATTAGCTTCTTTATCCCAACCATAATATATACACAACAGATTATCTTCGTTTCCTGGTAAAGATGCAAAAGTATAAAAAGAAGCCTCTCAAAAAATCCAGTCTTGCCTATATTGGAATCAAACCTCCACTCTTGCTACTAAAGTGTGATCTGCTGTCCATAATATTAATATGAGAAACAATCTTTTAGGGACAAAGATTTATGTATACAAGTTCATATTTAGCTAGACATGGACCATCCAGTGATCCTTAATAAATGACGACTAACTTAAAAGTTAGAGAAATATTATATAATAATACCGCAGGGATTGATTCGTTGGGCCCCACTGACCTAAAACTACTCGGAACGTTAAATGTATTGAAAAAAGAATAATGAAACACTACCATCTCGGGTGAAGGCATGGGCATTATGCTTCCTGCTACAGAGATTCTTTTAAAGATGTAAATGCCTATTATGTCATGATTCTGCAACAATTCATTTGCAGTTTAACAGCATAGTAAAGTCAACCATTACCATTTATTGCCCATTGGAAAGGGGAAGAATGGAAAGCTTCGTGTCTGGGGAGGGATTCTGCACTTTGGCACATTTGCTGGTTCTTAAATTAAACTGCTTTTCTGAATGAGCTTGTCTAGAGTGTGTGGTCGCCCAATGTTCTTCTGACTAATTCGGATGCCCTGCGGCCATGGGCTCATTGAGTGGCTCCATTCATGAGCAGCAGATGATGCGTGAGGAAGCTCTGATGCTCTTAGGAGGAAGTTAGCTGGGAAGAGCCATGCTGCACCGGAGGGGTTTTGATAAGACTTCCATCAGGGCTACATATTGTAGACACTGATTTGAAATAAATTGTGACTGATGATCAGTCGATGACGATTTCCATCATCATTATGCCGTCCGTAATTCATCAAGGTGATGGCGTTTGTGTCCCTGATGCCACATTCGTCCTGTGCTGGCGGACTGAAGAGCATGCCCTGATTTTTAAAGCCCTTATTAGGAACCGACCGGTTGTGTGACCCTCTGGGCCGTAAAGCAATCTGTGGCATGGCTGAAGGTGAATAAAACATTTTCACAGTCCTGCTAGGTGTGTAATAAAATTATTTGACCACACCTTCCTTAGCACAAAGGAAGAGATCTCATGCTTACAGCATTTTATTTTTATTTAATCCTTACCCAAGGGTCTTTTTCCATTGATTTTTAGAGAGAGTGGAAGTGAGAGGGAAACAGAGAGAAATATCCATGTGAGAGAAACACGTCGATTGGTTGCCTCCTGCAAGAGCTCCCACCAGGCCCAGGGGCAGGGAGGAGCAACCGAGGTACATGCCCTTGACCTGAATCAACCCGGACCCTTCGACCCACAGGCCGACACTCTATGCACTGCGCCGAACTGACTAGGCAAAAATGAATGAAATATTTTCACAATCCTGCCAGGTGTGTAATAACATTCTTTGACCAAACCTCCCATAGCAGGAAGGAAGAGATCTCACGCTCCCAGCATTTTAATTAAACCTCCCTCATCCAGATAGTCCAGTGCAGTCTGCCAATACCCATTGGAAAGAGATGCTACAGCACAGCGGGCAGAGCAATCAGCCAAGGACCCTCCTCTCAGCCCTGGACCACTTTTCCCAGGACTCTCCTTCCCTTTCAGACTCGGGGACATCTGTGCGGGCACGGTTCTCAGCATGCATGTCGCCAACAGGCACACCGTGTCCTGACTTACTCCTGGTGGACACAGTTTTGTCCACCAAAACTGATGCACCCTCCTTCCTTCCTGAGTCAGAAAGCATGCTAATGACATCAAGCTCCCAATGTCAGAAGTACCTCCTCGCCGCAGTGAAGGTGAGCCGAGGAAACCAACGGCGGGGATGCAACTGGCAACACGTGACAAATGTGTCTTGAGATTGTCGTTCTAAAACCAATTATGATGAGATGGCAAACGCTCTAGAATCCCTTACATTTTCCTAGAACATGGTTTAAATACATATAACCTGGTACAGTTTCAAGTATTTCATCAATAATTCTAGTTTGGTATCTTAAAATTTTAACAGCGCTAGTATAAAGCGATATAATATTTCTTAAAAACATTAGAAAAAGAAAATGTTTTTTATTAGAGTAATAGGGAGATTGCTAAGAAAAATATTGTACCTGTCATTTTTGAACATTTTGATATTAAAATTTATGAAAGAGGACATATAATGAATATACTGAAAGCAGCAGTGACTCGCCTATGATTATAGAGAGCAGGCAGATGGCGCTGGGAGCGTGGGGGTAGGGGGGTTGATTAAAATGGAAAGAAAAAGAGAGAGCGAGAACTCACGGGCATGGACAACAGTGTGGTGATTGCGGTGGTAGAGGGGATGGGTGGAGGTAGAAGAGGGCATAGAGTGGATAAAAGGTGATGGGAAAAATTAAATTAAAATTGAAGAAAAAAAACATTTAGGGAGAATATATAGAGTCATGTAAATAATATTTTTAAAACAGTAACATGGTTTGTAGATTTGTAAGCATTATAACTTTTAACAATATTTTAAATAATAAGTATTACTAGAATGTAGAAAGAGGAATTTTTATTAAACTTTAAAACAAGTTTTGAGAAATATAAGATTCCTATATAGCTTTTTCAAACAAATGCCATTTGAAAATATTTTAAATGTCATTTGAAAAAAATTAAATACCAAAATTTATTTCTAGACACATTTGATAGTAAACGGTATCAAGTTTCTATTAAAACCATATAGGATGATTTATTCTGTGCTATTACAACTTTATCTCTTGTTAATTGAGCCATATTAACTGAAAAGTAGAGGTAAAGCTGTGGGAAACGAATTTGTAACTTTTACTTAAATGAAACCAGGGTTACTGACAAGCAAGAAAAAAATGAGAGTCAGGATCAGGAAGAAAGTGGAAAGACGTAACATTAAAAATAAATATAAAGAGAGATCATTGAGGAAGAAATGATAAAGTAACAAACTGGGAAAATATAGAAAAGAGGAGGGGGGGGAGGGAGAATGGGAGGGACAGAGCGAGGGCGGGGGGAAGGAAGAAGGCAAGAAGAAAAAGGCAAGAAAGAAGAAAGGGGAAGGAAATGGAGAGTATGTATTTCACTCCTGAAATGATAAGTAAGAGGAGAGAGAGAGGGGGACAGATACTTATAACCCTAAAATGCAGACAAGCCCAAAGTAGCCGCTATGCCTTGGCCATCCACCTTCCCCTTACAGAGAAGTAGCAAGTATTTCATTGTTTCCTGCCAGTTGCGGCAAAAATACAGCGATTCCCTTTGTGTCTCTCAACAGATCATGATGAGCACTTCAGAATTTTCAAAGATAATTCAGGAAAATTCCAACAGTGCCTGTGGAATGTCACCCAAAGGGGCTCTGCAGACCTCAGCTTGAAGGATGACACTGTCTTCCATTAGCTTGCTTTGGCTTTGACTTTTTAAGTGGCTTTTAAAAACATTTTTTGAATTTTTAAACACATTAAAGAAACACCATACTGCTTTTTAGTGTGTGAATATATAAAGTACATTTTTTTTTCTGCAGCATAATTCAAATCCAATTCATGATTTTCTCTAGAGTATTTTTTTTTTAAAGACAACTACCGTGGCAATAGAGAAATGACTTCTCTCATCACCTCTGAAAGTATTTCAGGGGCAAAGATGCCATTCTGTGAAAGCCTGTACACATCTTTACTAGCTACGTTCGTGCAATTTACAACAGAAGTGAAGAGTCTAACAGGTGCCTGTGAACATTCACATCTTTCTCAGGGCAGGAATAAGTTTATCATTTAAAACAAGAAGCTATTTTTTAACTACTTACTGATATTGATTTATTTTCCATTTATGAATTAGGGGAATAATGTCCCCCTTTTAGTTGTAACAGTCAAATATTAAGCATTTTTTTTTCTTATGTTTGTCTTAGGGCAGATTTAATTACCTGGAAAACCTTTCCCCCGTCACTGAAGCTGGGATGTGAATGCTATGAGTGAACTGTAAATTTTAGTGCCCAATGGTTATTTTCTGCTTAGCCATCTGGAGCTCACAAAAACAATGGGAGCGTGGGCTGTGCTACATGTTCAAGGCGGCTGACTCATTCCTCCCGACGAGGAATCTGAAGTCCTCCTCCCAGAAGTGTCAGCCGCTCACAAGCCCCAGCAGCAGCCTGTGCTGGCTACCTGCATTCCTGCATCTATGCAGGCTCAGGCTCCTGAAGTTACCCAGGTCCTCCCGCCCACGTTCTGCAGTGGAAACTGGCCCTCCCCCAGCACAGGCATGTGGAGGCCCCTGCCGCCCTTCCCCCAAAGCTGTGTGTGCAACCTCCTTCTGTCCAGTTGACCCGTTAAGGCATCTCCCGGTTAATTAGCATCTCTCTCTCTCTCTCTCTCTCTCTCTCTCTCTCTCTCTCTCTCTCTCTATATATATATATATATATATATATATATATATATATAAAATAAAAAAAAAAAAAAATATATATATATATATATATATATATATATATATATATATATATATAAGTGTAATATGATAATTAGGCTGGACATCCTTCCATATGTCCTTCCGTCCTTCCGGATGAAGCCAGGGCTGCGAGGGAAGCCTGGGTCCCAGGTGCCAGAGGGAAGCTGGTGCTGAAGGAAGGCCTACTTTTGCACGAATTTCGTGCATCAGGCCTCGTGTGTGTGTGTGTGTGTGTGTGTGTGTGTGTGTGTGTGTGTGTGTAGAGTTGCTCAAGTTTTTCCTCCTTAAAGAGACTTATTCTTTTGGATTTGGGTAATTCCAATATTTACTGGATTATTATTCCTAAGAATCCTGGTAATGAATGAATCTAAAAAGCTTTGATCGTTGCTTTGCTAGGAATACCAGCCGAAGACTATTGAGATGGATTGATGATTGACCTGTGGCATGGTGAAACACCCAACTTTTCATTTATGCACAGTGTTGGCGCTGGCAGGTTGAGTGCTATTTTTGGATAAACAATAAGTGAGTTATACACTGAGTACACACTCCTCTCCATTTTGTACTGAATGAGGCAGTTCCTGAAAGTACTAGTGTAAATGTGAAATTTTCTATAAAATCTCATGTATGTTGTGTCTCATTGGCAGGATTTTAAAAACTTTGAGTCTGCTCGTGGCCTCATCACCAACAATCTTAGACTGAGGTCTAAGGTCTCTGCTTTCTTATTTGTAAACTAAGAGTCACTGGAAGGCCTATGAATCTTCGAGCCTAACTGTTCAGACTCTACACACCATGTGCACTGGCGTGTGGACTTAGGGCCTCCTAGGGTGATGATATGGACATTGGAAACTTGTTCTTTCTTAATTCATTTCTATTTTAAGATGAGATTCCAAACCACATGATTTTTAAAAATAAGAATATATTGATATGTCTGTTTGGCAACAGAGGAAATAAATTGCTGTTTTAAAGCATTCATATATTCCACATAGTTTTATGTACCCAAGTAGCAACAGTGCTTGAAAAATGACTAAAACAACTAAATCCTGTCTCAAATAACATTTATTTTATAAATGAGAACTGACAGTGTGAATTTTGGTATTTAAAGTCATAAAAAGAAAGTCTCTCCAATTACACATACTGTACACTGGAATAGAACTTTCTGGCTCAAATATTTTATTCCAATGTAAGTTTCTTTCCATTTAGTTATGAACATTTTTTGAAAGAAACCCTATATTGCTCTCTAATTTTATTGTTTACTAGAGGCCTTGTGCATGGAAATTCATGTAATTGGGGGGATCCCTCAGCCAGGTCTATGCCCTCTTGCAGTCCGGGACCCTTGAGGGGATGTCCACCTGCTGGCTTAGGCACGCTCCCCGGGGTGTCAGGCCTAAATTGGCAATCAGACATCCCTCTGGCAGCCTGGGAGCCCTCGGGGGATGTCCGACTAAAGGCTTAGGCCTGCTCCCCATGAGGAGCGGGCCTAAGCCTTCAGTCGGACATCCTTAGCACTGCTGAGGAGGCAGGAGAGGTTCCCGTCAACCCTGCTACACTCGCAGCTGTCAGCCTGACTTGTGGCTGAGCAGAGCTCCTGCTGTGGGAGTGCACTGACCACCAGGGGGCAGCTCCTGCATTAAGCATCTGCACCCCGGTGGTCAGTGCACATCATAGCAACTGGTCATTCTGCCATTAAGGTCAATTTGCATAGTACCCTTTTATTATATAGGATTCCTCACAATTATATATTTTATTTTATTATGGTAAGAAGACTTGACATAAGACCTACCCTCTTAACCAGTGGTTCTCAACCTCTGGCCCTTTAAATACAGTTCCTCATGTTGTGACCCAACCATAAAATTATTTTCGTTGCTACTTCATAACTGTAATGTTGCTACTGTTATGAATTGTAATGTAAATATCTGTTATGCAGAATGGTCTTAGGCGACCCCTGTGAAAGGGTCGTTTGACCGCCAAAGGGGCCACAACCCACAGGTTGAGAACCGCTGCTCTTAACTAATTTACTAGTATAAACCCCCAATACAGCATTGCCAACTAGAGGCACCACATTGTACAGCGAAGCTCTGGAACTTACTCATCTCCTTAAACTGAAATTGATGCCCATTAATTAGAGACTCTTCATTTCCCTTCCCCAGTCCTTGCTAGCCACCATTCTATTCATTGAGCCTATGAATTTGACTATTTTACATACCATATATATAAGTGGGATCAAGTAGTATTGGTTTTCCTGTGACTGGCTGAACTAATATTAATTTACATAATTCCTTTAGGATCATCTATATTGTCACATAGCGCAGAATTTCTAGGCTCTAATTTTTAAAATTGGAAAGTTAATAGTCCTAGCAAATATTATATATGTACCAGAGGCCCGATGCACGAAATTCGTGCAAGAGTAGGCCTTCCTTTCCCTGCTACCGGCACTAGCTTCCCTCTGGCACCCGGGACCCGGGCTTTGTCCAGAAGGTCATCTAGAAGGATGTCTGGTCTAATTAGCATATTACGCTTTTATTATATAAGATATATATACATATAGTGTATATTTTTAGTATGTCTATCAAAAATACATATCTTATTCATATATTATATATTATATAGCAGTATATCTATAAATATATTCACATTGTATTTACATATATTTATTTTTTGTTGTTAATTCTTACCCAAGGATATTTTTTGCATTGATTTTCAGAGAAAGTGGAAGGCAGGGGGCAAGGGGGAGAGAAAGAGAGAGAGAGAGAGAGAGAGAGAGAGAGAGAGAGAGAGAGAGAGAGAGAGAGAGAGAGAAACGTAGATATAATAGTGACACATTGGTTGGTTACCTCCCCAGGCACCCCAACCAGGGTATGTACTTGTGTTGCAGGAATTAAACCTGCAATCCAAGTACATACCCTTGACTGGGAATTGAGCCCTCAACCCTTTGGTGTGCTGACCAATGCTCTAACCACTTAGCTACTGACCAAGGTTACATAGATTTCTATGTAATATATAAAAAATATTAAGATACATGTTATAATAAACATTAAGAATTATTTCACACAATACAATGCAGGAGAAGATAAAAAATAAATGCAAAGAATATGGTTACTAAATTGATATATATATATATATATATATATATATATATATATATCCTATAAGCCCATTAATAGGGTAGAGTTGGGGACAGATTGAAGAGAAAAAAAATGCAAATGATATGCACTCAAAGTTACCTGCTAACCTTTCACTTGATTATGGCATAATGTCTATTTCTGCATAAAAAGAGATATTGCACCTCAATAGCAAGGCAGATTTCCTCTTTTCTAAAGGTAACCAGTCAAAACTACCTTAGTGCTAAAGGCTAAGGTATGTAAAGCTGTGAACTCACTAATTCGCTTGTATTCCCTGGTATAATACCTTCCATATGGACAGGATTTTCAAAGCTAAAATCTCTCCATATGGGAATTCTGCAGCCAGGAACTCCTCCTGAGGCAGGATTCTGCTTCCAGCTGTGGTGTCTGAGGGCTGCACCTTCTCCCGCGGGTGTCAAGGACATGCTAACCCACCACTGCTGCACCTTGGATGCGGGACCTCGGGGCCGAGAGGGCAGCTCTTCTTCTTGCCGCAGAGAACAAAACTTATTTTTGGTTTTAGCTGTCAATTTGCTTAATACAGTGACTATTCATGGAGGGTTGATTTCTGAGCCTATGATTTACCTGTTCGTATTTCACTGTATTTGTGCTCTATTCTGTACTGTTTGTCAACGTGCCCATGTCCCACAAGCATGGGGGCCACTGGTGGTGGCTGCCATATCATAGATTCCTGGGCTCCTGTGTGGGATTTCTCTTTATCCTGGACCTGACTCTAACACACGGTGCTCAGCTCATAAATATTTGTTCAGAGAATGAATGAACAAATCCTAGAGAACCATTACTCTATACTGAAGAGAAAACCAAGAGCCAATGCAAGCCCAGGCAGAGTGGTCCTGCCTTTATGAATAATCTTCAAAAATTTGGACCAAAGTAATTCAAAGGAGATTTCTACAAAATCTTAAGTTGAGTTTATGGGAAAATTAAGTGTATTTTACACTATTCTGCTCTGCAGACAGTCTTACAAAGACATAAAGTAGCCTATTCAAACAATCTAGAAGTTTTCCCTGCTAGCACCCCCACAGAGAAGTTCAAATCCTTAGCAATATTTCATAATTTCCCAAAGCTAGATTTAAGAAAAGGTAACATAGCATTTAAAGCTTTCAAATGTTCGGATTACATTTACTTTTTATTATTTATATTTTTTCATAGAGTTTTAGAGAGAATAGAAGGGAGGGGGAGAGACAGAAACACCGATGTGAGAGAGACACATTGACTGGTTGCCTCCTACACTTGCCCCAACCAGGGCCCCCAGGAATTGAGGCTACAACTGAGGTACATGCCTGGAGGTACTTGACTGGAATCAAGCTTGAGACCCTTCAGTCCACGGGCCAATGCTCTATCCACTGAGCCAAACTGGCTAGGACAAACTTTTTATTATTTATAGACAAACTCCAAACGACTCAGGAATTTTGGACAAATATAGTTCTAACACTTTATAATTATTCACAGAAAACCATACAGTCAGGGAAACAGTAAAAACAACAGGGAAGAGAACTTGAAATACAGTTAAAAAAAAGTAGGAAATGACTTTACGTGTTAAAAGTGAACAACCCAGAGGAGAAAGAGAGCATGCATGTGAGATAGGGCTTATTAGTATTTTTTTTTGGCAAGGACAGAAAACCTTAGTATCAACAGGAATAACCTGACCCTGTATGTTAGCAAGAAAATGAAGACATGTGATGTGCCAATAAGACAGAACAAGGGGCTCGAGCCACTGTGGAGTCCTTCCCTGAGTGAGGCAGACTTGCTCTCCTCCATTCTGAATAGGGATCAAGAAGCAGAGTGACATCAGTAGTAATGGTTAGCATCTCATTGTAGTAAACTCATGGAATGGTTTATCATTAGTGTGGGACCAAATGCATTTCTTGCTGACACAAGTCCTGTTCTTAAAGATAGAGTATTAATAAATTCATGAATCAAGGCAGGTCTTACTAACCATTTGGTCCTAAGACCAAAGCAGGTACAGATTCATACCTGTACCCACCCAGGCACTGGAGAGAGAAGAATGGCAAGGTAAGTATGCAACATAGAAAGTCTGCTCAAACATTTACTTTTATGTTGAAACATTGTATGCATATTTATATATGCATATATAAATGATATAGGATGTTTCCTTCCCCAACCACTAACATTTTAGTCTAAAATATAGACATTTATCTAGTAGATTTTTACATTCCAACATTTAAAACAAGCACTATAGTAATAAGTAAACATAAAAAAATAGGTGTATGTATTCTATAGATTTCCTGGTTAATGGCAAAATTTGAATCAAATTACGTCACTCTCATTAAAAAAATGTCATACTTCAAATTGAAATTATATAATTTATTTCTTTATAGTTTCAATATAGCCATTCAAATATTCATGTTAAAATAATTAAAACATCTGCTTACCCCAAAATATTTCCAAGTTTTGAAAAGAGAAGAATAGGATAATTTTCTTAGAAAATAACTTCCAAAACAAACTCAATGCAGTAGTATATTTAATTGATTCACTCTTTAATCATTCAAATTTATAAACAATGTAGAAGTCTTATTGATCCCTAATACTTAAATATCACATTGAATGAATAACAAATGATATAAAGTATGCAAAATAATAGCACATTAGCCTAACTAACACTAATAAATTGCAAAGCTTAGCATGAAATTGAAAATCGCTAATGGAACACTGTGCAGGCTGTTCATGCAACAAGCAGGCTTATGCATAATTGAGGAGCACAGCTGCCAGCAGCAGGCTCAGGGAGCACCATTTAAACGCGTCTTTATGGACAGACTGGATTGATCTGGGAAGTGGTTCCTGAGGAGATTCCACTTACCTCGAAGAGCATCTTGGGAGATTTTCATCATTTTCCATCTGTACCTAAAACTCACACCCTTAAGATAAACTGAATTCCTTATACCACATTTTTTTTTAAATTGAACAAAATAGAATTAATTTGAAGAATTTATATAAAATTACTCATAGCAATGGCCATTTGACCTAGGGTTTTCTCCTATGGCATATTCCCAACTTGACATTCAAGTTCTATGCACTGTGATTTATAAAAAAAATCATCTCCTTCATTCTGCAGATATCATCTAATGTTATGAAAGCTAAAAATATGCCTAACAGACTCCAGTTCTTAATGTGCTGAAGCCTCACCCTTGATGAGATTCAAAATCGCACAGAAGTTAGTATATGACAGAAGCTAACTCGGACCCCTTCTCAGGGAAATGAATTATTGAATATATTAGAAGGTACTTGTAGGACTATGTTTCAAACGTAAGTTGGTCCCCAGACATGGAGATGGATGATAACATTATTAAGTAAAGCTCTAGTGTTTTCCACTTTCATTTTTACCTTAATATCACCTCTAAATTTAATTGGTATTTCAAAAGAGAGTATAGTTTGAATTTGAACATTTCATATCTAAAGGTGAGTGTAAGGATGAGAGTTTGAAGGTGATATGAAGTTGTCAAAAGTCATAAAGCTGCTACTAATTTCAAGATAAAAATAAATTGCAGTACTGAAGGAAAAGCTTAGCTAATACAACAGGGAGTATAATAACGAGTTCACCTAATATAGTCCCTAGAAGTGCAGAGAAGGTTTTAGTTAAAGGAACTTAGAGAAGATGGAATCTGTGGGTAACAGAACACTCTGGGGAAGTAGAGTGAATAAAAATAGAGTTTTGTCCTTCAGTCGTTGCTATCCTCAATGGTTCATTTAGGGGCTTCCTCCTGGATTATGATCCTGTAGGCTCGCTTACGAATTAGGAAAGATGCAAGTGGTATTTCATGTCCATCCTCATATTGCCTATGATACATTAGTGATCAATAACGTCAGCACAAACAATTCCAATGTTAACATTTCCTCAAAAAACAAAGGGGGGGGGTGGATTCTAAGTATACTCAATACCATGCTACATACTTCACTTTAGAGATGTCTGGACTTGATCTATTATACAATTGTGATTATATTCAGGTGAGTATAAAGGTATATTATTATTGATTTCAGAGAGAAAGAGAGAGGGAGAGATAAAAACATCAATGATGAGAGAGAATCATTGATCAGCTGCCTCCTGCATTCCCCAAACTGGGGATCAAGCCTGCAATCCGGGCATGTGTCCTGTCTGGGAACCTCAACATCCTGGTTTATAGGTCAATGATCAACCACTGAGTCACACCAGCTGGGCTTAACATCTTAAACTAATTGGCGCAGAATGGAATGCTCAGCCAGACAACACCTGCTTCATGCTTAGGATTTGCTACTACTGAACAATAAATAGTAAATAGATTAGTCAAAAGGGGGTTACAGAGAGATACTTGTGATGTGCTATAAATGTTGAGTTTTAAGAGATTGTTATAAAGCTCATAATTATGGAGAATTAGTTAGTAATGTGCTTGTCATACTGAGCAAAAAGCTTATTATAAAAATAAAAATCAAGAGTGAATTAAACAGACTGGTATGGAATTGGATGCTTAAATAAAATAGAAGCTTAGAATAAAATAAAAACTACCACAATAAAAGTATAACATCAACAATAAAGAGGTAAAAGTAGGTTGTTTCCCTTTTGATTTTTATGGATAATAACATAAAAATAATGTTTAAAATTCCATTATTTTTCTATTCTAGAAGATCATAGATGATCCTACAGAGCTTCCTAGCTATGATTTGATTATTTTTATAATTTTTAAATTATTACAATTTACTAGGCTTTTCATTTATGTAGTAACCTTTTTTTAATAAGTGTTAAGATCAGCAGATAATATTTTTTAATGTTGCTTGTAATCAACAGTTTCCAAATCAGAAAATTTTTATAAATATAAATTAGTAAACTTAGTTGAGATGTGGAAGACAAAGAAAAATCCCTATATACCACTAAATTTGTATTTAATACATTGAAAATAAAGGTTACTTTATCTATATCAATTCTCTTTGAGTTAATTTTGATCCTCAAATCATAAGCTCAGATAGTCTTCTGCTAACATTCAACAGGTCTTATTTTTATAGATATCAATTTTTGGATTTTTCCATAAAAAGTGGTACATAGACTTAATGAATACATTGATAGAATTTTTTGGCTTTTAAAGGAAAGAAGTCTTCTCAAGTCAGCTTTATGATTTATTTTCTCTATATACAAAATAAATGGAAGAGGAAATGTCAGGATCATAATATTGCTTTAAATAGCATTTAATAACTCCATTTCAAATGAGGTAGTATTAAGTATATATAAAGATAAAAAAATATAAAAGAATTGAAACACTAGAAAAATATTATAAAGAATAGAAAGCATGTAAGTGCTAGAAACATAAATGTATGAACCAATTTCTGTATTTCTTAAACTTTATCATGAGATTATCAAACTTCATGAAGTATAGGAACAAATAACACTACTTATTTAAAAATGGAGATAATGGGCATCACTAAATGGATTCTGATTCAGAAAGTATGAGGAGGATCCCAGAAATATTCATTTTTAATTGCCTTCTCAAGATCCTCTATTTAGAACTAACCCTTGGACACACTTTGAGAAACGTAAATTTTAAAATGTGAATATTTATAGTCAAAGAAGAGGTATTGCAAATTGATGCCCACTGACTTTTAACTTGTTTTTAAGATATATAATATTTTTTATCATTAGTAGGAAAAAGGAGAGCCTCTTTATATAAAACACAAAGTGTTAAGTAGTATAAGGAAATTATAGAAACAAAGCTATTCAACGGAAAATACATGTTCTTAGCTCTTACATAAACGTACCCACGTACTATACGAAGACTCTCTTCCAATACTAGTCTTATTTACAGGCTTTCCAAATTTAGAATAGAAACTGATTGAACTAAAATTTCCATTAAACTACAAATTATTGATATTGTCTAAAATCATATGGGTTCTTAAAAGTTTTTAAAATAAAAATAGGAGCCCTGGCCGGTGTGGCTCAGTTGGTTGGGCATCATCCTATGCACCTAAAGGTTGCTAATTCAGCTCCCTGTCAGGGCACATGCCCAGATTGCAGGCTTGATCCCCAGTATTTATCTCCTATATCCATGTTTCTCTCTCTTTCCCTCTCCCTTCCTCTTTCTTTAAACAAACAAAACAATGTTGGTTGGATTGTAAATGGGTGAGGCCACTATGGAAAACAGTATGGAGCTTCCTCAAAAAATTAAAATAGAGCTGCCATACAATACCACAATTCCACTTCTGAATATTTACCTAAAGAAAACAAAAACACTATGTTCATTACAGCATTCTTTACAATTGTCAAGATATGGAGGCAACCTAGGTGCCCATGGATAGCTGCATGGATAAAAAAGATGTAGCCCGTATATACAGAGGAATATTACTCAGCCATAAAAAGAATGTAAAATTGCCATTTGTGATGACATGGATAGACCTAGAATATATATGATAAGTGAAATAAGTCAGACAGAGAAAGACAAATACCATCTGATTTCACTTACATGTGGAATTTAAAAAAGCAAAACAAATGAATATAAATAGAAATAGACCCATAGATATAGAGAACAAATTGATAACTGTCAAAGAGGATGGGGTGGAGAGACAAAAAAAAAAAAGAAGAAGAAAAGGATGTATGATTGCTTTTCAGAAAAAACAAATATATATGTGCAAAGTTCCAAGAATAGCCAAGAAACCTTGCAAAAGAACAGGGTGGAGTCCCTGATTCTACCAGATACCATGAAGCTAGAGTGATGAAGGCATTGTGACATAATAATATCCAGAAACAGAGCCATGTATAGATGAATAACATATATGGCAAGGTGGTATTGGGATTCAAAGAGGAGAGAGTTGAGTTTTCAATAAATGTTACTATAATTCATTCATATGGAAAAAAAAATTGGACACATCCCTCACACCCAGCACACATAATTCAACTCCAGAATGATGAGAGATGTATGTATGCCATCTATTATTTAAAAATGTATATGCCTGCAGTTCACTTTGCCAGGCCTTGAAGTGGAGGTAGCAGTTAGTGGTGGTACATGTGTGTAAATTTATAAATGGCTATCTATAATAATAAAAGCGTAATACGCAAATAGACAGGATGGCCACGCGGAGGACCATGCTATGACACCCACTGGTACCAGGCCAGCCAAGGAGGGTGTGATGCAATTGGTTTGGGGCCCAGCCATCGCCCCATGATCGCCCTACAGAGGGAGGCCCAGGCCACCGGCCAGGGGGCTGTGACAGGTGGGTGGGGCTTCCCTCTGTGGTGGGGATCGATCATGGGGCTCCTGGACTGTGAGAGACCCCTCCCTCCTGAGTGCACAAAGTTTGTGCACTGGGCCTCTAGTTATTATATCATTTTAAATACAGACAAGTATGTCAAGCCCCCCAAGAAATATGAGAATTATGACTAGAATTAGTATTAGAGAATTTTTAAGGGAGAAGTGAGCATAAGTGTATGAAAACAGTGTATAACAAACATGCCTGTAATTATACTGGAAAAGATTCTGGGAAGATAAATATTAATGAGAATCAGTTTTGTCCTCAAGGAGCCCACCAGCCATATAATACTCCTGGGACTTAAATGGCTGTTTTTATCATCACTGCCATCCCACACCCTCCTCATGTCCAGAGCTGTACAGAAAAGGGAGGGAGTGAAATATAGTTACAAAGGTCAAAAAGAAGACCAAGGATTTGGGGTCACCTAGAATAGATCACTGGAAATCTATCCTCCCACGGGACCCCTTTTGAAAAAATAAATATGTATCCATTGTTTTGAATTCCTAATCAGACAATTAACCAAGTGTAATTATGGGCTACTGGATAAGATAACTTGTAGTATTTATAACAATTACACACACATCCTTTTAATTATTTTAATTACGTACTTTAATGGTCTTACTACTGATAACTAGAAAACAACAAGATTTAGTAATCATTCAAGCCTCATCACATTCTTCATTAAGTAACTGGAGTATTAGATCACTAGATCTGTTCCTTTTCACTGAAGATACAATATACTCTCTTGAATCAAAGAAAAAAAAATTAATCCTTACCCGAGGATATTTCCCCTATCCCCCCCCCCATGATTTTTAGAGAGAGTGGAAGAGAGAGGGAAAGACAGAGAGAAACACCGATGTAAGAGCAAAACATCGATTGGTTGCCTTCTGCACACGCCCGTCCAGGAGGTATGTGCCTTGATTGGAATCGAACCCGGGACCCTTCAGTCCATAGGCCGACGCTCTATCCACTGAGCCAAACTGGCTAGGGCAAAGAAAACATTTTTAAACTCACACTGAGCAACCCGGAACTGATGACAGTGGTCGCCAACTTTGCCCATCAGGTGTAGTAAGGCATCTTTCTCTGATGACTTGAGCCTCATTATTCAAATAATTACTGTAATCATTATGACACTAATGACTATTGAAGTCTAAATGTGTGAAATTAATTCACTAACAAGTGTAAATATATGTCCATGAAAGGACAGTACAAAACGTGGAAAATGAAACCTGTATTCTGGTAAAATGAGAAATTAGTGCCATGATCAGAATATTGATGGGGTACATGCACAAGCAGTGACTATGAGCACAATGGTAGATAAATTTAGTGATAATCACTCCATATGGGAATGAATGCTCAGAGTACATACAGCTCTTCCCCAATGCACTACACTGGAAAATCTAATTCAGTTTCTTGAGTCCAATGTAAATTAATTCCTAAAGGTGACCTCATAGTTGACACATAGACATTGCGGGTGACCTGGCTGTGACAAGCCACCCCAGCTATTCTTACTGGCTTGCCCGTGTCCCCTTCTTGCTCCTTGGCAATTCTGTATCTGTTCTTCTTGAAGCAGAATGCTCAGGCAAAAAAAAAAAGACACTTTAAAAAAAATGTTAAAGAACTTTCTATGCTGATTTCTGTTTGGTAGCAAATTCCTAGTTTAAGTGTACCTCTTAGAATTGAAAAAAAATGGCACTTTAACCTGAAAAGGAATAAGAAATCATTTTATGTAGAGCTTTCAGTTGAAAAGAATCCATTTCTAGACCAACCCCCCAAATCTGTCCCCGCCAGGCCCGCTGAGGGATGGTGCAGGGCCCTGGGTCTCTGACACAAGAATAACCACCTGCCTGACCCATCAGTCCCTCACAGAGAGGCCGGACCAGGGACCTCAGACAGGATGGCTCACAGGATGGCTACGTGGCCATCCCCGCCCCCAGGCCAAGGCTGAGGGCAGGAACTTGAGCTTGTCCTGGGGAGGTGGGATCCCTCGTGCAGGTGCACGCCAGCTGGAGGCTGCCATAAGCCAGTTGGCGCCTCTGAGTCCAGATACACACCTGCTGTGATTCGGAGCCTGCCTGTGACCTAGATCCCTTCCGTGGTGAGCGCCCGGAACACTGGTGATTAGGCCCAGATTGAAAAGGCTCCGTGACTGACAGGACTGGGAACAGTACATTGGAAATAGCAGCCCAAAGCTCTACAGATTTCGTGGAACAAGGTGGGCATCTCTCTTTAGTCTAAAACAAACAGACATGACAGGGGACATGCTATGGAAAGTGCCATCTGTTTAAGTTGGAGAAGGAAAGGTTTGACTCAATAAGAAGTTGTCGACCAACCCCTATGAATGAGGCAATTGGGGCAAATGCGATGAGCAATGCAAGTCCCCTTCCAGTCTCTCTTCATTTGTTTTAGCAAATTTGTTTTTTCTTAGGAGTTCAGCTTTCATCCCCGCGCACACATGAATCTAAAGACAGGTCGGAGGATAACACAATCTTTTCCTTAAACGCCCAAAACAATCTTTTAGAAAAGACCCTGTACTCTAACATTCTCTAAGTTGGAGTTGCCTTAATTAGTTACATTTTTATTTTTAAAATATATTTTTATTGACTTCAGAGTGGAAAGAAGAGAGAGAGAGAGAGAGAGAGAGAGAGAGAGAGAGAGAGAGAGAGAGAGAGAGAGAGAGAGAGAGAGAAAGAAGAAGAAGAAGAAGAAGAAGAAGAAGAAGAAGAAGAAGAAGAAGAAGAAGAGGAGGAGGAGGAGGAGGAGGAGGAGGAGGAGGAGGAGGAGGAGGAGGAGGAGGAGGAGGAGGAGGAGGAGGAGGAGAAGGGGGAGGAAGAAGAAGAAGAAGAAGAATGATGATGATGAGGAGGGGGAAAGAGATCACTGATCCGCTGCCTCTTGTATACTCCCTACTGGGAACCCAGTGGAAATCCAGGCATGTGCCCTGACTGTGACCTCCTGGTTCATAGGTCAATGTCAACTACTGAGAAACACTGGCTGGGCTAAGTATTTACATTTTTAAACCAAGATTCAGTAAGTTCTCAACCATGTGCTAGGTCCTGTGTTAGGAATCCGGCAGCTAAAGATGAGAGGGGGACATTCCCTTGCTCTTGAGAAAGGCACAGCCTACAGAGGGAAGAGAGACATGGCCATGCATTCCAATCTAATTAATACATGGGTCAGTTCAGGTTGCTAAGAATGTCACTGATCGAGTCAGGGAGATTAATACAAAGTCTGTGAAAGGAGTACATAGGCATGGAAGACCAGCAGGGAGAGCGAGGGGGAAGGGCGGGAGTGTGAAAGCAGAGATTTCTATCCCAGGTAAAGGAGTGAATGCCTCAGGCTTGAATGCGAAGGACAGGAGGGGGCTGGGAAAGTCGGTGCTGTATTTGAAGGTTCTGGCATGCTTGGAAATGAGTTTGAAGACAGCTAGGAGCTGATGAGACATCACAAGCAGGGCAGTAACCTGATCGGATGGTATTTTTTTTTCTCTCAGTAAGATAATTTAGCATTTCTAGAATGGAGGCAGAACCCAATAAGGAAGTCACCACAGCAGCACAGGTGAGCAATAAGAAGTGGACGCCTGAGCTAAAGCACTGGCTATGGGTATGAAAGGACAAGGGGACGGCGAAGAAGGGATCTAGCAGCTGGAATGGAAAAGTCTAGTGATCAACTGAGGCATGAGGGGCAGGGGAGAGAGGGAGATGCCAGCTATAATAATCTCTGATTATTAGCTTCCCCTAGAGTACCATCACTTTGGTCAGAAAGTTTATTCCTATTCCAAACTGCACACTGTTCTGATCTCACTAAGTCCTTCTTGAGTTCTTTGGAAAGGGGAAAACCATCACTCAGCATTCTCACAAGGACCTGCTGAGTACCTGAAGACATTTACTGCGCCTGTTTTTAACTTTCTCTTGTCTAGACCTGTGGTTGGCAAACCGCGGCTCGCGAGCCACATGCGGCTCTTTGGCCCCTTGAGTGTGGCTCTTCCTCAGCCTTAGGAGTACCCTAATGAAGTGAATAACAATGTACCTACCTATATAGTTTAAGTTTAAAAAATTTGGCTCTCAAAAGAAATTTCAATCGTTGTACTGTTGATATTTGGCTCTGTTGACTAATGAGTTTGCCGGCCACTGGTCTAGACTATAAAATCTAAATTCTTTCAAACCTAGAGTATTTGATGGAGTTTGTCTTGTTCTTTGTCTCTCTCTGCTTTTTGCTTATTCACTTTTGTTTTTCAAATGCCCGGGTCAAACTTGGAGTGACTGTCTCTCCCACTAGCTTTGAAAAGATTCTTTCCTTTTGGAGCATGAATCCTTTAGCAGATGTGATGTTTGAGTGAATGCTGTCGACTGCCCATTGGTTCCTGCCCTCTCTCTCTTCAGACGCTGGTCCTCCCCTTCAAACCCCTGTGTCTCCAGCCATGCCGCCCTGCTTCCCCCACCCCTCAGCTCTTCCCCCCAGAGGCTGCCTCCTTAATCTGAAAGTAGTCCTATCCCAATGGCTGGTGGTTGACTGGGGTCCAAGAAGATGAGATGCCATTTTCTAGGGGCAGCCGGGAAAGTTCTTTGAGACTCTGAGAAAAATAGCTGATGCAAGTCCCCAGTGTTTCCATGGATGACACTTCACTGTGATGGAGGGGGATATGTCATGGGTGTGAAGTCTGGACCTAGCCAGCCCACTCCCAGCCGGAGGGAGGGAGAGTTGGTTTATGGAGGTGGGGAGAATGGAGAGGATTGCAGAAGATGCACCCAGAGCTACCAGGCTAATAGAACACAGAAACCCCACCCTCACTCCTGTGTTGCCATCTTGGCGAGCCGATCTGTTTTCTTACGCTTCAGCTAGCTGGAGTTCGATAATCAGAGGCAGGTAAGAGAAACCACGCTCTGGCATATTTATTCTCATTAGCACACGCTGATGTCAGATTTGCATGTTTCTTAAAAAAGACCACAATGTAAGCCTCTTATGTCATTGCTTAGGGTTGCTCACAGATATATTTCAATCAGCATGTACTCGGGGCTCTGGCACCCACTGTGGAGAACATAGTGAAGTAGAAAAGCTCTGTTCTTTACTCTGAGTTTATAACATCGTTAGAAGACAGAAAGCACAGGTTACATGCTATGCACTTTGTAAACAGTATAGGACAGTCCATGACTGTTTAGAGACGGGAGAGGTCAGTGTGGTGGGACTGGCTTTGGAATGCTGGTTAGACTGGCCATGTGGGTACTGAATGGCACTGGGGTCAAGAGAGGAATAGGAATAAAGGCATATTACATTGTTGAGGCAGTTAGGACTTGTTTGGCGCACCATCTATCACCCGGGGGCCATCAGAAATAAGATCGAGGGTCCTGAAAGCTAGGCAGAGAAATGAAGGCCAGTAGACAGGGCGTATATGGAGGCACACAAAGTCTTCCTCCCATATAATGGCCGATTGTTTTCGATTGTTTTTCTAAATTTTCCATACCGGGAATGATCTGAGAGCAGGAGTAGGGTCTTAATCACCTTGATAAATAGGTAAATATTTATGTATGTCACCCAGGCTTCGTGTAGTGTGGGCAGTGGGTGTGCTGGATTAACTAAGTCCTTTTGAACTTAGCTTATCACTCCTGGTAAATAACTTCTCATCCACTGTGATATCATCTTAGTAGCTCCAATTTTATCCTTTGTGTAACCGATTAAATACTGGCTGGTTTCAGGAAAAGTGATGCTACCTGATAAGTTCAACCAGCCTTGCAGAATCTGTTCTCCACAAGCTTTTCTATTCCTTACCACTGTCCTGTGATTGACATGCCTGAAGCAGATTTTTCAACATTTCCACAAGTTTTTGAAAATATGAAAATTAAGATCAGTGATCTTTGAGAAAAGACTGGGATATCTTATTTTAATTTTTTTATAGTAAAGACAATATTCCTTTATATCTAGTCCTTTATAACTCTTAAAAATCATTTTTATTGGCACATTAGGCACATGTGAATTACACTGATGGGTTTATGCTTTGAAGGGTCAAAGAACTGATGGCAACAATGTTAAAAAATAATGCACTTGGCTTTTCTCACTTTTGTAGCAGAAAATCAAACTGGAGAAATAAAAATTCTAGGACTATCAAACATAGACAATTAAAATTACACCTGCAGATGACAAAAGCATCTCTTAATTTTTGCAATTCTTAAACCTAAACTGGAAAAAAAATAGAAAATTTAATCAGAGATTCTGAAAATTTGTGGAGTGCAAGGGATAAGGATGAGAGAATTATATGTCATAAACCTATTCTTAAACATGGGCAAAAGGAAAAAAATGTCATTTCCTTTTTACCTTTGTGTCATTTACACTTACTCAGAAAAACAAACATTTTCATAGATCATGAAAAGCTAGTTTTTGAGGGAAGTCGAGAGATTTTTAAGATGATTTTTAAGAATAGTTTTTCTTCTCATTAGTCTACTGTCTAACTGAGATTTTATGTGAACAAGAAGTCATAGTAAAAGTTCCCTGAATTTAGGTACGAAGTTAGGAAAATGCCATTTTTGAAACTAAAAGTAGTAAGTATTCCAATCTTAGAATCAGTAGGCGGGAAGTGTAGCCTTCCCAGGGGAGACTTGGATGATTGGGGAAGATCATCCTCCCCAGGACCCTTTACAAGACTATCAAGTATTTAGAAATTTTAGTCCATTTGGGAAGAGCAAGGTTATTAAACATTTGTCCCGTGTTTCCTTTGTGCCAAGTACTGTGCAAGGCAATTTATATAGCATGATCTAATTCAATGCTTATCTCTTTAGTCTGAGGCAATGTAATGTGTTCCAATTTGTAGATGAGGAAACTGAGGCTAGAAAGAGTGAGAGAACTAGATGTAAGCTGGATGCCACTGCCCCTGTAGAAAGCACCGGCAATGAAATACCCACCATATGAGAGTCCCACTCTTGGGAAGCCCACAGGGACAGCTTTCTTTGGAGATCAATATGCTCAACACTCCCCATAGCCCCTCTGCTCACACATTGGAAAACTTGTCCCAGTGTGGGAATCACTGGTGTGCTTTTCTCTCTCCTTCTAGTCCCAGAAGGAAAGGACTGAGTCTTGGTCCCTGGGAGTCCTAGAAGCACAACTCACTCAAGACAGTGATTTAGGGACAAGTTCTTGGGAGGTGAAAGAAACACTGAAGGGAAAAGAAGAGAAGGGAACCAGAAACAGGTGCATTACCAAACCAGCTACCCCTGTGGGTGACGGGAGTTCCCCTCCCCTGGGGAAACTCGGGGAGCCGACATCCAACACACAGGTCACAGTATCTCCTCTCCCACTGGGCATTGATGGAAGGTTGCTCTTGTGTGGCCAGGGATGCAGGTGCTGGTCTGTGGAAGTGGGAGGACAGGAAGACCAGTGTGCATTGAAGTGGTAGGGTGAGAGGATAGGGTGGAGCCAAGAGCATCTGCTACAAAATCCTTCACACCCAGCATGGGACCTCTTGAATTGTGGGTATGCAGTAAACATTTGCTGTGTGAGCTTGCCATTCTGATGTATTAATCATATTCTGTGCATCTGGATAGAGTGAGTTAGTTGTCATAAATCTGATTGACTTTAGGCCAACCAACAAAATTGAGTTTCTAAACATGTAATGTTTGGGAGCAAACCCTAATCAACTGTGATTTTACCCATGGACTGTCTGAAGCCAACAGTTGGTGTTCCCCTTTAACACATATTTAGCTCCCTCATCATATATCGAATTACCATCCATATAATTTTGGACAAAAACACTGTTATACTTGCTGCACCTCATGAGATACTATAAACTCTAGAGAACAGGTCCATTTCAGAAGCTCTGTAAGTAGCTGAGAAGGACCCGGTATGGCTCTTGTGACAGTATTAGCATCAGAAGCAAATACAGAAATGATTTATTCTTTATTTAACTAATTATAATGAAAAAAATCAAAGGTGGGACAAGAAATCCCCTTATGAATTCACAAAACCACATTTAAGGTAAGATAATGGTTGTGTGTGTGTGTGTGTGTGTGTGTGTGTGTGTGTGTGTTTGTGTGTGTGTGTGATTTAAGCTATTTCACCTAACAGCCTGTGAGATGGAGGAGAAGGAGAATTAGCTTTGAATCACCTTGGTTGGAGAGAGAGATTGTACCTCCCTACATGCGCAGAGTATAATTACTTATAGGGTAGCTCCTTGAGGGACAGGATAAAATCATGGGAGGACAATGGGATATGGAATGAGAAGTCCCATCTTCAAACCCTGTTTTTAGTTTCTAAATGGGTAGTCCTGGGCAAGAAACACGAACTCTTTGAGCCTTAATTTCTGCATTGATCCAGCAAGATAACATGGCTACTTTAGTTCACGAATTTTGAGGATTTATGCCATTAGTGGGCTTCGTAAACTCTAAGGGCTACTAGTATTGGAGAAAATGAGAAGGAATGTCATTTAGTATCTTCCAAATTCCAAAGAAATCAAAAGTTTTTTTCCTGGTGTGGAACCTTTAGCTGGGCCAGCCAGAGTCCATTCCTCAGGATGGGAGCAAGGACTACATCTTGGTGACTGTGGAAGCAGCACACTGTAGACCACGCTATGGCCAGAGCAGCTTTGCTTTAGCTCTCTCTGGAACCCTGGGCATTAATCAGGAGCCTGCCAAAGTGTGGTTTAGTTCGAGAAAAGAGCTCTGCTTTTCCTCCTCCATGAAAAGGTTCCAGGTGGAGGTCTGAGTTCCTAGAAACCATCTTCCAGGCAAGCAGCACCTCCCTCCCTCTGGAAGCCTGATTGGGGGCATCCTACCGAAGTTGACATCCTTCCCGGAGAAGCAAAGGGGAAAGACGGTTTGTTCCTTTAATGAGCCGGTTTTTATTACTGTGAACATAAACACTGTCTCGTCTTCCCTTGTTTTCATGCATGAAAATAATCAACGGGCAAACAGCCGGTCTGCGTTGCCACATGCCTCTCACATTTGTTCTCTCTACAGAAGACTTCATCGCCTGATCTTGTTCTCTAATGATTTTATTGGCGTTGCCTTCATTTCCCTCTTTCTGGGGGGAGGCCTTCTGCCACAGGGGTTCCCTCCATCAGCCACGGAGCCTGGCTGGGTGTGGGTTACCCAGTTGGTTCTCCCTGAAGAGCAGATGATTGAAGTGATACTCTTTACAGAGAGTGACTTGCTGGTGGCTGATTACACAAGCAGCATGGGACTCCAATAACACATTTGCTTTTCCCACAGGGCCTTCTACACATTGTGTTAATTCTTCCCCACATCTTGGAAGGTAGGGGAGAGGCCTATTGATTCCTATTTTATGGGACTTGCCTGCCCAGGGTTCCCCAGCTAGGAAGTGATAGAAACGATCAGGTCCCAGCCTCCTGATTCCCAATTTTATGCCATTTCTACCCCATCTATTCTGGGAAAGGAGAGGAAGATGAATGCCTAAGAGCGGCCCAAATCCTCCATGAGCAGTGGAATCTGTGGGTCATACCTTCCTTTAAACAGTGGTTCTTAACCCTGGCTGCACATTACAATCACTGGGGAGCTTTTAAGCAATACCTTCCCTGGGACTTCATCCCAAACCAATCAAGTCCAAATCTCTTGGGGTGGGCCTAGGCATTGGTGTGTTTCGCACTCCCTGGGTGTTTTAGGTGTAGCGAGGGTTAAAAATTGCTGCTCCAGAGGAATACGCAACAAAACCCTGATTGCATTTACCACTTTTAAACCATGTTGGGAATGTAGTAATGAAAAATCCTAACAGCAGTGTGACCGGCAGCCTCAGAAGATAGGCCCTGGCCTTGGTTCCTAGCAGGGAGTCAGATTTATCTAGAGATTGACTGACAGATGAGTTGATAAAGAACCACTTTTACTGCCTGGATCAGTAACAGCAGAGCTGTCAATCCAGAGACTTTGCAAGATAAATAAATTACATTCTGCTCCCTCACACCTTTTAATTATGTTCCCTTAATAGCTTTACTACTGATGACCAGAAAATTAACTCCTAACATAGATCGTGCTATCAACATGTAACCATTGTTTTTCTTAATTCAGTAACCCGTGGTTGGCTTTCCCCTGGCTTTTTGTTTTCCTTCCAAATAATTATGGATCATTTTATTCCTATCAAGGTTAATTTAGTAATTAGTTTTTGCATACATCCCATCCACTGGGAAGTTTTTCTGAGTTAAGGCTTCATAGAAATAAGTATAAATAACTGCAATTCTTTTATGTTTCTTTAGAAATTAACCTATTGTTGACAAATTTGTGCAGAGTACTTACACAAAAAAAGTTCCCTTTTCAATATTTTTCTTGTGTCTGCACTAAGGAACTCTTTGAAACATGCATTGATTGGAAAACTTACATCTCTGATAATCCCTGTGCTAGGTTTTGGGGTCACCAATATGTACATTCTATGGACTGTCCCTTGTGAGAAATGCTATGATATGGAATCAGAAAGCAGGAGTGAAGAAGACAGACATATTTCAAGGAGGAAATACTTTTCCATTGAGTCTGTGGAAGGCATTTAATAAAAAAAATTGCTATTTGTCGTGAATCTCCAAATTGCCATATTCTTTGAGTTCTAAGGCATATCTTTCCCACATTTCATATCAAAAATAGGAAGTTTATGAATTTTTACTTCTTTTGAAAGCACTTATTATGTTAACTGTGTGTTTTGTAGTGAGGGTATTTTACTGTCAATAAAATATGGTATTAATGTGCTGAATTGGATTTCCTTTCTGAAGTTTACAAATGCCTACACAGCAAGTTAGTAATACCTTTTCCAATCTCTTTCACTTGATACTACAACTTGGACTGCCTTCCTGAATCCTTGTACATCAATTTCTATTCCAATACATGGTGGATAAATAGCTGCTATAGTTTCCTCATAATACTTTTAGAGAAAAAATATTATCCAATACTCTGAATTAAAAACAGATTCATAGTGCTAGTAGAAACAATACATATTCTTATGCTAACGGCACATAGGAATACATACTATTAAGGCACTGGAGGCATTTTCGAGAACTGAATTAAAATTGTGACAGGTAGCCCATGACTTTACATAACTATCAGCTAAAGGGACTCCATGGGCCTAGTGACTCAGTCTGTCTTGAAATGCCTGTTAGTATCTGTGGTCCTAGTACATCACAACCTGGTGGCCTGAAACGAATGTACCTCCCTGGGCAATCTGCTCTCTGACGAGCAGAACGAAGTCCAGTGAGTGAGAGGGTCATTTTTCATTAGTTTTGATCATTTTCCACTGTTACAGGTGCTTCAAATATTCATTCTTGGCCTGATCAGCATACTGTTATGATTTAGCCATTTTTCACTTTGCCCCCATGCGACATGTAAACATGGAAAGAGCTGGCATTTCGGTGCACTTACTTCTCTGGTTTCAGAAACAGACCGTTGGGACGGTTGGTTTCCATCGTCCTGTGTCATGTTCACAAAGTCTGCTGAGAGATCTCTCTTAGCAGCATGTGCATGGGGCTCACACACGTTCAGCACTAGGAATGGATTATGCTGTTAGGAAAATACAGAAAGCTCAGGTAGAAGTCCACTGTAAGACAGAGCAGAGCACTCAACAGACACTTCGTCTTTAAATGTTTTCATGTATCTTTAACGATCTTTAAAATGATGTTGTTATGCCCTATATACAAAACCATCACTTCAGAAGCCTTTGGTTAATTTGAGCATAATCGAGGGCATGTGAGAAAGCTGCCACTTGGTGAGCCAAAGCCATCTCATGCCAACTGCAATCAACCTAGCAAGCTGCCGAGTCCAGCTGTGAGAAAGACCACGGCAGTTACAAGCAATCGTTTCCTTCAGTGGGTTCATCATTTTCAATTTTTTGGGTTGCATTTCCAGATTTGTGATAGTTGTAGTAAGAATGCTTTAATAGAGAAATATTTTCCCCAGGGGTTACTATCAACAACTTAGTGTATTAGTCCCCCTCGCCCCCCTCACTGATTCAAGTAGAAAAACTCATCAGTCAAGAAATATTGTGATTACAAAGTCATATATAAATTATTGAAAGGGATTCAGCTTATCAAACCAGGACATCTAAGTGACTGTTTTCCTCTGGCTGCCTTTGTAACTCCTACTCAAAAAGCAAATTTCTGATTGATGGAATAGTTCTGAAGTTTCTTCTTAAAGGCATTTTTTGGGATGAGAGGAGGGTGTCAATAGGAATTGTTCACCTACTTCACCAATAACTCTTGAATGACAACTTGACAGAGAAGAGAGAGGAAAAACACACCAAAATGACACCAAGCAGGGAGGTATGGAAGCAGAGGGAGACAGTGAGTGAGGAGAAGACTCGGGCGTCCAGTGCTTCCTCACTTACTCCAGATCTGGCTAAACAGAGTCATCCCTGGTGAGTAATCTGTCACACAAGCACTCTCTTTCAACAGCGAGTTTTCACTCGTGCCTTCCAGCTGAAATCTTTCCCTCCTCTACACAGTCACCACTGCCTTGACTCTATACTTTGACTCTCACCTGGAAGAAATGGAGTGCCAATCACATCTCACCTGTCTCAGTTCCTCCCACCATGGAATGTTGAGATTTTTCTTTCTCTGTTTTCCCTTTCTTGGGTGATATACCCCTTGCCTCACTATTTATATACAATTGTACATCAATTCTCTAATTTAATGGATGATCACAGAATAACTCACTTTAGGTAGAATTTGGGGAAGTGTATTTTCTGGAATCATATAGGAGGGCTTGTGATCCCCCTTTCATTTTCTAAAATTTGAACCTAAAAAACAAAAACAAAAAACAAACCCAGAACTTTCAAGAGTTAACAGAGTTATCCTCCAAAACTGCCAATAGTAGATGCATTACATTTAAAAGTACATTAAAAATTAATACCTTCTCCTCAAAGGACATTCTGCAATTGTTATGCATACTTTTTTGTACATTAAGTGCTGTAGTCAAGACAGGAAGCTGGAGCTTCTGACTTATAGCATCAGTGGGAAAATGAAAAATATGAATTAAACCATTATTCTGAATAATATGGTACATGAATAGACTAGTTTGATATACAAAGCTTTTATTTATACCTTAGTTAAGGCGCCAATTCAACAAACACCTTGAGTTTTGAAATGACAAAAATGTAGGGATTACAAATATTAATCTCTTCCTTTAAATAAATCCCTTCCCTTTAAAAGCTTACAAAAGACTATAAAATCCCCCATTTTTGTGACTATAAATTAAACACTTCACCAAAAAAGCCCAATCAATTACACAGTCTCTCCTGCAAAGTTTGAGGATTTTAAAGTATCAAAAAGAAACAAGAGGTAATAAACTCACTATTAAGGCATTTAGCTTGGCAACTGATTTATCTCTTTTCCTTTATCTGCTTAGGGTTTTTATTTCACTGTGTGAGCAAATTTCCACTGACATGTTATTTTTGGAGAACAGCCAAGTAGTGAGGGGTGGGGGGCGGGGGAAAAGATCTCCTAAGATATCAAAGACCTGAAGGAAAAAAAGGAACTGGTGGAGTGACATTCGTGGTTTCAAAAATAATACACCTTCTCTGGTTTCCTGGTCATTTATCAAAGGAAAGCTCTCTCGGTTTTCAGCTCTCATTATGAACGGGATGCATAGAATAATTCTGACCAAAATTATTTTCTGTATGTGATGGATAAAAAGAATTCTGACCAAAAAAATCACTTAAATGGTAGAAACATTCTCCGTGGCTGCACTGAGTTTTAAAAAAATATATTTTTTTATTGATTTCAGAGAGGAAGGGTGGCGGTGTGCGGGGGGAAGTCGTGGAGATAGAAACACCAGTGATGAGAGAGGATCATTGATCGGCTGCCTCCTGCACACCCCCTACTGGGGATCGAGCCTGCAACCCGGGCATGTGCCCTGACCGGGAATGGAACTGTGACCTCCTGGTACATCGGTCAATGCTCAACCACTGAGCCACACTGGCTGGCCTGCCCTGCACTTTCAAAGACCCCCCTGAAATCATTCTGCTGTGGAACTGAACGTGGACAGACTGAGGGGTCTGCAGGTCACAGCAGCCTCCGAGGAAATGCTGAGGGACAACACCCACCCCCCGGGTGGCTACCGTGATCGACTGGTGTTCGCGCCAAATCTTCTGAGCAATTCCCACACAGTAGGGCCCCGGAGATGAGTTTCATTAAATTGATTTCTCATGGCAGTCTCTAGAAGGTATTTTTGTTTCAATGTACTTTCATGATTCCATTTCAGCTCACTGTACAACAGCTGCATCGACATCTGTCCTGGGGAGAGCACACCTTGGCAAATGGAGCCAGGCTGCTGCCAACAGGTAAACTGTGCCCCAGGTTCCAGTATCCATTCACCTTATGAATATTTACTCAGGGCTCACTAGTCCAGCGCTCCGCTAGGTGGAATTTTAAAGAATAATTAAGACAGAGTTGTGTCTTCAAGGACTCTAGACAAAGGACTATAATGTAGGCTCTCACCTGAGAGCCCTGACAAGGTGCCAAAGGGCTATCAAAGGGAGAAGATGCTATTTCCTTCCAGTGGAACCTTGGGGGGCTTTGGGAAGGAAGCAAGTGGCATTGAGGCCTGGCCTGGAGGGATGGAAGGAGGAAGGAAACTGTTGGCTGTTAGGTGGCCGAGATGTGGTCAGGACAGAGGAAGACAGCACGGCTTTGTGGAAAGGGCAGAAGGATGTCCAGTTTGGCCAGGGTGTGAGTTGAGAGAAGGAAATTACAGGAGAGGAGGCGACAACCAGCCTCTGAGTGCTGCCAGGGGTGAGTGGCTGGAGTGGGACTATCTGAACATCTTCAGGGAAGATTCTCTGTGAGGAATACAACTGCCCAGCTTGAAACCTTGGAAAAAGATGACCACGCTGGCTATTTAGATTCATTTCCTTCTTCAACATTTTGAACACACACTTGTACCTGACAATATTTGCAATGTAGGCTGTGTTGAATAAGATATAAAAGTTTACAGGAGGGAAGAGTAAAAAAAAAAAAGGCAACAATATAAAAAATACTCAAGGGGAACACATGACCCATGGAACCACATGAGCTGGCACTGGCATTGAAGAGAAAGCAAAAGCAATAAAAACGGGCCTCCACCCCCTGCTCTCCACTGTGGCACATGAGAAAGGGATACTGTGTCGTCGAACAACACCCCAAGGCCCCTGTTACGACATGAAAATATTTATAGCGCCGGTGCTTTCGCTATGGGATTGCGTGTTTTCCTTGCAAATATTTAACTTATGCTTTTGTGAGCCATGGCACATGGTGTGAAGAAAACACTATGATCAAAGAGGATATTGTGGGTCAATTCACTTGGTCCCAAACGACTGTTTTTAGAACATTTCCAATTAAAGGTGCCTGTTACCACTAATCATTGAGACCAAAGAAATGTGATTTTTTAAATATTTAAGCTACTGAGAGAATGTATTTTGAAATAAAAATTGCCCAGATTATTGGAGTTTTTTACTTCTTCACTTAATAAAAGATTTGTTTATGCCATTTGTTAACAATGACTCCAAGTTGTTCTGGGAAACACATCACTGGGCCGTGGAGGAGACCCTGCCTTGACCTTCTGGAGGGAAAGCCAGTGAGGACAGCAATCTCTGAGCCAGGAGTTGTCCGGCTTTCTTCCCTCCACGCCTCACACTTACGCTGGACAACATCCAAACATCACAACTCCAGAAAGTCACACGTCTCCTGGACACTGACTCAATCCCATTTTAACAAATGCGCTTTATAGAAAAATTAATTTGCTAAAGAAGTGCACTCATTAGTGGGTATTTTTCAATATTACTCTTAGTAGAGACTCAAGACTCTAAAAAAACACACTCACTATTACTCCAAATCCTGTGTTTGCTGATAAAAATTCCAGAACCCGTAGTTATTTGTAGATGGCATATCCGATCCTCCAGGGAAAATGACAGTCTTAATAGAGTGTCCATGAGATTATAGCGTGTCTTTCCTTAATGCCCAGGGAGGTGCACTGGCAAAAAAAAATGGCCTCTTAGCCTGAGCTCTGTCTCCCTTTCCTGGCTAGACAGTTTGGAGCAAGAAATGGGACTGTGGTTTCTGTGGAACTTTAAACTCTCCTCTTAGGCAACATGCACTGTTGGATCTCATTTTGAACGGGACTATTTAGATTTGAGTGGGAGGTGATTGAGGACGGATAGAACCATCATGAGAGGAGGTGGTTTGGATAGATCTGGAAGGTAGGTTTTAGGAGGCAATGCCACTGGATGTGCAATTGACATCAGAAGGCATCCTGGAAGGCTAAAACAAGTGGTACAGACAGGGAGGGAGCGGGCCGGGGTTGGAGACATCTCTCAGAGGCCACCTCCATGGGCAAGTGGAGCTGCAGAGGCAGGCGGGTGGCAATAACTGGAAGCTGTAGTCACAGGGAGATGGGACCTCGCCACGGACGTGGGAGTTTAAGGAGCACGACTCACATGCCAGTCGGGGCTCAGTCTGAGAGTAAGAACCAGTGGGATTATATAGATATGCAGGCTGAGGCAATAGGTTTACAGTTGTTCATATGGAAAATAATATAATGAAAAATAATACAAGATGAAACTGTTTCCTGTACTCACAACTATAAACTGCTTTTGCCACACCCTGGATGTATACATATATACTATATGCGATATGTCAGTATAAATATATATTTATCATGAGGAGCTGGCTTATCTGATTGAAATCTGCAAGGCAGGCCACCAGGAGGGGCATCCCAAGCAAGAGAGGAAGCTGCAGGCTACACAGAATCCCTTCTCCGGGAAGTCTGCCTTCTACTTCTAAGGCCTTTCAGCTGATTGACTCAGACCTACCCGGAGTAGAAACTTGAATCCCCTCGAGGAACTACCTCTCAGGAACACCTACATTAGTGTTGGGATGAATAACTGGGGACTCCCGCCTTATCAAAACTAATCACAACTCAGGTCTGGGGAATGGAGAAGAGGTGGAAATCCAACCTGGAGGAACTGTGCCTCTAAGCTAAGAGGAAATAGTGTAGGACCTGCAGTAAGTTGTCTGAGTCAAAGGCAAAGTTATAGAAGCTAGGAAATGAGGAAGACAATTTGGGAGAGGGGAAGTTGAAACCAAGATATGGGGACCACACCAGCAGCTTGGTGGTGGCTTTGTGGAAACTTTAGGAGTGGAATAGTATTTTTGAACCCGGGGCAATTTTGCACCCCTTCCCACAAAAAAGGGCACTTTGGTTGTGGAGGGAACTGGGTGCCATTGGCATTTAATAGATAGAGACCAGAAATGTAGATGGAACTCCCCACAATACACTTTACAGCCCCTACAATAAAGAATTATCCAGCCTCTAATGTCAGCAGTGTCACATTTGAGAAACCCTGGAATAAAGTGATAAATATAAATAGAATGCATTTAATATTCAGTCTATATTAATCCCTAAATTTATATAATTACTGACTATCTACAGAGCTTGTGTGGAAGAAAGAAGTCGAGGAGGAAAGAAGAAGTAGCCCTATCTTTTCCCTGGAGACAGCAGGGCATAGTGGCAGGAGTATGACTTTAGGGTGAGGGGGTCCTAAGTTCGAAGCCAACTCTGACATACACCATGCATACCATCAGCACAATGCTTAACCTCGTGTATAATCCATTTACTTATCTATAAAAGGAGAAGAATGCTTACTCAGAGTTATTGAGAGTGCTTGTGATATCACTAGCTAAATGCTCGTTACTGTTACCCTAAGAAAGCATTTGGGCAGCTATGACAAAATCCAGCTAAACGAAAATAAGACGATGAGTTAAGCAATGCCCCTGCTAAAGTGTAGAAGGCATTGGATTTTAGAAATATTTCTTAGGATCTATAAGACTTGCTGACACACTGGATGGAGAAGAATGGAGAAGAGTTGTCCAGGAAGACTACAGTGGATGGCTATTGTCACCATGAACTGACCTATGAAATCCACAAAGAGAACCCAGTTTGTGGGGGAATATACTGAATTCAGTTTCAGGCATGAAACCTGTGAGTACTTTCTAGGACAGCTGGATGGCGATAGAGTGGAATATTAATTCTTTACAAGCCACTTTACATATATCATTTCATTTAAATTATGAACCTCAGAACAACCTTTATTACCTGCAGTTCTTAGATGAGGAAACTGAGGCTCAGAGAAGCTAAGTGAATTGTTCAAGACCATAAAGACTGTAGGAGGTGGAGTTTTGACTCCAACTCTCAATAGGATTTTAAAAAGGAAAGTGCCAAGTGTAATAAGTGACCAATGAGTGGAAGGCTAAGGACTAGTTTTGGTTGGGTTGTCTGTGAGGGGTTTCAGCTGTTCCTCAAAGGTTGTGGAGGGTTGAGAAAGGTGCAACATTCCAGTAAAGGCTCTGAGGATGGAGCAAGCAAGTTGAGCTGAGAAGTCAGGACACACACGGCCGTACGGATTGGTGAGGCCATTGGGAGTGGAAATGTTTTGTAGATCATTAACTACGTGAACAAAGGCTGTCAGAGAAGCTTAAAACAAAAATATATACAGGCATTGCCAATTCAAAATAAATTTGCAATGAAGATAAGTCATCTGTGAAATGATCATGCAAATCGATGGAAAGATATGAACGAACACATTTTGATTTACCCATAACTTCTGAGGAACACATGTACTGAGACTCATTTTCATCTCGGAACATTGGTGTTACTTCTTTCCAATAGCAAAGTAAAGCATGCTGTTCCGGGGAAGAACCCTCAAAAGACTGGGTTTTCACAGGTTTGTTTTTCACAGTTGTAATGTTTCCGAAGACTTAATTTTGGCCGTGAGACACATATGCAAAAGTGCACTCAAGAGGAAAAATCTGATTTTGAATGTAGATTTTCTGCATCTAAATATCTGAAATTTTCAATGAAGCAGCCCTGAACTTCTGTCTGGTTCTTGGGGGGGATGAGAGCCTTTGGTGGCCCAGGTTTTATGGTCCAAGGACCTCTCCCCACTGGATGGAACAACATGTCGAGTCTTCAAGACCTTCTTCAGAGAAGAGATGGACTATATTTCAACTAATCTTCCATATTCTCAGAACCTCTCCCAATATTCAAGTTTCTTTCATTTTGGGGTTCAGTTAGGTACTTTTCATTTTGCCAATGCATCATTAATTTCCTCTGTGCTTTCATAGGGCTGCCATAGGCAAACTTTCGCTCCTTTAAGATTTTGTAATCCAATCCCTCTATATCTCTCGTTATACCTCTTTAACTTCTAACTGTACATAGATATGTTTCTCTCTTTCTCTTATTTCCCCTGTCAGACTCTAGAGGTATTTCTCTAATTTATAGCCTTTTGAAAAGATTTAATTATACTTTCTACTCTTTTTACGTTTCATTTCATTAGCATGAGTTTCTATCTTTATAAATTTTTTTCTTAGCTTCTCTTGTTTTGTACTTTTCTTTCTAAATTTTTGTACTTTAAGTTCTTCCTCCCTTCCTGTCTTTCTTCTTCCCTTCCTTCCCTCCCCGTCTCCCTTTTCCTTCCTCCCATTCTTCCTTATTTTTTGCTTTTCTGCTTCACTGATCATACATGTTGCTAGTTTCCAAATGTTGCTTGTGGGAGTAGGGCCAAGATTTCTTTTGGGGTTTGTCTCTTTGTAAATTGTTTTATAATTCTATTTGATTATGACTAGATATAGTTATAACAATCTATTGAAAAATATATATTAAGGCTTTTTACAAAAAAATAAACAATGAATTTTTGTAATTGTTTCATGATACATACACAAGCGCACATTTCTAGAAATCTATTTGAGGGGTTGTGCATATAGCTAAATGAAGTTTATTGATTGTATTGTTTAATTCTTCTATGTCTTTACTTATTTTGTCTATTTGAACTTCCAATTCAGACAGAGGTATATTCAAAATGCCCATAAATTGATGTTATTATCAAGTTCTCCTGGCCTCTCTCTGTCTCTTGTTTTCATTATTTGCTAAGGATTTGGTCCTATACTGGTTTGTGGACAGTATTTATTCTTTATAAGTTTCATCTTTTATAACTGCTTTATATATTGTATCCTTTTGTGATGTTCCCATCTTAAAGTCCACCCCCCATATACCATTAGTATTGCCACTCTGGTGCGCTCTCTCTCTCTCTCTCTCTCTCTCTCTCTCTCTCTCTCTCTCTCTTAAATATATATTATTGACTTTTTAAAAAATATATATTTTATTGATTTTTTTACAGAGGGGAAGGGAGAGGGATACAGAGTTAGAAATATTGATGAGAGAGAAACATCGATCAGCTGCCTCCTGCACACTCCCTACTGGGGATGTGCCCACAACCAAGGCACATGCCCTTGACAAGAACCTGGGACCCTTGAGTCTGCAGGCCGATGCTCTATCCACTGAGCCAAACTGGTTAGGGCTATATTATCCATTTTTTTTTACAGAGAGGAAGGGAAACCGATAGAGAGTTAGAAACATCGATGAGAGAGAAACATCGATCAGCTGCCTCCTGCACACCCCCTACTGGGGATATGACTGCAACCAAGGTATGCGCTCTTGATCGGAATCGAACCTGGGAGACTTCAGTCCCCAGGCCGACGCTCTATCCAGTGAGCCACACCGGCTAGGGCGCCACTCTGGCTCTCTTATATTTGATGTCCAGTAGGCATTTCCTTTTCTTGATGTTCAAATTCCTTTACCACTTTGTTTTAAATGCTTTCTGTAGGAAGCATCAAGCTGAATTTTCTTTTTAACCCTCTGTAATGCCTCTGCCTTTTAATGGAGATGCTCCTTTATACATGTTTAGAGTAATAATTGAAATACTTGACTTTGTTCCTCCAAATTTCTCTTTATGCTAGTATATATTTTGCTTTGCATTTATTCATAGTTTTCTGGATTCCCTCAAGTTATTATTTTCTTCTCTATTTTTTCCTGATTAATTAAAAGTTCTGTTCTGACACTGGCAGAGTTTGGCCCGTTGACTGAAGGGTCCCAAGTTTGACTGTGGTCAAGGTCACATACTTTGGTTGCAGGCTCCATCCCCAGCTGTGGTCAGGTATGTGCGGGAGAATACCAATCGATGTGTCTCTCTCACATGATGTTTCCCTCTCTGTGTCTCTCCCCGTCCCTTTTACTCTCTCTAAAAATCATCCTCAGATGAGGATTACCAATAACAACAAAAGTTCTGCTGATTTTCTATTCCTTAAAGATGACTTACCTTTTCTCAACACTTACGCAGGCCCAAATTTATCCACTATTATTTGAAAAATATATATAACTACCCCCCTTGCGTCCCTCTCTCCATAAGGTGAGACTTGTAGAGTATGTCCCCTTCCTCTCTTCCTCCCCTTCCTTGTATCCCTTGTCCCCCAGAGAGATACTGGGAATCATTGCTCCCCATCCCAAAATTGTAGGTTTTACTAAATTTTTGTTCACATTTCTTTTTTGCATTGATTCCCTTTTCCTTTTCTGGAATACTTCCCACTGGCATTCTGGTCTTCCGGATCTCACTTGCTGTTCTTATCTTTTCTCCCCATGTGTTCACTTGTGTGTGTTGAATATGAGCATAAGATAAAAACACATTTTAGGCCACTAATTTGGATCTCAATGCTGCCTTTTTCTTCTTCAATTTACCTATGGATTTTAAACTTACAAATTTCACATGTATTTTTGTCATTTTTTTTGTTTTTCTTATTGTGCTTGATTCTTAATTGCTAATGTTATGATACCCATGTGACCACAAGCCCAGCCTCCAGAGTGCAAAGTGAAATGTTAATGTCCAGTCACCATCTCCCAGAATCCCCTCTAGGTGATACTTAGAAAAAATATATGAAAGCGATCTTTCAGAAAGACTTTTTGTTTGGGTTGATCTCTATAAATATAAATTACCAGCTCAATTAATTTTTAACATATACATGGTTAAGTAGCATCAGGCAGATGTAAATTATGAGCTAAAATTTTCCTAGAGTTAAAAGCAGCAACTGAAAAAATAATAAGATAATATTTTATTCATGTTAGTCTCCCATCCTTAGGACAATGACCTGAAATTCTCTATAAATACCCTCAGATATTAGACAAAAACAAAGTTAGTGCTTGTGCAGTTTTTATGATATCTCAAAGCTTAATAAAAGTCTCTATAAAAGTCTCAGCTTAATGGAGAAAATCACAGGTTGGTTGGTTCCATTTGTACCATTTTGACCTAGGCCTCTTAGTTCCTAGCTGCTAGAATGAATAGAAACACGACTGGACAAAACAAAAAAGTATGTTCACTCCAGTGAGACACATTATTTTTAAGGGAAGAGAAATCAACCATTATCCAAAGGCAATATTTGTCCTAAACATTAAACATTCATGTTTAACAACACTCAGTACAGTTTTCTGAGGACCTATGAGAAATTCACAGTCCAGATATTTATGGCAACAAAATCCATGGTACGCTGTGGGCCTACTTAACACATAATTCATCTTCTTGTCTTTGAAAGTGTTTTCAGAACTCTTGCATAAGTTTATTACAAAAGAACTTTTTTGACCAAAATGTTGGAACCATGTATCTAGCTTTAATTATCACTTCTGTGGGGCATAATTGAGAACTAAAAAATGAATTTTTAAATGCTATCTGAAACAGGTATATATAACAAATGCAACAGTATACATATGTGAAATAGTCACAAGATACATAAATGAGAATAATTAGAAAGAAAGGTATTCAACTCTCAGGGTAGAAAACTAGCCTGTCAAGCGAGTCTTTCCGTTTTGAAGGCTGTTATCTCTAACATATCCTCTAGTGCATATTCATGCAGGCATAGGAAGGACATTTGGTTTGGCAGAAGAATCTCTTGAGTCAAAATAATTCCAACTATCCCGAATTCTGAGCTGCTCGCTGCATATCCCATCTGGTGCTTCTCCAGCCTCCCACAATCAACTCAGCCAGATTTGGACACATTTTCTTCTCTCCTCTCCTCCCTCAGAACTCATCCTGCCTCTAGCACAGCGGTTCTCAACCTGTGGGTCGTGGCCCCTTTGGTGGTCGAACGACCCTTTCACAGAAGTCGCCTAAGACCATCCTGCATATCAGATATTTACATGACGATTCATAACAGGAGCAACATTACAGTTATGAAGTAGCAACGAAAATAATTTTATGGTTGGGTCACAACATGAGGAACTGTATTTAAAGGGCCAGAAGGTTGAGAACCACTGCAGCAGCCTCTCTATACGTTGGAATTTCTATCTAGTCACTCAAACTGGGAACTCACTTCATCTTCCCGCATTCCTTAACTCCATCTGCACAGGGATCGCTCGCTTGTCCCTGAACATCCGAGGTTCCTGGCTTTGCATGTTCTGTTTCTTTCACCCAAGACTTTCCCAAACAAATTTTACTTGAAGAAGTACTCTTTCTCTTCAAGGCTAACTTTTCATGCCACTGCCCATGGGTTGGTGTTGTAGGGGAGCCAAAGTTATCTCCCCAAAATGGGTCTCTTTGGCATGAGGATCATTTTAGGCTGATTATTGTTAAGAAACAGAAGTCTCGGGAAGTTTGTCTTCTTACTGCCCCCCTTAACTGCCTGATGGACTTAGATAGGGAGGCTGTACCAGGAAGAGAGCTGTCACCAAAGGCTTTTTACATCAGAAAGATTCCTCTGCGTGGCCTGGGGAACGTCCCCTTACCAAACCTTCGCTCTTCTCGCCACCCTGTGTACCGTGAGTTTTCCCATAGAAGTCCCAGAGCCTCCCTCCTTCTTCTTAGCTCAGGAAGGCATATAAGCTTCAATTGTCTGACTGTCTGGAAACCTCATATTTTTGCGGTTTCTGTAAATGAAATTAAGTTTGTTTTTCTCCATCTAAACGGTTTTATGTTAATCTGATTTTTAGACCAGCCAAAGAACTACAAGGGTAGAAGGACAATGTTTCCTCTCCTACCATATCCCCAAGTATCCTAATCAGAATTCATTATTCGGTTTCCTGTGCTTTCATAGATCTTTGTTTATATATCTTTGTTTCCTTCTGACTATATATTGTTCATTTTACATGTGTCTATCTGTCTCTTTGGGATCATAAGCTGTAGTGGCTGGTGGTTAGGTCTCAATGATCTTTTGATTCCCTAAGTTTAAGTGCAGAGTCATATGAGAATAACATAATAATCAGCAAAAACATATGCCAATTCTAAACCCATTATAGTACAAGCATACTATTTTAATGAAATCCGGAATCCATGAGGGAGAAGTCGAATAATTTGGGATTTTCACAAAAGAGGAGAGTTCGATGTTTGTTCCTTATTCACTAGATACCAGATGTGCCAGAAGCCTGCTCTCTGATTTCCTCGGCAACAATCCTGCATCACTGTCACTGTCATTCTCCTTTCATATTTGCAGATACGAAGGTTCAGAGGTTAAGTAACTTGCCAAAGACCATTTAACTAGGAAGCGACGAACATGATTTTGTTTCCGCTTGGCTTTGAAGAGTGACGCCTTTCTACCACATGTCACAACCATGGGTCCTGGGCTTGTTTCCTTGTGTATGAAATAGCGCTTTTTTGGTCTCCCCTGAACAGTAAGTACCTGTGATTGCATGGCCAGTGTGGCTCAGTGGTTGAGTGTCAACCTATTCTCTCTCATCATTTGTTATTTCTATCTCTCTCTCTTCCTCTCCGAAATCAATAAAAAATATTTTTTAAAAAGTGTCCCTGTGATTTATTTTCCTTTTCTTGATACACCCCTTTGTATTAGCTTCCTGTTGCTACTAGAACAGACCACCACACACTTAGTGGTTTAAAACAACACACATCCATTCTCCTATAATCGTGGAGGTCAGAGATCTGAAATGAGTTTTAAGGAGCTGAAATCAAGATTGCCAGCCAGAGTGCTTCCTTCTGGAGGCTCCAGGACATTCTGATTCTTGCCTCTCCCCGCATCCAGGGGGTCATGTCCCCATCATCCCAGTCACTGATTCTGTGACCACAGAGCCTCCTTCTGCCTTTCACCTCCTTGCCTCCCTCTCAAAAGAATCCCTGTGCTTATCTTGGACCCACCTGGAAAACCCAGAAAAATCTCCCCAGTTCAAGAATCTTAAATAATCACACCTACAATGTCCCTTTTGCATATAAGATATCTTTTTACAGATTCTGGCAATTAGAATACAGGCAAGTCAGGGCAGGGGTATTATTCAACCTTCCATACCTTAGAGCTGAAATGGAAATTAGGGAATACGACCTTTTAGCATCATAGCAGCACAGGGAGCTAAGGGCTCAATAATGGGGTTGAATCAGGAATGTTGGATTCTGCAAGCAGTGAGGTATAAACAGAGACATTTGTACACACAGACACCTGAGCCACAGATAACTGTGAAACACATGCCTAACTCTTATTGATTTTATACAATATAAAATCAACTTGACGCTACTCATGGCAGAGAAGTGGTCAGAAAACCCCGCAGCCATTTGCTTTAGAAATTAAAATCTATAATAATAAAAGCATAATATGCTAATTAGACTGGATGTCATTCCGGATATCCTTCCAGACATCCTCCGGACAACCTTCTGGATGAAGCCCGGGCTGCGAGGGAAACCCGGGTCCCGGGTGCCAGAGGGAAGCCGGTGCCGGCAACTGGGGGAAGGAAGGCCTACTCTTGTACAAATTTCATGCTTCAGACCTCTAGTGTGTGTTATATAATCCACTTAGCTGTGTACTGGTGCCTTTTGACTTAAAAAAAATGTCCTAGCCCGAGCTGTTTTGGCTCAGTGGATAGAGCGTTGACCTGTGAACTGAAAGGTCCCAGGTTCGATTCCAGTCAAGGTTATATGCCCAGGTTGTGGGCTCGATCCCCAGTGGGGAACTTGCAGGAGGCAGCCGATCCACTATGATTCTCTCTCATCATGGATGTTTCTATCTCTCTCTCCCTCTTCCTTCCTGTCTGAAATCAATAAAAATATTTTTTAAAAAAGAAATGTCCTATGGTGAAAACTCCCTACAGAAATGCTCCCTTTCCTGGAAGGGCACCCATTGTGTCTCTCACTGTGCCTGAATGGTAAGACAGCTCTCTTTAAATACTTCTTCTGCAAGTGAACTAATCATTAGGGCCACGCACGTGATCGACTGGCAGTTAAAAGACTCAAATGTCAAGATGTTTTTATCAGTACCTTCCATGGTAACATTCAGACTGAATAGTTCTCTGCTTTATGTCAAATTGTTGGCCTGGGTTTTTTTCTCTTTCACAAAACAGAAAATGCTTACATGCTAGCACAAACTGCCTTGTCCTCTTTCCACCTTCCCCTGCCCTGAAAAGAGACGAGGGGACATAGTGTCCCGTTGCTGATGAAGGCCCATTAGCCTTGAGAAGCAAATATGCCCCCTGTGTGCACCCAGTCTGTGGCGGCGATAGAATTCCACTTGGTGTTTTGTGGGAAAAGGAGTGTTTTAGAGCTAATCTAGTGCATTTTCAAATTTCCTACCATATACATTCAGCTCCTAAGCTGCTCACTTACTTGCTGGCATGTATCCCATTTTCACATGCAATTTATTTATCAATCACAGGGAATAAGTGGACAGGCATCTAGCTGTTTAGGAAAATAAATTCACATTTTTTGAGGATGTGCCTTACTGTGGATATGGGCCAAAGTATAGGGGTGGGTAAAAGGAGGTTTACAGTTGTGTGTATGGAAAATAGTACAATAATTAATAAATAATAATAATTCAAGAATAAACTCACTGTTTCATGCACTTACAACTGTAAACCTACCTTTGTCCATCTCTGTATATATGTAGACATCTCAAACCACCAGTGAGGTTTCCTCTTTTAAAGATAGATTATAGAAAGTAGCCCTGGCCAGTGTTTCCCAGGGGTTAGAGTGTCGGACTATGCACTGAAGGGTCGCAGGTTCGATCCCTGGCCCGGGTTGGGGCTTGTGCGGGAGGCAACCAATTCATGTGTCTCTCTCACATCGATGTTTGGTTTTTTTTTTCTCTCTCTCCCCCTACCCTCCCTCCCTTACAAATGGGGAAAAAAATCCTGAAGTGAATTAAAAAGAAAGATAGATCATAGAAAATAATATTCTTCTCCATGTTTCCCACCTTGAATGCTTCTATTAATTTTTCTTTACTATGAAACTACTGCTCTGCTCCATAATCAGTAATATAATGACCTATCTAAAATGCCGTATGCCATCAAACTCTCTGGCAGCACAAACCTCTTTGAGACCCATTATTCGGTGACAGCAGTGTATCCTTGAATAAACTCCATTATCTATATGCTCGAATCCATGAACATCTGCGAATGAAGAGATAGCATATTGATTCTGCGACGGCCCTTCACTGTGATGTAGGTGGCTTTACACCAGCCTACAATTTCAGTGGCCTGCTGCAGTTCAGAAATAAAAAATCGTTATCTGGAAACCTCTCAAACCAACAGAAAGGTAATCAATTTTTTCTCTGTGGTCAGGCACTGGAAATCAGCGGTGGATTTCCTGTCCTCAGCGCTCTCGTCGTCTTGTTAAAATACTTAGGGAGCTTCCCTGGGAGATGCTGGACCTAGATTGAGCCTGTTCACATTAGGAACTGAAAAGTCCGCTCTTTGTATTCTGTTAGCCACCAGCGCATCTCTGCATCATCTTTGCATCCTCGTCTCACACTTCTTCCCCTGGGGGACTACAGGACACCGCTCTCCTCTGGTTTCTAAACACACAGCCACAAACGTCCTCATCCACCTTGCTTAGTATTTGAATTCAGCACGCATTTTACCTCATGCAACTTAACTCCCATTCGGGTGGGGACATCCTCATTTGATATCAAGCAGTATTCCCAACCATTCTCTTTTGATGATTATGAAAAGAAAGCAATTCTACACTGGAAAACATGATAGAAGTGTTTCCAGGATTGCTAACATACCTCACGTAAGAAACTTCAGAAATCATTACACTTTAATTTTTGTGGCCCACCCATCACAGTTATCAAGGATGTGCTATGGTTTCAGCACAGTGGGAGTGATGCAAAGGTGAAGGAGAGAATTATCTAGAAAGAGATTTGTCTAGAAAGAGGGGAGAGACATGCTTACACGTCACCATATGCAGAGGTCACAAACCACAAATGCCAGAGCTGAGTCTAAACAAAGAACTATCAGTTTTCTGGGAGGAGAGAACCTCAGAGAGAGAGGAAATCAGAGAAGGCTTCTGGGAGGAGGGGCGTTTGTGATGAAGTAAAGAAACGTGGAAGAGTCACTGATCGAGCACCCACACTGTGTGTCTGGCTGCGGTGGACAAATGGAGAATCCAGCAGGGGAGAGAGGCCTCCAGTAAGACTTTACACACAAATGAATGAATGACAAATGCAATAAGTCTGTAAGGAAGCACCGTGTTTGATGAGCACATAGAACCAGAGGCCCAATTGGAGGTTCCCTGAGGTGGTGCACACCCCGAAGTAGAAGTGGTTGTTACTGAAAGGGGGAAGGAAAAAAGGGGCACAATTAAGATCCAGTTTGTCCCAAGACACATGTAGAGGGGTGACCATCATGATCACCATAAACACAGCTCTTGGCAGGGGGTGTGTCACTAAATTCTGGGAGTCACAACCAGGCCTAAGAATGGATGGGTCTGGAAAGCTGACTGAAAAGGGAAAATGGGACTCCTCATTATTTGTCACCAGCCATAGGCTGGCATTGTATCAGGCTCTCAACATTCATTACCCTCATTAATCTACCATGTGCTCATTTTAAAGATGAAGGAAATAAGGATTTAAAAAGTTGAATAATCTCCCTAAAATAATCCTGCAGGTACAAATGGCTCCACTGGGGAAATCAGGCTGGAAAGAAGCTGAGTCTGGGTGGAGTCACCCTATTTTACTGAAAAAGAGGTATAAAGAGATTAAGCTCCTTTTTTCTATGGAGAGCTGGATTTGCATAGAGTCAGGATTAGAAATTTTATTTGGATAATTTCACATCAATGTAAATGTCATCGATGGAAATTGAAGAAAGGAAACCAGATGTGAGAAAATGTGTAAAAGTGGAAACTTCTGACTCCATATTGTTTCACAATTAAGCCCCAATTCTATCAGACTCCAAGGAGAGCTTTTCCAAGGGTCTGCTTTGAATGGATCACATGTGCGGCATGGAGGGAGATGGATGGATAGTAACACACACACACTCACATGCTCACACACACATGCACATGCACATACACACCCACACATTCACACAACACACACGCCCACATTCACACACACTCACACACACATTCACACACACTCACACACATTCACATGCACATACACACACTCACACACATTCACACAACCTCAAACATACACTCTCACACACACTCACACACACAAGTGTTTCTTTGTCAGAATCAACTGAACAATGGGAACACAGAACCTATGAGCAGAACCTCAACCCAGTGCCAGTCTGAGCACAGGACAGGACTCTTCAATGAAGGCAGCAGAATGAGGAGAAGTATGCATTTCAAAGGGGTGAGAACACACGTTCCTGAGGCTGTGTCCCAGGCTCCCCTTCAATGCATGCAAAACGGTTTGAATTTGCGGCAACTACACCCAGCCCTCTCTGTGATCGCTTTCCTATTATTTGTTTCAACCCCGCTGGCATTGCCTTTCCCTCTGTACCTACATGTCAAAATGTTGTTTACTCTGTAGGTCCCAGATCCAACGTCTCTTTCTCCATGAGAACTTACCTAAAGGAGATCATTTCTCCCTTCCTGTGTTTGTTAGGTAAACTCAGCGTTAACGACCTGCATGCCTCCATCTGTACATTTATCACATTTCCCCTGGCTTTATCATCTGTCTGTCTATCTCCTCTCCCACCCTGCATAGAACACACCTTATATTCTATCCCTCTCCCGAAGCTTGCAGCTGCCTGGGGTTGGACTGCGGCAGTATTTTCTGACTTACAATTTTCATATTATTTGCCAATTAATTCCACATAAAACCTCAAACTTCCAGCTTCTCTAGGGAAACAAAGTGTTGGCCATCAGCCAGACTAGGGCTCTTCCCCTTGACCTCCCACCTCATTGCTCCTTATTGTCCTTTAATTTACATTAAAAGCCTGGCCCCTGGAGGCATCTGAGTTTGAGACACTGGCTACGAAATTCCTACTGAACTGAACAAAGTTTACTCAGCAATGGTGTGTTGAGTTACTTTATTCAGGATTGATTGGTTAGGTCATCTGATGTAAAATTTGCCAAATATCACTTTAAGGTAATCATCTCAGGTAAATGATGGTGCCTTGAACTGAGGGAGAGAGGCATACAGGCATAAGTCTAATGGAACCTCTTTGTCCTTAGTCTAAATCTCAATTTTCAGAATATAAACAAGTAGAAATGTATGTGAGCAAGGGACAGAGGGTTGAATAAATTTCTGTAGTAGACTGGGAGGAAGTGGGGTTCTGACTGATGGAAATGGTGTTGTAGACGATTTGGTCTAGTAGAGTCAGCATGACTTTACAGACCTGGCACTGTTCATGAATTCGACTCTCCTGCAGGTGGATGAACTAACTGGTCATAGTGATGGAGACTTGACAGTGTGAACATCCTCCAGCACATATTTGTAAGGATGAAGTAGGATATAGCATTCTCAATGCCTTGTGTTTTAATGTTACAAAAGGACCGCTATTTTAATGATATGCTCATCCAAATGATCTAAATTTAACACCATTGGTGGATGAGAGAAGTAAAAAGAAAACTTTTCAAATGAAATAAAATGCTAGAAGACATTAAAATATGTTTGGCATTGATATGTATTAAGCATGCTTTCCTCTATTAAAAGATAAACTGAGGCATATTACATTTTTATGAGCTTGAGCCAAAACTGATTCACACAGGGCAGCCAGAAACTGGGAGTGTTCAGGAATGCTTCATTGTCAGGAGCTGGGAAAGACTTTTATACAGAAGGTGTGGAGGACTATTCCTTACATTTAATTTTGAGCATCGGTCTAGAAGCTAGTGACACCCTCCAGACCCTTGCTCTGGATTGTGATTGGTGGTCCTTAGGCTTTTCTCAACCTTGAGGCATTTGCAGGCTTAGCTTTTAGCTTGGCTTACACAGGCTGCTAAGGTATTAGAACTATCTAAGTCTAATGGTCTCCTTGTTGAATTAATACCCCCCCCCATATAAAATGGACTTTGAGGCTTATAAATCATGTGCTTGCATCTTTGTGAATCTTAGTGTTTGGAAAGTGGAAGTGGGGGTGGGAAAAAATTAACCAAAGAACTTATATGCATAAATGCATCACCCTTGGACACAGACTATAGTTCGATGAAGGCTGGGGATGGGGGTATTAGAAAAAGAAAAAAATCCTACAAGAAAATTAAAAAATATATATATAAAGGGAAAAATAGAAATATTAAGGGTTCAACTGATAAAAACAGATAGCTAACAAAAATATAAACAGATAATGAAATTTGAGAGATAAACAATATCAACAAAGTGTGAGTGCCTCACTGACAATTCAGAGACCAAGGGAAAAAATGCATCAAGGTAGAGTCTCAAATGTTAAAAGTTAAAACATTTCATAGTTTTGATAATGGAAAGATTGAAATTTACCTTCAAACTCAAATCTAGTTATTAAAAATTAAACCATTTAAACTTCTGATATAAAGACCTAACCTTTACCTTTTTGCAGACTCTACATCTTGGCTCCAAAAACTATGAGCATGAGAGGAGGTATTTGGTTGCAGTCTTCTGGGACACAACAGGTTTGATGGGCTAGAGGGGATTCCAGTGAGTGCAAAGTTACGGCCAGATCTTTACACCCCAGGAGGTTACATACTTCTCTCTGTAGCATCCTAGCTGCTGACATTTATCTAACTTGTCCAGCACAGTCTCAGAGTTCATCTGGAAGGGACACAATGGCCATAATAGTATCCATTATAGCTGCTATTCTTCTCAATTGTCAAGGCACAGTGAAAGCACGGGGATGAAGCTGTGCCTTGATTGGCTGTTAAATTGCGATCAATAAAAAGTATTTGTACCATAATTTTACAACCAGGCAAGAGCTGGCCATCCTGGTGGTAAGCCAGCATGTACATACCATCAAAACTAAAGTGTCTCACTTGGATAACTGAACTGAATTTTCTTTAAGACAACAGGGTACAATAGAAGTTACATTAAAAAACAACAGCGCCCTAGCATTTTTCTGCCACTGGGATAAAAATAAATAACATAGGAACAAGGACAAAGTCCAAATAAGAATGGTTACTTGTTTCTAACTTATAGCTGAGCTACATCATTAGAAAAGAAAACCAACACTCTTCTCCCCAATAAATCTACTCATAGGTGAAAATGACAAAGGACCAGATAGTAAGCATTTTAGGCGCTATGGGCTCTATACAGTCACGACTGCATATTATTATTTTTTTCACAGCCCTTTAAAATGTAAAAACAGGCCATGGGTCAGCCTCACTGCAGCAGTCTGCGGATGCCTAACTTATGCGAATGCTCACAGTTGTGAATCTCAATAAAAGTCTCATTGGTCTCCTATGTACCACCTGCCTCCACCCACCTGGAGCAAGGGTCTGGAGGGTGTCACTAGCTTCTAGACCGATGCTCAAAATTAAATGTAAGCAATAGTCCTCGGCCTATTGTGCCTATTTGCAGACGTTCTTGGCTTTGCAGAACCTCTCACTTTTATTTCTGACTTTCAGTCTTGTAGAGGGTCTAGAAAACAAAAAGGTAGAAAAAGAGATCTCTGCTCCAAAGCCCACAAAAAAGCTGAGAATACTGGCTTCCAAACATGCATATACGCAATGCCTGATCAGTGCCTTCCACTGCCGAGGCAGCCTGCCTATGACGACAATGACCTAGTTGTCCAAAAAGAACTATTGGGAGCTTCTGCTTCATTATAACCCTGAGCTACTTCTTCTCAGGTGCTTCCCAACCTACCATGACACAAGTCTTTGGACATCATGGTGTTATTTCCTCTTTGGCAGAAGTAATACTGCAAGAGGCATCTTTTCAATGAGTTGCTACATTCTGGAAATGTCACCTTGCATTTAACATTCAAGGAACACACTCATATTTTATTTATCATGTTAAGAGCAATACTGGAAAACATTTATTGAGCGCCTACTATATGCTAGATACTCTTCTAAGAGCTTTATGTAAATAACTCCTTTAATCCTCACCATAATCCTAACAAGTAGGTGGCACTGTTATGTCCTTTTGACAGATAAAGAGAGAGAGCCAGGGAGTTAACCACAGTCACCAGAACTGTCCCCTCTTTGCCATACTCTAGGTAAGTTATTCTAAGTTCAAAGAAATTTCTTATTTCTCATAAGCCCAGACTGGTGTTCTTGGTAAGATTTTTTCCAAATGGTTTTGACCATAACTTGTTCAGCTGGTGGTCATGGTCCAATCTACATAGACTATCTAGACAACCTTGTTACATCATTGTATTCTCTTGAGTGGCTCCCACTGGAATCTAGTTCACACGGATATTACCGTTGTTTTTTTATAACTTAGTTGCCAAACCCAAACAATATGTGTATTTCACAGGAAAATCTTAATTTTGGAAGTCTGACAATCCTGGGCCTGCGTTCCAGCAGCGCACTCATTGGCTCCATCAGCTGCCTTTATCCGGGCCTGTGCTTTCCAGTTTGCCTGTCTCCACAGACCACTCCCTGGTTGGCATCACCGGCCCACCTCCTGAGGGCTTTTAAATTTGCAACTCCTAGTAGGCACACTGCTTCTGACTCATTCACCCAAATAGAGAACTTCATGCTGTGATTCTTTCAGAAAATCCATGGCGCTAGTCAAAGCATGCCGTGTCAGAGACTTACATCCTCGTCAGATCATTTAATAGCCTCCCCATGCTCATCTGTCATTATCCTGGGCATTTCTCAGCCGAGGAAGCATTTGGCAGGGTCTTAATGTGCTAGGCGCTTACCGTTCCTCCCTGCCTTGGACAGCTGCGTCAGCTTTCTTCCTGCTTCGGTAATACCTGTCTGAGGATATTTGCTGGTGTGTTTTATGAAAGCCTGCAAAAGTAATTGTCAGAAGTGATCATGCTTTGATTAAATAAATGCGCGATCGAGGAGTTAGGCTCGCAATTTAAATATGGTAGGAATAATTTGCGAGCCTATCTGTCAACCTTTTGCAGGGGCTTTAAATGGTAGCTACGTCTGTGGAAGCACCATCCTATTTTGCAAATCTGACAGCAATGGCTGTTTCCTGATTGCACCTGACATTATTCTCCACATTGTTTTATGCCAATCACATTTACTGCAAATTGCTTATTACTTTCTTGCTGAAAATGGCAACGTGTATTTATTTAGCTTTTTATTTTAGAATCAGCAGGCTATCACTTGCTTTATTAATCAGAGCCAGCCCTGAGGATTATAGCCACTGGTTTCAAGTTTATCTAATTGCTGCTGCTCAAAACTGAGGAATCAGTAATGCGGCGATGGCATCTCCCTTGAGGAATTATTGTTCCTAAGGATGTTATATTTGCCACTGGAAGAAAGAGAGCCTACCAATTCCTATATATAATTGAAAGTACTGCATAAGTAGCTTTCTAAATTTTGTTTTAGTGGTTACTCCTGTGGAAAGAATTCGGCTGACCTTCTTTTATGCATTCTATCTTCTTTGTTAAGTTCTTACTACTTATCAAGGGTTTTTCCCTCTTGTATTTCCGGGGATCTCCCGGCAGGCACGGTTACATTTGTTACCAAATTAAAACTACATTTGTTAACTCACACACCATCGTTTTTATTAGTCCAGCAGAAAAGTCGATATTTCTAATTTGTTGCCTCTGGATTCATGCCAGTTTTGATATATAAAATCAGCCCAACCAGGCCACATAATGTACACTAACCCAAATCTATAAAGAAGGGAAATGGAAGTCACAATAATTACTTGGAAACCAGAATGGAAAGCAAGCTGACGTCACAGAATTATACCAGCCTGCATTGATTCTAGACTTTGGAAAAGTAATGCACCTCAAAGCATTTAGGATTCAGAAGAGAAGGGCGTGCTGAGTCCCCTTGTCCTGTGAAGTTCTGGCACTGGAATGCTTTTCCAGTTGGGAATGGGGAATCCCAGTTCCAAAGTCAAGATAGTAGGGTTCCAACTCAGCTTCCGCTCTTATAGGACTCAAGTTGCTTCTCTTTGCTGTGCCTTAGTTTCCTCATTTGTGAAGTGAGGGGTTGGTTAAGACTTAGCTCTTTTTTTTTTTTTTTATATATTTTATTGATTTTTTACAGAGAGGAAGGGAGAGAGATAGAGAGTTAGAAACATTGATGAGAGAGAGAAACATCGATCAGCTGCCTCCTGCACATCTCCCACTGGGGATGTGCCTGCAACCAAGGTACATGCCCTTGACCGGAATCGAACTTGGGACCTTTCAGTCTGCAGGCTGACGCTCTATCCACTGAGCCAAACCGGTTTCGGCAAGACTTAGCTCTTATATTATCAGCTCCTAAATTCCATAATTCTGATTCCTCAGGGTAAAAAAAACCCCCAAACATATATAAACACACCTATTTTAGTATGTGCTTTATCATATTCTCTTCAAGAAAAGGAAGAAAATGGAAAAGAAAGAATAAGTAGCAGTAACAGATTTAGCAATGAGAATTGTTGAAAATTGTAGATTCTATCATCCATTTCCCCTACTTCCTTTGTGAACCATAAAAGTCTCCTAGAGAAAATACATAGAGAAAGCCTGTTCCAAATTTATCCCCGCAGTCACAAAACATAGGTAGGGTTATTGCCTTGGAGTTCTGCCTCTTATCAAAATATTATCCAGGCTACCCCATGGTTATGCCAGAGAGAAGCGCCCATAATAGGAAATAATGTATGGCAATGACAAACGCTCACTTGCATTCCAGCTCTTATGAGTGCTACCTCATTAAAAATAAATGATCACTGAAAAGCCCATGGCGATGAGTCGAAAACACACATTCAGACACGTTCAATATGGTGTCTTCTTTCTCCTTCCCAGTTTCTTGTGCAAATTTTACTTGTTAATGCCTATGAACTAAGTAGAAGATTACACATTGTATATATTATGATGGGAGAAACACAGGGAGTATCAGAGTTAAATATATATATATATATATATATATATATATATATATATATATATATATATATGTTTTGCTGAAGGACTGAATTAGTCACTCATATAGAGTCTAAAATAATAAATCACAGAACAGCCAGAGGGCAAAGGTGTGTCAGCTTGGCCCAAAGGTGAGGAGACAGCAGACTCAGGAGCCCTATCTGGGGTCCAGGACTCCTCTCTGTTCTCCCCGGGTGTCCTTTTTGTCATTATGTCTCTGCCTTTTTTCTTTCCTCCAGTTTGATGTGAAAGGAATGTTGGCCATGGTGAGCAATGCAGCTGCGTCATCAGTAGCAGCGTAAGCTTCATCGAGTTCTTTTAGGATTGGGGGAACGAGGACAGGAACAAAGATAAAAACATAATCTTACAAAGCAAAGGGGAGGGAGCACATGTGGAGATAGTGAAAGCCTCATGAACCGGGCACTTGGTGCCCTGTTTTTACCAATGACATGACCAAGTTGCATCAACCACTGCGTGATGGCTTGGTAACTAAGCAATGGTCATCCATCAGCCTCCAAAAGGACGGAGGCCACCACTCTTCATTTAGGCCAACGCAAATATTGAAAGACAAGAAATAATCAATAGCTGGTATTCAAGAGTAATAGTGACTCTGCCTAAATAAGCCACCAGAACAGCCTACTACACAATGACTTAGCAGTTATTGTCTTGGTTGTTGGTGTAGGTATATACTATGGAAGAGTGTGCCACCCCAAGTGCCCTTGCAGCTGATAAATGAGTTTCTGCTGTGAACCCTTGGATCAGTGGTTCTCAACCTTCCTAATGCTGTGACCCTTTAATACAGGTCCTCATGTTGTGGTGACCCCCAACCATAAAATTATTTTTGTTGCTACTTCATAACTGTAATTTTGCTACTGTTATGAATTGTAATGTAAATATCTGATATGCAGGATGTATTTTCATTGTTCGCGACCCACAGGTTGAGAAACGCTGCCTTGGACGGATGTAGCTGAGACCTGAGTTGGGAATGGGAATCACAGCCCTTGGCAAGTGGTCAGAAGCACTGCAGATGCCACTTGCAAATCACTGGGAATGATTCTAGGATTCAGTTCTTAAATGTGATTTTCTTATATCAACTCAGTTTTTTTGTATACAACTCTACCTACACAGATCCAGAAACTTCATAGTACCACCCAAATAAACAAAGAAACTCCCATTTTGGCACTGACTTTGAGGGTAACTAATATAGAAAGGCAAGGGGGAGTGGAGTGCTGAGGTTGTTGCAATGCTTATTTTTGATGCTGCTTTTGTACTTAAATCAAAATGGTTTTGGATGTTGTCAGGTGTCATCAGTGTGGAAACACTAAAACAATAGGAGGTATATAAAGTAATAAAAAAGGACTATGCGGCCAGTGCTAATCATAATCTAAATAATGGGAACGACAATAAAACAAATGGACTGAAAATACTCAACAGCTTCTCAATGGAAAGAGGCAAGTATCCTGTTTTCTAAGATGATGTGTGCTTTCTCCTGATTCGGGCCTAATGCAAGCACAGCGTTTTCTTCTTTGTATGTATGGGAAAGCCAGCCCTTTTGAGAGTTAGAATAGCTTTCAAGGCTCCTGATTTAAATTTCAAACTCTTGATCATAGCTGGGGAGCAGAGGTTTTTATCTTGGAATTGGAAATGGAGTTCTTTAGCTCCATACCAAGCGATAATATTAAGCATTTTGTTGTATCCACCATGCAAGCCAAGTTCCCCACTGTGCCTTCAAAGCCATAGTGAATGAGCCATATTTGGATTTGCTTATCAGGGAAGAGACATTTAGAAAGACAATGCCCTTGTCCTGCAAGACGGAGACTCCTGACGCTTTCCGATAGGCCTGTGGAGAGCTGCAAAACAGGCCCTAAAATCAGGCTGACATGGTCGCTTAACAAGCTTCAGTCTGCTCTGTGGGCTCAGGGAGTCTGCGGTGTCCCCCACAGGGCCGCTGATGGCAGCCATCATAATTAGCACACAGGCATCAAAAACACCAGGTGAAGATTTGGCCTTGAAGAAAGAAAAGGCAGATGGAGGGAATTACCATGCCCTTTGACTATTGAGCACTGTCATGCAGCTGGCTGGCTGGCTGGCCCTGGTTACTGAGTGAGTCTGGGGGCAGCGGACAGAAGCCTCGCCCTTCCCAAAACGAAGCCTCCAAGTGGCCAAGGCAGCAGGAAATGTCTGCCTTGCCAATTCACTGGAAGAAGTGAAACCTCAGCCTTTCTCCCAGCCGTTGGTAAAACAGGTAACAGCGTTTGTCTAAGATTTGTTTATTAACGTGGAAAATGACTTGGCAATCTTTTTACAGGAAGAAAACCTCTATAACTTAAAGGGATATGACCTTGAAAGAGATTTGCTGAACTTGACTTCCACTGGATTTTTCCCCCCCAGCCTTTATGGGCTCTTGTTTTTAAAATCTGCCAAACAAAAGCTCTGCCAGGAAAGCTGTTATTATAAAGATGCTCCTCAATAGGGCGAAGTGGGTTAATTGCAAGCTCTTCGGTAAAATAAAGGGGAGGTTTAGAAAGCAAGTGCAAAATTGACAAAACGTCCCACATTGCTCTTATGGGGGGAAAAAAACTATGAGGGAGGAATATTTGAAATGGCAAATGTGTAACGTAGATAGATGCTATAAACTTGCTGGGAGAGGTCTATAAGAGATTTCAGATTACTCATAAACAATTATCCATCTGACCTCGATATGAATACAGAAATCCATTAGCAATCAAATTTTCAAGCATAATTGTATACTAAGAAATATGTACTTTCCCCCTATCAATTTATGTTGACAGGATCTAGTTTAATATCACAATCTAGACTTATTTATGTTTTTATCTTCTTTTCCACTCTGATGCTTTTTAGACTTAGTGAACATAATTCATAATGAAGAGTGGAAAGTAAGCTGTGAATTTGTTGGGAGAATTTCCTTTTAGTGATCTATGACTTCTATGAAAATTGAAGTTCTACTTTTGAGCCAAAATAAAAGCTTCAAATACACAAGTATTTTTATGTTCCCCTGTTTATAAGCAATTAAAATGGTTTGTTTTAAACAGAGTGAACCTTACTGGTATTTTCCTGATCTTAACAACTTTTAAGAGAAAAAATGCACTATATTGTTGTTTCTATGACTTAGCTGATAACATCATTTGACATAATAATGTGAATGTTTTCCCATTATCTTGAAAGTAAGATTTTATATTTGAATGGGCTGAATATATGTAAGCGCAAATGCAGTTGGCACTACTGCCCAGAAACACTATCATCATATAGACTAATAGAGCCTCTTACTGAATCCATCAAAGAAATTACAGTGGAAATTGTATTTCTGTCCATGTGTCCTAAGAGTGGCAGTCCCTGGAGGACTTGTGCTTTAACTTCCCCTATTAAGTAAATGAATATTCTTGCAAATACACAGTCAAGCAAAACACAACAGTGTCCATTGCCTCCTTTTATTTTAGTACTAGTCAGACTAGACATTTCTCTGTCTGATTGGAGCTTCATTTGGAAGCAATTAACTACTCTATACCAGATATAATATGGGTCTCTAGTGTGTGGACTACATTTGCCTGCATCCGTTGTTGAAAGCTTAATTGAGTATATTTGCATTCACAGTCAACTTAGCTCCAAATAATAACCAATTCCTTACTGCTCAATGCTGAGAGAGTTGGGGGTAAAGGGTAGGCCAAAATTACTAACTACTTTTATGTTTATTTTACTTTACTGAAATGTATAGTTAAGCATCAAAATGGCCAGAAAGCACATTAAATAAATTGTTTCACACCTTGTTTACAAATACCACACCAGATGCCTAACTTTACCTTCATGTTTCATTTTTAAAAATTGTGATTTTTATTTACTGTCTAGAATTACATTTTTGATATAATGAGCAACATCAAAGGAGGGTAGCAACTTTTAAAAATATTTTAAGTTTCCATTGTTTCGTAAAGTGGGAAAATTATGAAGCATTTAATAGAATTCATGAAAGGTATCTTATAAATGTAGCAATAAAAACAATAAAGGCCCTAAATCAAAGATGGCAGGCTCTTGAGTAGCTTAGAGAGGCCCAGGTTTCCTGCAAACAACTGTGCTGAAGACAGGAGTCTTTTACTCAAGGTGACCCGCCCCCTGTGCAGCATTTTCATCTTGTGAGCTTTAACACTGGTCTTTCTAGGCTGACTCTTTTCCCCGGGAAACGGATTCATATCCTTCTTTGGGTTTCCAGTGAGTTCTGGACACGCCCCCTTTGAACATTTAGCTCATGGCCACACGATAATCTCTTACTTGTGTTCACATCTAAACACTTAATTGTTGGATGAAAGGATCCAGGTTTTATTCACATTTTAATCTCAGGACTGAGTAGAGGATCTGACAGAGGAAGCAGGAAGAGGTAACTTGCCTCTATATATGACCAGGATTTCTATTGAGGAAGAGTCTCAATGAGGCTGAAGGTGGCTTCCACTTTCCTCCTTCATGAACATGGATGAAGGAGAGTTCAGTCCAGCCTGGGACCAGTTCTTAATATTGGAAGCCTCTGAATGTTTCATTGTTCTTGCCTAAAAATGTTAAGAATGAACTAAAAAAGCCCCCTTCTCCTGAAGTTGAAATGTTTGTGTTGGATTGGATGAGTTCCTTCCATTTGCTTCATTTCTCTGATCAGAAATTTCTTGTATGTTTATATTCAAAAGCAGTCAATTTATATTCCCATTCCCAATAATATTAAGTCACACAACATAATTAATATACTATGTGACCAATCCAGGATCCAAAACAATATCAACCACCTGAGATTTTGGGCAGCTGCCAATACAATGAAATTTAATTTGAATAAATATAAAGTCCTCTGCTGAAATCCAAGAATCCAACCCCAATACAAAAACTAGAATTACTATCTATTAAACCTAGAAAATGACCACAGAAACAACTGTATACAGCAAACAAGGCAAAACTATTCTTAAAATTAGCTTAATAAGAGTGTTTGTGGAGGAACATTCAGAGGTTAAGCTGAGTACATATTCCACAGAATCAGGGTAATGTGCTGAGCTCCAAAGTCCTTGACTTCCCTGACAAAAGCTCAGGGTTAACAGTAAGGACAGCCATCGTCCTACACCTATGAAGCTGATGCTCTGCCTAGTCACCCACCACAGTGTACAAGTAAGCCCAGAGAATGGATGGATTCCATTATGACCTCAACTGAAAGAGCTTTAGCACATAGTAGGTGCTTATAAACACAGTCACAGGAATCCTTTGAGTTGAAAATTAAGTTATAATCAATTGGGAGCAGATTTTATTTTAACTCAGATAACTTCCTAAGAAGTAGAACCATCCTAAAATGGAAAAGATTATTAACTCACAAACCATTGGGATTTACTCCAAAAAAAAAGAGAGGCTCAATGACAATTCATTTGTTGGGGATGCTGCAGAAGAGATTTAAGCTGGGAGTTGGAGAGGACACACTGCAAGTTCCTATTAAAATTGAGCACTATGGTTGTCATCCAGCGTCATGGTTATTCAAGAGGTAGCAGCTATAATCAAGACCTAATATAATAGACATATAATCTAATACAAAATATACACTAATAATCAACAAAACAGATTTTACTTTACCGATAAAGAAGCCTTTGTTTCAGGGCCACGACTAAAGATAAACACTAATTCAGGACTAGTAAAGAGTTGAGCAATTCTAAGTTAAAAATTTGAACCTCCATATTCCAAAACTTTGTGACCTAGAGCAGAAAGTAATTTAAATTTGTGAAGGCCTCTCTTATAGCATTTATGTATGAGATGGTTGGATGAGATGGCCTTTAAGTTAGATTTCAACTCTCAGTTCTATAAATTTATAAATAGGCTTGTCCTAAATTATAGCTAACTTCCTTGATATCAACTGTGGCAACTACTGGTAGGATTCTGGGATATAGAAATAGGAGCATATTCTACAAAGAAATGACTCTCACTGTATTGTTATTAGTTATGTCCTTAAAAGTTCCATGACTGATTGGGGACCCCACGAGGTAATGTGAAATGAATAATTTCAAGTCTATCTGATGTGGAAGCAAGAAGAAAACATTCCTTGGGCAAAGGAGCTTTTGAGGAAAGGCGAAGGAGCTGAGATTTAAGCTGCAGAATCAAAGTCTGGGTGAGTGGTTACCAACAATAGTCAGGCACTCACAAGAAATCACATGGGTGCTGGTGAACAGATGTTTTCTGTGTTGGATGAGAGCAGGTAAATTGCTTAGCCAGGATAGACTGTGTGATTCTACAGTCTAAATTTTGAACCCAACAATATCTCCTTTTAATGTGAAAACTGAAACCCAGAGTATTTAATATCCAAGTTAATATAATTGTTAGTGATGAACTAACACTTGACTTCAGTCACATGATCACTTGCCCTGTGCTGTTTCCAGAAGATGCTTTCAAAGAGTTTAGTTGGGTTGTTTGCATTAATATCTTTGAAAGATAATGAGCTAAGCTAACTTAAATGAACTCCTTAAAATAGTGGCTACTGTATAAAACCCAATCCAACTATTATCAATTTCATAATGAAATTTACATATCAAAAAGCTTAGATAACCACCCCTTCCTCAAAGAAAAATCACTTGAAAACATGAACTAAGTTATAATGAAGGTCATTTTCTTGATTGCTTTCAAACCTTCAGAACAAAACAAAACTTCTAAGTCATGATTAAAAAGAAGAACAGGAAAGGAAATGGAAATAAAGTAAATGAGAGAGATGGCAAGATGGGTCCCATCTTCTTCAGACATTTTATGTTTTCATGTTGTTCTTATGTTTTAATTGCCCATAAGATTGTGAAAATGGCTATGCCCATAAATATTTTATGTCTCCTGCTATCACATCAGAATAAATCATTTGATACTTGTGTCTTTGATAGAAAAGTTGTTAATGTAATAAAAGCATGTTTATGAATAACTTCTGGATTGGTGAAAAAAAGGCATGGCATTTTTACATGAATTGCTAATTATATTGTAGCATAATTCAAGGCTAATGAGGTAAAACATAACCTAAAAATTGTATGGTAAATATGGCATGGAATTGATCTAGCATTTTGGTTCATAAAGTCCTTCTTACTGTTGAATAATTACAATGTTCCTTTAATGTTTTTCCACTAAAACTAATCAGTAAAGAATATGAATATTTTAAACAGGATTAATTTTACACATAAAATAAGCTATAAAGCAAAATTGATCAGCCTCAGTACTATTGATATTTTGGGTTCGATAATTTATTGTTGTGAGGAGCTGTATGTGAGTTGTATATTATTTAGCATCATTCCCTGGTCTCTACTGACTAGAATTAGTAGCATACAGAATACCCACCACTCCAGGTATGTCAACCAAAAATGTGTCCTGACATTCAGAATGTTTAGTGGGTACAAAATTGCCCTTTTTTTTTAGAACTATTGTTTTAAAGGTCAAATAATTATACTTCATTTTTTCTTTATCCAAAACTCTATTATATAATCCTCAAATTGACTGGTTTTTTTATATTTAAATGTGCCTGTCAACAGGCAAAGTTTAAATGACCTTTTTCCAATTGAACAAGCATTTGTCAGCTGCCATTAGGTTGAAATTTTTATTTGTCAATGTGCATTACTTTAAATTAAAATCCTTCATGTGTATAGATTTTTCTTAAATCTGAGGATGCCTAACCATCTCCATGGATGTTCTTCCTAGGAACTTATTTCTCTGAATCTCCCTACTCAAATACATGGCTTTCCCTTCTCATTTAAATCAATACACTATACAAAAATATGCCTTGAAGAGAAGCGGCTTTGGAATTATAAAAAAAATTAATTTCTTCAAAACACTAATGCCTAATCTAGTGTTTCTGAAAAATGTAGTTCATGGACCCATCTGTGTCAGAATTTCCTGAGATGTCTGTTAATAGTATAAATAACGTTCCCACCTCGAGACCTACTGAGCAAAACCCTCTGGAATGTGAGCCAGTGTCCTCAGCTTAATAAGCCTGATGCCTCCTAGGGTCATGAACACAGGCCACTGAAACAAGATGAAATGCATATCTGAAATTATTCATTCATGAAAATTATAATGTAGCTATTCGTTTTGGACCCAGTTTGATTCTTATTATTTATATCTTAGCCACTTTATATTGATTGAAAGTAAACATTAGAGAGCTTCCTTTTATCTAGAACGTATCAAATTTTAAGACAGCTATCCCTTAGTCAAACTGCTTCTTTGTCAGGTAATATTGAAGTAAAATTCTTCATTGGTCTGCTTCAGTTCACCAAAGAACAACAACTTGGCCTATAAAAATTAATGGAACTGATTTACACTAAGCCAATACTTACCTTTTATTTTTATTTAAAAATACTCATTTAAAAATTAAAAAAAAAAAACACTAAGATGGACACCTTGGCTTTTCTTTCCATGTCACTTTTCCAATTTGAAGATATTTTAGATAATCACTCACCAATCTTGGTTTTGCTAACTTTAGTTTTTAATGTTTATATATAAACTTAATATACATCATATTTTAATACATGGGTGGTTCCATTCATCTCTCTTAAGAAAGCCTAGAGAATGATGACTGCTTCATAGCCTCACACCAAACTCTGAGAACATCTTGGTGTCTCTATGAAAGAGTAAGGGAATCTCCATTTTTTTTCTTTCTCTAATCTAAGTTTAGAAAAAAAATATTCTTAACTACCACAATAATTTTTTTTTAAATTCTAGGTAGTTACATATTTTTCTAACACTGGTGAAAAACATAAAGGGGAATGTACACATCTATAATATATCAGAATATACAATGCTTCAATAATCTTTTCCATCCATGTTGCCATACTCATTTTAACCTTAGTTCTACAATTGAATATATGCCACATTCACCACCAATTTTTGTTCACATTTTCTCACTTATTTCTAGTTTGCAGGAAACTAACCTTCTAATAGATTAGTAAAGAAGGAGTTATGAGTACAGTATTCTCCAAGGTCTTATACATTTAAGACCATTTGTCTACAATGTTAAGACTTATTTTGTCAAAATAAAAAATCCTTTTTCATACTTTTTTTAGTTCCTTGAAAATGTTGCTCTAGAGAAATATGGTGCTATGTAAATTTTGTTATTTGTATCCCTACAAATAATTTGATCTTTGTGCCCGGTGGCTCTGAGGATTGTTTTCTTTGTCACTTACAGTCTAGGACACTAGATTATGTCTTGGACTTGATTGCTTCCTGGCAATTGTTCCAGGCATGTAGTGAGCCCTTTCAATAAAGAGGAGTTCATATTTATTAATTCCCAGGAAAAAATTTAGATTATAGTTTTAAATATTAGCTTTGTTCCACAATTTTATTTTTCTTACTCAGATCCTCCAGTTATATGTATATTGGACCTCTTTGCCTACCTCCATTTCAATCACTTTCTCTCTGACTCTAGTTTGTTTCTTCTTTATTTCAGCTTCATTTGCTGCTTATTTCCCTGCCTGCCTCTGATGTCCTTTATTACATTGTCATGCAAATATATCTTCCTTAGGGCCTAGTAAATTATTCCATAATCCTAAGATAGTTTTGTTTTTATCTTTAATATATTTCCTGAATTTAATAAACTACCATTGTATAATTTTTCATTTTGCTTTTTAATTTTTGAATTTCTGATTACATTAAAAAATACCTCCAAATTTTTATTTGACAGTCCTAAATGCAAATGGGAGTGTGGTGGTAAGAGTATTCCTATGTTTTGTGGTTGCTTTTCAATAGCTGAATTTTAAAAAATTACATTATTTTCTATAAATAGCTTTATAGAGTCTCCCTCCCTTCCTTCCTCCCTTCCTTCCTTCCTCCCTTCCTTCCTTCCTTCCTTCCTTCCTTCCTTCCTTCCTTCCTTCCTTCCTTCCTTTCTTCCTTGGTAGAGTTCCTGGTTCGAGGGTACCCTCACCTATCAGTTTAGTATTCATGTGGTTTTTCTTTTAATGTATATTTCTCAGGAATCAATATTTCCCCCTTTGACTTCCTTCTTCTCCTTCACGCCCATTCTTCTGAGGGGCACACATATTTCTATTTATCTCCCCCCCTTTTTTTTCTCAGAAGAAACATCTTCATGGCTGTCACCTCTGCTCACTCTCCAACCTCTTCTTGGTAACTGCTCTGTGAACCAACAATTTCCAGACCTGAGCTGGCTATTTTGTCAATTAATAATGAACTTTCTGGAGGATGACTTTGTGCTGTTTCTCTTTCCAGTGAGTCACTTACGCTCCCCTCCCCCATTTGTTGCACCCACCATCGTGTAGCATTGGCAGGAGCTCTGCTGGAGTTTGGCATTCACCTCTGCTTATCTCCCAGTTATGGAAAAGGCATGGGTAAAACAGGGTTATGTTTACTCTCCTTTCCATTTAAGAGGACCAATAGAGATCCAGGCAGCTGCTCTATCCTTCAGTGGGTCAGAGTTGTACAATGAGGCAGTAGTACATCCCTGGGGTCCAGGCACTGAGGTGCACCTGGGAGTCAAAAGAACGAGTCCTGAGCCCTGGCTAGTTCGCTCAGTGGTTAGAGCATCAGTCCAGGAACCAAAGGGTTGCAGCTTCAATTCCAGGTCCAGGGCAGGTGCCTCGGTTGCAGGTTTGATCCACAGTCTCCTGGTCTGGGCACATGCAGGAGGCAGCCATTCAATGTGTCACTCTTACGTCGATGTTTCTCTCTCTCTCTCTCTCTCTCTCTCTCTCTCTCTCTCTCTCTCTCTCTCTCTCTCTCTCTCTTTCCCCTCCCCCTCCTCCCTACCCTCCAATCTCTCAAAAAGTCAATTAGAAAATATCCTTGGGTGAAGACTGAAAGAAAAAATAAGAAGTCCCTAACATGGAGAGTAACTGAAGACCACCAATGTATGTACTTTGGTCTTTCCCACCAGGATTGTATTCCCCAAGCTTCTTTCTGACATACACATGCTGGGTCATGGTTCTTGCTTCAGAAGGAAAGATACCCTTTAACAAAGGCTTCCTGTTCTTCTCCTCTTCTTTCTTCAGATCCACGTTTTCTAGTTATTCACATAATTTAATATTTTATGAATCCCAAACCCAGATATATACACTACACTACAATAGTTCTCTTCTACACTGTACCATTTCTTTAAATCATGGGAAATGACAACAGAGGCAATAGCATATATTTTTCTTTCTAAACACTTTTCCCTCTACAAGTATAGCCATATTTTATTTTGCCAGTGATGTTTGATGGTTTAATCTGAACATAGTTTCCCATCCTCTTTAATAGAAGTATCTCCCTATTGTGTCCCATCATTTTTGTGTTTTTCAATTGTTATTGATGAGTGAAGGAAAGCTTAGCAATATGATGATGATGACTTGGATTGGGAGTAGCTAGCTATTCCCCACCACCACACACACACACACACAAAGTCATTGAAAACAGTTTGCTTCTTCTTGAATCAACATTTATTAAGTCATCTTAAATAATGTTTATTTTATATGTGGCAACCTATTGAGTTTTAGCATTCTTATTCTTCATTCATGAAATCAGAGATTCATGAAAGATTGTTCTAGTGCTCATTAATCTAATTTTATGAATGCTTTATTATCCTTTCAAATGAGCAAGAAAACTATGATTTTTGTAAAGTAATAAATAATTCCATTTTTCATTATCATTTTAAAGGACTTCACATCACAGAGCCTTCTGTTTATGTTTGTCTATGTGTCAACTTTACACATAATACATAGTAAACATTTCCTAAGAGATCAGCCCTCACAATCAAATAAATAATATCTGTGCAAAGTGAATAACAGCATTACACAACAAAATAAAAATGTACTGGGAAAAACATAAATCTCAGATACATCTTTCAGAATACAATAAAATACTTGTTAAAATTACTAATTCTGTTTTTTTTTTCCTTAAAAAATGGCCTAAGTAATTGGCAAATTATTCTGAAAAGCATGATGATTTTGTATCATGTCCAAATTCACATATTTATACCCACTCTCTAATCATTCATAAAATTTTAGCTAAACAAATATAAAATAACCATCTGCTAATGGAATAGTTGCTGTAAAGTTATTCTTAAAATTATGTGGTGGATATTAATAAGTCACAGTGAATTTACCACCCACATTACGCAGAAGATGACCAGATAAAATATCAACTCTAAATAATTACTGAAAAATTAGACATGCTGAAATTAAAGGTCTTTTTTGGTGGTTGTTTTTAAATGAAACCACTGAAAATTGCTGTTGCTTTCAATTTTATGATAAGATATTCTGTCAGAGAGGGGAGAGAGAGAGAGAGAGAGAGAGAGAGAGAGAGAGAGAGAGAGAGAGAGAGAGAAGTATCAATCTCCAGCTGCCGTACTCTATTGGCAGTTGATTCAAGTTGTAAGAGTGACTGTTAAGGAAGAGGTCCTGATAATAGAGTGGATCTCCTATCACTGAGCAAGCAGATGCTACAGAAAAAGGCTTGCGGTATTTTCCTCCCTCTGTGCTTCTCACTGCAGATTTGGGGAAGCTGGACTGCAGCTGAAGTCTAACTCTTAGCAATGTCATTAGTTGGGCCTAAAATCAAGCTGACCTGGTTGCCCAAGGCAAAGTAGTCATCCCACATCAGCTGCTGCTGGGATGGAGCCTGCACACATGGCAGGTCTGACTCCTACTGACCTTTTCTGGTGATGCGTTAACACAAACACCCCAAGAAACAGTTTGGAATGTGGAGGAGAGGAGTAGAGGGCGATCCAGGAGAGTCAAACGAATATACATACTACACTCTAGCCCTTGACATCATGTGTTCATTTCGCATTTCCCCTGTGCTCTTACAGTACATGCTGGCAGTGAAGGAGGGGTTGCCTAAAACCCAGAAATCTAGTTCTACTGCTAACCACCTGAACCCCAGCCTTAGGAACTTCTGTCCCTCAGACCAGAAGATATTTCACTTTTCACAACATTTCACAAGGACCTGGGAGGCATTTTCAAACCATGGACTTCCTTGCACACGTGGAAAAAACTTTGTAGTGAGCTGGGATACTAACTTGAGAGGCCTGTATTCCACAGGTGTGCTGGCCAATACGATTCCTTATGAGAATTTATCATCCCATGATCCAACGTAGACTAACAAAGTGGCCACTCTAACTTGCCTCTTGACAATGAAAAGAGAAATACTATTGGGAAGAATCACAATATCCTGGAAGTAGTTTTTTGAATTGATCTTTAAGATGATGGATGACTTATATTCCAAATGTCACAAATACTTGGGGCAGTTAGATTCATGCTTTAAATTTAAACCCTATGTGCCAGAGAATGTTCTAGGCACTTTAAAAGAGATTATCTCTAATCTTCCTGGAAGCCTAGAAATATAGGCTATACACCCAATGCTTAGGAACACTTGACAGGAAGCAGCATGTAATTGAAATCATTTTAGTAAATCATAGAGAGGCTGAGAGGATTTTCTCAAACATAACTGTGAGGGGTATAATAAAACCAGAATAATATGGCTTTGGTATTTAAATAAAGGTTTTAGATGTGACCTTACAATCACGTATACATTTTTAGATATATAAATTTAGTGGGATATGATTGTGGGAAGATGAAACATACTTTAAAATCAACTTTAAAATGACCATTGTGTTTTAGCGCTTCATTATTAATAATAAAGACTTCAGGGTGGAGAAGTTTCTCTGTTTTGCTTTAATAGTGAACCGTGGCACAAAAATTGCCAGAGCTTCTCTCCTTGAGCACAGATAAGAGAAGGAATAGCCATGCAGCACTGCCCATTTGCTTATGTGAGACTCATTCTTACTGTCAGTACTCCAACTCACCATGTACTCTCCATGCAGTTATGAGAAATGGTTTATTTCTCGGTATGGATACATTTTTAAATTTCAGCCATAATAACCATCACAATGATAATACACTCTAAGACTGATAATGATGACTTTTTTCCCCCCTAACAAGCTTAGTATAATTGATAGTAAAAGTAAAAAGATCAATAAACTGCGAAATCTTTCCTTGACTAAGCAACTGATCATATAGAGATGTTTAGAGTGACTAGTTAAAATATAAACAAATAAGTTAATTCTGAATGGTACTTTATAGCCCAGACTCACTGAAATAATTATTTGGTGCACATGTGCACACACCTACACGTATACATATATGGATCTCTCTCTCCTTCTCTCTCTTGTTCTCTCTTTCCATATAAATGTAACGGAAGAAAAAAAATTAAAGAATCCTATATAACCAAGAGATAATATGCTAATTAGACCAACCATCCGGACGACCTTCCGGACGAAGCCAGGGCTGTGAGGGCCGGCCGAGGCTGCAAGGGGCTGCGAGGGTCGAGCCTCTTGCATGAATTTCGTGCTTCAGACCTCTAGTATATAATAATCCACATCGGTCAAAACTTCAGTTAAACAAGACAGAAAAATGTCAGAAGAGATAGTTATCAACACATGATTCTCAATTATGGACACCAAATCATAAGGAATAACAACTCATTGGTCATATTTGTCATATCCTACTGATCATAACCTTCTTGCCAGTGACTAGAAAGTCCCACCTCCCTCAAAGCTATAAACTGAGTTCAGGAATTGGGCTGATTAAAAATTTTAGGTCACATGTCCCACTATCATCATAATGGATCCAACATAAGAGAAATTAAACTGCAACTAATATATACTTACAAAGGTATAAAATTAATTCTGTGTTAACAGTGGAAAATTACCCAATTGTGGCTTATTAAATTCAACATAGATATACCTAAGTGACTAGATTAGCACAAATGAAGGGAATTAGGGACAATATCTGGAAATTTTATTAGCAATTTGGAAACAATAGGATGGTGAGTGAAAGTGTCCTGTATTAAGAGGAATAATTACTGCAGATTCAATTGCCAAATTATCTTTAATCTTAGTTTTGGGATACTTTTTTGACCCAGGAATTAATTACTATAGGTTTTTAAATCTACAAGTAGAGTTTTTGGGTTTTTTTTTGTTTTTTTTTTTAATGAAAGATAGATGTTTTGTTTGGTGATCTTTTGATTATGGTTAGAAAGTACTGTCCGTAAATATGTTTGGAATTTGTTAAAGTTTGTTTTGACCAATCCATGGGTAGTTTGACAAGTTTTCAGGCCACAAGAGAAAAACGTGTATTCTCTGTAGGCAGGATGATGTGGGAGAGTCTTTGGACCACAGCCCTGGAGCCAGACCCACTGGGTTAAATCCTGCCCGGCTACTCTCGTCCACGTAGCCCTGGACAAGTTACCTGTCCACTTAGTGCCCAGTTTCCTCACCTATAAAAGGCTGCTTTGAGAATTACACGAACATGTCAAACTCTGGAACAGTACCTCGCACACAGTAAGCATGATGTCATTGTTTATTAAATACCTATCCTATCGTTTTATCCCTCTACTGCAGTGGCTCTCAACCTTCCTAATGCCGCGTCCCTTTAATACAGTTCCTCATGTTGTGGTGACCCCCAATTTCATTGTTACAAATTGTACATAATTAAAGCATAGTGATTAATCACAAAAAACAATATGTAATTATATATGTGTTTTCCGATGGTCTTAGGCGACCCCTGTGAAAGGGTCGTCTGACCCCCAAAGGGGTCGCGACCCACAGGTTGAGAACCGCTGCTCTGCTGTATTCCCAGGTACACACGTGCACATACACAGACACATCTACTGATCATATTTTTCAGAGCCTTCCTTATTTTTACTCTGCTTAATTACAACTCTTTCAGAATTTTACAAACTCACCTCCATTGTCATTTGGTTTTATCTGATTGCATTTCTGGGAGTTTTTCTATCATGTATTCCATAACAATGTGTTGCTTGATACAAAAAAAGTTTATAATCCTTTAACTTCTTGTGAATAGAAGGTTTGCTACACTCATAATACCCCCTTTTGCTCTGTGTAATGGTTACAGCTATTGAATTCTACTTTGGGTGACATTGATAAGGTAACTGTTTTATTTTTACCATACACATCTTTTTATGTTTATATTTTCAAACATCTTTTAAATTTTTCACTTTATATGTGTTCTTTACATATAAAATCTGAAAGTCTTTGTCCTTGTTAGAACACTGACACTCACAATTATTGTCACATGACCGAGTTGACTTCATTCCCTCCTTGAATAAACTTTTACCTAATACATTGCTTGGTTGTCTCATTTTTCCCATTCTGACTTTGCCTCGGTTCGTCAACTTTCTGATCATTTACTTTCTCCTCTCCATTCACCTCCCTCAAGAAATGAAAATTCTGCCTAGCAACTCTATTAGCAGCGAACTTTACATAGTTCAACTGATTTTTGAGTATTAAGGCGCTGTTATTAGAAGTTTTTATATCAAAGAATGAAAACAAGCTAACATCTTTGCACAATGTTTGCAAGCTATGATCTTTTTAAATATGGAGAGAGCTGGTATAGGCTTTTAATGTGCTTCCTGAAATAGAAATTTAGTAGAAACCACATTTAAAAAAAAAAATTACTTCTTTAAGAGTGGAATTCCAGAGAGTGGTGACTATATTTTTCTTTTCTTTTTTTTTTAAAATATATTTTATTGATTTTTTACAGAGAGGAAGGGAGAGAGATAGAGAGTTAGAAACATCGATGAGAGAGAAACATCGATCAGCTGCCTCCTGCACATTTCCTACTGGGGATGTGCCTGCAACCCAGGTACATGCCCTTGACCGGAATCGAACCTGGGACCCTTCAGTCCACAGGCCGATGCTCTATCCACTGAGCCAAACCGGTTTTGGCGTGACTATATTTTTCATCAACTATTAAACACAAGAGGAAACACAACCTCATGTCCCTAAACAGTCTCCTTGTGAGACCAGAACGAGGTTCCGGGCTTAGTCATCTTTGCTGGGGGGTGACATTGAAAGAAAGCAAGTGAAGCTGCACTTTGCTCAAAGATGGGCATGTAAAGATCGTAGCGACTCTTTTATTTTTAATCTGTCCTGTTCCACGAGGCTCAATGACCCAGTAAACTCTTCATCCTAACACGCTTACACCGCCCACTGGGACAGGCCCTGGGAAAAAACCCTGAACATCCCGGTCCTTCCCATCATTCCCGCACCGGCTGCTCTGCTAAAATGTCCCAGGCCGCGGACATGGAAATCTTCCCCGAGATTCCTAAGCGCCTCTGATCTGCTTTCCCTCTTCACATGTATAGTCTGTGTGAGATTAAAATTAACCACATTTAAAAAGTGCAGCCCGTTGGTGGTGAGAGAGCCTTGTTACGCTGGGAAGATCCCCCACCCCAGGTCTCTAAGATGTACAGACATCTTTCCAATGTCCCCTACCCCAGGTCTCTAAGATGTACAGACATCTTTCCAACGTCCCCTACCCCAGGTCTCTAAGATGTACAGACATCTTTCCAACATCCTCGCACCGCCGGCCTTCTGTTCTGCGCTCAGGCTCTGTCCCCAGAGCAGCTCACTGGGAGGTGAACGCATGCGGCGCTTCTCACCGGGCGTTTTTGTTCATGTCCGTCCATTGTCACATCCGAGGGCCCTGGAGAAGTCGCTGGGAGCAGCGGCAAAGGCAGCCGGAGCTGTCGCCGGGTAGTTTGTCATTGTCCCGCAGACAAAAGGCAGACTGTCACAGTAAACAGCGTTTATTCCTTTCCTATCTGTGGCTCCGGCCGGAGAAGGGGAGGTGTCACTGATGGTAATTGTGGAACACATAAATAATCATCGTAGCTTGCAGATCAGGCATCAGGGAACACAGGGGGAGCTCGCAGTGATGGAGGCAAGGAAACAGATGCTTCCAGCACCAGCTAATTTGCTAACTTAAAAAAATATACATGTTCTCCCTCCAACAGCGCAGGGGGAATGATCCTATTTGCTCCCTCAGCTTCAGGTGAGGGAGGTAAAACTTCTAACTCATAGGACCTATGAATTATTTTAGGCAAGTAAGTACATGTAGATGATTTTCTTCCTTCGAGAGAAAGTTTTTTTGTTTTTATTTATTGATTGATTTTTAAATTTATTTCAGAGAGGAAGGGAGAGAGAGACAGAAACATCAGTGATGAGAGAGAATCATTGATCGGCTGCCTCCTGCACACCCCCTACTGGGGACTGAGCCAGCAACCCCGGCCTGTGCCCTGACTGGGAATTGAACTAGAGACCTCCTAATTCATAGGTCGATGCTCAACCCCTGAGCCACACCTGCCAGGCGTGGAGAGGGATTTTTAAATGTAGTCATTCCCTTTACAAACTGGATTTAAGTGGCAACCCCTTCGCTTGCTCTAACCGTGACTGTGTGAGAGCAGCAGCCGGAGTCAGGCTTTAACCTGTGAGGTTTTCCTACTTCTATTTCTTAGAGAGAAAAACTGGTTTGGGGACCTGAGGGGATTCCTAGTTCATATTACACCTGGACAATCTGCCCTCATCGGAGGGGAGACACCCAGCACCTGAAGCCTGCAGATTTGAATTACACCTTCTCTTCTGGACTCTCCCCTCCCCGCCACCCCCCGCCCCAAACAAGGAAAAGGTGACAGAGTGCGACGCTAAAATGAGCCTGAGCGTGGCAGAGACCAGCAGCCTTCTCACTTTCTTCCTCATGAACCTTGCGGGAGAATCCCCGCAGGATGACACTGGCGGGAACCTCTGGTGCTGCTAGGAGGTTGAAAGGTTTCTCATTCACTGCTGGCCAGAAGTGTCAGTGGTGCCATCTAATAAAAACCTGTGAAGCCACATGGGTGCAAAGTCATTTTTTTCAGCGTTTCAAGAGACGGGCGACAATGCCAAGTTCACTGTTTCAGCTGCGGGTGCGAAGTGTTTCACCCCGTTTGTGATGGCAGGTTTGCATCTGTGCTGCAACCTCTCTTTACAGCCACATAATTGGGACTCCAGCTCCTGCATGGACTGGCTTTCTCTCTATGGAGTGCAGAGGATTGCTCCCAACACGAAGCATGACCCACTCCACATGCATTTCACGTTAGTATGAGAGAACATCTGTGCATATGCCTGTACCATCATGCACAAGGCAAAGCAATGACAGAGACAGGTGGTGAAAGAGTGCAGAGTTGAGGCAGCCTCTGCCGGCAAAAGGATTCATCTTCCAAGAAAGTTTGAGTGATCAATGCCTTGTGGTGCATTGATGACCAAGTGCTGTTGGGTACAAGACACAGAGATGGGATTATTTCATAGTACTGGGCTTAACCAGCATCTTGTTGTGTGTTTTCTTTTTAAATATATATACTGATTGATTTCAGAGAGGAAGGGAGAGGAAAGAGAGAGAGAGAGTGAAACATCAATGATGAGAAAGAATCACTGATCGGCTGCTCCCTGCACGCTACACACTGGGGATTGAGCCCACCACCTGGGCATTTGCCCTTGACCGGGAATTGAACCTGGACCTCCTGGTACATAGGTGGGTGCTCAACCACTGAGCCCTGCTGGCCAGGCTAACCAGCATTGTGAATGACTGAGCAGTCTCAGAATAGAGACTGGTGTGGGTCTTCGGAATTGTGACGCCGCACCTTTCTCTGGTCTCAACAGGAGTCACAGGAAGAGGGAAATGCAGCAAAGACATGCACATGGAAATTCCTAGCAGTGCTATTCCTAGTCAAGAAGTGGCAGCATCCCTAGGATCAGCCATCAGCCCTCCACGTGGGTGATGGGAAGACCAGTCAGCGCGTTTCTGAAGAAGCGGGCTTTGTGACAACACGGAGACTTGACCACAGGGAGAGCTGGCAGTCCCCTCATCACAGCGGGAGACCCAGACGGGGACAGTCACCTGGAGTTGGCTCTGAGGACATCTCAGGCACCAGCCTAAGTCGTCAGCTTGCAAACTTTGTGGGTTGTTGTCCCCAACATTTGCTTTTGTACAGCAGTTTTGACACTTGCACTGCTCCCAGCAAACTGCGACCGCAGTGTGTTCTGCTTCGGTGCCACTGACTGTCACAGCCTGTCACCAGGCAAGCAAGCTCGACAGGAACCCGTCCGACAGGGCTTAATCATCCCTGTTCCTCCTGTCGCCTGCGCAGGCCACCTGGATGCACACAGCATGCAGTGTGACCCTCCCAACTGCACTTGTTTCTTAGGCTTCCATTTAAAAAAAAATAGTGATAAGGTGCACTGTTTGATAAAAATAATCAGAGAAATATATCTACTAACTAATAATACTGAAATGTATCAATGAGGAGCCAAACTGTGATGAGTCTGCACTGGCATTCTCTCTGAAGCAGTGGTTCTCAACCTTCTGGCCCTTTAAATACAGTTGCTCATGTTGTGACCCAACCATAAAATTATTTTCGTTGCTACTTTATAACTGTAATGTTGCTACTGTTATGAATCGTAATGTAAATATCTGATATGCAGGATGGTCTTAGGCGACCCCTGTGAAAGGGTCGTTCGACCGCCAAAGGGGTTGCGACCCACAGGTTGAGAACCACTGCTCTGAAGGCTGTCGCTGCTCCTATCCCACTTAAGCTACGTATACAAGAGGGTATATGTAGCTTATAACATCACTTTTGTTTCCCTGGGAGGGCCAAGCAGAAGAGAGTGGTTTTTTCTTGATTAGAGGAAGCTAATGGGGAAAGACGTTAGCAACATTCCCCCGCAGCCACCCTTTGTGTGGGATGGAGGTGCATCTATTTGCCTGCTTTTTCTGATCTGTGAAGGAAGGCAGGTCCCACACCTTAGGCAGGAGGGGCATTGTAAATATTTTGTGTCATCACATATTTCCCAAGAAAGGGCTCTCAACTGATGAGGTGACAGGCACTGGAGATGACAATGAGTCTGATTTTCAATATTATAATTAGGGGCTACAATGCAGGGCAATGTTCCTCAGCCACAGAAAAGAGAAAGCCCGGCAGTTCTGTCCGTACTGCTGGTACTGGACCGGGAGGACCCAGCCGGCCTTGAGTGGCTAGTCCCCGTCATGGGGTCCTCAGGCCTCGCCACAGTGCTCAGGGCACGGGAGGAGTGGGAGCCACCTCGCCAAGGAGAAAGGCACAGGCATCAGGGCATCAAGGTCACTTGTGGCAGAGTCTCTTCTGGGTGCTTGGGTGGCAGTTGCTCAATTTTGGCTGAATACACTGCGTGAAGATGGTGCATGCAAATCATTGCTCTGATTTCCGATTAGCCCCTCTAATGTTGAGCTGGAAAGCCATCTAGCACATCGTATATACTCAACTTTTTAAACGGGCCAACTCATACTTCTTAGTGTCCAAAGATATGATTGGCTTATGACTACAATGATTTGTTATTTCCTTAGAATTGTGTTATACTGGGAAAAAATGTCTTCATTTTTGTTTTATTGCGTAAAAATGTAAGACTATAGGAATGAAAGGACTACTCACAAAACACATACTTTCAAAAGTTTTGAAAGATTTAAAAAGTAAATTAAAATGTAAAGTGCTTTAAAATCTCACAATAAAAATTAATAAATTGAATACCTACAAATAACTAAACTGTGAACGAGGCACAAGACTAGGAGGAATCCCCACCATTAATTAACCAGCATCGGAATAAAAAGCACTAAGCAAAACCTGGTGTTTGTGGATGGGCCAAGGCTCACTGGCAGCCAGAGGACACCCAAGTTTGCATGTGAAAGCTGATTTTCTAAACTCTAACAAAGCACATGACTGTGATAATGCTTTTAGGAAGGTAGCAAAAATCAAAGGCAGAGGACCCCTTGGCCTACACCAGTGGTCGGCAAACTGCGGCTCGCAAGCCACATGCGGCTCTTTGGCCCCTTGAGTGTGGCTCTTTCACAAAATACCACGTGCAGGCGCGCATGTACAGTGCGATTGAAACTTCGTGGCCCATGCGCAGAAGTCGGTTTTCGGCCTGGGCGAGTCTATCTTGAAGAAGTGGCGTTGGAAGAAGTGGGGGGTGTCGGTCGGTCGGGCGACGGGAGACGCTGTGCAGGCGGGCCGCGGGATATGCAGCGTGGGGGAGGCGCGGGCGATTCATGCAAGAGTTGAGTGAGCCGGTCAGTCAGCAGTCTCATTGGACAGTGGTTAGTGCTAGCCGTGTCCACAAACCGCGCGCGCAGGTGACAAAAGTACCTACTCGAAGCATAAAGTTACCTGTATTTTTCCAACCAGCTGCAAATCCTACAGGTATTTTTGTCATCAATTTAAGAATTGTAATTAGTGGCTTTATTATTATAAAATGAGGACGTTTTTAGCAAAGGCCAGCTTAGGAGTACCCTCATTAAGTTAATAACAATGTACCTATCTATATAGTTTAAGTTTAAAAAATTTGGCTCTCAAAAGAAATTTCAATTGTTGTACTGTTAATATTTGGCTCTGTCGACTAATGAGTTTGCCGACCACTGGCCTATACAATACCATTTTGGTTCTCTGGGGGTTTGTAGGTGAGATTATTTAAGGGTCTTGAGCAAGGGTCCTCAAACTTTTTAAACAGGGAGCCAGTTTACTGTCCCTCAGACCGTTGGAGGGCCTGACTATAGTTTAAACAAAAACTAGTCGGCTGCTAAGCAACAGGCAGCTGCAGCAAAAACACCCGGCGGGCCGGATAAATGTTTTCAGCAGGCTGCATGGGGCCCGCGGGCTGTGGTTTGAGGACCCCTGGTTGAGGAAGAATGTAATAGAAATGTCAGACATGGATTGCTATGAGACAATTAGACACTCCTTAAAATTGCCCAATCTACACTAATAAAAGAGAAACATGGTAATTGGCGTACGACTGCTACCCTTTTCATTGGCTAATCAGCCAGATATGCAAATTAACTGTCAGCCAAGATGGCGGCCGGCAGCCAGGCAGCTTGAAACTAACATGAGGCTTGCTTGCCTCAGTGACAGAGGAAACCAACGTTCCCCGCCTGCGGATGCAGGCCTCTGAGAGGGCAGTTTAAGAAACATTGTAACAAATACCGCCGGACTTCAGCCAGCAGATTCACAACATTGTAAGCAAAGGCCAGAAACCTACTTTTAGCCGCGGAGGCCTAAGAGCTGGAGCCAAGCCTCAAGGTAAAGCTGGCCCAGAATGAAAAAAAAGAAAAAAGAAAAAAAGGAGCGGTTGGGAACTTTAGTCACTCCCAGCCTGAAAACAGCCCTCAGCCCCTCACTCAGACTGGCCAGGCACTCCAGTGGGGACCCCCACCCTGATCCAGGACACCCTTCGGGGCAAACCAGCCAGCCCCACCCATGCACCAGGCCTCTACCCTATATAGTAAAAGGGTAATATGCCTCCCGGCACCGGGATCAGTGTGACAGGGGGCAGCGCCCAAACCCCCTGATCGCCCTACAGCTCTGTGTGTGATAGGGGGCGGGGCCTCAACCCCCTGAGCAGCCCTGCTCTGTGCCTGATAGGGGGGAGCTCCCCAACCCCCCTCCCTGTGTGTGATGGGGTAGAGCCATAACCTCCCCATCGGCCCTGCCCTGAGTGTGAGAGTGGCGGTGCCCCAACCCCCTGATGGGCCCTGCTCTGTGCGTGACAGGGGGTGGCCCCGCAACCTCCCCATTGACCCTGCCTTGAGTGTGACAGGGGACGGTGCCCCAACCCCCCAATCGGCCCTACCCTGAGCGTGACTGAGGGTGGCATCACAACCTCCCAATCTGCCCTGCTCTGTGCATGACAGGGCAGCACCCCAACTCCCCAATCGGCCCTGCTCTGAGCCCGACCAGGGGCTGCACCTAGGGATTGGGCCTGCCCTCTGCCACCCGGGAGCAGGCCTAAGCCAGCAGGTCGTTATCTCCCGAGGGGTCCCAGACTGTGAGAGGGCACAGGCCGGGCTGAAGTACCCCCCTCCCCACCGAGTGCACAAATTTTTGTGCACCAGGCCTCTAGTCTATATATATAAAAGTCTAAGTGACCAGATGAAAAGATGACTGGATGTTAGCTATGACATGCATTGACCACCAGGGGGCAGACACTCAATGCAGGAGCTGCCCCCTGGCGGTCAGTGTGCTCCCACAGCAGGAGCACCGCTTAGCTGACAGGCGCCAGATGCCGGGCTCATGGCTGGCGAGAGCTGCTGTGGCAGCACAAGCCTCTCCTGTGGACACTCCCCCTGCACACCTGAGCAGTGGCAGTGGCAGGCACAGGGGCGTGGGGATAAGCGGGAGGGGCACGGCACCCAGCCCGGGCTCAGGCTCCTCCCCTGCCCCTGCTGCCTGCCGCTTCGCGCACTATTTGTGCTGTGCAGGATCTACACAGGCCGTGGGCTGGAGTCTGAGAAGCTGGCAGATAAGGCCAGGCTGCGATGGCTTGGAGGTCCACTGATCCCTGCAGGCCAGGCTGAGGGACCCCACTGGTGCATGAATCCGTGCACTAGGCCTCTAGTTCTGAAATAAAATGATGGCCGTAGTCACGCTGCTTGCCATCCATGGGCCTCCAGAGGAATGGTCCTGCCCATCTTTCCAACTTTACTTTAACCAGCTCCCAATCTTATTCCCTACAGATTGGCTTAGTAATTTTTCATTTCCCATGTCTGATAAAGTCCCATGGTTATGCTTTTGTTAAGGCCATTCCCTCTTGGAATGCCCTTCCCTCTGTTACCATTTGAAGAGATGTTCATCTTTTGAAGACAAGTTTCACAATCTTTCTTATCCAGGAAACATTTTGTCTCTCCACCCAAACACGTTTTCTTCAAAAGCATGTTGTCTGAACTCTTCTTACAAAAGTAGGTTATATTGCGTTGGTCTTCTCCCGATTGTATTCTGAGAAACTTGAGAGCAAGGTTGTATGATTTTTTTGTACATGTGTGAGTGCACACACATGCAAATCACTGGAAATACAGAACACGGTTCAGGCCAGAAGTAGGCATTCAATCAATGATAAATTGTGTCTCTTCTATTTTGTTAAAACTATCGATAACTTCTTTTTGTCACATATGCCCTGTGATTGTTGGTGTGGTTACTGGATTAAAGACTTCTGATTAGCAAACTGATTTTTAGCTTAAGTGTCTGTCAACATAACTATATCTATAAGGACTGCTTAACAGGGAACATGCTTGTTAATTTTATGGTTGCTTCCTTTCTTCACACTGTTTCACTACATAAATGAATGAAGCCTCATTAAACCCCAGGTTCCATTACCTGAAGAGCTGTCCCGTGCTGCCTGCTGGCCGAGAGGGGAATCCCAGCCATCATTTTGATGAGCACGCATTCAACACAGCACCTCCCTTGTACCAGTACTGAGCGCTGGTCTGACATGCAAGGAAGTCTCTAAGCCTCTTTAAGTCTCGGCTATCTGCTTGTTCAATGTTAAAAACAAACACAACTGCATGAAACTAATAATCAGCTCCTAAATCCTTTCTCCTGGGACCTAAAATAGCGTGCCCAAACGTGACCCACAGTAGGGCAGCAGGGGTCTCTTCCCTGTGGAATGCAGAGGAAGTCTGATTGAGTGACCAGCCAGCAGTCTAGTGTGAGAATAATGGTAAAGCTTAAGCATCCCCCTGAACCAATATTTTTATATACTGAACTCAGGACGCATCCATCTTTCTCTTTTCGTTTTTATAAAACAACTGTGGGTATTATCCCCAAATAGCTGACTGTCAACTAGGCAAGTAGCCAGATCTACGAAGCTCCATGTGGACGCTGGCTGGTGGACTTCCATCTGCACTGGGGGGGGCCTGCCTGTGTTGGGTTTTGGAGAGCTGGGAGGGGCATCCAGGAGATAAGGATTCCGTGGCATAGGTTGCCTCTGCTCTGGCTCTCACTGGGCAGATATTTCTCTCTTTCACGCTTTGACAGTGGCTGATTATACAGGATTCCAAGGACCCTCCTCACTTTCAAAGCATTTCTGTGGGAAGAAAGCTGACCGGCAGTTCTGAGGACCAGGTGCATATCTGATTACCTTCAGGTGGCCTAATGCTGTGTGTACACGAGCATTTCAGTTCTCTCCTGTCCTTTGTGTCTCCTTTTTATTTTACACTTTAAACCTCGGGGATTCTTATTTCCTTTAAACAAACCACAATACAGGCACTGAGCCGAGAAACGCGCGCGGGCATGGCCCGTGGTCACGTCCTTTGCCTCAGATGTTCGATGGACTTTAATCTCTATCGTGAGCGGCGACAGGTAAAGGTTTGAAACCCTTTCCAGCAGGTGAATAAGTCTTGTCAGTGATTACACTGTCACTGAGCTATTTTTAGTTTCTATTTTTTTTTCATCACCCTTCTTTCCTTTGTTAGATTATGTGCCATGATTTTAAATAATATGTTTTTTTTTTCTATTTTGAAGCAAAAATAGAAATTTCCAGCAACTATTGACTTTACTTTCACTTTAATGTCAACTTCTTTAACTGCTGACTTTAATAATTTCACTCTCTGCTCTGTGCTGTCTATGTAGCAGAGGCTTGCGAAAATAAAAGTAGAGGATGTTGTTAATAATTCTCCAAAATACGAAATGATGCCACTGTCGTGTGAGATAATGAGTGCTTCTTTCTCTATTTTGGTTTTGATTGATGCCTACATTCCACTTTGAATACAAATGTAGCAACCAGGAATCTCTACAACTTGTATGAGGAGTGACCTGGTTAGAAACAAGGACTCCCGTCCTCCGTTGAGCAGCTCTGGTGGAGGAAACCATAGCTGGGCCCAGTGTGAGGCTGTGGGTAGAAGAAACTACTGCCCATGCAGGAGAGAGGTTAGAAAGTGGGGTCCAGGGCTCTGCTTTTAAGTCAAAGACCTTAAAAAACAGAAACACTGCTGAAGAAAATTGAACCAAAAAGTGATATTAGGAAATGAGGATGAGATAGAAATCAAGTGGATGAAAAACAACATTCACGTAGGTACCCCTGGTCTAAAGGGGTGCTGAGCCACATGCAAAACTTTTTGTACTTGCTGCCCTCTGTCCTTAACTAAAAGGTCAGTATTTCCCATTTTTCCTCCCCAAAATGATCATGACAAGAGTTCATCAAAACTCCCAGCCCCACTCCATGCATGACACCTGTTTATCTACAGGGCTCTGCGCTGTGGCTAAGACCATGGGTCCTCCCTGAAAAGCTGATGTCCTGGGGCCAGGGCTCATGTTTGTTCACCCCGGGCTTACTCCTGCTCTTGCAGTTCTGAAAGGGTGTAAAGGTCTGGAGCAGAAAGGAGACGTGTAACAACAAGCGAGCAGAAAGTTCCTAGAATGGGCAGGCGACGGAATCTATATATATATAAAGAGCTAGGGGCCATCACATCTGAAACAACTGAATGGATGACCGAACAGGCTGAGTGGGGTGACAAGACCAGCAGGGGGATAAATGAGGGCCAACCAAATGACTGAACAAGCAGGCTGCATGGGGCGACCAGACCAGAAGGGGTGTTAGTGAGGGGCGACCAGGCCAGCAAAGGGGGGCAGTGAGGGGCGGCCAGGCTGGCAAGGGGCACAATTGATGGCAACCAGGCCGGCAGGGGGGGCAGTGAGCTGTTACCAGGCTGGCAGAGGGGGGGCAGTTGGGGGTGACCAGGCCCATAGGGGAAGCAGGTAACCAGGCCCATAGGGGAAGCAGTTGGGGTGACCAGGGCAGCAGGGGGGCAATGAGGGGCAACCACGGTGGCAGGGGGGCAGTAGGGGTGACCATGCTGGTGGGGGGGGGCAGTTAGGGCGACCAGGCCAGCAGGGGGGCAGTTGGGGGCCACCAGGCCGGCAGGGGGGAGCAGTTAGGGGTGATCAGGTCAGCAGGCAGAGGCAGTTAGGGGTGATCAGGTCAGCAGGAAGAGGCAGTTAGGGGCGATCAGACAGGCAGGCAGGTGAGTGATTAGGAGTCAGCAATCCAGGATTTTGAGAAGGATATCCGAATGCCGGTTTAAGCCTGATCCTGGGGATCAGAGGCCTAAACCGGCAGTCGGACATCCCCTGAGGGGTCCCAGATTGGAGAGGGTGCAGGCTGGGCTGAGCCTCCACCCCCCCCCATCCCCCACCACCACACACACAAATTTCGTGCCCAGGGCCTCTAGTTTAATAATAATCCTGAACTGTAGACTGGAAAAATAGAAGTTTTTTTTTTTCCTCTCTTTTTTCTTGATTTCATTTTTAAAAGGCCTTGTGATGGCTAAATTCAATTTGTAAAATATTCAGACTAACTTCAGAAAGAGACAACATAGTTCATTGGGAATAATTTTACTTTTCAAACCATAGTCTTCATTTAAAAAAATAGGCCCATTGCTTCCTTACGGAGGGTCTCTATGAGCTTGCTTCTTGAGCTCTATGTTACCACTACTCCTATAGTGTTGTTGTAAATATTAATGGGAAAATGTTGTGGAATCCCTAGCATCAAGTTTCTCATGAAATACACCCTAATAATTTATCCTATTAAAAGCAATTTCGATCACTGTACTGAGTGTCATGACTAGCTGAAATTTGAACATATTGTCTGAACAAGCATGTAGGCCAAATAACAACCAATTGGCAAAAAGATTATGTTTACCAGTTATAGTCTAAAATATTTCAAAGAGTTATGTCTCTGTAGAAGTAGATATAGCCTAAGTCAAGGGCATGCTGGTATAAAAGTTAAAACAACATCATTGATTACCCTTTTCTAAATGCATAGGTGTGCTTCATTTATGCTTATCACACACTGACGCTTGTTGCAAACTGAGGGCATAATTTTACACCATGGTCCTCTAAAGATAGTTCTGTGGGTGGCTGTTCACTTTAATAAACCACCAGTCATGGTGGGTGGCCCCAAAATGACCCAACAAAACCTGGAGAAGGACGGTGGTCTCCTAAACTTAGCACTAGGGAGTAAAATCTTATTGAAATGTGACTCCAGAAAATGATAAATTAGAGTCACTTACCAGAAAAGTCAATCCTGCCTTATTCCGTGAAACAGAAACAAACAAAAAAAAGGTATTAAAATTGGTTTTATTTAATAGTGATAAACCTATTACAAGTGACAGAGTTGGTAAGACTATGAAGTACTGAAAATGAAATTTTCTTTAGTTTCCCCCACGATTGTCATCACAAAGTCAGACGGGGCCCATCTTTGCCTAACAAATTCATAATTCTGCTTCCTTAAGGTTTTTTTTTTTGTTGCTGCTGTTGTTTTTGAATATATTTTATTGATTTTTTTACAGAGAGGAAGGGAGAGGGATAGAGAGTTAGAAACATCGATTCAGCTGCCTCCTGCACACTCCCCACTGGGGATGTGCCCGCAACCAAGGTACATGCGCTTGACCGGAATCGAACCTGGGACCCCTCAGTCCAAAGGCCGATGCTCTATCCACTGAGCCAAACCAGTTAGGGCTGTTTTTTGTTTGTTTGTTTTTTGTTTTGTTTTGTATTTTGCTCCTGATGACGGGGAAAAGTTTGTGTTCAAGCCACTTTTCAGTGGCTGAGCACCTGTCACAGGAACACTGTGCCCATGTTTCAAGGATAGAAATTTTTCTTCTCATATCCATTAAAAATTCCTTTCTTATATCTTATTTCCTCTCCGCTTTACATTTTAGAATAAAGCAAATAGATAAACAAAATCTATTCAGTTATCAAATAGTTAAACTAAGGGATTGATAAGAATGGTAACTGGGTCCTGTGTCCTTAACTTGGGAGAGATTTTATTTAAGAAGGCTTTTTCTTCCCATAAGAGGAGTAAATAATTAAGGGTGCGCTGATAAGACATTATGGGACATATTTTAGGCAGGTGTGTGTTTGGAGCTTCTTTAAAAACACTTCTATTTGATCTGTATATTAAGCTACGTCTAGTTACCACATTCCCAGAAAGAGGCCAAATTTGAGGACCAAGTACATTGATTAAAAGAAGAACCTGAGACAAAATTAATTGTCTGAGGTCGCAACACGTGACTCTCATCCCTGACATTCACCAAAGAAGCCAAACTTGTTAACACACTGCCCATCTTAAAAGTACGCAATATTGGCAATAAAGGCACAAAAAATATAAGACCTTTACGAAGAAGTACTGCTTTGAAGGCCCGCTGGCAGATGCTCCCCAGATGAAAAGCCAGTGGATCTTTTCTTATTACAATCACATACTCACACTCAAACTGTTCTCTTTTGAATGGGCGGAAAGGAGTTTTCTTTTTTTAAAAAAAGCAGTATTTCAAACAATGTGTTTTCTTGTGATAACAGATCTGTTTTAATGTCTTTACAAAAGGGGACCTTCAAAATGGTATCTTACAGGGAAAGCCGCGAGATTACAAATCCTGCTGATTTTAAAAGGGCCCACAATTCTGGAAAATTGATCCACCCCTAGCCAAGTGCTTTCAGGGAGATGCATTTTTTCCCCCTGAAAGATTTATGTTAGAATTATTTGCTAGTTAGCACTGCTTTGTGAAGGAAAAAAAAGCCAAAAGGGCCTCTCAAAATTTCTCAGAACTTAGCTTCTACCACTTCCCCCCCTTATCACAGACAAAAAAGTCAAATTAATGGTCCGTCTTCCTAGGAATCTCCTCTATAAAAGTATACTGTTTAGAGAGAAGTCAATTATGAAGTCAACTTTATTATATTTTCTTGCTATATTTCCCCAAAAATTAAATGCCTTTTTTTGGGGGGGTGGGGGGGTGGCTCGTGATTTTACAGCATTATAGTAAATGTACAATTTAGGAAATATATTTAGCCTTTATTGTTTTTTGAAATTATTTGCAAAATATTTGAGAATTTTCCTCTCATGTTCTAGGTTGAATTACAGTGTAATAATTTATGCAGGGCGTACGCAATGACACCTGGCCCTCGGCCCCTTGCCTAACAATACGCTAGACAAGAATTACTGCTCCATAATTCACACCCTGTCATGTCTTATTGCTTAATTAAAGCACAACCTTCCTCTACATGACAAGCAATTGGACTGTTAACATTATAGATGATTATCCAACCTAGCATATTTTATTTTTACAACTCACTTTTGTATGTACACGGGATGCTCATTTCGGGTGTATCTACTTCTGAAAACATGAGACTGTGTCTTTACTCACCTCTGGCTATTGTGCAAAATTCCACTGGCACAAACATGGGCAAGATATTGGATGTTAGAAATTAGCGATTTTAATATTAAAATGGCAATCCACTATCTATATAGCAAATTAACGTATTTGTTTGAAGGCCTTGGTAACATTTTCTTTTCTCTGTTCTTTTATTAATTAAGTAAACACTCAAGATGATGCATATATGTGTGTACTTGTAAAATAAGTATACCTACATAAAGGCGCAGGGTCTGTATAAGAAAGCTTTAAAACTCTAGTGAAGAACTGAGACGAAAATAAGTACACAATGAAACCTACCCTGCACTTAGATAAGAATATTATATCAAAGTTATTGATTTTCCTCAAATTTATCTACTAACTTAGCAATAATTTAATTCAAATAAAATCAACAATATTTTTTAAATTGACAAAGTGCTACTAAATTTTTTAGGCTAAAATATAAGTATTCAAAATTGCTAGACGAGTCCTTGGGGGAGAGGGAAGAGAGCAATGAGCAGCACTAGTCCTATCATATAGGACAGTGATGGCGAACCTATGACACACGTGTCAGAGGTGACACACGAACTCATTTTTTTGGTTGATTTTTCTTTGTTAAATGGCATTCAAATATATAAAATAAATATCAAAAATATAAATCTTTGTTTTACTATGGTTGCAAATATCAAAAAATTTCTATGTGTGACACAGCACCAGAGTTAAGTTAGGTTTTTCAAAATGCTGACACGCCGAGCTCAAAAGGTTCGCCATCACTGATATAGTAGAATATGTTACATTACAAAGCTACAGGAATTAGCATAGTTTGGTACTAGAAAAGACTTGGTAAGAGAGATCAATGCGAGTCTAGGAGTAAACACGAATATGTATAGGAACTTGAATAATGACATAAGTTATATTTGAAATAAAGGGAATAGGGTCAATTGGGTAATGATTGGGGAAAAATTTGACCCTTACCTAATTCTCTCCAGCAAAATAAATTCAAATGCCTCAAAATTTTAAATGTGAAAACTGTAATCATATAAGTTCTGGAAGGTAAATTTATATGTGAAGTTGATAAGACGTTTCCAAGCAAGAAGCAAAACCCATAAGGCATAAAGAAAAGATTGAAAAAATTAGCCAAGAGGTTTATATGTAAAATCAAAATGCAAATTAAAATTTTAAGAAAAAACACTTTTAATTTGTGTAAAACTGTATTTTTCCTTAATTTCATAACAAACATTCAAATCAACTATAAGAAATATGATTACTACAGTGGGAAATGGTCCAAAATTAGAAAAGCTATATTTTGCGTATATTAATGTCAATTAATTGGATGTGATATTACATTTTACCAGGTCTTTTCTGATACCTGACTATGTTTTGCAGCATGTTACCATTGGGGTAAATTCTGCAGAAGGTACAAGGAACTCTCTGTATTACTTTATTACTGCATGCAGACATCATGGGATGTACTTACACAAACCTAGATGGTATAGAATATTACTGTAATTATATGTGCTGTACTTTTGTCTGACTGGTCGCACAGTAGATTTGCTTACACCAGCTTCACCACAAACGAGTAATGTGTTGTGCTAAGACAACATCACTAGGTAATAGGAATTTTTCACCTCCATTAAATCCCATGGGATCACCGTCAAACATGAGGTCTGTCATTGACCAAAATGTCCTTATGTGGTGTATGACTGTATATAAATTTGACCCACTGATGGCAATTTACTTCATGAATACACCAGCAAAATTTTTCAAGTATATACATTTACAGAGAGAGATTGTAGAATTGTATGTAATAGTGAAAAATTGGAAACAACTGGAGAATTTATCAATGGGAAAAAAAAGTGTTAACTAAATGAATTCTGGCACATCCGTGAGGAAGCAGCTGTGAAAAGAATGTGGAAATATCTCTGAGCCAATACACATCCAGAGTCAGGTAGAAAGTGCAATGTGTGAAACAATAGGTATGAATGTCTCTCTTTTTTTTTATTGTTGACCTTGTATTTTTTTTTCTTTTCTTTTTCCCCCCTATATTGATTAAGATATTACAAATGTGTCCCTATCCCCTCAATGTCCCCTCATCCCCCCAATCCTAGAAATGAATGTCTCTTTTGTATATATATAAAAAAAATTCCCCATGCCGTTTCTTCTCCATGTACTTAACCTCTACCCTGCAGGACATGAGCCTAGGGCCTGATCACTGTCCAGGTGGGAAATGGCATGTCAGTTTCCCACAAACCTGCGATGAGTCTTCTTGACAGCTCCCTCCCTTGGCTTTGAGGATGGTAACGAACTCAGATTGACCCCTGCCCTTACTTAGTGGCACCCTAAGGAAGTAGAGACATAGGTGTGTACAGGTAGAACGAGGTAGGTATATAAATAGCTTTGTATATGGAGTTTGCAACAAAAGCAAAAATGTTCCTTATTACCACTCACAGACTTGCCCATTCCCCGTCCTTAATTAGGCCATATTGCATCACACATCGCTAGGTTCCATCACCCTTTACAACTCTTCCTTGTAAATCTCCCCCTAGGCACCTCCTGCCTTCTTTGGAGAATTTCTAACCTCCTTGACTCTCATTTTTTCCAACAGCCTGTCAAAATTCTGGGTGATTTGAACATCCATACTGATCCTTCCAATATCCTAGCATTTTAGTTCTGAGCTCCGAAGTCCATGTACTCTTGTTAACCTCCTTTAATCACTTACAAGGTCACAATGTGAGTGCCTTTAAAAAATGATAACTAAAATATCTCCTAGGTATGTGACTTGACCGGGACTCGAACTCACAACCTTTTGGTGTATGGGACGACACTCCGAACGAGCCTCTCAGTCAGAGCAGATTCTGCTTATAGTTTGCTTCAAGAATGTAAGCCCTGTGAGGGCCAGGCCTTTCAAACATTTGTTTTGCTTACTGTTACAACCCTAGAATCAAAAGAAGTGCTTGGTACATAAAAAAACCCTAAATACATATTTATTGGTGAATGAATAAAAGACATATAGATATGTAAAGGAATATGCGTTTTATAAGTACTAATTATTTTAGAGGGGAGAGATTTTTATAAATGCCTATTTTTTCCTAACCATGCACATAATAGGTTTCTGTTATTTAAAGTTATAAAAAATTGTATTAGCATTGACATTACAAGATATTGTAGGTTATTTGTCTTTTCTACATACTTCCATTTTTTAAAAGAGGTACAAAATTTTATTTTCACTAGATCTGCAAAACGTTTTAAATTGTTATAAGTCAGCAGTTAGCACAGAGATCAAACAGTAGTGGAATAATGAATGGTCTAGCTAACTAAATAGTCCCACATCTAAATAATTATATAAGTTCTCAATAAAAATAATACCAGAAGCAAATCAACTGACCAAAGCAATAAGTATATAAGAAGTGTTCTGTTTCAAAGACCAGAGAAGAGGTTATGGAGGTTTTACTGTACTGTATACAGTACCATGGTGGAGGGTGACCAGCACCTCTCTTACTACGTTCATTCATTCATCAACTATAAGAGCATGATTGTGAAGTGATGTAGGAACTGGACACTTGGATGTGATAGTCCGCATTCAGAAACAGACGCGAGTAAGAGCTGATTTGATTAGTTGAGTGACAGGCCATTATATTAATGGTCCTCTTCAAGGCAGGGCAGCCCTGGCTCATCATAGCGCGGCCAGGGCTTGGTTGCGTAATGACGTATGGCTTCCTGTCAAGCATGAGCGTTTTGATTACCCAGCATGCATGGAGACAGAAGTTGATACTAACTCAGATACCTCACGCCAACTTAAATCCAAAGGCATCATCAATGTAGTAATATATTGTAAAGTATGTTGAGTGTTCTGCTAAGTACATGAACAATATGGGAATTCAAGTAGAATGATCTTCCAATTTGTGAACATATGGTTACTTTTCCTACTAATAAATATTTCTGCAGATATGAGAATAATGAAGCACACAGTGATACTTGCCTTTTCAAGATTGTTAAATACATAAATTCCCAAGAGATATAAATAGATTTAGGTCATTACAAGCATAATTTCATAGAAACCACTTCAATTACCACACCTTGCTTAGCACAGAGGATATGCTGAAGGATTGCGATGTGAACGCATGAAGTGCAGAAAAGCAAAATGAAAACAGGTGTTTTATTTCCGAGGTACATGTTTCATGCTTATTACCCCGAAGTAATTTTTTAAATGGAAAATGTCCTATTACTTACATTTCAATGGCTTTGCTACATTATATTTGGATGCTGTTAGCCACCGAATAATAAAAGGATCTCACAGTAAACAAAGCTGTTCCATTTTATTTCCTCTCAGTCACGGCCAGGCGGTCTTGATGTTAAAAGGCTCTCATATTTTTGACGAGATTATCAGCTCAGGCTTTTCCCATTTCTCTCAATTTTTCCCCACTTCAGGTTTCCTCACAGGCAATCATAAGGCTATTTGGATAGAAATGTAGCCATCGTACAACTTTCCTTATAAGTGGGCTCCACGTTTGTCACAATTTGAAATAGTGGGCAGAGCTACGCCCATTGGAGTGGAAAGTGGGGGACCCACATGTTGTTTCAGGGATCCAAAATCTTAAAAACACATATTTTTATTTTTGTTATCAAGACATGGCAGTTCACCTAAATATTCTGTGAATTTAGTCCTGTTTAGTTCCATCACCTTTTTCTCTATTTTTGGCTAGTCATAATTATTTGGAATGTTTAGGTTTAATACTTCATCGTTTCTAAAACTATTTGATTGCCCACTTCTATTCATTTTGATATATCACCTTTATGCTTCAAATTTCTTAATCCACTCTTCTGTGTAGTCTTTCTTTTACTCTTGCCTTTAAAGTTTTTACATAGTAAACTCAAGCCCAATTTATATTTTGTCTGAATAAAACATTTTATTTTAAGTAAATACTTAAATATTCCCATATTTTCAATATTTTCCTTGAAATGTTTGAAACTGGATTTTTCATAATTGCTAAAACATTTGTAAACTATCTATGAATAAAAACCTTAAGGTATAAATGAGGATATTTAATATGGTATAATCGTCTTCATTTTTAGTAAATAGTGCTGTCCCTGAATTTTATTTTAGGCTAATAAGCCACTTAGATTATACCAGATGATTAATTAGATTTTATCAAAGTCAGGGTCTCAGAATATTTATAAATTTCTTTCAGAATAAAATGAAATATTTCAGTATGGTCTCTGGTGAGACTGAGGATTAGGTATATTTACAATTAGGTAAGTTTCTGAAAACTAAACTCAAGAATGAACGTTGGATTTGGTTTCCAACAATCTCTCCATAGCATCTGCATTGGCTGCTATGCAGCACAGTTTAATATCAATAAATGATGCCAAATGATTTATGCCTACTGTAGTTGGCTTGTAATATTTGCTGCTTAAAAATTGCGAAGAGACTGCGGTTCCTTAAATTGAAATGGCTATGTCAAAAATGCTAATTTTTATCATTTACAAAAACCACTATAACACAAAACCTACATCTTAAAACCGAAGGAAGAACCTGCCTTCGGCGACGATAAGCATGCTGGCCTGGAAAGTTTCTCGCCCACCCTGTGGGACAGCGCAGAACACACTGAAACAACCTTTTATGCTGGTCTACTCACCTAGCTTCTCTGATGAGCTGGCCGTGGCAATCACAGAGGCAGCGCTCAATTAGTGGAATGTCTGTAGCCTTGGCCGTCAGTCATGCCTGTCGAGAGGAGGGACTCGGAAGCTCTCAGTGCATTAATTAAGAGCTCATCTCAGCAGAGCCATCTTTCTACCTAAGGACCAAAAAGAAAGTTTTAATTAGATTTTTCAAAGCGTATGTCATACCGGAAAGCAAGGCGAGTTCTTGAGTTGGTGTCAGAGGCAACAACACGAAGGGAGTCTTTCAAACAACACAAAGGGCCCCGGTTCTCAATCACTGGTGACACCGAAGGGGGAGCATCTGTCTCCATCACTGGCTTCCGCCCTCTACACAGTGACTTCATGAAATAAGTGAAGTTCTGACCATGTGGTTTCCTTGCCAACATAGGGTTGGGCACCTGCCTAATGACTGATGCAGAGCTGATGCTGCCCAGGGCAAGGACCACAGGGGGACACTGCTCTCCGCCGGTGCCTGGCGTGTGTTCCAGGCTAGCTTCCTGCTGAACACCCAACAGGCAACACAGTGCAAGCTCAGCAAAGGGAGTGAGGGCACCTGCACATGGTGATGGATTGAGTGTGCCATGGCTGGCTCCCCTAAAACCAGAGGGACTCGCCCAGCTCAGTGGTTGAGTGTGGACCTGTGAACCAGGAGGTCACCGTTCAATTCCAGGTCAGGGCACAGGCCCAGGTGGCAGGCTTAGTCCCCAGTGTGGGGCGTGCAGGTGGCAGCCGATAGATGACTCTCTCATCATTGATGTTTCCATCGCTCTCTCCCTCTCCCTTCCTCTATGAAAGCAATAAACATATATTAAAATAAAATAAAATAAAACCACAGGGACTCCAGAGAGGTGGAAACTGGCGAGGCTCCCTGTAGAATGGCATGTGTGAGGCCCTCGGAAAGACTCCTTAGGGCACACTTGGGAAATAATAGGTACATTACTGATTAAAATATTTATAAAATAAGGGAGGGAAACAAATTTTAAGAGCTAGGTCAGACTCTAGAAGGGGAATATATCTACTAATAGCTATTAACCCCCACCCCCCTATGTAATTAAGTGGGGAGGGTCAGAACTCATGCCTGAGAGCAAATGAGTTTACCAACATCAATTGAAAAAGCAAGTAGTAAAAACAATTAAAAAATAGTGAACTACTGAAACACCGCAATAAGTTGTAGAAATAATGAATACATTATCAAACCTAAATATCCCCCAAAAATCAGCGCCGGAAAAAGTAGAAAAATGACATTTCTGCTTTTAGAAAGGTTACAGACGATGAGGAAATATAAACCAAGCACAATGGGCACAAAATCAATGGTGTGCTAATTATAAGGGTGTTTCCAACAGGCAGGACTGGGCAGATGCTTTAGGAGTAAAGGAAGGGTGGCTCATTGACAACACAACAAACCCTGCCTCCCAGCCTTTCTCGCTGCTATTATAATTCATTTTGTTTTCCGAGGAGGGTGGTTAGGAAATCTAACTACCATATATGGTATAAATTTACCACCTAACAAGCATCCTAGACATGTGCCGAATAACAGCAACACATCTGACCCCCCAAAAAAAGCACTATAGATTTTACAGGTATATAGTTTATTACGTTTCTAAATGAGAATATATAAAGAGAATATTATTTTATAGACAATTTGTCAGAAAAATAACGCTGGGGAAATTGTAGCCCATCCTTTATATTAATGTCCATAAAGATATTTTATAATCCCTTCTCCTCTCTTTCCCCTCACACATTTTCCCAACTATTTTGCCTCGGTTATTGTGCTGCATTATGTTTATTGCATAGTACTAGACCTGTATTGTAGTACTCCCCAGACACAAGTTGGCAAATTGTGCTGCTCACACCAATCTTGTGTGCCTGATAAATTTATATAATACAACATCTTGCCTTTGAGTGCCACTTTTGTGCCTTTCAATGCATCTTTTTATTTTTGGCTAAGCCAGGGTATATTACAAAGTCAAATTTCCTCTAGGGAATATTGCACTCAAGGATGTCTGACTGGTAAGATTAATATGCACAGTTTTCTGTTTTATGATTGTGTACAATTTGTTTACCTCAGTGGTCTCTTTGTTTTCCAAGCAATATTTAAATTATCTTAATGATAGACTGAGGACAGAACATGTCTAAATTAATGGCTATTTAGTTTAGTTATGTTCAGAGAAGAAAAATATCACTGTGCTTTTCTATGGGTTGTGAGCATTTTTTTTTCTCCCTGAAGAAGTGACACTTAGTCTTGTGATCTGAAAGCACCTTCTGGTGACATTGACCAAGGCCACTCTGTTATACCTCCCTCTTCCTATGGGAGCTGTATCTTGATCAAGAACATGGCAGAAGGAATAAGCTTCAGAGCAGGCACTAAATTTCTGTGCTTTTAGCTATATATATCAGATTCTATTACATTTTGAAAATGAAATGTATTTTCATAAATGCTGCCTCTATAATTACTCAGTGTGTATAAATGTTTTGGGACACCTGTATATATTTATTGCTTAATTTGCAGCTTCAGAAGAACCCAACTTTAGTATATTTAGGGGTAAAAGTAAGCCTTTTTCTGAATAAAAATGTCCTTGTTTTTCTATATAAAACTTTCTCTTCGTGGAGGGAACTTTGGAGATCAGGTATGCGGAGGCCAGCTCAGAAATGGTATCTGGAACGAGGGATCCATATCAGACTTTGTCATTTGCTCTGAAATTGGTAGCAGTGGCCCCATGGCATTCCAAGGAAGACACCTGGTATGTGTGTGGAGAACGACAGCTGTTGGAAGACCTGGGTGCATCTGTCCCACCCTTATTACAGGAAATCACAGCATTTTTTCAAGATCCTCAGAGTTTGAGATCAAGTCCAAGATGCTCCAGAAAGGGCTTCTGTGTTACCAGCTACATGCTTCTCTTCTTCTCCCTTTCAGAAGCCAAGATGGCAGTTTCTTACAAGAAAGTGCTGGGCACTTCTCTCCTAAGGTTTGAAGGGCCTCCCCTAGCTCCTGACTGTATGGCAGGGGTATCAATTTGATGAACTGGGGGTGATAAAAACATGAGACTCAGAGTGACATTGCAGAAGCTCAGTCTGTTTCACTTCAAATATTAATCTGTTCACTATTTACAAGCAGTGAAGTTGGCATGGGCATTGTTCTCAACGGTATTTGAGCATAAACGCTGTCATGAAGCGATGCGGCTCTGGGAAACAAAGACGCAGAGTGCATCTCAGTTTTTCACCTGCTGGACCAGTAAATTCTTCTGAACATTTAGCAAATTCATGAGGTGACATCTGTCAAGCTAGTGTATCTTAAGTGACCACATTTCTACACTCGTGGGACTTCTATCTAAAGGCGAACTATAATGAAGCTGCAGCTAAAGTGACCCAGTTATTATTTCGTCTCATCGCAGAGATACGTGTGAAAGAGCACATTTATTGTCAGACCTCCTCCATTCTTCTTGAAATTATATTAGAAGGAACGGAAGTCGCTTTTCAATATATCATGAGAAAAGATATAGACATCACATTGGAACAAGGGCTCACATACACACACCCTGTCAATAGCATACACTGGGACTTTGAGCAATCTTTCAAGGACAAAAATAGCCACTTTGTGTTTATTTTATAATTTAGATTGGCAGTTGGGAAATGTATTAGCAAAGACTTCCATATTTGTATTAATGAGATCCCATTAAAAATTCTACAGATACGAACTCAATCTAGTAATGCTAAGAAAAACAACACAAGCCTAATATCCAACACAAGGCTAATATGCAAATCAACCAAATGGTGGAATGACCAGTTGCTATGATGTGAACTGACCACCAGGGGGCAGATGCTAAATGCAGGAGCTGACCCCTGGTGGTCAGTGTGCTCCCATAGGGAAGCCAGGCTCATAGCTGGCAAGTACAGGGACGGTGACAGCACTAAGGTTGTTTGACGGAGGGCTTAAGCACTGAGCCATCAGTCCGGACATCCCCCATCCCACAAGGGCTCCCAGACTGCGAGAGAGCGCAGGTTGGGCTGAGTGACACTCCCCCGCCCCCAAGTGCACGAATCCCGTGTACTGGGCCTCTAGTGTTAGAATATGTAGGTTTGGGAAACAGGGCTCAATTAGTGTTTAAAATGTCTACTTGTATAGGTATATGTTTTTTCTCAGCCATACTGGAGAGAAGTTTGGGAGGATTATCAGTTTTTTATATTTGCCATTTTATTATTTATTTTTAATGCTGAAATATTTTATTGTACATGAGCCTAGAGGTTTTCTGCTTTGATGGGTTTTTAAAACAGAATAATAAAGAAATGATAGTTTACTTCAGTAAGTCTGTCATAAGTTTCATATTTCTAAGCCTTTCTCAATTCTGACTGCGGAAAAATTATTACTTTCTGGTTACTTCCTTGATAGTTATTATTAGGGGGAGGATAGTCATCAAGCTTTCTGAGTATTACGTTATGCAAGTGATATCAACTAATAGCTAGTTATAATGAATATTTCAAATACCAAATTGTTTTCTTGTAACACCTACAAGTTTAGTAACAATGGAGGGGCCAATAATTAATGTACTCTACTAAGAACATGTTTCAATGTAATTTTTGAATTAGACCTCAAGCCCTCCTAATAAAAGTTTGGCAGTTTGTGAAACTATTAAAATACTTTATAGGAGAAGCCATTGTGGTAGAAATCAGCAGAACAAATCCATATTTATTTATTTATTTAAATAATCTGTGCATTGTTTTTTTTTGTTTGTTTGTTTTTTTCAAATACTGTGCTCTCTGCATTTTCAGGTAGAGTCTATATGTGGGCATGCTTGCATATATTATCCATATCTGTAACTACATCTTTATTAATTTAAATGAATGTCTTTTAAAGAAGATTGAGAGTAGAGAATTTTTAAATATTCAACAAATATTCAGGCCGTTTCCCTGCAGATCCTGTACAAATGGTGTGCAAGCTCCTTCTCAAAAGAGTGTTTGGTGGTTTTTTGTTTGTTTGTTTGTTTGTTTTTACAGCCGATTCCCACTCTCACAGTCCATATCTCAAAGCAAGGAGGAAAATAACAGCTTTTTTCCCAGTGATCTGGAAAATATTAAGACTTGGGGTGATATTTAACCAGGTATACTTTCTTTTTTTTAATATATTTCATTGATTTTTTTACAGAGAGGAAGTGACAGGGATAGAGAGTTAGAAACATCGATGAGAGAGAAACATCAATCAGCTGCCTCCTGCACACCTCCTACCAGGGATGTGCCAACAACCAAGGTACATGCCTTTGACCGGAATCGAACCTAGGACCTCTAGGTCCGCAGGCCAATGCTCTATCCACTGAGCCAAACCAGTTAGGGCAAACCAGCTATACTTTCATGTAAAATATGAAGCACTTTGAAAATTGGTCTCTTGCAGTCAACATCACCTAAACAACATTTGTAATTAAGAATATGTACCTAAAGATGTATGTATATATACATATACACATAAGTGTAATACCAACTTAAAAAATCTTCAACTTTACTTATACTAAAAATATGTATATTTGGTAATGTAGGGGTTGAAAATGAGACTTGATTGGTTTATTCACACATGTATTTATTTCATACATTTTTATTGAGCCGCAGACAAGAGTCAATCACTGGGCTGTGTTCTGGGATAGAATAATGAGCAAAGCAGGGGAGGACCCTGCCCTGGTTAAGCGTCCATTTGAGGAGATGTATAGATGTAGTGCTTACCCAGGACCTCGATACAAGTTACACAGCCAGCCTCCACTGTTAGCAATTTTATGTGCCATGTCATCCTGATGCAATTATCGGTTCAGTGACTTTCGCTTCCCCCAAATATTTGAAAACATACTTTGTGTTGAAGGCCGATCTGCCACAGAAGGTGACTGAAAAAGGGACTCTCCATTACTTCTAGGCATTCATGATAAAGGGAAACAGTCAAAGACACATTTATGACAATAATTAAATCTGGGCGGGTGTGCCTGCTGGGAACTTGTGCAATAACAACAGAGAAGGGCAGGTTCCAGGCTACAAACAAAGATCTATTTCTCTCAAAGACCTGAGTCACAGCATATTACTATTTAGTAGATTTTGCATTTTTAAAATGCATAATGCCAGAATTTCATGGTAAAGAGTCTTGAATAATTATCCAAGTACAATCCGAAAGATTTTCAAAAAAAAAGGATAGGAAGCAAATATCCAACCACATAAATAACCCCAAGGCTGATAGGTGCCTGAAATAGCAAGACAAAACTGCTTTCATTTCAATTCTGGAGTCCCCCCTTTTTCTGTACCAACCCTCATAATATACTCAGGGACTCAGTCTTTTTCTGCCTTCTCCAGAAGAGCCCAGAGCTGACAACAACATCCAATAACTACAAGTGTTGCCCGCAAGGGGAAATGGCCATCTGGGCACAATATTGATGGCGACCGACAGACCTCCAAGTGCTCAAGTTTTATGGAAAGCTAAAAGCAGGACCCTAAGCGTATGCATGAATTAGCTACTTCTGACACTCTGTGAATCCAGTTACCCTTTCCTTAATAAACTGATAACAGGAAAATGACACGAGGCTGTAGAGATAAGCAACGGCTGGGATGAAAAAGACAGGTACATTTTCCAAATGTTACAAAGATATAGCCTAAATCGATTTCAGAGAATGTTTTTGAAAAATAACTCCGTTTTAAGGTCATATTTTAACTTAAATAGATTTCAGGAGATTGGGTGTAATTATACATTACATCTATTTACTTCAATCAATATTGTCTATTTATCTAACTTCAGAAGTCCAATAAAAGCACAGTTCTACCTTCTCTCCACAGTAGTAACTGTAGCTGGCAGACATTACTCATGTCCTGAGTTTATTTGCAGAAGTCTATGTATGAACAAGAAAGCAACCTCCGCTCTTCACCTGCAGCGTCTGGCCGGAGAAAATCACGGCACCCCCAAGTACTCTCCGAACAGCCAGGAGATTCTCACACGTGTCCATTCGCCTCCTTCACTTCCTCCTCAATAAATAATGGATAAAGGTGCAATGGGTCTTTGCTGACGTTTTAATTCTCCTAATATACAAAAATTATCTTGTGGAAATAAATGCGTGTCTACGCAACCGTCTGCAAATGCTGCAGAAGTAATTTGCTGGTGCTTGGGATGCTCCCTGGGCTGTATTCCATTTTGGAGCCAATGACTCACTTATCTCTGCACCATGGCCCCCTGCTCTCCCCACCTCAGCCCCACCTCAGAACACAAGCTTCTGTCACACGGGTATTGTTCCCCTTTTTTGGGTTCGCTACACAATTTTTATTAATTGCAGCTAACTGACATATCAATAGTACCAATGCAAATGTTATGCAAATCTCAAATGGAAAGCTCTTTTTTACTAGAAACACAATTAATAACTTTGTAAGTATAATAGTGGTACTAATGGTACTAATTACAGCCTCCCCAATATGAAAAGGGTATTCTGGGTAAGTGGACTTTAAAAATAATGGCCGCTTGGCCTTTTAATATTTATTATTCTTTTACTTGATCTTTTATTGTTTGGAATCTCAGAAAGAAATGAAGGCATTGCAGCCCTAGCCGGTTTGGCTCAGTGGATAGAGCATCGGCCTGTGAACCAAAGGGTCCCTGGTTCGACTCTGGTCAAGGCCACACACCTTGGTTGCAGGCTCCTCCCTGGCAGCTAAATCACTGTGTTTCTCTCACATCGATATTTCTATCTCTTTTTCCCTCTCTCTTCTACTCTCTCTAAAAATCAATGGAAAAATATCTTCGGGTGAAGATAAAAGAAAGAAAGAAAGAAAGAAAGAAAGAAAGAAAGAAAGAAAGAAAGAAAGAAAGAAAGAAAGAAAGAAAGAAAGAAAGAAGAAAGAAAGAAAGAAGTGAAGGCATCACACACTTCTCTGCATGTTCAGGAGATAGGAACGGAAACCAAAATCACCTGAAACAAGCGAACGGAGGGATGACCCTAGTTGTATTGAAGTGAGGGAGGCGTCGCACTTTCATTAATGGCTTCAGAACCCTATATTGGGGTGCTGGTCCCCCCATCATTTCTAAGTTATGCAGTCACATTTGGCCAAGGCTGGTTGGTGTGCTTCTTTCCCACCACACATCTCATCTGCCCTTTCACCCCCTCCTCACACCGCCCGCCAATCAGTTCTCAGCACTCACCATCCTTGTAGGGTTTCCTGCCTCAGGCTGGAATAAAAGCAAGTTGAAAGAGAAACTGAGGGAAACCTGGCGAGTAATTTTGTGTCCGATGAGTAAAATACATGCAGGAAATTGCTTTCTTGGACTCATATCCTTTTTCTTTTCCCATTTAATTTTAGATTCCGTCTGCCTTTAAAGCTTGTATGCAAGTTAAAGACTGATGTAGAAATAAAATACAGTCCTTCTACATCCTGTTAATCCTCTATGCCCCCTGAAACTACAGAGCTCACTCTGGTGCCCAGAGAGGTAAGGCCATTGGAACAATCATTTTCCAGGCAACATTTACTCCTAATGATGTTCATTTATCTCATAACTACTTTGTTGATATATAGAATGGTGGACTATAGTAGGTTTACTTTATTTTTCTTTTTATATATTTGCCCAGTTAAGAGAACTGGGCATACAATTTCTTTTAACCACCTACCCTTGGAAAACCATCATGTGACGAAAGCATTGAATTAAACACATTAAATTAAAACCATATAGTATCTTGCACAGAGAAGACAGTCAATAAATACTTACTGAATTGAAGTAAAGTACATAAAATATATTCACTTATTAAAGCTGTTTACTCACACAATAAAATGAATCTTAAGCCTGGCTTGTGTAGCTTATAGTTGATCATTGACCTATGATTCCTGGTCAGGGCACATGCCTGGATTTCCAGCTCAATCCCCAGTAGGGGGCATGCAGGAGGCAGCCAATCAATGATTCTCTTTCATCATTGACGTTTCTATTTCTCTCTCCCTCTTTCTTCCTCTCTGAAATCAATAAAATATATATTAAAAATGAATCTCAATATTAATATTTAGCAGGGATTCCTATAAATATGCATATTTGTCTATTTCATAAAATGATATGGGGCCACAACATTAGTAACAAAGAAACAGAATTTCTGGAAGATGGGGCCCAGAAATCAGGATTTTAAAAAGATTCCCAGGTGATTCTAATGTGCAGCCAAGGTTTAGAACCACTGTTCTAATAGCATCTTCTGTTAAAGTTATACTCCAGTCTTAAAGAAATACATTTTACATAGTGTCTCCCCTCTTTGCTTTTGTACATAATGCTCCACCCTCCTGGAAAGACCTTTCTTTTGGACCCTAATGTAAATTATTATCTACTAGTAACTGCTATTCATCTGTGTGACTTCAAGACCTACTTCATCCAAGAAGTCTTTCCTGGCCTCCCCTTCACCCTAGCCGGGAGTAGCTGCCTTGTATATGTCCTTCCAACAGACCCCCTTTTAGAGATGTATCCACCCCCTCAAGGTAACCCCACTAGAATCCTTGTTTCAATGACGTAACCCTCATGAGACGTCCCCTGCAGGGGTTTCCTTCAGAGTTAGTGCCTGAGACTCATGTGAAATGTATCTTTATGATTCAACTTTTTTTTCAAAAATATGATTGCCTACTGTGATCACCAAAATTATTGAACAGATTTGACATTGAATAATTTTTGGTTATTTCAAAAAAAATTCAAATATACTCTCAAAGGACAAAGACTTCTTCCCACTGAGCACATTCAAAAGACTGTTGTCAGATGTAAGAATTCTTGAACTTTGTTAAAAAAAAAAACAGTCAAAGTATTTTAGAGGTCTAGTTTTAAATGTACACATGCCATCTAACATATGTTTTAATTAAAAACTATAAAATAAAGGTATAATTTTTGAATGAAAAAACTTTAAGCTAATTCATAATTTTAGAACATCGATGCCCTATATTAATGCTTTTAATCAATGGATAAGGAAAATACTAAAATGCAGCATGTAACTTCATGTACAATTAGAATACAGTACTGTACACATCAAAATAATGACATTAAGGAATGCAGGAAATAAAAATGACATCAAATATCTCAGGAGAATGTTATACTCTAGGCTTAGATTATTAATGGACAGAATACAGCAATACTAACACAGAATTCTAATTCACTGGTTTGTATGTTCACCCTTATTTCAAAGTCAGAATTATTATACCATGAAAGCTGTTCTTTGTCATTGTGTTTTCTCCGGTGAATAACATTCTATTTGAGAAGAGGAGATAAGAAATAATGAATTACAGTTTTAGATTTATTTGTTGCTCAATACTTGAATATTTTAATTTATAGCTATATGACAAAAGTTAAAATACATATACTACCTAGATTTATAAAGAGCTGTTCTTAGAAAGTATTCATTCAGCATATTAATAGATCAAAGTCTTTGGGGACTGTTACACAACAAAGGCACTACATGAATATAAACAAATAAAATAATGTATGCAGAAGGTACTTAATAAATATTTGTGAAATTGAAAGCCAAATATTAATCAAAGGTGGTGCTTATGAGTCAGCAAAGGAACCTAAAGTAATTTACAGAGTCACTACCTATTTCAGATTTCATTTTAATGAGCATTAAGGCATCATGTAAATTCTAACTTGAACTTGTTATGCAGACCATTGCTTAAAATTGTGAATTACCTTCTAATACATGGAAAAATTTAGGGTCTGACTCTTTTCAGTATGACTTTGGACTTTTTATTTGGTTTTGGTTTGAGCCTGTTCTTTATCCAAGAGAATTCAGATGCCTGATATATATATATATATATATATATATATATATATATATATATATCCGTTACATGAAATAAAGAAGAAATGGTTGTCATTTCACAAGAAGTGTATATTGCACCAGACCTTTATTGGACACTGAGCTGAGGGCTACAATTTCCTAATGTTCAATATACAAAGATGAAAAGCAGACACAAACCATGCCTTCAGGCATGTCCAGTGGGTAGCTAGGAGCATTTCATTATCATTTAATGCAACAAAACAAGAAAAAAACAGTGTGATCACAGAGGAGAAGCTGGCCCAATTTAGTCTGGAAATTCTGAAATAACTGACTACCATCTCACATTTATGGATTTAATTTCCATTGAGGACAAAGCCCAGGTAAACTTTAGATTCAGTCTGAATTCAAATCCTGGCTTTACCCCTTACTACCTATGTGACTTTGGGCATGCAGTAGTCTGGGGAGCAGATATAGGGTTAAGCCTTGGACTGACCTGTTGGCAAAGTCACAAACAGGTCTTCTGAGTCTTAAACAACCCAACTCGAGAGGTGGCCACTGATTTACATGCGCTATCATTTAAAAAATAAAAAAGGGGGAATTTGCTGGAAGCCGGTCCATCCTTGCTGCTTGACACAGTCGCTGCAGGGAAGAAACATCTGCACAGCATATGTTTCAAGGGACCTGGGGTATATGGCATACTGTTCTTAATATGTTTGCTCCCCTTCTTAGCGCTATGTGTTTTAACCAAGGTCACCTCTCCGAGAAAGGTTGTTTCCCCAGGTGGGGATTTTTTCCTGGAGTTAGGGATTAACAGGACTAAGGAAGAGAATAAAACCCCTTAACTAAGTGCCAGGCGGGTAATTAATCACTTTAACTATGAACAATCACGCTTAAGCTACATAATCTTTATTTAGGATAATCTTCTTCAGTTACTTCCTTGTAGCTTAACAGAACAATAGAGTAGTGACCTTGGAATGAGATAACAAACGCCCTAACCTTTGGAATAGAATGGATAGGATTAAAGTCAACTGGTATAAATACAGATGTAATAGGAGAATAAAGGGAGAACCTCGCTATGCTGATCAATTGAACGCTGCTGCCTCCGTGTCATTCCTTTTTTGCAGACTCCATCCACACCTTTGGGAACCCCTAGACCTGCTGGGGCTGGACCCCAACACAGTAGATGCTTGTTGAATTACTATATGAAACAGTGTAGGAAGATAAAGGAGGTAAATTTGAGAACTCTGGGAATTTAGGAAGACATGATGGGTGAAGTGAGATTCAAACTGAACCTTGGGAAACGTAAGAATTGGGTACAATGAGTATGTGCTCGAAAGAGGCAATTTTGAAATGAAAAATGAATGAAGATTCAGAGAAGGCGATAACACATGGTGTGTGGACTACAGGCAAACAGGTATAGAGTTTTCATGTTGGGAAAAAAGATATCAAACTCATTATCACAGATCACCGAAAATCTTCAAAGGTTTCTCATAAAAGATTGATATTCAACCAAAGAACTTGTATGCATCTATGCATAACCCATGGACACAGACAATAGTGTGGTGAAGGCCTAGGGTGGGGAGGTGTGGGTATCAGCTAGAAGGGATCAATAGGGGGGAGGAAGCGGCATATGTAATACTTTCAATGGTAAATATTTTAAAAATTGAGAGTGTTTTTCCAACCCCTAATCCTTCCATGCTCTTACACTCCTCACTAATCTCAAATACCCATGAAGAAATGCTTAGTTGAATGCAACACTTTGCCAGCATTTATGGTAATTACTTCCTTTTAGTTCCTGTATTAAGGAACAACATAATTCAATGCAGAATGCACAGCCTCGGTTTCTCAGCAGTAAGTTATCTGACCTATCTTGCAATAGACCAGCATCCCAAAGAGTCATTCCAGTGGAACAAGAAAACATCACTTAGATTTTTAAACATGCAATCTGTCACTGTTCACATCTCACCTGGCGCAAGTGTAGCAAGTAGTTAATCAATCTTATTCAAATATATCATCTCTACTCCCTTCCTGCACAGGGTTTCATTCCACTTTTCGCATCCCAGTGAATGGGCTTTTGTGTCACGTAGCTCAGCCAGAAGGAATGGATGCACATGGCCACTTTCTAGACAGAGATATACCAGGTGCAAACAATACCGCTCTGTAAAGTTCACAATAGATTTATCACAATAAAAGCGGCCAAAGGAATCTGGACGTTTCTGGGTTACTGTGTTGTTCCCTCCCGTGATTCTCGAACCAGCTCGGACAGGCTGACAGGAGCCATTGTTATCACTTCTGCCCGTGTCATACTTGCACACCGTTTTGGTTTGGCTGCGAGACCTCGGGACAGGCAGGGGCTATAATGTCCTCCTTCCATTTGCACAGGGAAACTTTTAAGAGTCTATCACCAGGTTTACTTACTAGTACAGTGCCCATCACCACCATGGAAAAACAGAAAATGGCACCACCAGGTTGAAAATAGAATGTCATGTGGAGAATAAAAGGACATTTTAAAAAAAAAATCTCTCCTGGAACATTTCACACCCCGTGAGTTTCTTCTGCAATTTTCTCTGGACATGAAAAAGTTTGCCAGGAGCAAGGAAATAAGACAGGATGACCTGCCAATAGTTGTCTATCCACATTCAATGAGGGGATCATTTACATGCCTCTAATGTGGGATTCAGCAAGGAGCCCAGCAAGGAAATAATTATGCGAATGATCTTACCTGCATGCATCCTGTTTACTTAGAAGTCAGCAGGCAACCTCCAGATTCCAATCTACACATCCCTTAGCTCTCAGTATGTGGTGAAGGATCAAAATATAATCAAAGCTCTAAGACACAGTATCAGGAGTGCCTACAAGACCAGTGCATTCTCCGCTTCTGTTTATCCGGCAAGAATACCTGCTGGTGATGCACACCGAAGGAAAGAACATGAGGAACCGTTTTTGTTTGTGGGGGTGGAAGGGGAGCTGGAGAAAGGAGATCTCATGTGTTAGGACATTGCCTGATGAATCTGTATCGTTTCCACCCCAGCTTTTGATATTGTCTGGCTACTATTTGATAAACTCTGAATCGATAAACTGAGCCTATGGAATAGAATGAACCTTTATTGAGAACTTTGTCAGTTTTCAGTTCTTTATATATGTTAACTCATTTCATTCCCACACACCCTTTTGGCTAGATTCTACTTTTGGGACTAATATATTATAGATGATGAAACTGAGGCACATAGAGGTTTTAAATAAATAGCCCAAGGTCATATATTTAGTAGGTGTAATTTTTGCTGACATGATAATTTTTGGACATACAAGGTTAAACAAAATATATATTACAGTGAATTTCACATCTTTCACTTTAGTTCTTTAATGTAGCTACTAGAAAATATTTCTATCCCATATGCAGCTAACATCTATAATAATAAAAGGGTAATATGCTAATTAGACCAGGCATCATTCTGGTCTAAGCTGGGGCCAGAGGGAAGCCCGGGTCTCAGGGGCCAGAGGGAAGCCGGTGCCAGCAGCGGGGCGAAGGAAGGCCTACTCTTGCACGATTTTCGTGCATCGGGCCTCTAGTAATTTCTAAAGCTGGCTCTGGTGTAGGCTCTGGACCACTCAGCAATACCGCGTTTAGACTCAGAGTGGCCCTAGCTGTTTTGGCTCCGTGGATAGAGCATCAGCCTGTGGACTGAAAGGTCCCAGGTTTGATTCCAGTCAAGGGCACGTGCCAGGGTTGTGTGTTCGATCCCCACTGTAGGGCGTGCAGGAGGCAGCCGATCCATGGTTCTCTCTCGTCACTGATGTTTCTACCTCTCTCTCCTCTCTTCCTCTCTAAAATCAATAAAATATATATAAAAAAACCCCCAAAAAACAGTCAGAGTGAATCTTAATCCGACCATGGAGGCTTCCTTCCTTTTGTTTCATGTTTTATTAATTTATTGCATATGAATAGTAATAGAATCTCCTCAAGCTTAAACCATAAACTGAACCTTTACATAAAACCACCGATGAAGTAACTACAGGGACATTAGTTATTTTCGTAGGTGGTTATGACTATATGACTGATGAACAGTGAAACTGAAGCAAGGTCATCAACATGAGGAAAGAATATGACCCTATTATTATTATCTTCAAGAGTATTAATAAAAATAATTATCATCAGTCAGCCATTATCTACTAAGCACTTCACAAGCCAGGCATTGGGACAAGCTGATGCCATTGATTGGTTTGGTACTGCCCAGTTTGGGTATTTTGGCAATTTCTGGGTTCAGTTTTGGTTATCCCAATGATTGGTATTTAGACAAAGGATGCCAATGGTACAAGAAGTCTTGGGTCAACCCTGCACAATGAAGAATGCGATTGGTGTTCTCATAGATGAGACATCATTTCATAATGCCTCAGCCTAATTGGCTCAGCCTAAAACCTGACATGAAAACAAAAGATTTGCTGACTCTGTTTTATTATGCACTGGGTCTTGCAGGAATACAGCTGCTATGTAAATCAAGGAAAGACCGTACTCTGGTCAAAACTTTCAAAAGTTGTTTACCATTTTAGAAAATAGTATCACTGGTAATGCTGCTACTCTTGGTATCAAAGCTGCAGATTCAGCACATCTGTATTTATACGATTACATTTGCCATATTCAAAATGAAATAAATGCAGCATCAGATTACTTTATATGTCATTTAGATTTGTCATGCATGACCATCTACATATTGAATACATATTAATTTGTTATAAATTGCTTTCCTTTTGTTTAAGCCTTTAAATTACAGTTAAGGAATTATACACGTTTAAATATTATGTATGTAGTTAGAATACATTAAGTATGAATTATTTCCCTGAGAGTAAAGGGGGCATTATAAAATATTCATTTAAAATAGATGACATTGTTCTTATAAGATTGAAAAGTGATAAGCTAAATTCTTTATATGCATTAACTTATTTTAACTTAAAAATCGCAAATCCCAGGAAATAGGCAGCATTTTTTTTTTATCTCTGTTTCACAGATAAAGAAACTGAGCCTTAAAAATATTAGGTATTTTAATTGTTCAAGGTCAACATCTGGGGTTCAAAAATAGAAGACCTAAATCTTATGTTTTAACCACTAAATTGTCTTCTTATTATTAGTATAAATTAACTCTAAACTTTAAAAATGTATTTTAAAATAGCCAATTTGGAAAGATTTTTAAATGTTACCTACTTGTTGCTGTTTTTAAATTATTTTTAAATTTCAAGTTAGTGTCTTTCGTATTCTCCATGGGAAGCATAGGAAAGCAATTAGCTCTGCCAGTTGGAATAGGATCCCATAAACTTAAAATTTTAAATGCAGTCATAGATTGAAGAGTCATGGAATTTTTTCAAAAATGTATAATATAGAATATCCTGAATTCCCAGATAATAGGAATTTAAATATTTACATATGCATTTACCCTATGTCATTATCTCAGTTTTTAGGAATCTATTCCAATAGCATCACATTGAAAACTAAAATTAGTATACAAGTGCTATTCTCTGAACACCACTTGTGATGCTGAAAGACTAGCAACAACTCAAGGGCACACAGTAGGACACGGTGGGATGATCTGTGGACCTCCTCACAGAGGAGTACTATGCAGCTGCAAAAAACCCCAGGAGCCCTCTCTCTGCTGCTGGAGTGACCCACAGAACACAACCCTCAGTGGGAAATGAAGTAGAGAGTACTACGTGGGGCACTGGTTCTCAAGGTGTGGGCTCCAGACCAGGCGGAGCAGCGGCAGCATCCCGTCACCTGGGAACTCGTTAGGAGTGAAGGTAATTGGTCACTGAACTAACCCCGCGGGACCCAGCGCTCTGGGCTTTCACAAGCCCCCCAGGTGATCCCTTTGCAGCAGAAATTGAAGGCTGTCACTACACAGCACGCTACTGAGTATCGCAGGGTTGGCAAATATAGGCTTATAGTTGTGAGTATGCGAAACCCAGTTTATTCTTGTCTTATTAATTGGTGCACTATTATTTTCCATACAACAACTGTAAACCTACTTTTGCCCCACCCTGTATAATATAGACACATGCATATATACTTATACTACATATATATACACACATATATATGTTTGTTTGTTTGTTTGTTTATTTATTTATGGTTGTTTCTATGTTTTTAAAAGACAGAATATTAAATAAATAAGAGATCATAAAACTATATAAAATAGTTACCCGGGAATGAGGAAAGACTCAAGGTTGATGGGACATGCACAGAAGTAAGACTCTGAACAGGCTTTGAGTTGTAGGCTTAAATTTGGAATCACGACACATACATATAAAAATTTTAAAAATACAAAATACAAAAGAACCTATATGTTAAATGAGAGGTTTAATAAAACAGAATTATTTTTAGTTATTTCAAACCCAGTAATTTGATTGTACACTACTAGGATATAATTAAGTCGGACAAAAAGAACTACAAAGATATCTTAAATTCTTTTCGGTAATCATTTTGTTAGCAATACAATTGATATTACTATTCTCAAACTATGGGCATATTGCTATGACTATAGGTTCAAGGAAATAATTATGTAGAATTTCATTTAAAGAGAAAAGAGATACAAATACAAAATAAGATTAGGTTAAAACAATGCCATTCTAAATTTAAACTGGCAATATTACTATAAGCTATGCCCTCTTTTATTCTGATTTCAATTTTTTAAAAATTTTTATTGTTGAAAGTATTACATATGTCCCTCTTTTCCCCCTTTTTCCTCCCTTCTAGCCCGTCTCCACCCCAGGCCTTCACCACCTTATTTTCTGTGTCCATGGGCTATGCACATATGCATACAAGTTCTCTGACTGACATATAACATTAGTTTCAAGTGTACAATATAATGTTTAAATATTTGTATATATTATGAACTGTTCATCACAAGAAGTCTGGCTAACATGTATCACCACACACAGTTAAATTTTTTTATTAGGATATTAGTCCTCTTGAAAACTTTATGAGTGCTGTCTGCTAAAGGCCTAGAAGCAAATGGCCAACCTGTTAAGAATGTATCTCAGGAATACAATTATGGTCTCAAAATTCCATTTCCCAATAACAATAATTTTGGTTCCCTGAAAAATAATAGAATACAGGTCTGGGGAGGAATGTACTAGATAAGCCAGGCCATCTTTGAGTGTATTATTTATACAACTCAATAGCAAAACAAGAAATTCATTTGTTATTCATTACTAGAGGCCTGGTGCACAAATTCATGCCCCAGTGGGGTCCCTCAGCCTGGCCTGTGAGATTGGGCCGAAACCGGATCTCCGACATCCCCCAAGGGTTCCCGGATTGTGAGAGTGCACAGCCAGGTCAAGGGACCCCACTGGTGCACAATTGGGGCCGGGGAAGGACATGGGAGGTTGGCCAGCCAGGGAGGGACTGTGGGAGGACTCCAGGGCATGTCTGGCCCATCTCACTCAGTCCCGATCGGTCGGACCCCAGCAGCAAGCTAACCTACCAGTCAGAGCTTCTGTCCCCTGATGGTCAGTGCACATCACAGCGACTGGTTGACCAGTCGACTGTCTTCCCCCTGGTGGTAGGCTTTAGCATATCATTAGCATATTATGCTTTGATTGGTTGAACAGACAGCCAGATGACTGGACACTTAGCATATTAGGCTTTTATTATATAGGATTGCATTTGAAAAGGTATACAACTGTAAACCTACTTTTGCCTAATCTTGTATATATCCGTTACCCCAATCTTTTCCAACTGGAATATATGCTCTTTAAGTCAAGAACTTTATTGAAATTAACAGTGTATCACCAATGCTTAGAACAATTTCTGACAATAGTAGGCATACAAATACTTTCTGAATGAATAAAATAAAGATGGTTTGAATAAATAATTTCAGTTAGTAAATATATAGTTGTGGGGTATTTTTTATCCTCACTTGGGGATATTTTTCCATTATTTTTAGAGAGAGTAGAAGAGAGGGAGAGAGACATCGATGTGAGAGAGACACATAGATTGGTTGCCTCCTACATGGGATCAAGTCTGCAACCGAGGTATGTGCCACTGGTGGGAATCAAATCTGGGACCCTTCAGTCCACAGGCTGATGCTCTATCCCCTGAGCAAAACTGGCTAGGGCAATATATAGTATTTTTTGTAACTATTATTGAAAGCGTATCTTTCCTTTAGCATAGTTTTTATATTCATGACCCACCCCTGTGTTGGCACACCTGCTGTGGCACACTTAATGATTTTTATAGATTCCACTTACTCCAACTGACCATTTGTTTTATTTTATTTTTTAAACATATTTTTACTGATTTTTTACAGAGAGGAAGGGAGAGGGATAGAGAGTCAGAAACATCAATGAGAGAGAAACATCAATCAGCTGCCTCCTGCACACCCCCCCCCCCCCCCCCACTGGGGATGTGCCTGCAACTAAGGTACATGCCCTTGACCGGAATCGAACCTGGGATCCTTCAGTCTGCAGGCCGACGCTCTATCCACTGAGCAAACCAGCTAGGGCTGACCATTTGTTTTCTATTTCATATTTATATCGAAGCAATGTTTGAAGTTCCTTTAAGTTTGATTCTTTCTACATGTTAGCCCTATCCCATAGTTTTGAAAGTGTTCTTGCTTTTTTGAACACATAAAATATTTTAGCTCTCTTTTTTTTTTTTTTTACACATGGCAAGGTTTTTATTTTTCTTGTGTTTCTGTAATCCTAGAATATTTCTTGGTATAATAAACCTTTATCTATGAATGATGTTCTAGATCTTACTTGATGTTGCTGGCTGCAAACATAGAATCAGTTATCCTCCCCAAAAAATCTGATTTTTTTTTTAATCATTGTTGCTGAGAGTATTACAGATGTCTCCTTTTTTTTCCCACTGGCCCCTCCACCCAGTTCCCATGGTGCCCCAGTCCTTCACCACCCTATTGTCTGTGTCCATGGGCAATGCATACGTGCATATAAGTTCTTTGGTTAATCTCTTCACCTGTTCCCTCTGAGATTCCTCAGTCTGTTCCATGGTGACATATCTCTGGTTCTATATTATTTGTCAGTATATTTTGTTCATTAGATCTCACATATGAGTGAGATCATGGGATATTTGTCTTTTGGGACTGCAGACTAGTGCAGCCACTATGGAAAACAGTGTGGAGTTTTCCTCAAAATATTAAAAACGAAACTGGCATTTGTCCCAGTGATTCCACTTCTGGGAATATATCCTAAGAATCCCAAAACACCAGCCAGAAAGAATATGTGCACCCCTATGCTCATGTGCATAGCAGCATCATTTACGATAGCTAAGATCTGGAAACTGCCCATTTGCAGATGTGTAGACAGAAAAGTAGTAGTATATTTACACCATGGAATATTATGCAGCTGTAAAAAAGAAGGACATCTTACCCTTTGAGACGGCATGGAGGGATCTGGAGAGTACTGTGCTAAGTGAAATAAGCCAGTCTGAGAAACCATGATTTCTTTAATGCAGTGGTTCTCCAGCACATCTGCACATTAGCATCATTGGGGAGCTTAAAAGACTGCTGTGCGCAGGCTGCACACAGATCAACCAAATCAGAATCTTGGCAAAGGGATCCAGGTCCCAATACTTTTAAAGCGGTAGTCAAGACTGAGGACAATATTGGAGATCCCAACTGGGAGATCAATAAGGACATATTAAGTTTCCATAAGAATATTGGGTTAAGGAGAGAGGATGCCAAGATCTCCTATTCCTCTAGAGATAGAAAAAACACAAAACAAACAAACAAATTTTAAAGAAAAAACAACACCTTTTTTCCCCTTCAGGTTGAATTTATGTTCATTTTAGAAATATAATTCATCCAACTAAGTTCTTCCTCATCTTTTTCTGATAGAAAACTTTAAAATGTCTGTGCACTTTCAAAGATACCAGCTTTTCTTATTTGACACATGCAATACCATCCTATATAATAAAAGGCTAATATGCAAATAGACCAACCGGTGGAATGATGGGTCACTATGGCATGCACTGACCACTAGGGGGCAGAAACTCAATGGAGGAGCTCTCCGCTGGTGGTCAATGTGCTCCCACAGGGAGCGGGCCTAAGTCAGCAGTTGGAAATCCCCCGAAGGGCCCCAGACTGTGAGAGGGTGCAGGCCAGGCTGAGGGACCTCCCCCCCCCCACACACACACACACACTCAGTGCATGAATGTCATGCCCTGGGTCTCTAGTGCTATATATTGTTATACTAAATTCTCTGTAAGTGACAGTATTACTTAAAATATTAAAAACAGACCATTTTCCTAAACACAATTGTATCTTACCTGGGTATATTAAAAACATTTGGACAATACATTATTCCAAAGAACAAATAGCACCTTATAATTAGAGAAGAATATTTAAACAAACTATACATGAGGATTACTACATGATATAGAGCCTTGTCAGAACCTTAATCTAATGTCTTAGAATGAGTTTAACAGTACATAGGCAATAATGTCACTTTTTCACTCACACTCATATACTGTCTGAATGAGAAGAAAAGTAAAATCACAGCCATCATGTTGGGAGTTTCAAATAGTTCTGGAGACAGCAAAGGAAACACATACTGCTGATGAATCATTTGTCACAGGCAGAAATGACTAAAAACTATTACATATTTGCCCACTTCTGCTACAGTCTATACATTTTTTTTTATCATTTATCTTTCATTATCCTTTTAAAAACCAACTATTGGGTCTATTAAAATCCATGAGGCCCTAGACCAAATTATTAATACTAACTTTGGATTTGTATGTAATCACATTGAGACTGATAAATCCTTAGTAACAGAGAAGGAGTCAAAACAAATAAGTTGTACAGCACTATAATTTTGGATGTTTGTTGAGGTCACATGGTCCAGCTATTTCTTAGACATTTTTGGTTCCTGACACCATTAATAACTGGGAGCATTTATGGACTTTCTATATCAAAAAATTAATAATGCATATAGGACCACACACAAAATTTCATAAGCCTCCTAGACATTTAGCCATAGACTTCTCAAAAGCCTATTTATAGCGAAGGCAATCAAAATCGACAAAGGGATGATAACTTTGCTGAGAACTCCAGATTCATTGCACTAGTGTAATCTTGATTATATCTGTAAATTTCAGACTAGTCTCCAACGGTGGGGTTTTTCTGCTCCATTAACCTGTTGAGCTCCTGTTTGTCTTTGGAATTCAGGATTATTTTAAATCTAGGAAGAAAACCGAGTCCAACAGCAAATAATTATCCAAACTTATAAAACAGAAACTATAAAGTGGCCCTCTGCTTGCTGAGTTATTATAGGGAATCTATTTTGTTTCACTTTTAGAATTTACCCCATGTTGTTGCTTCTGTAAGTAATTCAATTTTGCCTCTAACAACACTGCCAGCTAGAAAGGTTGAAAGAAAGAGGTTCCCTTTTCCTATCCCCTAAGCGCCCACCCATTCGGTGGCAAAGCACTTTCCGGTGTGTCTCCTGGGGAATATAATGCCATGGCCTGCCATCTACCACTTCAATAGATTCCCACTTGTGGGAGGTTGAGCACTAAAACCCACTGAACATCCTTATCTGGAAGCTTCTGGGACAAGGGGGCTGGCAACCTCCACCTCACTGGTAGCCAAGTCTGCTGGCACAGATTCTGGCAATCAGCCTATGAAAGAGACACAGATGGGAGAATACCCTAGTCCAGTGGTCGGCAAACTGCAGCCCCTTGAGTGTGGCTCTTCCACAAAATACCACGTGCGGGTGCTCACGTACAGTGTGATTGAAACTTCGTGGCCACATTTAAGGGGCCAAAGAGCCGCATGTGGCTCGCGAGCCGCAGTTTGCCAACCACTGCCCTAGTCAATATCAGAGCACTCAAGACAGCCTCAAGATATTGAAAACCAAGTCAGGAAGCTGGGCTTAGTTGCTTCTCCCTCTATTACTTCTTAGACCCTACTGGTCATAGGCTTCCAGTAATAAGAGAAGATACTTCCCTGTTTCTTTTAGTGCAGTGAGGCTAAGCAATGCAGACGAATGTCTTATTTATCACGCTTAATATAGATACCATTGTTAACACACTCGAATGTTCATTCTATTTCAATAGAGAATGCTTATCTAGGATATACCACTCACTCCTGGGACAGAATTCTAATCTCATGATTGCCTACTTCATATATCTACCTTGTTCATAGCTTTGCTGCCTCTGACTTTAATTTCCTGAAAGGTGGAATTGTTCTGCATTACTTCTGTCTCAACCAGTCTATGGAACACTTTATTTTATTTTTAAAAATATATATTTTTATTGATTTCAGAGAGGAAGGGAGAGGCAGAGAGAGATAGGCACATCAATGATAAGAGAGAATCATTGATTGGCTGCTTCCTACTGGGGATCGAGCCTGCAACCTGGGCATGTACCCCTCCTGGTTCATAGGTTGATGCTCAACCACTGAGCCATGCCAGCTGGGCCAGAACACTTTAGAAAGGTGAGTGGTGTGGGCTGAGTGGTGCTCCTTCCCCATTCAGATCTAAAACCCTAACCCTAGTACCTCAGAATAGACTGTATTTGGAGGCTTATTATAGAGGTAATTAAGCTGAAAGGAGGCTATCAGTGTGGACTGTAACCCATAGGACCGGGTCGTTGTAAGAAGAGGAAATTTGAACACACACCTGAACAGAGAAAAGGTGATGCAAAGATGCAGAAGGATATGGCCACCTGCAAGTCAAGAATGGAGCCCCCCTCCCTTCACAGACCTCAAGAGGAACCAGCCCTGCCAACAGCTCAGTCTGGAACTTCCAGCCACCAAAACCAGGCGGAAATACATTTCCATTGCTTACGCCCCTCATTTGTGGATACTTTGTTATGCAAGACCCAGCAAACTACTATAATGACTTGCATTTTTATTGAACACAGACAGCGTGAGGTTAGGTGCCAAGGTGGCTCCTCTTTGTGAATGGGCCTCCACCACCCAGCCTCTCCCACGTGATTCCTCGTGTGTGACATGGGGGTAATGTGACTGTTAAAGAGGCATGTACAAACTTAAGCGAAAAAAGGAGAAAAATAACTCTTAAGCATCTCAACACTTAAGAGAATTGTTTTTCACTTATCAAGCAAAGTGAAAGAGAGGGATGAAAAAGCTATAAGCCATTTCTTCATTAATAAAAACGATGGTTCAAACAGCATTGAGCTGGAATTTAGATAAGATTTCTCCTGCTATCCAGATTTCCAAGCTTTCTCTTTGGAGTGTTCTGCAGTGTAAGCAATGGATCAGAAAGAGGACACAGAAAAGATCATTCAGACTTTCCAATGAATTCTCCAAAGCCTTGTACATAATGTTTGAATGTACTGATTCACTTATTCAGGAAACTTTTAGTGCTTGATAGGCCCTCCCCCTGTGGTCTCACATGAAGCTTCCCTCTTGTAGCTTTCATTGCAGACTGCACTTTTTCTATAGTTCTTAGAATAACTGGAATGAAATTATCATGTCAATGCTAATTTATTTAATGACTATTCTCCTTCTATCTACCCAGTCATCCAATCAAGACAGAGATGGAGGTCTCTCTCTGATCATTAAAAGTCTATCACCTGATGTAGGGCATTGTAGAAATGTATACAAATAAATAGAATGAGTTCCTGAGTACATATTATAGGATGAGGAACTTTCAAAAAACAACTGCCCAAACGGGAGAACTCCTGCACGGATCTATCAATTACTATTCTAGTTCTAGTTTGTACATTCACATGTCTACCGAAAGGGGAAAAAAAGTGGTTTTTATCTCAACAAGATTGGCTGGGGATTATCATGGAGATAGAAGGCAAAAAAGGGGAAAAAAGATGACTTATTCATGAGGGTTAAAATGTATTCAAATGACAATTATCAACATTTCCCTTTCCTCCAAACTGCTCAAGAGAATTCCCGTTTTTCTCTTACTGCTACCGTGGCCAGCATTGCTTGTGGGCCAGACGTCCTTCTGACTTTGAAGGGGAGGGGAAGTAGAGGGAGAGGAAAGGGGGCTGGAGCCTTCAGAGGAGGAGGTGAGTGAGTGGGAGGTTTATACTGGGACGGTGAGTAGGAGATTATTATTAAGAAGAATAGCCTTGTTATTCACTGGTTGCTTAAAGGGGGTGGGTTACATGACAATGTTACAGCCTCCGGACACAGGGCAGGAGGAGCTGAGTGATGGCGATGTTATTTCTTGTTGAGTGCGTTCCCTGTAGGGCTGCATGACCACACCTGCTGGCCTTCCTGCAGGAGGTGGTGCTCCCAGAGAGGCGAGGGAGATGCTGCCCTGCTGTCTGCACGTGGCACCCCCGCGCTGTACCAGTGTGCTGAGACAGGGCCTCATGCCCATCTGAGTTTTCTGCCCCAGTCACACCCAAGCGGTCACTGAACCACGGGGTCACTTTCGAAGGGTGAAAAGCAATTTCATAAGCTTGAAGGGAACTCTGCTGCTTTTCTTTAGACTTACTCCAGGAAGAAAAACCCTTCCCAAGGAACTCTCTCTATTAAGAAGAAAGGAAGATAAGTCCTGGCTGCCAGGAGGAAAGGGAAGATGAGCTGAGCTGGGCAGACAGACAGACAGACACTGCTCCACCTGCTCCCTGCAGGAAACATGGAGTTAGCGGCTCAGCTGGCGGAGGAGAGAGAAGCTCACAGGAGCCCGTGCACTTTGCTCTGCGGTAGAAGCAGGAAGCAGACAGAGTGACCTCGATAGGATGCCTGAGTCTGGGAGAGAGAAGTCAGAGTGGGAAGAGGGAGAGAAGTTTTAATGCATCGACATCACACCTCGTTAGAGACAAAATCTATCATCCAGTTACTAGGCCTTAGCTATTTCCCCCTTAGATCTGTATGCATCCATTTACGTTAAACCATGCAATCCTGCTTTATGTATATTAGAAATAGTATCTTACACGGTAAGGGAGAAAGCCTGAGGGTAAATTATTCAAATCCCCGAGCACTTAGCAGAGAACAGAGGCTCTCTAAGGATAGAGTGCCATCTATGATATGTACAACCACTACATCTCAAATCGAGGGAGACCGGCTGGTATGTGGTGTGTCAACTTGCTTTGTGGGCAAGTCCTTGGGGTGGCATCCTTTAATGACCAGGTGTGCAGACTCTGTTGATCAACTCTGGTTGGTTTGAATGCAGCTCCAGGGCTCACGATGGGATCCTGGTTAAAGTACCGCTGCCTTCTGCACCTTTATTCCTGGCCTGTGAAATGACAACGATCATATCTCCTACCTCATCTACTGTTGCGAGGGTTAAGTCAGTTAATATGTGTAGAGTGTTTAGGATATAGTTAGCATTTAAAGAGGGATGGTTCACATGTATAACCATATACAGTGTTAGTTTCATTAGATGCTAAGTGCTCTAACGTAACCCATGTCTAAAACTGAGTCTGATAAAGAGTAATACTCACAGAAGTTATAATAATAATAAATGTGAACACATGATTGAACCTGAGATCCATAAAAATAGACTGCCACATCTGCTTATGCAGTGAGGACTGTGTAATTCATGTTGGCAGTGAGTATATGTGGTTTATATAAGTTTATATTATACATTATTTGCTGGTTCAACTTTTTTTTTTACTTTAATATACCTTGTGGAATTAATTTTCAGAATTAATAAACCATTTGCAAAATAACTATTACATAGGAAACATCGATATATTTGAATAAATTAATATCTATTCCAGCCGTGGGCAAACTACGGCCCGCGGGCCGGATCCGGCCCGTGTGAAATGAATAAAACTATTGAAAAAAAAGACCGTACCCTTTTATGTAATGATGTTTACTTTGAATTTATATTAGTTCACACAAACACTCCATCCATGCTTTTGTTCCAGCCCTCCGGTCCAGTTTAAGAACCCATTGTGGCCCTCGAGTCAAAAAGTTTGCCCACCCCTGATATTCTAACAAAATAGAACCTTTTCCCCTCTACTATCATGGTTTTGTTTGACAAACATATGATCCACTGAGTAAACATTGAGGAGCTGGGATTAAGAATAGGTTTTCCTTTCCTTTTCCTCTGCTTTTCCTTTCCTATATTTCCAATAATAATTCATCTCTCAGAAATCCTCTTCAGAGTGAGTGCATAGTGTGCAGTCCTTCAATTGTATAGAGGTATGTCAATATCAAGTACGGTGCTCATGCAGATTAGAACAGGGCTTGACGCTCAGTGACTAAGAGCTGTGGGCAGCAAGGAGGGCTAGAAGACAATGACATTGTCCTGGTTCCTGCTCCTGCCATGTCCGTCTTCAGAGCGAATTATGGGTTGTTCAGTCACAGCTTGTACACAGGACTGAGCTCCTGACACCATAGTGTGGGGAGAGCAATGCCGCACTTTTTGTCATGTGTATGGCAACATTGCCGGAGCATAAATTGAGGGTGTGCTACACACATGTTTTCTTGACTTAGGACCATTGATCTGAGCAGACCCCACAGCCCTGGGCTGCTTCCCATACTGGGCCCACTGGTAGAACCACAGGCCGTCACCTGCTGAACCCAGCAGCCCACGTAAAAGTCTTTTTTAAAAAAAAATCTTTAATTTCTTTATTGATTAAGGTATTACGTAAGATCCAGAGACAAAGAAGCAGTGATCAGACTGTCAAACCTCAGAGGGAAGGTAGGGGTAAGGGGGAGAGATCAACCAAAGGACTTGTATGCATGCATATAAACACAACCAATGGACACAGACAACAGGGGGATGAGAGCATGAATGGGGCGGGGGGTGGGGGTTAATGTGGGGATGAGGCCACGTAAAAGTCTTATCCATCACTTCGGAGGGGTTCAAACTTGGGAAGCCCCGAGAAGAAAAAGAAGTTTTGTGCGTTGTGCATAAGTGCCCATCTACTACAGAAAGCTGGGAGCCAACATTGATTTAAATAAATCTTCAGGTTCCAAATTATGCGCAGCAACTGGACTTAATGAAATATTTATTCAAAATCAACACACTGCCCCCAGGAGCCTCCCGCCATAAAGGTAAACATGTTACTCAGTGCGCTGATTCTCACCCGTGGCAACCTCACAGCGGCCTAACATTAGGGACACAGATTTATTTCAGGGAAGGCAATTTAAATAGGAGGTAACCTTGCCACACAGGTAAAAGCGCTGGCCCATGGCTATTCGCCTGACCACGGGGCTTTCTGGAAACAGCGAAAGCTTTAGACAAGTCAGCTCGTGGCTAAATCAATGTTTATGCATGCTGCCCCTCAACGGCAGGCGCCTGTGGCCTGCAAGCTAAACAGCGTTTTTGTCTGTTTGCCTCTTTCTGGTCCTTCAGCCACTGCACGGAGTGTTACGAATTGCATTTAGTCACAATTATCTGCATCTGCTGGTAGTTGGTGAGAAGGAAAGAGGTGTGATTAATGAAAAGTGACACACACCCATTACTCTGGCATGCCAGTCGCTGTGGCGAGAGAGGGCCTTTGTTGAACCCACGTCTGACCTCCTTTACCTTTAACAAGGTCAAGGGGAAGGCCAAGTGCCTGTGAGATTAGCTCCTACAGATGCTTCCCTGAGACTTAAGGATGCGGCCTCGGCTAATGAACTGCCGGTGGCCAATTAAATAGAATGGCACCCAGTTCACCTCGGTAGCAAAGGTGGAATTAAAAACCAAAGATGCCGTGTTTTCTATTGAAATGTGTCAAGTACAAAAACTGGAATTGGACATGCCTTGCTCCGTCTTCAAAAAAGTAAACAAGCAATTCAAAATCAAACGTTGTCCAAACTGATCAGGAATCGGGCTCAGTGTCCTCCTTTCTATGTCACACCCAGAATGTGGCTCCGCCCCTTCCACAGAGGGGAAGCATGTTCACCTTTGTTTGACTCTTGGGTGACCCTACAGGGCAACAGGCTGATAAAGTAATAGCGATTGTTCCTATTAAGGAATTTTTCTTTCTCAATATACCTCTCGTGACCAAAAATAGTTCATCTTTTTATAGTATCGTAGTATAAATAGGTCAACAACAATGGAGGTACAGGGAAAAAAATATATTTCGATGCATTAAATGTTTCATCAAAATTTCTAGGCTTCTCCTCAAGTACTCTGTCAGATGGCAAACACACAAAAGTAGCAGGGAAATGAGACACAAAACAGAGTGTATTATTTTAACTCAGAAAATATGCCAAGACCAAAGTCAGTGCCTAACATGATCACAAACAAAGAAATATTCTCTCCATCCCTCATTTCCCATGGATTTTAGAAGACTGTTTCCTTTTTGCATCAGTAATATTTACAACTTCATTCCAAAGCAATTGATTCTTTTCAACTTGATTAAAATTAACAAATAAGCATATTCCCGAGAAGCAAGAAATTACACGTAATTTTGTCACTGACTTCTATACCGGAATGCTTCCTTGCAGGAAATAAAAAATGACTCTGAAGTAAAATGAAAATCAGACTTAGAAATGCTGACAATCACTCCAAGGAGCTAATTTTCATGAGTGTTTTCTTTCCCACACGCAATCTGCACAATCTAGCATCATTGTTCTCAGCGGTCAAGGCCTGCTTCCTGGGAACCCTGAGTCTGCCTGTGAGGGATGGAACAGTCACACCGAAGCAGCACTTTTAAACTTTTCAAGAGCACTGACATGGCAATTATTTTTTTGAGTCGGGTAGGAGTCTACAGGAAAATTAAAGCCAAGCAAATAGACATCTCATTAAGATATGGCACTCATTTATCAATAATCCTTTTTGTTAAAAGAAAGAAAAGGTCACCCTGGTCAGTGTGGCTCAGTGGGTTGGGCATCATCCTATGCACCTCGAGGTCTCCGGTTCAATTCTTGGTCAGGGCACATGACAGGTTACAGACTGGGTCCGTGGTAGGGGACTTGTAGGAAGCAGCTGATCTCGCCGATGTTTCTCTATCTCCCTCTACCTTCCTCTCTCTATAAAATCAATAAAAACATATTTAAAAAATAAAAGAAGAAATCACCTGCAGAAAACTTGATTACCAGTCTTCCTCTGCATCTAGGTACATATTAGATAAGCAGCCACTCAGCAACTGTGGAGGTTAAACTAGTAGGTGCGAATTGTCCCAAAGGACATATATTCAATTTTCCTCCTGCAGTTCTTAGACTTCAAATGGCTTCTATCAAGATTTGCTTTATTATAAAAGGAAACAAAGAGTGTCTCTGCGAGATGACAGCAGGCATGTCTCTAATTCAAAGCCTTGAAATGAAACTGCATCCGTAAATACACTCGGAGTGCTTAGCTTACACACTCTTTCCAATTTAAAGGGAATTCTGTTTTGCACTCATCTCAATGGTGAAAAAGTCCTCACCTAATTATGTCCCACAAGCTGTATAATGATGTATTAATAATACCGCCACAGTATTTTTTTTTTATTACTATTACTGCTGCCTACAGGCCTGTATCTTGATGGAGACTGAGCTGGACACACTAAATTCAGTCCCTAACATGAGGCTAAATTGACACTGTAAGCTTTATCTCAACAGTGTTCTCTTTGTTCTTGTACTTTAAGGCACATTTTTTTTTCATTACCTAATCTGCAGCAAAAGAGTTTCACCTAAGCTCTGTTTCTAAATAAAATAAGTTAAATAAAAGTAATTTTCACTTAGAGACTTTAGTCACGTTAGTAGCAGTAAATTATATCAGAGGGGACATGTAACAACAGACATATTCCTGAGGGTTTTTCTTTTTTAAGAGAAAGGTAAAATTGTGCATTGCATGGCTAACTGAAAATGACTTAAAAAAAAATTACAGGTAGTTAAAATGTAGAGATATCTTCTAGACTGGAAGGCACCTCCAAGATCATCTTGATCATACCGGATGGAAATTGAGGTCCAAGGAAGTGAGGTATTTGTCAAGATCTTACTGCCAGTCTTTGGCAGATTTGAAATCAAGATCTTGATCGGCTGGTTTCCATTACAGTGTTATATTTTCTCTCTTTCCTACACTGTGTGATCCTGAAACCCAAAATACAATTTTATTAAAGCTGCGTGTGGCAATTATTCTGGAGTATAGTTCTGTATTTGGAGTGTGCTTGATTGATTTTTAAAAAATATATTTTTATTTATTTCAGAGAGAAGGGAGAAGGAAAGAGATAGTTAGAAACATCGATGATAAGAATCATTGATCGGCTGCCTCCTGCATGCTCCCTATTGGGGATCGAGCCTGCAACCTGGGCATGTGGCCTGACTAAGAACTAAATCATGACCTTCTGGTTCATAAGTCAATGCTCAACCACTGAACAACATTGGCCGGGTAATATTTTAAAAATAAAGCTTGCAAATGCATGGCTTATGGGAAATTTATGTAAAGAAATTTTCCTTGGCATGAAAATAGATAACTAGAAATATTTTGAAGACCTGGAATAGACCAGGGAGAACATCAGGGTGTCTGGAATGGGATTTCAACAGCCTTTTGCTGTTTTTGGCCTTGGACACCTTCCTTGTGTCTTTGAGCCTCGGTGTGCTTAGTCACAAAGGAATATTAAGTTCTATCTTAAGAGATTTTTGGCATCATTTTCTTAAGATTAAGGTCAGAAAATAAACCTAAGCAGTGCCTTGATGGAAGGTATTTAATATATATCTCAGTTTCTTTCTCTTTACTCTTAGAAATTAATGTTAAAGGGGACACAATCTGTTGGGAAATCTGATTATTCTGTGCATAACCATTAGGTGTGGTTAATACTACACATGAGGTGAGATTTGTGCTGTAATATAAAATTATAAAACAAGAGAGTAGAAAGGGAGAAGTTGGAGTGACATACTTCATGGTTCTGATGCTTCGAAGGACAAGACCCCGAACCTAAGCTAAGTCATCGGATGACACAGGAGGTCCACAGACCTCCCTTGGTCTCCAGGCCAGCAGGGCCCTTGCAGGTCAGCCCACACAGAACAAGAGGCCAGGACTGTTAGTTTGATTTGAGGGTCTTGAGCTCATGGTTCTGATTTTGAAATGTTTAGTAATGGAAAGCGGGTAATTATAGGTAATCAAGGCCTAATCAGTGCAGGAGGAGAGGCAGGGAGGTGAGCCAGGAAGAGAGAAGTTGGTGGATCCCAGAAAATTTGCAACAGAGGGGGGAAAAGAGTTGAAACCTGGCTTCTGAAGCTGCATGTGTCCTTCCTGTGTTTTGGGCCCTTTCCCCCAGGCCTGGCATCCCCGCACTCTGACTGCACCCTGCCCTCTGACCTTGCCCTCTCCCCTGTGCCCTGGCATCCCCACACTCTGCACTCTGACTGCACCCTGGCCTCTGACCTTGCCCTCTCCCCTGTGCTCTGGCATCCTGCACTCTGACTGCACCCTGCCCTCTGACCTTGTCCTCTCCCCTGTGCCCTGGCATCCCCACACTCTGCACTCTGGCTGCACCCTGCCCTCTGACCTTGTGGAGACAGAGTGTGGACATGCCCAGAGCTCTGAGTGCTGGAGTCCAAGCTCTAGGGTCCGTCTCTGCACCCACAACTCACTAGCTGCCACCCTGGACACTTCAGTTCTGGAGCCTCAGGCCCTTTATCCACGAAGTGAAACCCATCATCGCTCAGTTTGCTTAACCACTGACTGAGCAAGTACAGTTCAGAAGCCGGCCCCGGTGCCAGACATTGAGAATATGAATCAACTTTGGCCCTTGTTTTGAAGAGACCAGCTAACCAGCCTTTCTTAGGAACCCAGGGAAAGAGACAGATGAGAGTCCTCCCCATGAGCCACTGGGATATAAAACAGTGTGCACAGAAACCCACCGAGTGTTAGACAGGACATATGCTGCGCGTTAATGTGGTGATGGCCTCGATTCAAGGGCCTTGCTGATACATTCCTCATGTGCAGCAGATCACTGTGGCCTCGGGGGACAATGCCCCCTTTGTTCAATACATTGTGGCTAACTGCCAGGTAATGAAGGAAGTAGTGATGGGGAAGGGGGGACGGAAGGCAGTGGGAAAAGTGCTGTCTGCTCTTGCTGCGGGAGCCTCATGATCACACGTTTAGTCGCCATGAGATTCCTGTTATACAGGCACTACATGTGTCTGTCCCCTCAGACGTCTCATTCTACCAGTTCCTCCTGGGCACTGGCCCCTATGATGTAACCCCACCGGTTTGTAACTCACCACGGTGCACTGTTGTGGGAACGCTCCTCTTGGGAAGTGAAGACCCGTGTCCAGTGTGAGATAGTTCATGTCACACGCCTTCACTTCAATCATTATTCCAGATACCGTTCCCAGGTTGGTAAGGATATGCTCACACTCGCACCTAAGTGCGGCTTTAACCCCCTCTATAGTTTAAAGTCTTTCTTCTAGCCAAGTGCTTGGCCTAGAAACAGAATGCAGTTGGTATAAATGATTGCTCCCTGGCATAAGCCATCCATTCCCCTGAGCAAGCCGGTAACTGGCTGTCGTCAAGTCCCCATCACATGGTAGCTTGGCAGTTTAAAAACAAAAATTTAAAAAAATCTACAAAGTTACCTACACTGCTTAATGACGTGCTTTGTTGACGTGAAAGCATTGCTGTCTGTATGGCTCAGAAGCTGAGCCCATGGCCTCCCTGACCAAGAGAAGATGTGAGTCAGCAAAGGCCTGGGGAAGCTCCTTCTTCAGCCTCCGGTGAGACGTGAGATCGTCACTCTCCACATGCAGAAGGGAGGCGGAGAGGGGTGTCCCTGAGAGGAAGGAAGGCAAGGTCCAGCCATCACCTCAAATCCCTGGGTTTCATTATGTTGTTTGTTCTTCTGTGAGATCCTAAACTATTAGAACTACTCTGATAACTATGCAGTAAGTAATAAAAACACACTGGATTGCAGCATTTAATTGTTTTGTGGGATTATGTATGGTTTTGAATTGTTCACATCACTGCTCCCCACTTTTGTCCATCACCTGAGAACTGAGTCATCTTAAGTAAATTCTGGATATAAAACAAGGTTTCAGGGGCAGATAAGTCACCTGTAGTTAGATATTTCCCCCAGACATTCTGGGAACAGATTATCCTGATTATCACCTAATTTACTAGCAAAATTAATTATCAGGTAGATAGCATTTTCTGGGATGTGGAGAATTACTAATTATAATGACTAGAATAAAAAAACAACCATTTTATTGTATTTTATATTTTCCATGCTTTCTGAAGCGAGCCAAGTGCTTACCATGGAAACCAGATGAAACTCAACCATCAACATTTTCAGGATGTATTGAGTTGGAGAGTATGGACACAGTAGATGCTGACTTTGCAATAATTTGGTTTTGAAATTAAGGGAACAGAGGGGCAGTTGGAAAAATACTGAATGTGAGAATGTTTTTCTTTTTTTTCTAAGATGGCCGAATCTGAAATCACAAAGCAGCCAATGAGAAACACTTCAATATCTCTAAGTAGATAAACGAATTGAGTAAGAGAGAAAGTTGGGTTGAACAAATTGGTTGGTGTCAAAGCAAAGTTGTGTCTGCTGCATTCCCCCCACTCTCTGGCTGGGTCCCATGGTTGCTCCGACCACACCCTAAGCTTGCCTCTACTTCAACACTGTGTTGTTATTATTGATTTATTTGTGGATATTAACTCCTTGAAAGTAAGGCCAGCCTTGTTCATCCCTGTATTCTTGGACTTAGCACAGCAGTTGGTACCCAGTATATGTTTGTGTCTCTGTACATAATTATGTACTGAACTTGAGTAAAGTGTTAAAATTTGAATTGCTAAACGAATTTGCTATTATAAAGGCATAGCTTGAATCTGTAGCAGACCTGATACCAAATATCAGTTTATCCTGAGGAAGGCTGTTTCTTTGTGGGCATAATTCAGAAACAAATTTATTTGCATTTTTCTTTATTTGCCCTAATAATAATAGCTGATCTCTACTGAAACTTTACCATGCTTAGGAATTGTTCTAAGGACTTGGCACAAGAGAATACTTTCATGAACTATCCTAAGCAATATTGTGAAAGAGATATTATTATTATCTCATTTTTAGGTAAATAAGTGAAAGCTTAGAAGGATTAAGTAACTTATCCAAGATGCCCAGGCAATCTGACTATGGACTTTGTGCTCTTAATTACTATAATCTGATCACTCCAAAGTACCATCCTGTACTGCAAACAGAATACAAAGTAGTAAAATAGCATTGCCCAGTACAGGTTCACCCAACAAAATCTAGCCAGCCAATCAAACCTCTGCAGGTGCCTATTACTATACCAGGCAATTCTCATTCTTTCTGCTCCTTGAAGGGAGAAGCAAATCTAAGTCATTCTGCCTAAGGTAGGATTTCCAGAGGGGGCACCATACTGATGCTGAACTTAGCACCATGGTGAGATCCCAGAGTGGGTAGTAGTTCTGCCCAGACTCCCATTACAGAACTCTACTCATGTTCCCAAACTCTGAGCTTAAAAATGAGGAATCCTGAAGATCCCTTCCCTTTCCCTGAGGACAAAATAACCATGCTCTCTGCTTCTTTTTCAAAGTCAAAGTCAGACCACTTAACTGTACTCTCAGTCATGTATTGTGATGATGCATCAGACACTCTGGGCATCTCCACTGGGTGTCTAAGGAATGGACCGTCAGTGGCAATTAACACACTCGAGAAATAAAACGTATGGATGATGGGTCTTATTAGAAACAAATAAACCTGACAGGTCACCCTGAAGGCTTGTGACAGGTCACCCTGAAGGCTAAGACAAGTCATAGAGAAATGAATGTTTTTGTTCTTAACCCCATAGACACAATGAGTTTGCCAGGGGATATTTAGAATGTCAAGTTCACTCTCAACTACAGTATGCTCTTATACAGATTATATTGTTAAAATAGTTATAAAAGATGAACGTGGCATGGCACCAAATGTAAGAATTGATAGTTTGTTTGGGACCAAAAGATTTGGTGCATTTGATCTGCTGCACCTTGTCCTTGTAGCAATACTGCATGACTGAGGCTGGGAACAAGGACAGCAAAGTCCTCCACACTCTCCCTGTCCTTCTGGCCCTCAGCCCTCAGAGGAACAACACTATCCAGAGATCTCCCCTGCAGTGTCTCTTCTAGAACTGGACTCCTCAAATAGCTGCAAGGCGCTACCTTTCCCAACCTCTATGGCAAAGGCAGCATCTCTCGGCACAGCTGACCTCAGAGAGCTGTTGGGAACCTGATATCTTACACCTTGTGGGTTTCATAATATTAGTAAGAAAAGAAAAGAGCAATTGATTACTGAGGACAGAATTTCAGTAGCAGGGAAGACCCACGGATGGCCTTCACTCCATGTTGTACACACAGACCCTGGCCCATCTAGAATCGTTGGCATTACTGTAACAGAACGGCACTGATGTATCCCATCTACATGAACTTTGCTAATGGACATAAAGCACACATCTTCGCGTTTGTTGTAATACCAAACTAAATCATAGGTTATAGCCCATAGAGCAATCATATACCATCTATATACTTATGGCTTCCATCAGTGAGGGAATGTGTGATGAAACTTTTGTTTGAAAGTAAAACGCACAGTGACACGCATCATATTAGAGCTTTGCTCTGGTACTGACCTTAAACATTACACTACAACCTACAACCCTACACCTCGACACCTCGTGGTGCTCTGCACAACTGCGAAGCCTCAGACATCGTCCACATCCGCCCTCCAGATTCATAAATGATAGAGTGTAAGACAACACAGTGAAAATTAATTGTGTGTGCCAGACACTTATTCAACAGTGACTCTTTTGCAGAATGCTTGAATATCATCGCTTGAGCAAAGTTTGCCAAGTTGATTATAAATGTGATATCTTACCTCTTAATGCATTTTACAATTTGCACATAATGGCTCCAAGGGAACTTGTAAACCATAGTAAATCATAAAATTCATTTTGTTTTGCATCAATTCATTCATCCATGTGCCAACTAATCACCTCATTTCAAAATTCAATAAACCTAAATACCTGGATTTATGATGCTTTGTCAGAATTAACAGGGGAATATCCACAATGCGGAATTAGGAGTCTAGTGCAACTTCAAGGCAAGCACCTAGTTGAAAACAATTAAAAAGCCTCGGCAGCAATAATTATATCCACGGAGTTAGCAAATAAAATAAATTAAAACTGATTTAATTTCTGCTCTGGGAGATGGGGGGAAGCACAGAAAAGCCTTAATTTAGTCCGTTAAAACACTGAAGTTGTTTGAAGCAAAACTTTAAAGTGACTGTGAATTGGTTTCTTTTCGTGTTAACAGTTCATAATAGCAAATAAAATGCACACGCAAGTGTATTTTTAAGGGCCCATTGGTTGGTCCCATTGTATAATGGTCACTGTAGTTCTTGAAATTTTTACTCTCCGTGTAAGAAGTTTGACAGCGGGTACCCTCCTGCAGCATTTGATGGTATACCCATGTGCTGTGCGGCTTTAGGGTAGACAGTTGAAGGCAGGGGCGCGCCCTCTGGTTTATGCACCTTAAAGAACAGTTCATGTAAAGGGGCCCCCATTGCTAAAACTGCATTATAACACATACTTTTCAAAGATGCCCTTCATCTTCTCTATTAAACTCCAGCTTGGGATTTGTAGCCCTTTACAGAAAAATGTCTGTAATGCTGATGTGAAACGTGTGGTTGTGTGTGTAGGTGAACAGTCACGTGCCTGTGCGCGCACACACACACACAGAGAGAGAGAGAGAGAGAGAGAGAGAGAGAGAGAGAGAGAGAGAGAGAGAGAGAAGAGAGAGAGAGCACCCATATTCATTTCTTGGAGTTGGAGATCCAGAGAGAAGAAAAAATACAATTATCTTTGGCTTTTAGTTGGAAAATAAAATCTGGAGAAGTCAGTTAAGCAGCTGTTCTGATTCTTTATCTCTCAGTGTATGTTTTAGTTAAAATAATTTCTCTGCTAACAACAACGATGGATGCCCTTGGGTTCCGTTTTTAATGTTTTCTTAATCAATCTTTCTTGCCAGCCTAAAATGATATAAAGAAGAAAAATAACACGCATGAAGACACGCGGGGCATTTAGTGAACACAAAGCCAAAGGACAGGGGAGTCATCTATTTTTTTTTTTCTTTAAAACAGGCTTAAAAAGGCATCAGATTGGGAGAGTCACAAAAGGTCTATACGGTTCTGTTGCTCCTTTAATTAAATTCTTAGAAGTAATCAGATGCAAAATGACAAATAGCAAGGAGAGAACATACCACTGCTGGATAATTTTATCATTTATACCTATAACTGCCAATCCACGAAGGGCTATTCTTTACATGTCACCTAAATCATAAGACCTGGTACCTTTCTCTGTGATTCATGTTAGCCTTGCTCTATGATTTACTGCTAAATTATTTCCCTTCTCTTTCAGGGAATTTTTTTTATCTCCTTCCCATGATTAATCTCTGTGGTCTGAATGAGCAAAGCTTTTTAGATAGTGGGTGTCACAACTGCATTGAGTATACATTTTTTCAGTATCATTTTTTATACAATTTTTTTTCAATGTGCTCAAAAAAGATAATTATTTATTTAAAGGCTTATATTGCCATTAAAAAAATCCTTGACTACCTGTGGTATATATTCCAGGCTTTTCTTCTGGAAACAAATGTCCTTTGCTTTGACAAGACATGATGACAATGGTTATTGGCAGATACCGCACACCTCAGAGCTTTGTCACGAGGTACATGGCCCTGGTTGGAGTGATTGAAGACCACAGAACATCTTGATGTGTCTTTTCCTGGTGGGAGAGGTGAGAGGGAGTGCTAAATAGTCCGTGTGTGTGTGTGTGTGTGTGTGTGTGTGTGTGTGTGTGTGTGCTTTCCTGCTGGTTGTTAAATGCTAACAGACCTGCCCTCTCTGTGAATGACTAACACACTAATCCCTGAATGTGAGTCCTTTGAACAGAGAAAGCAGATGTTTCAATGCGCTTTAATGAGCCCCATCCACTGGACTCTGTTGCCGTATTGGATCCCTGGGAGTCACATTTCATTTCAGATTGAGGCATCCAGTCTGCGCACAGCAATCTTTCCGAAAGCTGTGGAAATGGCTTCCCCTGACCCATCTTCCACGGACATCCCTTCTTCCTTCTTTTAATAAAAATCTTACCCCAGATGTCACGTTTATGTACCTAATGAATATGTTTCTTATATAAGCACTCAATTTCCCTCCGTGTCGTAGTGAAATGTGTACCTTATGTACCTCAAAGACAGCCACCAAAAACAAGGCATATTTTAGCGTTTTATGAAGCTCATTAAGCCTTTATCAGGAAGGGTGCTTATGAATTACTGTGTGGCTTTTATCTGCCTTCCCTTCCTTTGCCCTTTCTCCAGTGAAGGTAAAAGAGAAATGTCCTCAAGGGAGTTGATTCTTAAATACAGTAAAGGAAGATTATGCCTTCGTTTTACCAAAAACTGGCTTATCCACCACCGAGTAATCTGAGTTTGACTGGTAAGTCACCTGCTCCCGCCGGCCCTACTTCACCAGAATCATAAATACTGTCAAGAAAACCCTGGGCTGAGGGAAAGCCTGGGCTCAGTACAGGTACATTCTCCTTTTCGTCTTTGCCTGTGCCTCTGGACCTGCAGACCAGCAGCAGAGAAATAATTTGTCCACGTATAACTTCTCCAAGCTGGAGAAGAATCCCATGGGGGTCAGTTACTTCTGCCAGATTTCAGTCAATTAATCAATCGTCAATCAAACATCAAATTTAGTTTGACAAAAGCCAGCACTGTCAGAAACCAGCTTTTACAAAGACAGCTGTGTGCTCTAGTTTTCAGACGACTTTTGCTCTATCTACACTAGCAGCACATAACACAGACTTGTTACATACAATATTGGAAAGGAGAATTCTAAAAATAGCGATTGGGCATCCATGCAGAGAGTAATAATATTTCCTGCATGGCTCATGTATGTATTCATTCATTTACTCCTCAGCACAGGCCTATTAGTCTTCACATCGGACTACCCCTATGGATTTAAAGATGAATAAAGTTTATGTGTGCCAAGTGGAGGGGAAGAGAAGGCAGAGTGAATGGGGAGGAGATAATGTGATATATCTTCACTTTGAGGCAAGCTTTAAGCTAGAGAGTACGGTAGATGCAACCCTGTGAAAGGGAGAAGTGAATTGGAAACAGAAACGATAATCTGGTGCTTTTCAGAAACTTTGTTGTCTTGTATCATCTTGCTCAATAGTTCAAGACCTGCCCTTCACCCCTGAAACCCTGAGTGGTGTGGCCTCTCTCATCTGCGCTACGTTTACTCATGGACATACACACATATCCTGTCACAGTCCTCTTTTCAAGAAAAGAAAATCATTTCCCATTGTCCACTGTACAACAGGAAATGTTGCAGTCAGATGCTCAGTGGACCACAGTGACATTTATGGGTCAAGATGCACATTCAAATGCAAGTTGATTTTCACAGTCGGGGACATGAGACACAATGACACCTACTTGCAAAACCCCGAGGGCTGACAGAACAAGAGCAGAAAAAACACTTCAACAACAGACTCTGGTACATGAATAGGTTTCTATCTGGAGAAAAACTTAACTCTGTTGGATTTGAAGACATGACTTGCATCCAAACTACCTACTTTTCATGTTTTCCCTAGTTATTCTCTACATAAAAAATAATCAAGTTTCCTTTGTGAAATGAATAGCATGAAGTTGGAAATATTAAAAAAGGTTTGGACTTAGGTAAAGAAGCTTACCCAAGTGAACAGATGTGCAATCGTGTTCGACACTGGGTTAATGAGTATTTTCACTCTGATTGTAGGACTATGACAATTTTGGAAGAACTGTATGAAGGTGATTACAGTGATGATTACAATAGTCCCTATCGAGTAGCAAATATATTTGTCAAAAATGTAAGGCATTCATTCACAGGTTCTGATGAATAGAGTATGACCAGAAGGCAATTATATTGCTGGATTTTCTGAGTGCGAGTGAATCTTGGTAAATCACTCACTATGATTACAGAGTGCATAGTGGGTATTCAGTGAATGTTTGCTAGTATTACTGACTAGGTATAGAATGTCGAATGTTTCTGTCACAGAAAGACTTCCTTATTCACAATATTATAAAAGTGTCCATTTGAGGGTCTGCACTTGGGTTGGTCTTGGAGCAGCCGTACATTAGAGCATAGCTCAGCCAAGCAGAGGTTAGCATGAACTCAGGAACTAGGATGGAAGAAAGCACAACTCCATCCTACCCAGGAAATAGCTCCATGAGAATTTCTGACATGAAATAACTCAAGGTTGGGTATCTAACCACTGCTCTGAGCAAGATGTGGATTCCCAACCTTCCCTGCCCTGGCAGACTTTCCAGTGGCCTCTGTAAACAGGAGGCCAAGTTCTCCCCGAGACATCAGTTACATTTTTGTGACAGACACATACAAATAAGTCTTCCAGGGTATTCAGCCATTCTTTCTGGAAATATTTTGGAAAATGATAGACAAGCCAGCTTTTAGTAAGAATAAGCAGCTGTGACAGGGAGAACAAAGAAAAGAAATTCTTTTTAGTTTCTAAAAAAGTGTGTGCTATCTTTGTGGCAAAGCTAATTTTGATGACATGAAAATCACTATAGACCCCACAGATGAGTCAATAGAGTGTGGGATTAAATAGTTTCATTACAATGCAAAAAAAGGGCAAAATAACCACTAAATAATAGTCATTTTCGGTAGCAGCTGGCCTAATGTCTTTCTCCCAACACATGTAATGGCCAGGCTAATTTAAATTGGCATTCTCCTTCCATTATATGACTATTCAATGGTTTAATAAAATTTTATTTTGAAGGTCTATAAAACCACTAATTTGGCGTGACAGGACATATTTCTAAAACTCATTCTATATGTAGACTCTATGTGTCTCTTTTAATAAGGAGACCCAGAGTAGCAGCATATAAGCAATTAGTAAACAGAGATCACGTTTTTTGTAGAAAACAATTTTTCATTTAGAAAATGAAAGAATGTAAAATAAAACAAAGTTCAAAAGGGAGGAAGGAAAAAGAAACCTAGCCTATTCTAGGTGAGAGAGCCTTTTTAAATTAAAGAATAAGACAATAACCATCTGAGTTTTTAAAAAAAAATTTAAAATTTAAAGCAGTTGCTAAAGTGAAAGGAGGATTTACTAAATGATTTCCATGGAAGGAAACAAAAGAATGAAGTGAACACAAATACTTAAAAACTTGATACGCCTTACATTTTTAAAATCACCCTTTTCTTTCTCTATAACTACATGTAAACATTGCATCTCCTGCCAAACTGTAAATTTCTTAAAACAAGGAGCCACGTCTGACTCATCTGTGAGTTTCCACGCCATCTAGCAGAGAGCTTGCCACCTAATTGTGCTCCACAGATGTTTACTGACGAAGGGAAGGCTGGAGGGAACTTCTGTCCTTTACGTGATGCTGAAAGCAGACAACCTAAAACATACGTTCTATCCGCAGAGAAGCAATTGCCATTTTACTCACCCAGGGAAAGGCAGAAAACCATTTCTGACTCAACAACAGAGAGGCGGCCCTGCTTGAAATACAAACCCCGAAGATTTCTAAAGGGCCCTTCTGCGATAAGGGATTGTTTCAAGGAATTATGTTCAAGTGAGAAGTTTCCAATGGGCCTTCACGGGGAAATCTTGCCCCTGTGATTGATGCTGCCCCGTGAATCCTCCTCCCCTCCGCAGCTGCCCACTTGAACCTGCAGATGTTCTTGTGCTTCGCCCACCAAGATGAGTAAAGCGAGTTGCCTGAGCTCTCGCCAGGCAAGAGCAGGGTGACTCAGAAAGCTGTGCAGAGGAGGCAACCAGTGGGATTTTCATTTGTCAGCCTGAGCTCTGTGTCCCCTATGAAAACACCTTCTATCACTAAAATGCCAGGACGCCGCAGACAAGTAATACTAATACCCTGAGAGCAACATTTTGAAAGTTACAATTAAACGTGTGTCCTGGGCACACCCACTAGTGGATGAGAAAGTGGGCAGCGGTTTCACGCAGTGATGTGTGACACTGGCAATCGCTGAAAACATCATATACGTTTTAGGAAGCAATCCAATTTATCATGACTTACAGGCTGCCTTCCTGGCAATAGAGGGTGCGGGCAGGAACACGTCCTCCGACATTATTCTCAATTGTTGGCTTTTTAAAGATTATTCAGTGGAATTAGTCTTGGGCCTTTTGTAGATCCCCCACGACGCTCTAGATAAGTATGGATGGGGACAATCCTAACCGCCTTGGTGAGATATTTCTTCTAAAACATCTGAGACATTTTTTTCAAAAGTGTTTACTTGCCTAGAATAATTGGAGTTGGATTTAATCAGTTACCAATGCAATGAGGTGAGTGAACTCCCATATTGTACTTCACAGTAGCATCACCTAGCAAACAAAAGCATCTCATCAAATAAATTGAGATGATATAGTGTGTTCTTGTGATTTTTAATAGGGGGCATTTGACGTCTCAAGTCTCATTAAAGAGGTGCCTCTAGAACTATAAAATTAATGGGATAAAATTCCATGATGTCATACCTAGAGGACCAAAACATCCTGTTTAAACAAATAAAAATCTTCACCAGAAGTAGAATGAATTCTGCCCAACACTGAAAACCATAAGAAATAATTTTAAACACATCCCATACAACGAAGTGCATCCTGGTGTCTTTTCAGGTGACTATATTAAAAAACAAGCATTAATTTATATCCTTAATTTCCTCCCTTTTTCATTTTCTCTGTCTTGATCCTAAAACATCACTGAAACTAAGTCTTCCAGAATAATGGCTGTCCCATCAGAGTTAGTTAACCATGATACAATCTAGCGCCCGGTGAATAGTGTGTATTTTAATGCATTTAGGATTTGCCTAAGAAATCTCAAGTAATTGACATTGTCATATTCATTTCCCTTAAAAACACATTCCTTACATTTTCACACAAACAGATTCTCCAATGAATAAGATGGAAAAACATTTGATTAAAAGTCAGAGAATGTATTTTTTTTGCATATTGAGAAGGATGAGGGACTGGAGAATAGGAAGGGGCACAAGGAAGAGATTTCTATAGGCCCCTTTAAAAACAATAGGCTTTAAAATCTAACTTCATCTGTACAATATTGAAAGGATTGGGGTTCTGGCTGCAGGTGCGGCTTTAATTCTTGCCATCTCCCTTGTCCCTCTATGTTCCTTTGTAGAATACTGAGTAGGAATGGGGGGTAGTGGGATGATGGAATGCGGGACAGGGCATAACCAAAGACTGTAAACCTGAGTGGAATCTACCAGGAACTCGGAGCAAAACAGTTTTATTTAGATTTATAAGCCGGAAGCTGCCTGGAGTTTTCTCAAACTGTCTGCACCACCTATAATGATAACTAATATTTTTAAATGCTTCCTGTGCTAGGCATTTTGTTAGCTTCTTTATAATTTAATCCATTATTAAAAAAAAACACAACTTTATGCCATCTGACCACCACTCATCTTCTGAATCAATCACTTCATCAGCTCCCTGTTTTCTAGGGCGAAGGATCTCAAAAGGCAGGCTGAGAGTCAGCATCAGCATCAGCCTCACCTGGGAACTTGTAGAAACACAAATTCTGGGCCCAAGCCCAGACGTACTGAAGAATAAAAAAATTCAGAGTAGACCCAGTAATCTGTATTTTCATAAGCCTTGCAGATGATTCTGACTGCCTGCAAAGGAGGATACAAAAGTAGGGGGATGGGAGGCTAGGGGGTCCTGTTTATTCTCTAACCTCCTGGGGATCAGGCCAAGACAAGAGGTGCCTGAGCCCACACCCTGTTTCAGCGCTCTCTCTCCTTTCCTGTTGATAGGGTCCTCCTGAGGAGAGCTTCCCCAGTCAACCTTAGAAGCTTAAATCCTGTCCCAGCTCCTGCTTTGGGGGAACCTCACCTCATAAACCCCATTTCTCCAGCTGAGGAGCTGAGGCTCAGGGGCCACACAGATGGTAGAGAGAAGGGGTGGACCCAGGACTTGGAGGATCTCATCTCAGATTTGATAGTCTCTGTGCCACCCCTCCCCCAGCCTTGGGAAAGACTCCTAACTCATCAACCACACTTGATCCATCACCAAAAAGGGTCTAAGTGATTATATCTGTCCTGTCTACCTAGCGAGTAGGCACAAGTTTCAGGTAGAGTAACATTGCAAAGACATTACAAAATATAAGCCCTAAATATATAAGGGGCATATTCTGATCTCTCATAAGCAACCTCTATTATCTGACCTTTCCTCACACACTCTACTCTAAGACTCTGTCACTCCTGAGATCTCAGCTGGAAGCCCAGGAGGATAGCGTGCCTCCCATGCATTCCAGTGAGTCCCTGCTCTTTACCCAACTTAGCTCCAACAAGGACTCATGTTTGGTTGGGATATGTACTCATTTTTCCTCTTCCACACACACCCAAGTGGACTGCCCTATATATGTTTTTTTTTCTTATTTCATTCTATTTATTTCCAACCACTTCTGTAATCTACCAAGGTCATGTAACAGTCTGATTTTATTACATGTGGTACAAGTCACTCTTATGTATGAGTGTATATGTTTTTTTCTCTTCCCACCTTGGCTGTGTTATTTTGAGGTAGACCCAAAAGCAAGTCCAGTTGCTTTATTTTAAATAACAGAGGCCATGCCCAGAGTTCACATAAAACATCAGTGTCTACATCTAGAGAGTCAAGGGGTCAACTGTTTCAACAATCAACCAGTCAATTCGATGAAACAACTGCTTTTTCTCATTTTTCACTGTATGGAATAGTAAGCTGCCTACAGATGCAAACTTAAAGGGAAAAACAGAGGGAAAATGTCTTAGAAGAAACCCTGCAGTCGCTGAACAGAAGATCTCCACAGAAAGGGAGATTCAAAGTCAAGGCTCTCTCTGGGTTAATGAGGTTTCTAGTTCACGGACATAAACAGCCTCTGTGACCATGGCCTATTACTCACAAGGATCTCTTGTTGGGTGATTTATGCAATTCTCCTTTTGTTAATTGTTCCAGTTGATTTGAATTATATTGCGTTCCACATTAAGGCCATTAGTACCAGTCATATATAAATGTCTGATAATTCCCATCTAGGAAGTTTCAAGACCTGAGAAATAGTTACAATATCATTTTCTTAAATTCAGATGAACTGGGTTATTGAGCCCATGGAAATGAGCTGTTCCTTTGGTTGAGATTATCTGAGGGAGACTATAAGGAACTGAGTGTGCCTTCAAGTCACATCACATGTATACATAATTTTGGAAACACTGATTAATACAGGTGTTGCATTGCATTCCAATATTGCCACATTTTATTTATTTAAAATATTTAGAAAAATATGTATACTGCTTTATATTTCATATTATCTCTACTGGAAATAAAAGGCCGTGTCTGCCTGGAATCAACTTTTGCATGTGTATTTCTTTCTCACAGAAATGGAGAGTATTCCCTTGAAGTACAGTGGTGAGTTAGTAATTCCTTGAATCATTATAATCCTAAAGTTGAAGTAATATCCTTGGTAGAGTGAAGAAAAATCCTGCACTAGACAGAGGAAGCTAACTTCATTGTAAAGTTACTTATAGAGAAAGGATATTGCATCTAGGCAATAAAGAAAAATACCTTCTAGTTGTGGATAGTAAAAACAGCACTCATATAATAATGGCCAACTGGAACCCTGAGGCTTTTCTGAATGGAGCAATTTTGGTGACAAATGCCTTTAGAACAAGAGGGAAAATGTCTCTGGTGTCCTTTCCACCTGCACGACCACTGCAGTGCTTTCGTTCAGAGATAAGAAAATATCAAGATCCAGTTCAAAGTTAGCAGCTTCTGTTCGTTTTTTAAGCTGGAATGCAATAATCCCTTCATTTATTTCCAATTCAGCCACTTCTCAATCTTGGAAAATTATGGGATTTAATTTGCAAGGTATTTTTCAAATGCATGTGTTCCTTTCTTCTCATCTCTGCTCTATCTGGCTTGGAAATGTTGTGCATGTCCTCTTTCCATTTAACAAGAATGTGCATATCGTTGGCACAGACTGTGCTAATTTTCCTATGAGCTAAAATAATTATAAACATACTTATAATAACATTTACTATAGTTCTACTATAATATTTCCCATGAAAAACAAATAAAAAGGACAGGAAAATAATGTTCAGTGTATCTTCTAGCTCACATTTTAGCTTTAGAGATGCCTCAATGGCCATAGACCCTCTGCACAGGATGTGTATGTATCTTCATGGACAATGGACAATTGTTTGGATAGTTGAGGTAGAATCACCTTCAGGAAAACATAAAGTCAATGGGAGATTTAGAATGTCAAAGGTTGAGCATGCATCTATAAAACCTGACAATTTAGACCAAGCATGTCAAACTCGTGGCCCGCGGGCCACATGCCTTGTTTATTTGGCCCTTGCTGGCTTTAAGTTGGACATGCTTGATTTAGATTGACTTGAGTAGCAGCAGTACCTCCTACTTGTCTAGCATTTTGCAACTTGCAGAGCACCTCGGCTCCTTGTGACAGAAAAAAAAACTAGAATAGCTTATGATATCTTAACAATCGAGAATTTTTCTATTTTTATGATTCCCAGACTGGTTATTTGCACTACACAGCAGAACACATTACAGTAAAGATCTCAATGAAAGAGACAAGACAGAGAAACGATCTGAGAGATTAAAAACACACGAACAATACACAACAGTTGGTTCTACATTTTTAAAAATGATCATCATTTCAAAAGCTTTGCAATTGCTCTTTATAAGAAGACAATCTCATTAAAATAACCAGATGAGTTGTCAATGAAATGTCTTCTGAATACATTTATAGTGTGAATTGGAGATATTAATAATTTATTGTTATCTGAATTATCTTTAATTTTCTTAAAAAAAAGAGTCACTACAAACTTTGGGAACTTGGGGCCATACCGGGTATTTCATGCTGGATACAATTGTCATGGAGAGATCAACAAACATCATAGACCTCTGGTAGCTAAGGCGGGTGACCAGCATGGGTCTACCATGTGGCCTTGGCAAGCAACTTGAGGAAGTTCTTCCTGGATCTACTGACCTGAAGTTTGACTGATTTGTTCTGGCATATTTACAGAAACAATTACTTTTCAGTTTTGACATACTACAAGTGATTAACAATATATATAGTTTTAAAAAGGTGTTTAGTATTAGATACACTTTGGGGCATGTTTTATAAAGCCAAAGACAAAATATGCCATAGGGCTTATTTTATTATTTATAGCCTACATATGAGAGAGAGAGAGAGAGAGAGAGAGAGAGAGAGAGAGAGAGAGAGAGAGAGAGAGAGAGAGAAAGTTAGTTTACAGGTCATAGAGTTCAAATATATTTCTGGAGGACATTAGCCCAGAAATAAGGTTTTAGGAGGAAACGGGTTTAATTTCATGGATATAAAATAGAGTGTTTAAGTCTAGGATACAGTGTGCGGGGTAAGCTGTAGGTAGGTATAGCTGAGAGCCACACCTGGCACTTTTTATAAGAGACAGGTATTTACAACAATATTGGAAAGGAAATTGACTAAACATGATCATGATAAACAAGAGCAATTTGCCAGGTAAAAAACCTCTGTTTTCTGTGTCAAACCAGCTGAGAGATTCAGACAATGATTTGCGTACCAAGGCTTATCCCGCCTGAACCCTACTTTGAACCAACTACATAAATAATGCAGAAGTGAGTGTTTAAATTATCCAGACAAACTCCCACTTTAGTTCCAACATAGAGACTTAGTCTGATGTATTATTTATATTACTAGAGCATATGCACTGTTTAGTGTAATTCAGTCGCCATAATATACTTTATCAAATGTTTTAATTTGTCATACTTTATGTTTTAAAGTGAATTAAATCGGTATCATATATATTTCTTCAGGAGCAAGGTGAGTTGTTTTCAGCATGATTTTGCCTGGATAAAAATAGCTGGAAAACTATCAGTTTAATTGAATTTCCATCTGGAACAGTGAATCAAATCATTGAAATATTTCAATAATGCCATAAAACATGCATTTTGCTTGTTTGTGCTCATCTGATCTGGGAAATTTGCTTGTTTTAAGGATCTTTATGACAGAGTACCCATAAATTTTAGTTTAAACTATGTTAAGAGGAAGGTTTATAATTTACTACTGAGAAGTATTGGGATATAAAAGAGATTATGTGTATTAACATCATATTGCTGTTATTTACAGCTTTTATTGGTAGGCAAGGCTAATCCAAAATTATGTTTTCTCTCTTTTATTTTATTTAAAGCCTTCCTGGGAAGGTTTCCATTCAAGTAGCATAAGAGAGAAGATGTGGATAGATACAGATAGCAGTGCTAAAACTTAAGCAGATATATTCATTAGCACAAGTACATGTACAGCATTTTAAAGTCAGTGAAATTTTTCTTAATGATTATAAGATTGTATTAAACAATACCTTCATTAGAAACCTGAGTTATGCATTTTTGTTTTAGAACCAAGTCGTTTTGTTAGGTGAGTCATATCTGAGTACCTATTTTCTTTCAGGAACTACATGCCAGTCAGAGAGTTTGGTACTAGTGTCAGTAGAGAGCACGGCAGGCATGTTCCCTACTTTTTAGAGTTTGTGGACACAATAAGGCCTCCTGTAAGGTCTTTATAGACACCAACTTCTCCATACTCAGTACTCTGATGGAACTTCATCCCTTTAAGGTGGTCCTTCACCCCCATCCCTTGTATTTTAGGTCTCAGCATTAAAGTTACTTTCTCATAGAGATCTTTCCTGATTCCCTAAACAGGTCTTTCCATAAAGCCCTTCTCCCCTAGTACTGAACTCTATTTTCTTCAAAACAGTTATTACAATTTAACATTTACATACCTTTTTGTGGTGTATTTGTCTAGTTTCTGTCTTTTCTATTAGGTTAGAGTTTCCCAGTGTTTACTGTCATCTTACAGAGTGCCTAACATAAAGTAGGTGCTCAAAAAATATTCATTGAGTGAGTGCATAAAATAATGTCTATTTATATTATAAAGGGCCTGTGGCCATAACGCTGTAATCCTAACGACCGGTCACCAGGACGTGCAATGAGCACCTTTTGGTCCCTCCCCTTTCCCCCCTCCCATGCCAGAGAGCAAAGGCTCTCTCAGCAGGCAGGGTGGGGCACGAGCTACTAGAGGCAGAGAGCTGCCAGTGGTGGAGAGCCAAGAGCAGTGATGGGTGGGTGGCCAGCTGGGCAAGCGGAAGCGAGCTACTAGTGCATGATTTTGTGCACGCTGGGCCTCTAGTGATAATATAAGCATATGACTGAGATAGAGTCTCTCAAAGAAATATGGTGCTATGCAACCATATGAAAGGGGAACTTGATTTAGGGGATCAGAGAATGTTTTCCAGAGAAAGGGAATTGGGAGAAGAGAGGAATGCAGAAGAAACAGTATATGAAAATTCCTACTGGGAAAGAAGTACAACTTAATCAATGAACTGCTGTAAGATTAATGAGTCTGGAACTCAAAAAAGAAGTTTGGAGTTTGAAATGAGGATCTAGGACTAGGAAGGGGTCAGATCATGAAAAGCTTTGTTGATTATTTAAATGTCTTCTTTATTTGAAGAAAAATGAAAAGGCATTCACTGGTTTTACACAGGGGAGACACATATTACTTTGAACTTTTTGAGAAGCACTCCAACTGCAGTATAGAAATTAATAATTTGGGGAGGATATGAATAGAAGAAAACAGAAGGATTAGGAGGCCATGTTGTTAGCTCAGGGAAAGGGGCATCTTAGACTATGGAAGAGGCACATGGTGACAAGGAGATACAGTTAAAGATAAGAGGACTTGATAGCTGGATAATGTGGAATGAGGAAGAAAACATCTGGAAGCAAGGTCTCTCTTGTGGACAGCTGGATGGTGACTGTTCCCTTCTCTGGAAGAATATTAAGAGTGGAGAAGACCACCCTAACTGGTTTGGCTCAGTGGATAGAGCGCTGACCTGTGGACTCAAGGGTCCCAGGTTCGATTCCGGTCAAGGGCATGTACCTTGGTTGCAGGCACATTCCCAGTAGGGAGTGTGCAGGAAGCAGCTGATTGATGTTTCTCTCTCTATCGGTGTTTCTAACTCTCTAGCCCTCTCTCTTCCTCTCTGTAAAATATCAATAAAATACATTAAAAAAAAAAAAGAGTGCAGAAGACCAACTCCAAGAGTTTGGTTGAAACATGGTAAGTTTTAGGTGCATATGGAGACATCCAAATAGAGGCAACAAGTAGGTCATTGTATGCATGAGTCAGAAAGTTGGGAGGTCAGAACTGGACATGAAGATTGTGAATCATGGACACTAGGTGGTAAAAAAGCAATGGGCAGAGGTGGATGTTCTTAGGAAGGGAGTATAGGGTTAAGAGGAAAGATTGTGAAACCCAGTTTGGAGGTACTCCCTGCACTTCAGGCACTGGTCCCTGTAGATGAGCTGTTACAGAAGACTGGGGCCTGCATCAGATGGGGTGTACTGAGGAGTGTTGCCTTTTTTATTTGTGACAAATGTGACATAGTTTATAAGTGTACCCCAATTAAAAATACATTTTAATTTGAACATATTTGTGATCTTCAATGTTGATGGAAGTTTCTGGCTTGCACTTAGAAAGAGATTCATTAAATTTTCATGATGAAAGAGATGACCCATTCTAATGCAAACTGTATTTTGTAGATGAGAAAAACAAGATTAAGGAAGTGTCTGAATACTTTTCCATGGTTACAGTAATCTATAGAGTCTGAAATAGGGCCAAGATTTCCCAACATTTAATCATTCCCCCCTTCATTACTATTTATCTCCCATGATATGTACTATTATTTGTAGATTCATCTTTATATAGATACAATACCAACTGTAATTTGGGTCAGTGTGCATTTCATTGCAATATGCTTTCATTTGGGATTATAAATCCAATTATAGCGCACTTTGAAGCTCAAAACTACCGAAAAAGATGGTGCCTGTCAATTAAACTATAGAAAAAAAATGCTCACCCCACAAGCCTTATATAACACTTTTCAAAAGCTCATTAGTAATAGTTTTATTGAAAAATAAAAATAAAAATGGGTCAGTAGATGAAGAAGAAAACAAAACTTGATTTATGATGCCACATTTCTGCTGCTTATGTACGCTTTTCTCAGATGTTTTCCTGCACAAGACATTTCCGTATTTCCCTAAGGGATGCATATTATCAAACCCACCAGTGTGACCCCACTCAGTCCAACTGGCACATTGAATATGGAATGTGAAGTCACTGAATTGGAGAAGTCCAACTCTATTTCTTCACCCATTCTACTTGCGTTCTGAATGCAAGAATATTTTCAGAGAAAAGTGTTTACCCCTTATGCCTGCCCTGTGAAGGAATGATGCCAATCGTCACATGGCATGTGAAACCCAGGCTCGCTGCTCTGTGGCAGCCACCAGAAAAGTATTATCCTGACGGCCTTCTGAAGACCCGGAGCAGGGATCAGCCACAGTGCCCATCACAGTGCCTGGCATAGTGTGGCTGATGCACATCTCTTCAAAGGTAACAAAGCTTGGCCAGCGAGGCTCAGTGGTTGAGCATAGACCTATGAACCAGAAGGTCCTGGTTCCATTGCCGGGCAGAGCACAATTCTGGGTTGTGGGCTCCATCCCCAGTTTGGGGAGGGCAGAAGGCAGCTGATCAATGATTCTCTCTCATCATTGTTGCTTCTATCTCTCTCTCCCTCTCCCTTTCCTGCTAAAATCAATAAAAAATACATATTTTTTAAAAAGGTAATAAAATATATTGCCACACTTCAAATTTATATGCACTTTAATTCCATCTTGCCTTATATCTAATTAATATTTATTCTCCAAATTATGCCAGATAAAGCTAATCTGATAAAAGTTGGTAGATCATATTAGTGAAAAACTTAAGTATTTTGCTAAATTCTGAACAATAGAAAAGGCCATATAAAACATTCATACTTATTACTACCTGGAAGCCACAATTCTTCCAATATAACTCATTTTCCAAACTGCAAGGAAACAGCTCACATTATAAAATATGAATGATTTCCTAAACTAAGCTCTGTCTTCCAAATAAAGCACAAACCTTATATCTTATGTTTTCAAAAGGGCATTCCACCTGCTCTTTGATTTGATAATATTTCTGGGAAATGACTTCAATTCAAATAAACCTAGATTCAGGCGAGTGCACGAAGACAGACAGACCCAGGCTCGCTTTACAGCCGGTAGTCCCCATGACAAGTGTTCCAGGCCCTAAGTCATTACCATCAAACAGCTTTTATGTGAGAACCTTCTGTGTCTACAACACTGAACTAGGTGCTGGAGTGATTTATGGGGCCGTGTGTAAGATAGAGAATCTGTTCCTAATTCAACTACCGAGTGGCAAAATATGCGATACTAATTTGAGAAAATTTGACAACTATGCAATCCATGGAGAGGGTCCCTATTGTAAATTTCAATATGGTTTCTGGTAATCATTTTTTAACAACGGCAAGAAGTGTGGGAAACACAGAGTGCACTTCTAGATGTGGCCCAAAGCACTAATAGACCATGCCCATGGGCTTGCTAAATATCAAACTCTTCACTCAGAATCACTCTGGTCCAAAAAACTCATCAGTGTCCATTTTCCCAAATCAGCATCTCCAAGACTCTGTTCTGGGGAACACCCAAGTGTAGGCCTGTGGGGGAAGGTACACATGCTTTTAATGCTATGAAGTGCTGCTGCTGGACCGCCTTCTGGGGCTCTCACTACGCACTGTGGCTCAACGAGGCTTCTGAGAGGGCTGCTCAGAAGAACCTTTTGGCTTTGTCTCACTCCGCCTTTCCCAGACTTACTTAAACTCTAACAGTATTTATTCATAGGCCACCTACTAATGTCTGAATAAACTCCAGTTTTGAAAACCTGTGCTAGATTCCTTGCTAAAATTATTATGATTGTGAAGTCTCTATTTTGTGCTGGGTAGAAATTATGCAATACCCTGCTATGGCTATTGGTTTACAAGACCACAAGTACAAATATATATATAGTGATTTTGCTATAATTCTAAACACACACACACACACACACGCACACACACACACAACTGCCCTTTCCAAGGTGGGTTACCATACCTTTGCTCTAAATTTCTTTGTGGAAAGCAGTGTAATCTGAGAGATTTTGAATTAAGCATGAAATTAATTTACAACAGCTACATGTGTTAAGAAACTATATGAAGTAACAATACATTTATTTTCTTCTTAATTCTTCCATTTAAAAGGAGTTGTTAGTGTAGACTGCTTCTTTGCAGCATAATTCTTGTCAACAACCACTGATAGTTATTGAAATACTTGCTTTAATGTGACATTTTATGCCACTCTTAGATATATAGTTTTTTGGGTTTTTTAAAAATAGACTTTATTTTCTGGAGCAGTTTTAGGTTCAAACCAGTGATTTCCCACATACGCCCTGCCCTCCACATGCACAGCCTCCTCCATTACCAGCATCCCCACCATGCAGGAGCCATGGCAGGGCAAAGTACTCACCTCTATGAGCCTGTTTCTACTCCTGTGACCCTAGGGTCATACTCACTGTGTGATTTCTTCTGAAGACTGACTACATTATATGCAAAGCGCCTAGCACAGTTCCTGGCACATGGAAGAGAACGCTCATGCTAGAAACTATAATGCATGTGAAACCACTTCTGTAAACTGCTACAGAAATAAAACATGATTAGAAATCATTGTTATGATAACACCTCATCCTTACTGCTAGCATGTTTTCCCTTTACTTTGAGCAGCCTTTCTATACAGTGTGACAGGGGAGAAACGTTGCATTTGACTCATCATAGCATCTTGGTTCATTTCACCAAGCACAAGTTCCTTGCATAATAAAGATATTTATTACCACTTCACTGGAAGAATTGGGTTTACATTAGGGTATTTGAACAACCTTGAGCACAGTGCTTAGATGGCAGAATGTACTCAATACATGTTCATTTTCTTCTGTTTGTCTCAGAAACTAGTGTTAGTACCATAGTCAGACATAACAAATAAAGCAAATCTTGTATTTTTAGAGTTCTCAATCTCCTGTAGAAATCTCGCTCAGTGGTTGAGCATTGACCTATGAACCAGGAGGTCACAGTTTGATTCCCTGTCATGGCACATGTCCGGGTTGCAGGCTAGATCCCCAGTGTGGGGCATGCAGGAGGCAACTGATCAATAACTCTCTCATCATTATTGATGTTTCTATCTCTCTCTCCCTCTCCCTTCTGCTTTACAATCAATCAATAAAAAGAATTAAAAAAGAAAACAAAAAAAAAATAAATCACAGTGGATTTTGCATTATTCTGGCATCAAAGGAGGAGCAAGGGAGGTTCAGAGAAGTTAAAACACATGCTCATGAGAGGGGCCTGGATCCCACGGGTGGTTTGATCACAGTTGTGTCCCCTGGACAGCCTGTCCCAGGATGATCATCATAGTAGAGTGTGCAGAACGTTGGCACTGTATTCTCCATGAGCAAACATGGTTACTGACTCCTTAGAGGGGGCACATATTCCAAGGTACTATCGAAGGAATCTCTTTTGGGATTCTGCAACTTAAGTTAGAACCTAAGAAGTTTCAAAATGTCTTTTTATTAAGAAAAACAAGAGGGAGATAATGCCATTCCATTTTGGAGTACAGCTCTGTGCCTGTGCCAGAACATGTCAGAGGTGCTCCGCTGTGTGAGACCAGAGTGCATCAGAGGGAAATCCTATTATTAATGATGGATCAGAAGTCCCAAGTGCAAGCCCATGGCCATTTCAGGGAAAAGGCAAACATGGAAGAGGTCAAGTTTTCTTCCTTTAAACCACCAACTTTCTGGGGAAACAGACACACAGCCTGGTAATAACCTGCTATGTTGTCAGTGTTCTGATTGGGTATAAATGGCCATCACAGGAAATAAAATAATGTGTGTTGATCACCGGGGCACAAAGGTGTTTTGCATAATTCCCTTTATTTCATTCCTCTACTGACCCTGATGAGAAAAAGGAACTTCAGAAAGATGAAAAACAAGAAAAACAAAAAAACACAAAACTCGCCCCAAATCACTCAACTGATAAGCAGTTAAGCCAGGAGTAATTGAGGGCTGTTTGCTCCCAAGGTCACACCTACCCAGTTACTGCAGGGGGAGCTGGGGAATCTCAAGGCCAGCCTGGTTCTCCCCTCCTCAGAGCTGGTAGACACAGCTTGGGTACGGCAACCTCTAGGAGTCAACAGTAGCATTCTCCTACTACATTATATGTATTTAACACATGGATCAATTTACTCATGACAAACTTTAGTAATAATTGCCTTTATATTGATAACAGAAGGCAAGTTGACTATGATTTCTGAAAAAAAAAAAATGAAGTAATTTGTTAAGGAGTCTAATTCGCTCCATCTAATATTAGGCACTTCCTAGAGCTCTTCATCACTTTCTAATTCTAACCATTTCCTTTCATGGAAAACATTGCCTACCCATGTTGGTAGATCATTTTCTATAAATTATGTACAACATGAGGCGCAATGTGTAATACCACTACTTAAATAAATATGTATTATTTATAGTGTCACAGGTGAAGTATTGAAAGAAATGATACAATTTGCCAAGAATCCTATTTTGAAAATAACTTCTCCAGAGTGCTGAACCTGGGCAATACGGGCTTTTTTTCTGCTGTTTAGATTTTTTTAGTAATAAATGTGTGTTCTAATAAAATATTTCAAATAAACACTGCATTATTAATGTACCTTGTACTTGCCCTGGGGCAGCCCAGGCATAAACGGTTCATTTAAATTCTGGGCTCTTCCTGCAACACACACAGTACTTCCAAAAGTTCTCTCAGTCAAAACCGAAGCTTTGTGGTTTCCACTTGTACACAGACGCTACACGCTGATGTGGACAGACAGTATTCCATGCTCTACAGCCAAGTCGCAATATTTTCCTTCTTCCTTCCATGCAGGTGTGGATGGCAAAACTAATATTATGTAGTATTGCTAGTATTTTTAAAAGCTAACATATACAGGGTGTTCCCCAAAATGTATACACACTTAACAGCTGATAGCTCAATTGATGCTTCTTTTGTTTTCTTTTCTTTTTTTTTATATTTAACCCATTGGATTGAACCAATTCAGAGTGTTTTGAAGACTTTTTTGAAATGCCCTATGTAAATGAATTTCTTCTATAGTTCCAGATTTCTTGTTTTCTTGAAAAAATATTTTAAATGTTTTTTAAAAAAAATGATTTTAGAGAAAGAGGAAGGGGAAGAGAGAGAGATAGAAACATCGATGAGAGAGAAACATCCATCAGCTGCCTCCTGCATACCCCCTACTGGAGATTGAGCCCATAACCTAGCATGTGCCCCTACCTGAAATCTAACCCCATGACCTCTTGGTTCATGGGTTGATGCTCAACCACTGAGCTACACCAACCAGATTTTTTTTTTCTTTTTTCTATCTTTCACTGGGTTCAAAACAATCCATTTTAAATGGCAACACAGTGCATGAGTCTTAGATTGTGTTATAGATCATTTCAAGGCCATGGGGATGAATATATAATACAGCACTGTCACTCTGTGCTTTGGGACATTCATAATCAAGAATCACCAGAGAAGAAAACATGGTAACAAACGGGCCACTCCTGGCAATTACTTTTTACCACAATGGACTAAGGGACAGACCCTTTGGCCTTCCCACTTTTCAAATTCATTTATATTTCATTATGTAGCTTCCATTAAATATTACCTAGCGGTTAATTAAAAATTATAAAATGGCATTCATTCCAAAGTATTAATCAATACCTGCAATCCATTTGCCTTGAGTGTAGAAATCAATTTCTAGAAGTGGTATTATAAGCTGTTTATCTTCTCCATTTTTTTTCTGGCTAAGATATACTTTTGGATAATCTATGAAAAGCACATTTCCTACCTAAATTAGAAACTGTACACTGCCTTTTAGTAGAATAATCATGAAATGATTTTTATTGCTAGTTGTCTAATAAAGCCGTCTTGTACCTTCTCCCCGTGTAGGGTTTCCACTTGTTACTGCTGGGTGGAAATGCTTCGGCAGGCACAGGCAGAACCGAGTTCTCTCCAGAGGTCCTACCAAACAAGGATTTCAACACCGTCATAAAGTTCTTAAACTGAGTGGGCTTTATGTGTGGACTCCAAAGTCAAGGTCAGACTAATTCACTGAACAGGTACCAGTTGTGCCAGGCACTGGGCAGACATCTCCCCTGTTCTGCAAGTCAATAATGGAGCAGAAGCAACCAGGCCTCTAAGAGGTTCCTCAGCTGCTGAGAGGCTGGGTTGGCCTGGCCTCGCTTAAGTGAGCCTCCAGTCTGAATGTGCGACCCTGGGCAACTTAGCAGGGAGGAAGAAGAAGATGGGAGAGAACTGGGGAAAAATAGTGAAATGGCCTATTTACTGAAAACCCACTTCTCCAAGATTCCTGGTAGGGACTATTCAAAACTTAGCCCTTAAAGGATGTTTCCCTTCAAAAATAGGATATTTAAAATAGCCACTTGGAGTACAGGTCCCTTGCCCTAAACAGCCTTAGTAATTACAAATTAAGTAATGTAAGAACTTGAACAAGTTACATAACCTCATCCATAAAGGTGGAAGCAATTGTATTATCTCTCAGGGTTGTGGTTAAGATCAATTGCATTAGTATGCAAAGAGTTTAGATTAGTGTCCAACATTTGGTGGGTCTTCCAAAAAAAATCGTAGCTATTATTATGATCAAATGTTCTTGCAATTTGGGGGTGTTAGGCCTTTGCTGCCTAAATAGGGCTAGATTTTTACTGGCCAAATATTTCTCAGGTATCCTCTTCATTCCCGAGAATGCTGTGAATGGTGAGGCAGCTTCCATCACTCATTCCTTAGTTATTACTGGTGAAATTTTGAGCAGAGCACATAATTAGGCAATGAAGATTGTTTTCTTCCCTCCCTTTCTTTCTTTCTTTCTTTCTTTCTTTCTTTCTTTCTTTCTTTCTTTCTTTCTTTCTTTCTTTCTTTCTTTCATCTATCTATCTATCTATCTATCTATCTATCTATCTATCTATCTATCTATCATCTATCTATCATCTACTTATCTATCATCTATGATTATGTTCTCAGGGCCTTGCTATCAAGGAGAAGAGAAAAAATGAAAAGATACCAAGCTATCAGATTGTAAGTCAAGTTTAACTTTCTGATATTACAAAGTCCTTGAGTGAGAGTCAGATAGGTAGGGGTAAAACGGGAAATTCTAGGTAGAAGGGACAGTAAGAACAAAGGCTGAGAGCAGAAATTGTTGTGGGTTGAGTTGTGTGCTCCCCAAAAACCATATGTTGAGGCTCTAACCTGTAGTACCTCAAAAAGTAACCTTATTTTCAAATAAGATTGTTGCCAATATAATTAGTCAAGATGAGGTCATACTGGTGTAGGATGGACCCTCATCCAATGGCTTGTGTTCTTGTAAAAAGGGCAAGTTCGAATGCAGGTGCACTACCATGTGAAGATTGTGGAGTGATGCTGGCCCACTCCAAGGAAGTCATTACCAGAAGAAGGGGAGAGGCCTGGAGAAGTTCCTTCCCCTGCACGTTTAGAGGGGGTATGACCCTGCCCACACCTTCATCTTGACCTCCAGACTGTGAAATAATAAATTCTGTTGTGTAAGTTGCTCACCATGGCACTTTGCTATGACTACCCTAGAAACTAACACAAGGAATAAAAATAGAGGATGCAGCCCGGTCTGTGTTGCCTAGTGGTTGAGCATCAACCCATGACCAGAAGGTCAGAGTTTGATTCCAAGTCAGGGCACATGCCCAAGTTCTTAAAATCTACCCCAAAAGGAAAAAAAAAAAAGACAGAAAATAATGCAGTTTCTGTGTGTATTTTCAGTGAAATGGGATTAAAGGAATCTCTGTCCCACTTTTCCTGATATTTAAGACTTTCCCTAATTTGTATATATTGTCTTATGTGAAGGAAGCTTCCTAGATCAAAATGAATAAAAATCATCCTTCAGTCAGCAACAAGCAAGTGTGTACATGTGTGTAGATATTTTGACAAGTCTGGTTACAATGTCAATTAAATCTGATGATGCGAAATAATTGATGAGTGTGCAGAAGTTACTGCATAAAGGGGAAGTATTCAGTACTGTGACAGACCAAAATGTAAGTAGAAGCTTTTTTTCAAAGAATGTATATGCCATTAAAGAGTATTAATTCATTATTTTCACATTTATGTACCATATTAATTTTACTTATTTTTAGATTGTTTTACTGAAATATACATATATATGAAATATATATATGAACATTTTCTCATCTTGTATTCCTTTAATTACCAAAATTAAAGAGGATTTTTAAAAGTTATATCCATGTGTCAAATTTGCTAGGTTTCCAGGTCTCTGTATAGAAAAGTATGTGTGTGTGTGTTTAGGATGAGTCCATCCATTAACAATTATACACCTGTAATATATACATTCATATTATATGTATAAATGTACACATAGTATTTGCCTTGATCCTAGAATATGTATAGAACATTCTGAAAGGATGCACCAGAATATGTTTCTCTTAGGGAATGAGATGAGGAATAAAAGAGAAGGACACTTTCAGTCTTCTTTGTGTATCATCTGTTCTATTTCCATTAATTTTGCATTTTAAACAATGTTTATATGTTATTATTGGGAACATTTTGAAGACTAGTTTAAAGTTTTAGATAAAATGACCTAACATTTAAGACCCATAATGTTCCAGGGCTTGCTCAGAAGTTTACAAGAGATAATGGTGTGGTGCCCAAGAGGCTCTCCAGCTGAACCGGGACCCTGATGTGGCCAACCTCTGGAATGTGAGCTAGGGACTAGGGATGCTACCTCACCTATCTGAGCTCATTTTTCTACTTCGGTGAACTAGGAATGAGAGCAGCACCTGCCTACGAACCGACAAAAGTATGACTTGCGTTCATCTCTATCAAATGCTTAGAACAGTCTTGGTCCTCTTAATGTTGCCCATTAGTAGGATTGTTATCTCACTTTCACAAATATCATTACTAAGTTTCTTGTGAGAACATAAGAATTAAAGGAGTTGACACCTAGAGACCAAGCAGCGCTCCTCACCTACAAGGTTCTTCCTGTTTCTCTAGCAGAAGCCTGTGCTGAGAGCCAAGGTGAGCGAAGCAGGTGTAAAACGCACAGGCAGCAGAGTGAAAGAATAGCACCTGACCGTGGTGGGTAGCTGGTCTTGGAGGGGGCTGGGAATGGGGGACACACACTGAGATTTAGGTCTTTGGCTGCTGAAGCACTGTGCTGACAAAGGGGTGGCCCATAGAGAACTTGAGTGGTGAACTTGGAAGCCCGTAGAGACATTTATAACGCTGATGTGGACATCTAGTAATACGTGTGAGGTTATTGTTCAAAGAACTTTTCATATATTAACTCATTTAAACTTCACAATAGTTTTCTGCAATAGACACTATTATTATCCCTATTAAATGATGAGGAACCTGAGGTACAGAAAAAGCAAGGAATTTGCACAGGTTGTTCAACTCTACAGCCTCTTAACCTTGACACTATATTATTTCTGAGTGATGATGAAGAACTGTGTGTTCAAAAATATCCTAGCCCCGTTGGTGTTTCTTAGTGGTTGAGCATCATCCCATGGTACCAGAAGGTTATGGTTCAATTCCTGGATTTCAGGTTTCATCCCCAGTAGGGGGTGTGCAGGAGGCAGCTGATCAATGATTATCTTTCATCATTAATGTTTCTATCTCTCTCTCCCTCTCCCTTTCTCTCTCTGAAATCAATAAAACATTTTTTAAAAAATCTAAATGCCATTCCTGACAATTATAGTCATCAAGGATAACGGTAGAAGAAAAAAAAAACACATAAAATCATCTGGAAAGATAAAAATAGCTGCTCAGGGAGGCAGAAGATGGCAGCACTGATAATGGGAAAGAGTTGCCTGGAAATTGGGTCCTAAGAGCTGAGGAAAGCCTATCAGTCATGCCTAGGGAAGTAGTAAGCAATATTTATCAAGGAAGAGTTGACTCCCCTTGCATGTTACTTTCCATCCCTACCCCCCACCCAGTGGGAGATGTGGGAGTCAACTTTCATCTGAAAATGCGTTTCATTAATTTTGAAGGATAGTCTCCCCACATTTGCCTGCTGAAATTGTACAGCATGTGAAAGGCTAAGATAAAAAGTTACATTTCATAACATTTTCTCCCATACTCCCATTTGGAACTCGAAATTGTGTTGCCTAAATTTTTGTTCCCTAAAATCCATTATATAATATTTTCCTCCTAAAAAGATAAGCTCATTAATGAAAATGGACATAAGGGACCTGGGGTGTCCAGGAAAGATTAAGGATGGAGAACAAGAGAGGGGAGTAGAAACTGATTTGGATAAAAAGTAGATAATTTTCATTTACTTATGATATAATTTTGATAATTTTTTCACATTAGAATGAATAATTACGCCAAACCCATGTGCATTTGGGGAAATTCAAGCAGTTGCTGGTATTTTAGGTGAGGGAACATGCAGAGAACCCAGAAGAGAGCCAAACTCCATTTCTACCAACTGGTTACTGTGGAGACAGTTAAAGGACTGGAAGCCACTTCAGGGACAGGGAAATAAAGCCTTCTATATGAAATGGCTTGTCCCCTGGAAAATTTCCATAAAGCAGAGCCTTTGTTTGAATGAGTCATTAGAAACCAGTAATACTTTTTCTGATCTAATTGAAAATAACATTTAAATAATTTTACTCATTAGAAATTGGTCAAGTTTAACATGAAAGTGGAAAGCAGGAAAACAAATTGTCCCTGCTAGCCAATTTATTAGCAGTGTGCAGGTTCTAGGCTCAGGATATAGTTCATCTTGAATTCGGCTATATATATTTTTTATTTTTATTGATTTCAGAGAAGAAAGGAGAGGGAAAGAGAGAGAGAAACATCAATGATGTGAGAATCATTAATTGGCTACCTCCTGCACACACCCTACTGGAGATTGAGCCCACAGCCTGGGCATGTGCCATGACTGGGAATGGAACCATGACCTCCTAGTTCATAGGTCAATGCTCAACCACTGAGCCATGCAGGCCAGCCTTGATTATAGTTTTTAATCTTTATCTTTAATTGGTCTATGAGCATTTACTTTATCAATATGGTTTGGCAGCCACTGGAGCGTTTTATTATCTTTTCTACCCTATCTATGTTACAGAAAATAGGAGAGGATAAAAGAGTAATTCTAAGGGGTAAAAAGGCATCTTAGAATAAATTGGCTGACTCAATGTGTGAAACTTCAAGAAAAAGAATATAAAGCACTTGGTTGTTTATTGTTCTGTGACTCACTTCAGTCCTTTCATTATGCAGCTGACATGAGGCATATATGGTTCAGTTATTTTGTGTCTTCATAATACTAAAATTATTTGGTAGAAAGCGTACATTGAAATCATGACACGGTGCCCTAATGGGAGAATAACCTTGGGTCTATGCCCAGGCCAAGGTCAGGAAGAAAATCCCACACTCAGATTCCTGGGATGCCAGTATCCAAAAGAAAGGGGGCAAGGGATGTTAGTTCAAAAGCTGTGCAGAGGACTCAGCTGCCTGCGCCAGATGTGGAGATCCCGGCAGACTCAGGTGCTTTATATATCCCCTTGGGCGTGAAAACAAAAGAAAAAATAAACAAATGGGATCACAAAATAGAAACAGACTCAAAGATAGAGAACTGACTGACTACTGTCAGAGAAAAGGGGGGTTGGAGGGATGGTTGAAAAATATGAAGGGTCTAATTTTTTTTAAATCATAGACAAAAACAGTATAGTGATTACCAGAGGGAAAAGAGGATGGGGGAGGTAGAATAAAGTAAAGGGGGGGGTAAATGGTGATGGAAAGAGATTTGACTTTGGGTAGTAAACACAATAGTCCCACATACAGATGATATATTATAGAATTATACACCTGAAACCTATATGCTTTATTAATCAATGTTACCCCAATAAAGTCAATAAATATTAAATAAATTAAAAAACATAAAAATAATACAATGTTTGCAAAACACATATTTAAATAAAGGAATAAATACAGTCAACAGAAGTAACCTACATACATTAAACCTTGAAAGCCCATGGATTTTTGCAGGTTTCAGAAACAAATGAAAATAGCTCAGTCTTTTTACTAGGTATCATGCAAGTTCAGCATTGAATAAAATATTGGCAAAGTCACAGCTTAGTTTCACGTCTCTATCTAAAGTAAAATAATTCAGCACATATAAGCCAGAGTGGATAAAAACTCTATTTGAATTTTGCAATAAATATGCTCTATCAAGAATAAATTTCTGCTCACAAACATAGCTAATGAATTGCATTCTTGTGATATTCTTTGCTTTCCTGGGTACTCCACTTTTAGAACATCTAGAAAATCTGAGGGGAATGGCTCTTTAAAAGGAAGGGGTATTACTACATGAACATTTTTGAAACAATTAGAGTCTGTTATCTCAAACGCTATCAATTTGATAAAGCCAAGCCCAAGAACTGAAAAACAATCCGAGGTTTTACAAACTGCCACTCCTTATCTGACTGCCAAATGTATACTCTTGGACCTTGGAAGACCTCTTTTGGGAGAAGAAAATGGCAGAAAAAAGCGGGGAAAACCTACTTAATATTTTATGGCCTTATTAAAAGTAAGTCTCTCCTTTCATTAACTGTGGGAAAAAAAACCTCCATTAATATAGAAATGGCAGCAACCAACTGGAGGAGACCCCATAACTGCACCTCCCAAGATAACAATATCGGCATATCAGTAATCGGTTTTCCCCATTTTAATGATACTTTTCAAACATGGCTCATGAATCAGTAGGGGCCAATAAAACTTTACACTATCTGCTTAAGGATTGCTGTCTCTTTTGGTACATGTTTTTAATTAGAGCTTCGCTCTAGATTAGTCCATAGACTGAATTACTCCAAACTCTTAGCTAAGCAGCCTTAAAGAGGAGGGGGAAGGCCAGGCTGGCGTGGCTCAGTGGCTGAGCATCAACCTATGAACCAGGAGGTCCTGGTTCAATTCCCAGTCAGGGCACATGCCCAGGTTGCGGGCTCAGTCCACAGTGTTGGGCGTGCAGGAGGCAGCTGATCAATGATTCTCTCTCATTGTTCATGTTTCTATCTCTCCCTTCCTCTCTGAAATCAATAAAAATATAGTTTTAAAAAAGTAGGGGGAAGGGAGTTCAGCAAGAAAGTAAAATGGGTTTTGTCCAGTGTTGTTGTCTTAAATAATTCCTCAACTTAGTGCAGAAAGGTAGTGTGAAAAGACAACTTTCCCAATAATGTCATCCTGAAATCTTGCTTTCCTATAGGCCACCGGGATCATGAAATAAGGAGAGTAGGTGGTGGAATTCACAGTCATCCATTCTAAAGGGCCAGCTTATGGGAGGGTGCTGGTTTTGAAGTATAAAAGACAAAGGAAATAACGGTCACTGTGAATTTTAAAATTAATCTTGGGGCAGTCAATATTTTCATCACTACACAGTTGACATATTTTGCTTGCAAAATTTTAAAATTATTTCTTTAAATATGTTGAAAAAATTTATTATTGTTCCTTCCATTTATATAGTTAGGTTGGGGTCCACCCTTAATTTCCTTTTTCTTATGACGAGAACAGATCCATGGTACTTTCAGAAGTGTGTTGTCCTCTGACTTAAGAAAAAAAAGGAACATTTCTGTCAATGTTTGAATACAAAAAAAGATAAAGCTGGGATAAAATTTAATCCTTAGGAATACAGACTTTTAAGATATTTGAGCTCATAAAAATATTCTAAATATTAGCTTGTATCTTAGTTGCTGTAAATTAATCCATCCATAATGCCTCAACAGGTACAAATGATATGGAATGAGGGATTTGTCCCAGAATGTAAGAGGCACTGAGCAGATGTGCTTGGTACCAAACGATTTCATATTTCAATGTGACAAAATAGATGAGCCACATAAAGCCTAATTTCAGTTGCAAATTGCAAGCTGGAATAAGTTCCAGAATAGTAAACAATTAGCTGCTTTATTTTCTTTTTAATAAGACTAAATTACCAGATAATATCTACTAGCATCAACTTGGCTAATAAAAATCTGTTTAATAGGATTTGCCATTTTTCCAATTGCTATCCTGATCAGCTTTGCATTTTGATTATCTCTCAACTTTGCCTCAATTTTCTCATAGAAAAGCTCTCAGTGGTAATTGCTTTAACATTTATTCCAGGTCAAGTGGTTAAGTATGAATAATGATCTGTCAGAAATGTACAGTAGTGCCGTCGGTAGAGCAATTACCATTTAGCTGGAGATTATGATGGCCAAAGAGCACATTAACTGGGCACAATAAACAGAACAACAGAGAAAAAGGGGGCAAAGGTACTGACTGTTTGCAAAACCTGTGCCTGTTGTATGTGGGCCTGACAGATATTAATTGTCTTTCAAGACCAATTAACCATACCCCACAATGGTCTTCCCAGTACACAACAAATTAGGAACTTTTCATTACTGATAAAAGGAGAGAAAATGTTTATACAGCTCACATTGAATATTCCCCAAAAGGCTGTCTTGCTATATATTCTGCAGTGCTGTGCGTTTCCGCGGCTCCTCATTTCTCCCACGAAGGCCCACAATGGGGCGGTCTGAGTTGTCTATTGTAGCGAATCACAGATTAAATTAATGCTAATGGGAGGTGACAACACCTGCTTTTGTTGTCAATATTACTACAAAGGCCCAATTTTTCAAAGTGTCTTTCTGTAGAAGCAGCAATGAATAAGGCTGTAACTCAATACAGTGCTACTTGGGGGCAAAAGGTGATAAAAAGGAAATATGGTGTTTACCCAGTCAACACAGCCTTGTTTAGTTTCGATTCCCTTAATATCTGGGGCTAAGGGAAAACCTTCAAACCAATATTCAAGTGCAGATGAAAAACAGCTTTTTGCTGAGAGGTAATTCTGTAGCTGGTGACCCTGTAGCCAGCTCCACATTTCAGTAACCTCCCGAGTCACGTCCATGGTCTGGAGCAGGAGCTGACACATTTCCCTTCTGCTCTCACCGACTAATGTCTACTGAAAAGGAATATGCTCAGATGTTAATTTTAATGGAAACCCATTCATAAAAGTGGCCACAGGTCACCAAGGACTACTTATGTTTACTTAACTCAGAAAATGGTCCTGGGATCCTACTCTGTGTAGAATCAGACATATGAAAAGATGCTAATAATCAGATGGTTATGGGTGCAAAACTGGGAGTCACAGGGACTTGGGATTGGCTCCCATGGCTCCATCTGTCACCAGCTGTGGCTCCTAGGTCTCAGTGTTCTCCTCTGCAAGCAGAGATAATTATACACAAGGTGTAGCAAACGTAGGTTTACAGTTTTTTATATGGAAAATAATACAACAATCCTATATAATAAAGAGCTAATATGCTAATTAGACAGGAAGGCAGAAGGACCTTCTGGAACAACCTTCGGAATGACCAATGGGCGTGGACATAGGGCAGCAGGGCCGAGAGGCAGCCGGGGCTGCGAGGGCTGAGCCCCTTGCATGAATTTCATGCATTGGGCCTCTAGTTAATAAATAATACAAGAATACATTGTGCTTCATGTATGCATGACTGGATGTGTGGGGAGAGGGCCTAAAGTGCAGTTGGACATCCTTAGTGCTGCTGCGGAAGCAGGAGAGGCTCCCACCACTGCCGCTGCGTTTGCTAGCCGTGAGCCCAGCTAGTAGCTGAGCAGTGCTCCCCCTGTGGGAGCACACTGATCACCAGGGGGCAGCTCCTGCATTGAGCATCTTCCCCCTGGTGGTCAGTGGGTGTCACAGTGACTGGTCGTTCGGCCATTTGGTCGATTTGCATATTACCCTTTTATTATATAGGATTTATTTTCCATACAAACAATGGTGTAACTGCAAACCTACTTTTGACCCACCTTTAAAACTGTCTGATGAATTCTTCAAAACTGAACTCAGATCCTTGCCACTCCTCTGCTGGGCCCATCTACATAGGTGTCTTCTCCCGTGTCACTGTGCATTGGGTTTTCCACCCAAAAACTTGGAATGATCCCTGACTCCTTCCTTTCTCCAACTGCCCCTCATATCTGACCAATGGCCACTTTTCTCCAATCATCCTGCATTTTCTTCATCTTAATTCGTCTCCTTGCTCAAGTTTTGCTATCATTGAACCTTTTATTTATAGAACTCTCTAGAAATTTCTCCATGCTTCACTCTAACCCAAATCTATCCAGTTCCTCTAGGATGGGGTTTGAACTCCTTACCATAACTTCCAAGCCCCTGTGTTGGCTGACGTCTGTTGCAGGCTGCTATGCTGTACAATCTCTCCTTCCTTTTTCATACTGGAGGCTATTAGCTGGGCTATATTCCCCATCTTCCCCTGCAGCTGGTTATGGAGTTTGCCTATGTTCTGGTCAATGGAGTGACAGAAGAAGTGATGTATTCTTCTCATTAAAATGAGTGGGCTTGAGCTCCCTAGCCCCCTCCTGCATCTTTCTGGCAGGAGATGACAAGAACTGAATTATCTCTCTTGGACCAGAGATGGAAAATCACATGTCAAGGAGAGCAGAGGCCCCTCATATGTACCGCCATCCCCAGTCTGTTCATCCCGGACTGTTATGCTAGGGAAAAACAAGCTCCTCACAGATTTAAACATGTTTTTTGCCATCTTTTTATTATTGAAGAGTGGACCCTGCCCTAATTATTTTGCCCCTTAAGGGTTGCTACTTCACTCTTTCACTTCAGTTCCAACAAACTCCATTCAGTTCTTCAGAGGTACCCCTCACTTTGTTATATTTGGACTTTGCACACACTGTCACACACTGTTGTTGTTGTTGTTGTTTTTTTGGGGGGGGTGGGGTTTTTGGCATATATTTTCTCTCCTGTCCTCCCTTTGACTTGAAAATTCAATATATCCTTCAGGTTTTAATGGAATGACACTTCCTCTGGGAAGTCCTCAAGCACTGTCTCTGACAAGGACACCTGCCATGCACTCCCAAGGCACCTGGTGCTTCACCAGCCATGACATGGGTCCAACATTATTTCCATCATTGGTTCAATTTTCTCCAGTGTTGAGTGGTAGGGACTTTCTATCTTTCTCACTGGTTTCCCCACTGCTTTGCAAGATGTCTGGTTCATAACAGACCCTCCGTACATCTTTGCTGCATCAACAATTGAAACTCAGCAGGACCAAAACCAACTTAATTATCTTCTCTCCCTAGCCTCTGTTTTCTTGCCTGTGATTCATGTCTTAGTTAATGGCAATTCCCACTCTCTAGATACCCCAAATAGAAAATTTAGTGGATCACTCCTTATTCCTTCCCTTTCCTCACTTCTCACTCTAATTGGGCAGCAAGTTATTTTTAAGTTACCTCTTAAATGCCTCCTAAATAATCTCGGCTCTTGACTCCTATTGTCACCTTTCTTCTCTGACCTGGACTACTCTAGTACATTTCCCATCGGCTCTCTCCAACACTGTTCCTCCTGTGTCCAGCACTTTCTCCCATATCATTCAGAGCTGATTACCCTGGCATCCTTAAAAATGGTAACTACTCTCCATTGCAAACATCTGAAAATGGTTGTCTATGTATTCATTGTTAAACCCGGTCTCACTTTATCTTTCTATATTTCTTTATTTCCTGATCTTAACCTAGGGCAGTGATTCTCTCACTCTGAGCTGCAGCAGTTTGTTAAAGTTGAAGATTCTTCAGTTCCCACCACTCAGAGTTGGGGGAAAAGGAGTCGGCCAACAAATCTGCATTTGTGACAAACATGAGGGGGTGATCTGAGGACCACTATTTGAAAACATTGGTTTAACCAAAATGAATGTCTGGTTTTAGCCCAAGTAAATACACCATGCTATTTTACACCAATGAACACAGATCATTTTCATTTCCTGGAAATATTCCTTTCCTCCAGTGGAGATCAAATGTCTCAAAACTCTGAAGACTGAAATGTCTGGGGTCATAAATTTGGATGTTTTTTTCTGAAGGGAGAAAATCAAAAGAGGATTTGGAGCATAGAGTTGACATATTTTGAGCTTATTTTAAGAACATTAATCTGGAAGTAGCACATAGGAAGAATTGCATAAAAAAGAGAGTAGCAGGGAAAGTTTATATTTTTCCTGAAAACAGTTTTTTCAAAGAGGTGGCAGTGAGAAAGAGAGGTATAAAGAAGAGTAAAGGACCCCTCCAAGTTTTCCAGCCTGATTGGGAGTCTGGTGGCACCAGCAAAAGAGAGAAAGATGTTCGGTTCAGAATAGCAGCAATGAAAATAATAGACTGGACCAGTGTTTCTCAAAGGGTGACTCGTGGACCAATACCATCAGTGCCTCATTTTAACTTGTTAGAAAAGAATAACTGTTTATTAGAAAGAGAAACTGTCAGTCCACTTAATATACAGCTTTAGAAAAAGTTTCTCATTCCATTGCCTGAATCTTCCTCTGCACTGTGTTTTGTTGGGGAAATGCAGGTACATGGTATGCCTACCTTAGAGAGAGGACCTAAAGACCATTAGACTGCAACCAGAATCCACCAAATGCAAGTGGCTCTTCACTGCCTACAATTAAGCAAATGTTAATGCACCAGTCTGATACTCATAGTCCTCCTCATTCTTGACATGGATCTTCCTCTTCGATTTAACTTAACTTTTCCCATCATGCCATGCTTATCCTAAAATCTGCTGTTTGGTCATATGCTTTCTACTACTTGAAAATTTCCAGCTTCTCCATCTATCCAGTGCTCCGTCTCCTCATCTTTCTCTCATCATCATCACTGTCATCAGAAATACTATTCTTTGATTGTTTATCATGTCTAAGACACTGTTAATTCCTCAGATTCATTAACTGTGCGATATTCTTGTTCAGAGCCCATTTCTAATAGCCTCTCTTCCAAGAGACTTTCTTTAACCAATTGAATCCCAGTCACATCACCATCATTGAATTTTTAAAAAAAGAAAGAAATGCAAATTCTCGGGCCCTCTTCAGACCTATTGACTCAGAAACTCTGGGATGGGGCCCAGCAATCTGTGTTTTAACAAGACCTCCAGCTGATTCTGAAGCATGCAGATGTCTAAAAGCCATTGGCCAAGACTGACTGCTCCATGAAAGCAAGGTCCCCGACGGCCTTACATATCAGTGCATCCCCAGTGACTGGCACGGTCCCTGGCATGGATAAATAAACAACTGCAGTGAATGAATAATATTGGCTACCAACTTCTGAGATATTATTTTATGTTAGGGCTGTATGTTGTCACTGTATGTATATGAAAAATGAATCTTTATAATACAATATGCTAAGGTCGTTTTTCTTATTTTCACAAAAGAGAAAACTTTTAGAGAGGTTACATCTTGGTGAAGATCCCACAGCTGGTGGACAGGTGAAGAGTCAGTCAGAACTCATGTCATTAGAAACTGGGCAAATACTCTTGACATCAGAGATTTTCAAATGGTGTGCCGCAGTATACTGATGCGCTGCAATCATTTTTAACACGCGCAACACCTTACTATTTAGTCAGGGGCACTGACCTCTGTTCCCTTTGATTGTCAAATAAATAAATGACAACAGCCAACACAACAGTAGCCATCCAGTATGAATAAATCAAAATTATACCTATTTTTTATCAGATTGGCAAAATATAGAACATATTTTGGTCTGACATAATTTTAGTAAGAAGTTTAAGTGTGCCATGAGATGAGAAAGGTTGAATTGCTGTGCTGCAAGGGGAATGCAAGCATAAAGAAGATGCAGGGAGATTTTGAGGAGAGAGGGCATTAGTCATGTCATTTGGCATTTGTCTAAGTAAAGCAGGAGACATGGTCTCCTAGTGAGAAGACAGGGGATGAGGAAGAGAATCTGTGGATCAAAGGAGTCAAAATGTGAGGAGCAGCCTGTATATCTTCCTGTGGCCCCATTGCCTTCTGCGGAGTGCCTCTCTGTTATTGGTCCAATAATGATGACTTTGGAAACCTTTCTCTTTGAAGAACCATCAGGATGAATTATGGGCTTCTTTCGACCCTGTCCCATAGAAGAAAGAAATAACCTGAGGTTTTTGTGTGTGTTTTTCCTCTCCCAAGTTATTGTAGTTTGCCAAAGGAGAGAGGGGAAAAAATGGATTTGAAAGAAGGAAAAAAAAATTGATTCTATGCAACAGGTTAACTAAATAATGGTATATATTAAATCAGGGGTCCTCAAACTTTTTAAACATGGGGCCAGTTCACTGTCCCTCAGACCGTTGGAGGGCCGGACTATAGTTTAAAAAGAAACTATGAACAAATTCCTATGCACACTGCACATATCTTATTTTGAAGTAAGAAAACAAAACGGGAACAAATACAATATTTGTATTTGCATGTGGCCCGCGGGCCGTAGTTTGAGGACCCCTGTATTAAATGATATAATTTTTTGTGGCAAATACTATATCCATCTGTAAAAGGGGAAACTGAAAGCTAATTTCTATGTAATAGTTACAAAAACATTTGAAGTCAAAACCTTAGTCAAAATAAGCTGGGTTCATTTGTACAGGAGTCATATATTTTGTCAATGAGAGTGTATTATAGGCAAATCAGTGGAATTTGAATGGAAGTGCTATTTTAAATAGATATTGGCATTATTCAGGAATATGCTATTGCAGAACAAACCCAGACAACATATTAGCCACAATACTAACTTAATTAAATTATGAAAATTCTAAAAGTTCAAAGTTCCTTGGTGTTAACTGTGATGTCCTTTATTCTTTCTACCTATTCACGATACTAACAGAGGTCTCCATACCTAGTATGAACTATAAAATGTTTAAATCAGGTTAGAATTATATATTCCAGCTTGTTATTTCATTGATGGCATCAAATGATGTCCTAATTTTGGTTAGTTTTTAAAAGCAGTTAGCATTAATTTCCATTTAAATTCTGATGTCCATGTTGCTTTTGTCATCTTTAAATTAATACCATCAATGGAAGTTGCAAATTTTATGCTGTATTTACTAACCATCCATTAGTATTTTCTTTCACTTTGATCCTTTTTATTCCTAAAATTTCAATAACCTCTTCAGCATCCCAGACAAAAAGACCCCCACCATCCTTGTTAGGTGCAGGACAAGCACCCCACAAGCTAAGAAACTGCAAGTGGGAACAAAGAGCTGAGCGGTGACCCTTACAGTTATTTGTGAAATAATAAACTGCCCTTTTGTATGCTCGTGAAATATGTTTTAATTATAGTAAATCAAAGTAAAAATAAGAATACCACTGTTGTTTCTCTTCCCAAATACTATTTTGATTTAAAAATAGGAATTTGACATTTGCCCCCTGAGCAGCATTAAATGTGTTGACATTCTCTCTAAAATTCATCTTACCCCTTCTTCTTTGGAGGCATTTCTTATAGAAAGTTCTAGATTTCTGTTATTCAGCCCATAGTATTAAACAACCTCCAGGGTTTTCACAGATTACTCAGTCACTATGTATTTCCCTATCTATGTGAAGCCAGGATGCTCTCTTACAACTCCTACTCATGGGAAGCTGTAGTGTTCCAGGTGACAAGGCAACACAATGACTGTAACCATGACAACTGAGATAGGTAGAAAGACACGGGATGATGAACGGTCTGTCTTCACATGATGAGGCTGAGGGTAAAGATGGTTCCAAAGTAGAAGTTTCTAGGCAAGTGGAAAAGGTGTAACAAGGCCTGCAGCACCTCTGTGCAGAGCAGACGAGTGTAATAAATGACAACACACATGGGGATGTGAGTTTGTGCACGGTTTTCCTACTTCATGTTCTCTTCTTTAATTTGAGTTCTGAACATTCCATCTGAAGCAGACCCCTACGAGGTTGAATTACAAAGGAAACTTTGTTGATTCACGCAGGCTTCGGATTTAGCTTCCAGTGAGTCTGTTCTAGGAAATGCAGTTTCCGGGGATGTAAAACCAGCCAGAGTGATCTGCCAGTTCCGGGCTATCGTGCATACACTTTGAGTGACAGGTATTCCTTTCCTGCCATCAAACTTGCTCAGATTTTATAATCAGGAGCCCACATGCTCTGAAAAAGTCTACCTGCCTTGTCTAATGAGTGATTTCCCCGAAACGAAGTTTGTCTGGGCTGTCAGCACCCCTCAGCCGAGGAAAAGCACGCCTGCTAGAACTCCATCGGTTTCAGCTACTATCTCCTTCCAGAGACAACTTTTTAAGGACCCCAAACCCATACCAGCTCCAAGATGGTTGAGATAGCATAGGATTTCTGTACCACCACAGCTCAATTTAACAGGGATTGCAGACAATCTTATTATGAAATGTCACCCAGTTTCTGCAGTCAGAATTAATGATCCCTGGGTGATCGGAAATGAATGGAACTGACCACATGCTCCTGAAATACATTTTCCATGTTCAAGTAAACATACGCTAAAGAAAAACAAACAAATCACTACTCTTTTGATCTCCCCCCTTCCTTTTCAAGGTAAAAACATACCATCCCTTTTATTTCACCCCCAAGCAGTACCCCACTCTCCTGTACTCTTGTTCTACATTCCAGAAAGGTTTGTCTGCCTTCTTTGAGTCAGGGGTCCCTGTATTATGAATACTGATAGAAAGTTCTCAGCTCACCAGGCCTTATACTATGTAATCCTGCCAGTCTGGACCAACATAGAAACAGCCATTTCAAAGATAACTCAGAGAAACAACAACAACAGAAAGAGGCCTCCCTCCAAGATGACTTATTGCCTGTTCCCACCTGATTCCATTTATCCACCTCCTGCTGGTATTGATGGGCACGTGGGGGAGCATGGCTGCAGGCTTCACATTAGTCACCGGAATCACCAGCTCAATAATTGACAGGAAAGAGGCACAGCTCGGGCAAGAGGGGGGCAATGGAAACTGTTTTCACGCAGCAGTTACTCATTTATTCAAATACTCAGGCAGATGCACTTTCAGAGATTGGAAAACTCCTTCTCTGCTAGAAATGGAGGTGGAGATGAGTAAAAAGGGACTTAAATGCAAAGGCCTTGAAATGCCTCTGGTCACCAACAGAATCCCAGGTAAAAGAAGTGCAAGTGCAGGAGAAGGAAGGTAGACGGATGTTGCGGTGTTTAGGGACGCCAGTGCAGTGTCCCAGTGGTTTATAACCACAGGGTGCTCCTTGACCGTGGCCTCACCCTGCCGTGTCCATGCTCAGACCCCTCCTAGGTTGCCAGGGCTGCGGGGTTTGGCTGTATATCGATGGGTGATCTTAGCCCAGGCACCTTGCTGGTGACACAGGCGACAGTTACTCTGAATGGGCCCCCGCACTCCAGCTGCTCCCTGTGAGAGGGCGCCAGGGTGAGAATCAGTCCCCTTGGTGGACAGAGCAGAATTTATCCGAATGGTCCAAAGTGCCCCATGAAACAGGAAGAGACCTGAGAAAACTTTATCCAGCTTCCTTACCCCAGGCCCGGGTATTCAGAGTCCTCTGTAAACTGGGAAGTGGGCTCACAAGGCACAAAGCCATGCAAGGAGCTAGCTCGCTCAGAGGAGCTCCCAGGAGAATGTTAGGAGCCATGCGACCTCGTCCAACAGCCCATCACAGTGTTCTGTGCGTGTGTTTTTCCCGCAACCACTTGGTTTTGGGTCGTCTGCCTGTGCGAGCAGAGGACAGCTGGTGTGCTGGCTCTTAGAGGCGACACAGTGACCTGAGCAGGTGACCTCACCCCTGGGCTGGGCCCCCCTTTCTAGGAAACCCGACTTTTCTTGCTGTTTCCTGTGCATTTGGAGCAGAAACGGAATGCCAGCCACAGCTCCTGAAGAGCACTGAGTGGCGCCCTTGAGAATCAGAAACTTGTAAAACCTGTAAGAGCAGCGAACAGACATGACAATTCCCGCAGCCGAACAGGCCAGCCAGGCAGGAGGCTGCCCCTCTGCCGCGGCCCACGCAGCAGGCTCCCGGGAAGATGGAGAAGCCCACGTACCCCTAACTGTGCACCACAGGACTTCGGGGGGCCATTCTCCAGGTCCCCAGCTGGTGATCGGCAGCCTGTGCCCTGAAGCAGTGAAGTGGGGGTCCTTGTACTTTCATCCTTGACAATGAAAGGAGGTGCTGTTCTTGCAAAGCGCAATCCCTTTCACTAATCTCCCCCACATGCCTGAGCGCAGATGAAACCAAAGGGGGGCGGGTGGGAGGCGGGTGGGAGGGATTCACGCGCTGTGTTCAGGATCCGTGTCCCTTTCTCCCTTTAGAGTCGCTACCACTGGGTTTCCCTGAGCGTTATCCCTGTTTCTTCGCTTCTGAGCAAAGAAAAGAAGGGGATCCGCTTGTGTCCCTCACACCATCCCTCATTGCCCACAGCACACACCCGCCCCACCCCGCCAGGCCTGTCCTGCTGAACCTGTTTATCATCATCGGTCTTATTCTAACTTTTTTTCTTGGAGGAGTTACTCCTCCGTTCACAGCTCTTGCAAGTTGCATGACACGTTTTTGGCCTGTTTGTTGTTGTTGTTCTTGCTGCTGTTGCATTTGTGAAGTGAGTGACAAGAGTAAACATGGGAGCAAAGCATGATCCAGAAATCTGTGCATGAGATGGTGGCCCACACTGCACCATCTTGGTACATTTCCTAATCTGTATGATCGGATATTAATTTACATATTGCACATATGCGTTTTCCCACAGCTGCTGCACATGGAATAGCTATTTTTACTCAATTCTCCACTGATGACTCTGTCTTTGTCTTGAAAGGTATATAGATAACCTGGAACTCATCATCGATAAAGGACTGTTAAAGATTCCATCAAACAAAATAAATGTATATGTGCCCACACGTACTATATTTTTTGTATACGTTGCTTTGCACTTGTCTGTATTACATTTAATTTACCTGTTGAGTCGCTGCTTGGCTTTAGGTTGTCATTTCATGTTCTTTGGACTTCCATCATATTTTTGTCCCCTAACTTACCCTAAGAAATGTGTCCTTAGCAAACATGGACACTGAAATTCCCCTTGTCATCAACAGGCTTAGTCTACACTTCTGTGTCACTTCACTCCATCTTTCCTTGATGAAAACTTATCATTTCAAAAGAATGAGCTTCTCCCACCCATTTAATCTATAACAGGACTTGATTTCTCCCCGTGACTCTGTTTCTTGACAGATTCTGCTGAGATTGTCTCCTCAGAATGTTCACTATCAGGAATTCATATTCAGAGAGCTCTTCTTCACTATCACCGTAGCCCTGAGGAAGTCTGTAAAGTGTTATGAAAACCATTGTTGGGGTCACATGGCGTTTAGGAGAGGTAGGCTGGCCTAGAACAGAGGGCATGAGCCCATCCAGAGGTGCACCCCAGCCATTCCCTATTATGATCTTGGTCTAGCCACGCTGGGCCTCAATTCCCTCCTTAAAATAGAGAGGACGCCCTCCCTCTTCGGATCTTTAGGAGGATTAATGGGACACAGTGAATGCCTAATAAATATGAATTCTCTCCCTCTTAGATCTGAGCATGAGTCAACTAGTGACAGTGAGCTGCAGAACACTCCTTGGCTCATGATTCTAGAAATCAATTTGACAGCATCCATGCCCTTTTAAAAAAATTCTTACCTGAGGGTATGTTTTTCACCAATTTTTAAAGAGAGAGAGAGAGAGAGAAATGTGAGAGAGAAACATAGATAAGTTGCCTTCCTGACCAGATCAATCCCACAACCTAGGTATGTGCCCTGACTGGGAATCAAACCCACGGCCTTTTGGTGTATAGGAAGATGCTACAACCAACTGAGCCACCTGTCCAAGGTCATTCTCTCTTTTCACATAACACAGTTAAAAGGTCCTCCTATTTTAGATGTTGCCCTTCATACCATACCCTGAAAGCAGCATTTGTCTTTAGTTCAAACACGTGGCCCAAATCATACTGTATTTCTGTCTTGAGATACAATGTCCTTGTCTTCCAGGCAGGATGGAAGAAGGAGGTGCTAATAATGGCACAGAGATGAATCAAAGACAAGAAAAGGAGGGCTCCTATGGGCAGGCTTACACAACTGCTCATGTGTCTTTAATGTTTGGGTATATGATTCATAACAACACACCGGCAACACCAAACACCCTTTCATGCCATCCTTGTGGCTGGCCACACCACGTTGTGCCCAGGACTTTACAAGTATTGGGCTATTCAATTCACAAATGTGTGTGCCCTTAGGTTGTCTACCCCTGTGAGGATCTGGGCCTCTGTTGGAAGTGTGCATGGAAGTGGATGCTGTGAGAGATATTGTGGGTGGCATTAAGGCAAATTTTCTGGTCCTTGTGATGATTCTGTGGGCCAAGCAATTTTTATAAACTATGTGCAAGGCTCTATGGGAGATCATTTTAATTGTAAAGACATTTTTCTTAGCGTCAACATGAAACCCACAGAAGTATAATTTCTGAGATCACCTTTAGTCCTATTAAAAAGATGGGTATCACCTTGGCAGCCTTCCAGTCTTCTAGTTCAGTGGCTGCTTTAAATGATAAATTACATATTTTTGTTAGTAGCAAAGCCACTTCATTCGATCGTGCCTTCATATTGCTTGGACGAGTTCCATCTAGCTGATGATTTATTACAATGCAATTTTTTGAGCTGTTCCATCAGTCCCCCTCCCTCATGTTTTTAAGCATTTCACCTTCAACAATAGCAAAGGGTAACTCAAGCTCTGCAATAAGTTTAAGAATAAATGAGAAATTGGACTATTTTCCTACTAAAAGGGTTTTTACCAGGACCTAATGTCCTCCCCCCTAACAATAACCAAAAGGGTGGGGAGTGGGGCCCTAGTAGAATTCCCAGCCCGGCTTCCGTCCCCTGAGCCCACAGGCACCTGTCCAAGGGCTGTCAGCAGTGGCCATGCTCCAAGGATCCTGGGGCCCATGCTCAGAGCTGGTGATGAGGGGAGGCAGGGGCAAGGTGGAAGAATTGGCCTATAATCCAACAAAGTGATTTCCAAAAGCTCCCGAAGTCCTTTTCCTGCTGTATATTCTTGATTCAAGAAATAGTGGGATGTTTTTTTCTCTCTTCACTTTTCCCCCTAGCAAAATGTGATTATCTGTGAATCTTCAACTTTGAGCCAATTCTTTGTAATCTTTATATTATCAACCACTTCTAGGAAGGTAGTCCATTCTACAAAATTGTCCCTATCTGGGGAGGGGCCTAGAATATTAATAACTTGAATGCTTATTTTTTCTTTTATCCCCATAATGTATGTTGCCTGGGACAACATCCATTAAAACTTCTGAGTGTTCCTAGCCTTTTCCTCTTCTCCCAAGTTTATTACAAAGGGGACATTTTATCTGTCTGTTCAGGTCTCCTCTCAGTGGCCCCCTGGGTGACATCCCTTTCCCTTTTAGCCATGTCTTAGGGTGGTACAGTCAGATAGCAGGCAGAGAGAGACTGGGCTAGAGGGAGTCTTTTCTGCTGAGATAGTTCCTGAACTCAACTTTGTGGGTGAGAATCTGGGTAAGAAAAAAGAAAGAAGCTAGAAGGTCGAGCTCAGCCTACTCATTCAAGATCTGAGAGAGAGTGGACAGAGAAGCCACATTGTGTCAGGGGAGTGGGTGATACACTCTGGAACCAGAAGTGGGAAAGAGAAGAGAGGAGGATGTGGAAGTGTAGGCTATGAGTTTGATTATCTTTAATCTTCATAAGATTCAAGTGAAGTTTGAAATGCCCTTGTAATTTCTTTGTTAGATAACAGACTCTATTTTTTTAAATGAAATTCTCTTTAGAGATCAGGAAATGTGGGCCGCTGACTTTTTCCTGTTACCCTGAACTGTGGAAAATCAGAATTTCCTTGCCTTTCTCCTCTCCTCATCACCTGGTATGTCTTGAGAATATTCATCATGCTGTTCAAAACTAGAACTAATCATCTCCCCTGTTTTGCAAATAAGAAGTATTGGCTAGCTGCTTGGAGATATAGGTAAGTCTCTTATGGGCACTGTAGACTAAAAAAATAGTAGGCTGTTTAATTTTAATTCTAACTACCACTCTATTTTTTTTTCATGCTAATAGACATTTTGTAAGTGAATTGCAGAGTTGTTCTAGACATTCCTGAAATTCATTTATAAAAATCTCAACTCACTGGAAGAAGCCTTCTTCTATGTACTCTCTGTTGCCAGGTGCTAAGTGAACTATTATTTCTAATAATGTTTTAGTTAACATTGACTCTGGCTCTACCCTCATACATATCTGCTCTGTGAGACTCAGCTCCATCTTGATGAGGCCTGGTCCTTAGACCAATTAGAGTGTTTCTACCCAGACTCATTAACCACCATAACGAATTGGTCTCTCTGTCCACATCACTGGAGACTTTCTTACAGGCCCATCCCATTTTGGACATTTTGAAACTGTGGAAAATGAGAAGGGTCAGCCAGGCTGGCCCTGCAAGGAGTTTGCTCTACCTTGGGTCTACTTGGGAGCTGAGGTAGCCTGAATTGATCTTACATTATAATTGAGAATAGAGGGCAGTTGTCATAAAGGTAATCAACTCAAACATGAGCTCAAATACTCCAAGTTCATCACCTCAAAAGGACTTTTCTCAAAGATGTCCACAGCACCATGATTCACAATAGCATAAATTGGAGGTGGTATACCATTGTGGTGGAGAACTCAGGGTCAAGGCTCAAATACAACTGAATTCAGATCCTCATTCCTCCATTTTTTAGCTTTGCAAATTTGAGCAAATTTTTAACCTCTCTAAGCTCTGTTATTTTTTCCTTCAAAATGAGATAATAAAAATAGCTACATGACACATCTGCTTTGAAAATTAGAGAAAATGCCGACACAATTAGCATGATGCCTGGCATACAGTAAGCAGTCCATAGATGTTAATGATGACATAACGTTGATGATAATGGATCATCAAAGGAATCCAATGCCAATAGAGAACCAACTAAATAAAATATAACATGGTGGAACTGCAATTATATTTGTTATTATAACAGACATTTGGTTTTGCTATGGGAAGTAAACTTAAACTTGATGAAAACTTTCTTATCCCTGCTGGGCCTGAGATTTAACTTGCTTGATAATTCCTCTCTATCTTATATTTCCCATAATTCCTTACTTATTAATTCAGCCTTGCACAGCTGAAAAACATGGTTAAATCTCTTCCATAATTAAAATACCATCCTTTGGTCCCATGTGTCTCTGTATATACTGGTACCCCTTTGACTTCCCATTATAGAGTTGATCCTTAAAAGAGTGAGCTACACTTCCTTTCTACCTACACTTCCTTCACATCTGACAGCTAACTGCTGTCCCTGCCAACTTCTGCACCTTCTACAGATGAAATCAATTGAATGTTTTCCACAGTGTCTGATGTCATTGGCCACTTTTCCACATTCCCTTGGCATGTCTTTCTTTGGTTCCTCTCCTAATTTTATGACTCTGTGTTCTTTATGGTGTGTCTTCCTCCATTCTCATGTCCTTATATGTTGGTGGCACCCAAGTCTGTGACCCAGAGGGGACTGCCAGTTTATAGACTTGGGAGCATTTAATACTTAGATAAAAACTGACACTGTGCGTGTGGATGAGAAGATGTAGGGAAAAGTTGTGGAATAAATTAAAGCAAAGCAAAACAAAACAAAAAAAAACAAGGTCTTGAGACAAGGCTTTACAGATATTGAGAAAGTGGGAGAAGTCATAAAAGAATAAGGAGAAAGAAAAGATAAGAACCAGGAGTGGGTGGTATAAAATAGTCAAGAAAAGGTATGTTCCTAGAAGAAGAAAGTGACAGTATCAAATTCCTGACATTCAAATGTTAATAGACATGCATCCTGGGAGTGTCCATTGGATTTTGAGACATGAGGATTATGGAGCTTTTGTTGAGAACAGGTTTATTGAAGTGGTGGGGACACAAGAAAACTGGAATGGGTGCCTGAGAGAGAAGAAAGAAAAGGAGAGAAAATACACATCAATCTTTTAAGATGGGCATGTTTCAATAGCAGTACCCTGTTGGTGATACAGAAAACTTACTGGTCATCATTATCACCAAAAACTCTGCTAAAGAATATGGCTGTTTCTCAATAGAGATTACTTTACGTCTACTACTCAGAATGTCCCAGCAATCTTTTCTCTAGCACTCAGAAATGCAAAAAAATGGAACACTCTTTTCAAGTGCAACCTTTTTTTTTTTTTTTTTTCACAGTTGAAAGTACCAATATGAAAAAAAAGTAGATTACATGTATTTGAGACACATAAGGTAAAGAAAGACTTGCTTCAATATTTTGATAAAGAATCCCTTAGTAATGAAAATACTCATCTGTGTTCTTATCAGTTTTCAAGTCTACATTCTCACACTATTTTTTTTGCAGCAGTCCACCCTCGCAAAGAAAATAGGTTGGCCCTGTACAAGGGCTTCAGATTATAGTTTCTGTGGAATTTTTGACAGGCGTCTCACTGTAGCTTTTTCTGACTTGGACTCACAGAATTGCTAGCCATTCCTCTTATGCTGCAGCAATTGCTATGATGCTGTTCTATAGGCTTCCACTTAATTGCCTGCTCACCTTTTCCTTTTCTCTCCTCTGCCACTTCCCGAAAGATGCCTCCGACAATATAAAACTTCCACTGTAACACCCTGGAGAACACTGTTGGTATTTCAGCAGGCCCGGCATGAACACAGTAGTGTCAGGTACCTCTGTTGCCCTGGAGATCATTTTCACCCTGAGCGAGGCACCCTGCATCACCCTGGTTCTGTGGCCCTTTCATTTCTGGTTGGGTTAGGTAGGGAGATGGAGAGTGGTGAACAGGGAGCCCTGCCTTCCTCTCTGCCAGGCCACAATGTAGCAGACTGCCACCCAAAGCCATAGCTCTATCTGCAGCCCTTTCCCCCAATTCCACTTCTTGCAGGATTTCTTTCACCATTATTTATGGTTACACATTATAATTATTTCTAGTCCCAGAATGCCTCCTCATCTTGTATTGCAGAGAATCACCTTCACAGCTTGATAATACACAAACTGTTGCTTCCATCCCAGAGGTTCGGACTCAGCCTGTCTGGAGTAGGGATGGAGAACTTGCATTTCTAACAGGTTCCCAGGAGATGTTGATGCTGTTGGTCCAGAGACCTCACAACCAGCACCAATACCTTGCTGGCTTCCTGTAACCCTGTCCGTCTCTTCGTTACAGCCTATCAGCTGCTGCTTTTGGAGTGTACCTACTGTGTGCTACCAGGACCCGAGTGACATGCTGGAATACCCTTTGCCAGTTATTATGAATAAAGTCATATCCACTGCAACACAAGGTAAACAGCAAAGAGACACAGGATGGTAAACCATACTTGACACTGCACTCATCCGACCCACGGTTACAAATTCAGTAGCCGTGAGCTAATGCCTCACTAGCAAGAGTTTTATCTGACATGGTGGCTCTGATCGGCAGACGGGTAGGACCAAAATCAAGAGTGGGTAGCATCCCAGTAGTCGAGGGAAGGATAACACTCAGAGCATGGCAGGGGGTGCCAATAGGACAGAGAATGGCAGGGGATGCCAATAGGACACTGGCATGGAATGATGATGGCAAAGTGCTGCACTTGGGGGGGCGGGGGCGGTGGTCACCATCAGCCTGGCCATTTGCATAACTATCTAGAGTTCACGGAGCCTGATTTCTCTTTATAAAAGAAATTCTCAATGAGGAAATAAAATTTCCTAAGGGCAATATGCCACCATAATGTTTACCATTTCATCTGGATTAACAAACTTGGTCACCCTTTTGCTGGGCCTATTTTGTTTTTCAGTGCAGAGGCCTCCAATGCTTATTGCTCTCGATATATAAGTAAATAGTCCAAAAGAACTTTCCAGTAAGTCATATAAGAATACACTTGAGGCATCATCAAACAAACAGAAAAATATAAAACAAGACAAATTCTGCACCACTCTTTTGTTTAATGATTTGCATAGTTAGATGATCTGTGAACCCATTAGGTAGAGTGTGAGAGAGTACGTTCTGCCTCTTGGGCATGAACAGAATCCTTCAATATGACCTTTGGGCTACTACAAAATATCAGTGACGAATACATGGAGTATTAATGCAGAAGCTAGTTGCCCTCTATTTGTATATGAGACCAAAAGTGAAGGGTGCTTCTCTGAGGATTTCTAGACACTCTGGAATATCACCCTTGCATTGGTGCTTTTCAGTAAAGCACCATTAAAAAAATACACCATCTCAAACTATGATGATAATTATAATCGATGTATCATGTTTTCCAAGAAACTGCATCTTTCCAAAAGGAAATCAGAGTGTAATAGCAAAAAGGAGCTACTACCCTTATTCCTGTGCTGAATTTTTAAGATTCTAAAACACTGAAAAGGTGCAGATAGACAAATGATTTTTTAATTTAAGGGTATAAACCTCCAACTTGGGTTTATTCTGCAGGTGGAACATGGTATAATGATAGAAGGAACATGAAAAAGATGACATTAGGATTTTAGTAATCTTAAAAGAAATTGTGGGTGATCCCCAATGAGAAACATTAATTATTCTTCTATAGAACTGAAGCTGCAAACATTAACAGCCTTATTTGCATGCAATTGCTGAAAAATAAATAAACCCTGGTGCTTTTGCTGAAGGAAACCTAACCTGATGCCCATTATTCATGAACTAGAGGCTAGGTGCAGGAATTTGTGCATAAATGGGATCCCTCGGCCTGGCTAGTGATTGGGGCCAATCGGGACGTCTCACCCAATCCCAATCGGGGCCATCGGGGCCGGCCTGCTGTGGGGAGGGACTGTGGGAGTTTGGCCTGCTACAGGAGGTTGGCTGTGGAAGTGCACTGACCACCAGGGGTCAGCTCTTGTGTTGAGCATATGGCCCCTGGTGGTTAGTGCATGTCATGTTGACCAGTCAACCGGTCGTTTGGTCAACTGGTTGTAATGGTCGCTTAGGCTTTTGTATATATAGATAATTATTTATTCAACCAGCATCTCCTGAGTGACTCTCAGTCTGGACTCTATGCTGGACCATGGGGGGTGAATAGATTCAGTTACTATCAGTTTAAGTAGAATGATACCCATGTCTTAGAGATATGACTAAGTCAATTTTAAAGAAGTTACATAATACTCAAACTCAGTTACTAGATAAAGAAATGAAGATAAAGCCAACAAGGGTAAGTGTGCTCCTTATACCATTTTCCATTTTACTTCAAACTTCATCCTTTATATTTGCTACCACAAATGACTGCTTGTGGTCCAAACTCCTTATACTGATCCAACCACACCTGGACAGCTTATAGCCCCTCATCCCTACATATCCATTCATCCTTCCTCTCTGCTCTAGGGAACAGCCACACTGCTCCCTTGGGGGAGTGGAGGTCTGTGACAGGCAAGCCCAGCACAGGTGGGACAGGCAGTGATGTCATGATAGGAGCTGGTAGAATTGTCTTCTGGTTATGTGAGACTGTTCACACTTCGCCAATCTGTCCATGGATCCTCTTCCTCCTCCTTCTCTGGTCTCTCTCCCTCTGTCTTCCATTCCTTTCTCTTCTCTTTTCTTCTTTCCCCTCATCTATACATTTTCCACTTGATAATTTTACCCATACCCATAGCTTCAGCCATCAGCTCCATGGAGCTTCCACATTTGACTTTCATTTCTGAGTTCTCTACTCTGTTCCAATCCAGACATCTCCTACTTCAGTCTCATGTCCCAAAATAAATGTGATATTTCTCCCCTCCATGCTGCCCTGGCTCTCTGCTCCCCAACCACCACACACATAAAGGGATCTCTGTCTGGCTTCCCATTTTCTAAAACGTGGCTCATGAACTTTAAAACTTTTGAACCAGTACTTATAGGTGAAATTCCCTAAAAAAAGAAAATAAAAACAAAACTGATAAATAAAAATAAAACTCATTTCAGAGCATCTTTGCAATCTATATTTCATTTTTAAGGTTGTGATGCATATGTACAGGTTCATATGGAAATCTCTCTACTTTAATAGATGTTAGAAATTTCCATACTGAAGTTAAATAAGCGAAGAATTATTTTGGTTTCTTCTGATCCTTGTCCCCAAAATCCAATCCTCCTTCACAATTGCTTTTCCCTATGTGCCTGGCTGTCCATGGGTTGTCGGTTATTGTTTTAGTTTTGAAAGTCAAAGATGGTCACTGACGTGAAGATTTGATACTTATGCCCTGAATGTGAGCTGCAGACTTACCCTTTTTCCTAGGAGTGGTGGAAAGTGGTAGGGAACAAGCCCTAGATGAGATGAGGGAGAAAAGACTCTAGACTTAACTCTGCCATTTGTGTATTTCTGTAGCTAAGGAAACCAGGTAATCTGGTTATGTTTTCTCTTTCTTGTTGGAAAATAGGAAAGGGCATTGTTGAACAAAGTAGTATGAATTTGAGTCCCCTAATCTGAATATAACCCAAAGATATTTCCACAGTGTTAATCTTTTAATAGTTGGCAACATTAAGAAAATGAAGGACTTTTACAGGAACATTTGGATTTTCGATGCTAACATCTGGCAACACTGTGTCCTCATCCCCACAGGGTGAGGACCTGCTGCACCCCTGGAATGGGCACATGCTCTCCCTGGCTCTCCACACCATGCCCTGGCTAGCTTTCTCCTAGTTTACCTCTCCCCACTGAAGGCATTCATTCTGTGGTTCCTGTCTGCCTATATCATCCCTAAAATTGTTTTCCAGATTGAAATCTGAACAATTGACTTTGGCTAAAATGCTAAGGTTATCAAGAATCTTAAACATTTGCATGTCTTTGCAGGCCCTACCCTAGCCCTTAGCAAAGTCTTACATGCATTTTTCCCCAGATGTTTAAAGTAAGCCTCTCGTGTTCACATCTAGTGAGATGTAGATATATTGAGTTCCAAACAGTATGGACCACACCAAGGTATGTCCTACCACCTCCACAGTAGGAATCATCTTACCCGGCCATACAAGACTATCAGTGGAAGAGCCAAGACTAGAGCTGAACACTTGAGATCTCCAGTTTTTTTCTGGTGCTTCAAGTGGAGATGCTCCATTCTGTCTTCCAGTATCAAACCAGTGCCTCTCTCTACATGCCCTTCTGTTCATTTACACCAGGACTCAAACTCTATAACTATTCAATTAGCTTGTTTACTTGCTTAGTATTTGCCTTCCTGTGAGGTCAGGGACCTTGTCTGTCTGATTCTTTTATGTTGGTCCAGTATTTGGCATAGTCCCTGGGACATAAGAGGTGTTCAACAACATGTGTTGCTATATTAATCTCTCTCTCTCTCTCTCATGTGATTATATGTATGTGGATGTGTGATTATACATCTATGTATAGACTCTACATATTTGTGTACATATCACACACATATATAGATATATAATCACACATATATGAACATAATAATGCATATACACATTTGTGTGTGTATGGCATCTATTTATCTATCTATTACCAAGAAAGAGGGCTCACATATGTGATTTTATCCTAATTCCTACAAGAAAGGCCCTAACTATTCTCTCCTAACTATGACCCTTCTCTTGCAATTTTGTCTCTTAGAGAATGTTTTGACTCTACCCAGAGGCCTATGTTATAACAGTGTTTTCTTTTTTTCTTTAAATCTCTTCAATCCTTTCTTAAGAGGAAATGCTACGAAGAAGCCTAATATATAACACAGGTCAGAGGAGACGTGCTGCCTCAGTTTAAAGGCAGGAGCAGTAGGTCTTGCTCCTGTCTGCTCCTACCCATTCTACCTCGCAGCCCTGGGAGCATCCGCGCAGGTAACTGGGTGGCTCCCCGAGCCCCTGCGGAAACCACTGTGCTGTAAAGGAACCCCACTTGCAGGCTCTGTGGGAATCAGAACAGTGCAACCCCGCTGTGGAGGCCACACATCTGATTGAGGTAAGCCCCTTGGTCCCCCAAGGTCACCTCAGCTGAAGCACTGAGCCATTTTTTCTACCTCAACATCAACCTGTATTGGGATAGCCTTTCCATTCAATTTGATCATTTGATGTGAGTTGAGTCCTGATGCTCCCCATGTTTTGGTATGATTAGTAAATCAGTGTTTATTTTCACTGTGGAGTACACATATGCCAGGTCTTTACATCCATAATGACCTGAATTGGTATTAAGGTGCCATATGAATTATACTAACAATTACAATAAAAATTTTAGGTCACAGGCATTCGCTTTTTTAACTTTCTCCTTTGCTATGCCCACACATGTCTCTTCAGTGGATGCAGAGAACATGCTAAATCCCATCAGAATAAATATGACTTACTCTTGTGCTTCTCAGGGCCATATATAAGAAATAAGCAACCTTATTTTATAAGATGACTCACAATATTTATATGTCTGGAAGGAGGACACACATAATTTTCTCTTTTCCCTGTTACAAAATTTAATAGAAGATGAAAAGGGATGAATAATAGAACATATTTTTTATAAAAAGGTGCATGGAAGATACTTATTTTAAAATAATACTGGTAATTTATTAATTAATTTCACAAAATAAAATGGAAAATACTCTGGATACTCCGATTTTATGCTAAACAAAAAATTGTAAACATCCATGCCTGGACTGTTTTGTAAAAATCAGAGAAGATTCTAGTAACAAGATTCATTAAGGAAATGGCTGTATTAATTTACAGTGATTGAAATTTTGATGTAAATTATGGATCATCCATTAGAAATGTGCAGAGGCTTTTAGCACATTAATCTAAAAGAGCACTCTTATTTCCTATAAGAGAGTCTTAAAATATATGTATCTTTAGCTGCTTCCCAACGTGAGATCAATCACTCGAGACATATGGTTCTAGCAATACAAAATACATAGGAAAACAGATCACATCTGGTTTGCCTTTGCAAGGTATACGGTGGGAAAAAAAGTATTTCACACCTTTCCCCTCAGTTATAGATGTCTATGAAGGAAATAAAGACTTTTGCAAAAAACTGAATTAAAAAAAAAAGATTCAAACAGGCATATCCATTGGGAGAGAACTAATCTTTTCCAAAGGATTGAAAAGACAAGGCCACATTCGTCACTTCAATATTGCTTATCCAGGATGAACTGGCAAAGCGCTAATGGCAAGTGTTTACAGCCCCATCCGGCCAACAACGATAAAAGGGAAATTCGCAGCTGGCAAAGGCAAATATGTAAGCAAGGTTTATGGCTCCTGCAAACATCAGGCATTCTAAACGGTGACAAGAGAGAATATCTGTTCACGGAATGCGATCATTGCCAACTGCTACCGGCCATCAGTGTGTTAGGTGGAGGCTGTCCATGTGGCTGAACTGAAACAACAAGTCACCTTTTCCCAGTAAGAGCAAACCATAAGCATGGAAGAAAGGGTCACAGAAGATATTCTTCACTGTCCCTGACTCGAATGGCAGCACGAGCTTTGATATAAATGAGCGCATTGCCAAGAGGAATGACAAGAACACTGGTGTGGTGCTCTATGGCGCTGACATGAATCAGCCCCGTAGTCCAGCTGAACGGCTTGCTGAGCCTGGTTGTGGGCGCTGAACCAAGTTTCCATCCCAGGTGCTAAAGTATCAGTTTCTAAAACTCATTCCAGAGCATCTTTGGAATCTTGTTAGAAAGTGAAGATATTTAATATATATATATACATTTATTAATCCTCACCTGAGGATATTTTTTTCCCATTGATTTTTAGAGAGAAAGTGGAAGGGTGGGAGAGAGACAGAGAGAGAAACGTGGATGAGAGGGACACAACAATTGGCTACCTCCCACACATGCCCTGACCAGGGCTGGAATCGAGCCTGCAACCGGGGTATGAGCCCTTGACCGGAATTGAACAAGCGATCTTTTAGTCTGAGGGCCGACACTGTAACCACTGAGCCAAACTGGTTAGGGTGAGAATGAAGATATTAATAGTGCCTTCAAACATTGGTTCTGAGTTTATAGAAGCCCCCATTTTTTCCAGATGTCTCCAAATAGTTGTACCTTCATGCCCTGGAGCGAATTAGATGAGGAGACATATTTTGGATTCGCTCTGGACTATGATCATTTCATCATTATTACTTAAGATTTAGGCTCATTCAGTGTATCCCTTGGAAAAGCATCAGAGATACATACTTGTGAAGCATCAGAATATTTAAGAAGCAAATCCATTCCTCTTTCTCCAAAAGAATCCAGGACAATCCCTTTGTTAAAAAGAATAAAGGAACAACATTGAATTACAGGCATTGTGTCACCGTGTTCTATAAAATACTGTATAAGTACTAGGGCTGTAGGTGCTTTCCTATGCATCATATTTCATTTTTAAGCTAATTGTAAATCTCAAATACAAAGTTGCTCAGTATTTAAATGCATATAGCAGTCATCAAATGTACTGCTTGGACATGAAATCTTCTTGCTGGCAACTTGACATTTTACTCTCCAAAGACTCTAACAAATAACTGTTTATGAAGCATAAGAAACTCACAGCACTGGATTCTTTGAGCAACAGTTCCTAGACATGAGAGTTGGTGACTGTAAGCGATGATTGGGCAGATCATTCGGAATGATTTTCACATCAGGTGTCTTCATAAAGAGGCTGAGTTTCACGAGTCATTACCCTGATGGGCCCTGGGAACCACTGCCTCATTTAGAAATTGATAACAAAGTAGTTTTCTCAAACAGGAAAAAATAAATGATTTTTACATAGGTCAGATTTGGCCTGAACCCTCTTCCTTGCTCCTGTAGATCTGCACTTCCTCCTCACACGGAAGTCCTCACACCATCCTATGAAATCTCTGTTTCTCTATTTCCAGGGCACAAACATAGCCCTTAGCCCAGTGGTTCTCAACCTTCCTACTGCCGCGACCCTTTAATACAGTTCCTCATGTTGTGGTGACCCCCAACCACAAAATTATTTTCGTTGCTACTTCATAACTGTAATTTTGCTACTGTTATGATTTGTAATGTAAATATCTGATATGCAGGATGTATTTTCATTGTTACAAATTGAACATAATTAAAGCATAGTGATAAATCACAAAAACAATATGTAATTATATATGTGTTTTCCGATGGTCTTAGGCCACCCCTGTGAAAGGGTCGTTCAACCCCCAAAGGAGTCACGACCCACAGGTTGAGAACCTCTGCCTTAGCCCAAGGATTTTACATGTACCAACTCAATTGCACTGTGAACCTGTGAGGTAGGTGTTACTATTGGTACCATCTCACAGACATGATACAGAGAGGGTAAGTAACTTGTCTAATGCAGTGGTCAGCAAACTGCGGCTCGTGAGCCACATGCGGCTCTTTGGCCCCTTGAGCGTGGCTCTTCCATAAAATACCATGTGCGGGTGCGCACATACAGTGTGATTGAAACTTCGTGGCCTGTGCGCAGAAGTCGGTTTTCAGCCTGGGCGAGTCTATTTTGAAGAAGTGGCATTAGAAGAAGTGGGGGGTGTCGGTTGGCCGGGCGATGGGAGATGTGGTGCAGGAGGGCCCGGGATACGCAGAGAGGGGGAGGCCTGCACAATTCATGCACGAGTTGGGGATGGGAGAGTTGGAAGGGGTCAACCTCAGCGAACGTACCTCAATCAGATTGAGGGCGTTTTTAGCAAAGGCCAGCTTAGGAGTACCCTAATTAAGTTAATACAATGTACCTACCTATATAGTTTGTTTAAAGAATTTGGCTCTCAAAAGAAATTTCAATTGTTGTACTGTTGATATTTGGCTCTGTTGACTAATGAGTTTGCCGACCACTGGTCTAATGTAAACGAGTTTGCAAAGAGCAGAGCTGATATTCAAACCCAGGTCTGGTGGATCCTAAGCCTGACTCTTCTCATCAACCTGGTATGACACAGGTGACATCTGAAAAGTTTATTTTCCATCCAAACATAAACCACAACAATTTATGAGCCATAGTGTCTGAAATTTTACTATTAGAAATGAATTCTTTGGGGTTTATTATTCTCTTCTATTAGTTCTTTTTAAGAAATATAATGCTGCTGGAAGGGGTAACACATTGAGTTGCTTATGTGTAAAAATTATTAAAGTGTGCTAATTTATAAATTAATTCTGGAAGAGCTAGAGGCAGAATGAGATCACAAGGTACCTAAAACCCAGGGCCTCAACCAAAGAGGGAAGCACAGAGAAAGGGAGTGTGGGAGGCAGGCACCAAGGCAGGCCTCATTGATATGACCATGATTCAGAGCCTGTTCTGTACTTAAAGAAAACACCTCCCCCCATATTATACAGAGGCCATTTAACCTGTAGCACTGCATTTACTGTAAGTAGAGGACAAAATTCAAGGACAAATGTAGACTCTTGGCATTTTGCTGACTGATGGATTGGTAACGTTTGATTTGGGAAGTGCAACGCAAGAGTGAGGGAAAGATAAATGAGGCGGACAGGAAGGAGGGGAGCCATGCAATCTGCTGGCAACAGGTTCACAGCTGGCCTCTAGATGGCCAGTCAACAACGTGGGACACATCTGGGCAGGATGAGAGGGAGACAACACCATCTTGGCAAAGCCCATCGAAGGCCAGAATGAAGATAAATCTACTCTCAGGTTTTAATATCGATCCAAGTTCACCACAGAAGGGATATAATTCCTGTTGTGTGATATTTTTAATCAGATGCACTGTTGTCTACTAGTAGACTTGACTTCTATGTATGTCCACATGCTGGCTGAATGAACTTAGAATGTTATCCCTTCTTTGCTTTGAAATGTGAGAACAGGACAGGACCCCACTTGATTTTCAGGGGTGTCTCCCAGCTGCCTGCACTTTACAAACAGGGCTCACAGAACCCCTACCATTTTCCTCTCTTAGTTCAGCACAAATAGGAGTTGGTGGAAGGCAGGGTTCCTGGCTTGGCCCATGAAAGCTCATTTTACTGTTGGATCTATTCCATTCTCCACACCGTGAGTCTATCTTTAATATCCAGTTATAAATGATAAGATTCTGGCTCTTGAGACTATTAGAAAAATGAGACAACATGCAGAATATATTAAATGGTTTTCTTTGTGGGGCCCTGGACAGAAATTGTAGGACGAATTATAGATCTTGAGAGGGTTTCACCATCAGGAGGCTATTCATAAAAGCGCACTGTGTACAATGGCAGGTACGGAGGAGGGGAGCCAAGGAGAATTCAAGTTAATTGGTGTTATTGTTCTCATGTTAGACCATGCGAATATAGGAAAAAATGAGTATTAACTTGCCAAATTGCCCTTCTATGCAACAAAGCTAAAAACAAATAAAGATATAGTTATAAAAAGATATTAAACATTTTTTCTTGAACCTGAGTTTAGCCTTCTCCCCAAACAGTATGCTAGCATAAGAAACACACACTGTCCATTTGTATGAACTGTGAAGAGTGCAAACTTGCTTGAAATGGTGGTTTCTGATTATGAAAGAAATCACTGAAGTAAAAGACACTTGAGTCTTTTGTTAATAGTTTTATACACATTGAGTTTCAACCATATATCTTAACTATATTAGGAATTTGATCTCTTTGATGATTATAAACTGCATTCAATGCTTTTCTCTCTTTCTGATTCCTTCCATCTCCTCAATGTGCACACACAGGAAGGAGTCTGGTTAAATAGGTTCATGGTCATCAGAGTGCATCGCTTTGTGGGCACAGCTTGTCTCGGTCCTGCCTGCCTCACTTCTATGCCCAGAGAGCTAGCTAATGGCAGGAACCAAGAGGACAGTTCCATTCTATTCATGCACAGGTACAACGTGCATCCATAAGTTCCTGAGGTATCCTCAAATATTTCCTGCTTTCCCATAACTGGTAATATAAACATTTACATTTGAGAAATCAGTAAAATGATCAATTAGGATAAACAGCAACAACTAACATTTACTAAGGTATGTTTCCCAGAGACACACTGCTTATATTTAATTCTCATATATTTATGCATTAGGTCCGATTATTATTCCTTTTTAGGTGATGAAATTGAGTCTTAATGTTCAGTTGCTAGAAACTTTCTTTTCTCCTCAGGTGGCATTACCTGCTTGATGTCAGGAATCTATTCCTAACAAACAGACTTTCTGCATGGAAATGTGAAGAACCCATTCCCACCTATTTAAATGATAAAAATTATGTGCTAAGTGTCCAATCAAAACCTTTAATCAAGTTCCTGAAAGGTAACTAAACCAAGTAAAACACTTATGTACATAAACTATCAGCCGGCATGGCTCAGTGGTTGAGCACCAAGCTATGAACCAGGAGCTCACGGTTCCATTCCTGGTCTGGACACATGCTCGAGTTGTGGGTTCAATCCCCAGTAGGGGACCTGCAGGAGGCAGCTGATCAATGATTCTCTTTCATCATTGATGTTTCTATCTCTCTCCCTCTTCCTTCCTCTCTAAGATCAATAAATATATATTTTTAAAGAAAGAACTATCAGGGTAAGATGTAAATACCTAGAGCTTTATTTCCTGACCAGTACAATGAATGTATCTATTGACAGTGGCATTGATTGGTAAAACGACTGTGTTAGAGCTATCAACATCCAAGGTGGAATGCCCTACTCTGTCACCCTCTCACTTCCCAAAGACTCGAACAGTCTACTACTTGTATATGGAATGTAACTTGAGGTTGACATGTACATTGATTTGCTTAAAGTGAACACTGAGTTTTAAGGTCTTGAATAAAAATTGTTTTCCTTTGTAAAAATTACCCATAGATTACTTGGTAAGAATTGCCTATCTATAGGGGTGGGTAAAAGTAGGTCTATAGTTGCAAGTATGCAAAGCAGAAAGTTTATTCTTGTGTTATTATATATTAATCTTTGTATTGTGTTCCATATGAACAACTATAAACCTACTTTTGCCCACCCCTGTATCTGAGAGATACAAATAGACGCTACAAACAGAATAACTGGGGAGGTCTGTGAAGGTATATTTATAAACCTGTGGCAGGACAAAGGGGAACCTGCTCTAGGCCTGGAAGCTGAGGAGGCTCTTAACGATCCCTGGAGAAGGTAGCTGCAAGTGGAGGAGGCCACCTTGAGAGTAGCTATGGCCTGAGCAGGGGGACAGTGCCAACTTACAGCCCTCTGGGCAGGGGCCTGGTGAGTAACTATCCCTCCATGCCTTCCTGGTTCCCTCTGAGCGCCTTCGGGTTTCCCACTGGCCTAACCCGAGTGGAAGCCAGTGATCACAGAGCCTGCAGAGGAGTCATTTCAGGTCCATGTTCAGGCACCCAGCAGGTGTGGGATGGTGGGGAGTGATTCTGAGGGGGCAAACTGAAAATGCCCGTCACAATGAGCAGTTTTCTTTTACTTTGAACATTCTGGTTAGATTCTCTTTGTTGAGCTGGTACCCATAAATGGTATCAACCCTCTTGTCCTTTTCTCCTACCTTCCATAAGGAAATTATTGAAGTGGGAACTGGTCCACCTCTAAACTCCTAACCAGTTTCTCACTGTAGAGATCCCTCATGTAAAAATTTCATCCACAAACACTGGACAGATCCATGAATAACTTGTTAAAATGCTTCCAGCTAGGAAACCCCAAGAGAAAATAGATTTTAGTTCCTCCCTTTGCAATGAGAATATTTGTAGTGTAATTTCTATCTATAGGATTTTATTCAATTCAAATCCCCTGAATTTTCAAACTGGCTTAGAAGCCCCAGGCATCTCAAAAGTACTATTGACTTCAAAATCTTCAACCCAAAATAGACGTCAACCACAACACAGAGGCTGCGGGCATCAGCGATGTGGAAGTGAAAGCTGACGGTGCCAGAGAGCTAACTCGCGGCCCCGTCAACAGTGGAGAGGCTAGCACCCCAGGACCCCCTCTCCCAGCAGCAAGTAAGCACAGGGATGGCATGTCTGTTGATGACCCGTCTCCATGAAGCTTTCAGTCCCAGGACGTTTTTGCTGCTTTACCTGTGAGGACACAGCTAATTGCCTGCTGGCTGTCTGGTCTGCCCCAGATGCAGGACAGGACTGAAATCGGAGTGAATTGATCAATGGGCTCTAGATTCACTCAGCTTTGCCTGCAGGAACTCATAAGGGCCATGGTTTGTCACAAGGGTAGGCTCATTAGATATGGAACCTGACACTCTCAGGGGAAGAAATGCCAAGACCTAAACCAGTGACTACAAGCTTGATATTATATCATTTTCAGAGATGATGCCTGGGATGGTGATTATGCTGGGTAAGGGCAGGGGAGCTGGAAACTCAGAGACTTCAGGGTCGGTCACACTGTGTGCTCATGAAGTCTACTGCCTTCAGCTTGTTGCTGCTGACACTGTTTGCAGAACCAGAGAACCCTGACTTCTCCCGTCCACCGAAGGAGCCATCACTTGCTTTTTATGATTTTTGTACAAATATTTTCCATCGGTGACACTGGCTTCACTCATGGAAGTTTGCAGGGTATCAGGTCTACTCATGATGGGTTCACAGGTATAAGGAGCTGCTTGACTTTACAGGAAGTAGTGCAGTTGTAATTAGGCATTCCATATTCTTAATTGTTCACCAGATCGTTGACAATCAAGTCACTCCCAGCTTAAACCTTCCCAAGGCTTCCTACTGTAAACAGAAGAAATCACCAACTCAGAACTAGGGCAGACACGCCTGTGTCGTGGACGGCTCTCACACCCTGCACTCCAGCCATAGTTCCTTCTCACTGTGGCCCTTCCTGCTGCTTGCCTTACTGCAGCGAAACACCACTAGGACTCATTCTTAATGGTCCAGTCTCTGCAGAAATGTTAACTCTTCAGAGCTAATCCAGAAGAATTCCCTGCTACACAAGGTTGTATGTTTACTGCATAACAACTACTAAACTGAAAAAAGCTTTAAACATTTCTATTTGCCATTGTCTACACCTGTATTTTGTTCCCTACAGAATCTTCAGTACCTAGAACAATTCTTAGAAACTAGTAAGTATTCAATATATCTTTCTTAAATGAATTTCTCTAATTCTAAGTTCTACTGGATCACCCATCATGCTCCTGTCCACCAATCAGTTTGCAATCCTTATGGGCAAAATATTGTGCAGATGGGCGCATGAGTGTCTGTGAGAGTAGGCACATGGGTAGCCAGGTGATGGGGATACAGAGGAAAATAAAAACTTGTCCCTGTTTGCAGAAAACTTCTGAGGTTTGAGAGACCTTGGGATATGGAATACACTGATCCACCCTTAATCATGGGCATGCAACTCACTTTCATATAAATTCGCATTATAGTAGAAATTAACTAAATAATTAAACCAAGTTGGAAATCATTGGTACTACAGATATTTCTTACCCGTGTTGTTACTTACATTTACTTGCCAAAGAAAAATGGAAAAACAAGTCCTCATGCACACGCTCTCTCTCCCTTCTCTTAGCCCAAATTAAGAAGACTTGCTCTAATAACCCAAGAAACTAACATAGGAAACGGGACTCTTAGTTACCGCTGGTTATTAAAAAGCTACTTAGAATTTTCCTGCCTTAGTTTTCTCACGGTAAACTTCCTTCTTCATATGGGTAATAAAATGCCTTTCTCAAAAACGCATTAGTCCCTAGTAGATGGCAAAAAAAGACTCTTCCCCAGAGGCAGATTTTTCAAAGGTTTCACATTCTTATGTCTTTCTCATTGCCGCAATCACTATGAATACAATCAGCTAACACATTTTGTTCATGAGGTGCCCTCTGACCCTATAGAATTAATACTATATTTTAAACTAGGAGGAAAATTCCCTCTAAGCCTTAGTGGGAGCATGGCTGGTATATAAAACCCTCATAATGTATTTTGAGCTGTTGGGAGTTACTTATATTGGATGTTTGATGTACCCATTCTGTTTTGCTTTCCACTGAAATAATTCATTTGCTTTCTAAATGGAATCATGAAAATACTTAATAAAAATGGTAATACATCCAAAGGCACATGGTTATAACTGAAGGATTGATGTAGAGAAAATGTTAGCGTGTGATGGCAGGGGGTGGTGGATGGTGGCTGAACTAGGGGTTGGGGTATGCATCAAGTGACAGTTGGCTGCATGTAATTTTTCTTCAGAAAAATATTGAGTTGTGGTCTCATTCCTTTTTGTAAATTTTAAATGGGGATAATGCATCTTTCCCTGGTGGAGCTTTCATAACCAGTCACAAATCAGAGAACTAGCTTAAAATATAGTATTCACTCTACAAGGTCTAAACTGCTATATTCAACACATTATATCGGAGAACAGCTTGGAAGGCACAGACTCTCATATGTCAGTTCTAGTAGGTCTTGAAGGCATGAGCATTACAGATACGTCTCTCTGATCAGAGAGCAGAGATTTAAGGAACATCAATATTAATTTCCCTGAACAATCAATCATTAGGCACCTGGGAACCTAGCTTTCAGCCTGGAGCTTTCGATTCCCCTCTACCCTCCAGCTCCAAAGATGGACAAAGTCTGACTGTGGGGGACCTCAGGCCAGGAGTGTGACTCTAAGCCAGATGTCCAGAGTCAGCTTTCCCTTGCCCTTTGTCCACAGCCTGTTTCCCCTCAAAGCTTCTCCTTCACCTCCAAATCCTAGAACATCGCCATTGAAGGAGCTACTTTTGGCCCCAAAGTTAATAACTGCTGAGCTATGCAGAGGCCTAGAAAATCAGCATATAGTTTTTTCCATCCTCAAAGTTTCAACTCCCCACAGAAGTTCATGAGGCACCCACTGAGGACCTTGCCTGCATCTTTTGCCAAGAGGACCAGGTTCAGTTGACCTTTACTGAGAAAAGGTGATAAGCCCACACCGAGAGGGGAGAAGCTGAACACAGAGTCTGTGCAAACTCTGAAAGGATGGGAACGAAGCTCCTTGGGCACCCTTGCCCTTAGCAAACGGTGACATCTCAGAATTACTTAGAGGCTGAACATCCAGATTCTTGGGTCTCACCCAAACTTCTGGAATCAGAATTTCTGGAGGTGGGGCCCAGATAGCAGCATTGTAAATAAACTTGGTTCCTTGTGTCTGTTGATTGCAACAAAAACAACAACAACAGAACATACTAAAAAAAGGACCCATTCTTCTCGTAAGGGAGAGCTGTGAAGATAACATGCCATTAGGCTCAGGCAGGTTTGCAGGACAACATCCGAGTTAATGAGAATTGGAGGAGCTGAGAGTAACAGCAGCTCCTTACAGTGGCTCTTAAATATTTTGGTCTCAGGCTCCTTTTCATTAAAAAAAAAATTTGAAAGACTCCAAAGAGCTGTTGGTCAATATTCATCATATTGGAAATTTAAAGTGGTAAATTATATATATATACTAGAAGCCAGTTGCACGAAGATTCGCGCAATAGGCCTTCCTTCCCCTGGCTGCTGGCACCGGTTTTCCTCCAGCACCTGGGACCCAGGCCTTTGGTCCCGCTGCAGCGGAGAAGCCAAGCCTCTTCAGTCTTCAGTCTTCAGTCTTTGCTCCGCGCCTGCATATGCAAATTAACCTCCAGCTTTGTTTGGTTAATTTGCATAGTCGCTCTGATTGCCTGGTGGGTGTAGCAGAGTGACACCAATTTGCATGTTTCTCTTTTATTAGTGTATATATATATATATATATATATATATATACACACATTTAATAATATTTATATATATAAATATATATATTTATGAATTCATTAAAAATAATAGACCCATTATATGTTCACAGAAACCACATGTTTCAATGAAGAATAACAATAGTTTCCACAGCAAAAACACAGTGAGAAAAGTGACACTGTTTTAAATTTTTGCAAATCTCTACAGTCCAACTTTCCCTGGACCAGCTCAGCTTTGTTAGTGTGGCTTCACTAGAGAAGACCTGCGGAGTCTCCTGCCCATTCCACATTCACTGCTGCAAAGCCCCAGGTCACCTGGCTGCCATACACCCGTAGTCCACTCATGAGGAGTAAGAGTGAAAAAGTCAAATGACATCTTAGCCTTATTATAAAAATTATTTTGATCCAATGGATCCATGCAAAGCATCTCCAGAACCCTTCCAGAGAACCCCCCTTTTGCAGCGTGAGAACAGATTGTTTACATTAATAAACCAACCCAGTTCCGAGCTGTTTAAGTCATTCAACCCTCCCAACAACCCTGCGAGGAACACCCTATTATTATCATTATCCCTATGTTACAAGTGAGGAAACAGGAGGAGAGGGTTTGTGCGAAGTCAGTGGCACAGTTGGACTTGCCCCCAACAGTCAAATTCCAGCACCCTGGACCTTGACCCTGATCCTGCACTACCTCTGGGATTAGAAAGCTGAAGACGGGCATATTCCCAGGACATCCAAAGTAAGAATTTAGGCAACTGGCAAGGCTTGGGAGATGACTCTGAGGGTGAATACCAAGGTCCCCTTCCCTTCTTATTCCCCCCACCAGAGCCCTGGGCTCTCCCTGGACCAGCTCAGCTTTGTTAGTGTGGCCTCAATGGTGAAGTAATCCTTTGGCAGAGGGCATGGCATGAATACTCAAAACACCCAGTAGCAAGCGTGGGAACAGCGAGAGGGGTAGCTCCCTCTGTTATTCATCTCCTGGGCTAGGGAGGCAGGGGTGTTTTCCACCCTTAATCTCTCTCTTTTCAGCACCGACCCTTCCCAGAGGAGAAAGGCCTGAGTAGACGAGCTCACACACACACCTACATTCTCTCACAGTTTCCCAACCTACCAAACTTCACGGTAAGGATGAGAGCAACTCTACCTTCCCAAAAGAGAAAATGCCATAACATGCTTCAAAGCTGCTGTAATACAAATATATGGCTGTAATATGTTTATTATTTCTCCTTATTATCTTTTTAAAAATATTTTTATTGATTTCAGAGAGGAAGGGAGAGGGAGAGAGAGATAGAAACATCAATGATGAGAGAGAATCATTGATTGACTGCCTCCTGCACGCCCCCAACTTGGGATTGAGCCTTCACAATCAAACCTGGGACCCTTCAGTCCACAAGCTGATGCTCTATCCACTGAGCCAAACTGGCTAGGGCATATTTTTAGGAATAAACATTTTCTTGATCTTAATGACATATTACTTAGCTTCCCTACAATGGGAGTCTCACAGTAGTTTGCCATTTATAAACAACCAAGTAATGTGTCTCGCATCACACAATATTTTTTTTTTAAAACTTGATCTTTAGGTGATCTAGGCCGAAATGGAAGTAATAACCTCCAGTGAAGAAAAAAAAAAATCAATTAGTATGTTAGGGCCTTTGGAGAAGGTGTTCTCTTCATGGCATCCAGTGTTTTCACGGACTGTTTATTCCATCAAATAAAAAGAGATAAAGAAAAAGAAACCACACACACAAACTGTCCTTCTTAAAGTCTGAAAGGACACAGTGGGGGCCCAGTCCGGCTGCTGGTGGTCAGGCCACGCTGGTGCTGAAGAAGTTAAACATGACTGATCTCCTCCTCTGCACTCCTGTCTCCATCAGAGCCATTGGGCTCTCTCAGCTGTTTCTAATTAGGTATTAATGACCTCAGAGTTGTGCGAGGCTACCATGTTTGTACCTCATTTGATTTCCCCCCCTGGGCTAAAACAATACCGAGAGGACTGGAATGAAGATAAAACACACGTCCAGAGTCCCAATGGTTATGGGATCAGAGGTGTATAAATACAGAGAAGTCCAGAGGGAAAGATTAGTACTAACCCCTGCTCCGTGACCTATGCCAACCAAGAAATGAAAGTAATTATAGTGCTTTCTTGTGCCGGGCAAGGGGTCCTCACACACAGGAATCAGGAATGAAACTGAGACGTACAGTACGGCTGGCGTTTCTGAGGCTGGGGGGGCGGGGACTGATGGCAACTAAGTACAGAACAGGACAGGGTACCTGGGAAGTGTCAGCAAAAGGATGTTTTTCTCCTGAGGTAAAGGAGACACACTTACCATTAACCTTCACCGCAGAGCTAAGTAAATGAGAAAATAATAGAGTAAGAAAAAATAGATGTATTATATCTGGTGTCTGATAGCAAAATGCAACACTACCTGACAAGTTTCCACAGTCATTCCCAGGGACTTTACAGTCAGTTCCCAGTGACAGAACACCATTTAACTGGTGAGTTAATTGGTGATTATATGCATACTAGAGGCCTGGTGCACGGATTCGTGCAAGTGTGGGGCCCGGCCAGCCCACACTGATCAGGAGTGGGGGTGGGGCCAGTCAGGGGCAAGACCAGTTTGGGGGAGGGTCCGCAGCTGGCTGGGGGGGGGAGGGACCACTGGGGGTTGGCCAGCCTCGCCTCCTAGTCGAACTCCTGGTCAAACTCTCAGTCAAGGGGACAATTTGCATATTAGCCTTTTATTATACAGGATATGCCTGTCCTCTATATACTCCAGCTTCCTATTTGGGAATGAATGAGAATGAAGTAAATATTTCCTCTCCAGTCATCTCGGTGCAACATTTTATTGATTTGCATTTTAAAGTTTGCACTCATTATAACTCTGTAATTGGCAATGGTTCTTACTAAGAACTCATTCAGTTGTTAAAATTTAAAAAAAAAAAAAATTCTTAACAGATTTTAGCCAAGGATTAAAAGGAAAAAGAATTACCAAACAAAACTTCAACTGTTGTAAAACAAGATGAGTCATTTTGAAGTGCTGTTAAATCCGTAAATCTTGAACAGACTCAAAAATATGCCTGAAAATAAAGTGACCTGGGTTTCACTTAAAGAGAAGAAAGGAAAGAAGGAGGAGGAGGAAGAGGAGTAAAAGAATATTAATAATTAGTAGTAGTAGTAATAATGGGGTGGAAATAAAAGCTTGACAATATGCTATCATATAGCACATTGACTGAGCTGGTAAAGTCACCAGGATTAAAATGAAGTGATCCACTTAGAATTAACTCTAGTTGACTTGTCTCAGGTGCCTGGGGATTGTCTGTGGCAAGCCCCGAGGAAATCTTTTATGCTTCAGTTAGCAATCAAGCTGGAAAATCATTACTCTTGCAAAGATGAACATAGAAATGTCTGTGTTCCTGCATTATTATTCTTTCACCCTACAAGTAGGCTAGCTCTGCTGCTTAAACATGGGTGTGGTTTTCACAGGTTGTACTAGTTTAAATCTCATAAACCCCTTTGCACACGAAAGCTCCATCAGTCAGTGAAGTTAGCTTATGAACACGGGGAAGACCATCGTGTCGGATGCTCCATAATACAAGAAGTAGTGGGACAGGTGACTGCTGGATGCATGGCACCTACAGGTGTGGCTAAGATGACTGTTGTGACCCCAGACATGAGATCAGATGGCCTTTTGGTCTTTTCAAGGGGACTGTCCTGGGCAGCATATCCCATTTGGTTTTATTCCTTAGAAAACCAACCCGTCTGTGAGAGGCAGATGTCTTGCGATCTTTCGGTGGGAGGATGTGTTTCTCGCACCCGCTCTCCCCTGAGAAGCACGCAGCTTCCACTCCGGCGTGCTGACTGTGTTGGCCTCTCTTTGCCTACAGGGTGTGAAACACAACCAACCACACAAAACCCAGATCTGCTCCCTCCCTGCAGAAGTCTGCGAGCCCATTTCACAGCGTGGGCTGACAGCTTCGTGAGGGCGTCACCCCCTCATTTCTGTGATGCTTGAGGCAGAAAGGAATTGTCCCGTCCTTCCCTGGGATCCACGCCGCCTTCTCCTTGCTTTCCTGCGGCTGGGAAAAGACAGCCGAGTGCGGTGCACGAAACCGAGTTTCAGAGCCTCCTATCACTAGACGAGGTTGACAAAGCTCGGGATTAAAATCCAGCCACGCATGCACAGGATGTCATCAGTGAATGAAAATATATGTTCTGGGTCATTTCTGCTTTAATAGCACCTTTGTGCGAAGGCACCCCAACAGCAACAGTCGCCTCAGACACGCCTCACAGATGAAATAACGTTGCGTTTGCCGGAGCTAATGGCACACAGCTCGCTGGGAAGGAGGCCTGCGCCGCAGACGGATTTCACGGGAAGGTCCAGGGTGGAGCGCGCCCTCATCTAAGATGCAGCTCCATTTACAGCGGCTGCAGCACCGATGGGCTCGTCTCCATTTTTCAGCTAAATAGAGGTTTTCTTTTTTCACTTCACATAAAGTCTTCCACGAGCTCGAGCCGTCTAATAAATTGCAAACTCGGTAACCATATATCTTCTATTATGTCGCTTGTTACTTTACTAAGACAGGAAATTAAAGCAATAAAACACTTTCGAAATGATAGGGTACACGCAGGCAGTCATTTTTCTTATGTTCCAGTCTTATTCTTCAAAAGACCTTTTATGATACTAATATTAAATTCTTTGAAGTCTGAAGAATCTGTTGAAAGTGTTGAATGCCTAAGATATAGAGCTCAAATATTGCATCTACTCATGCATTTATTAAAATGGAATATGTGGTAGAAAACTTTAAAACACAAAATACAATACGGTTAAATAATATATGACCAGATGCATTTCCAGTCCACATTAGAGAGTCCATTGTGTGGAAATTTGATTGAATGCTCAGGAAAATCTATTTTGCTTTTTCGCACCTTATGTGGCCAAATGCACAGCAGATGTGGTCATTCATACAAAAGGCTGGAAACTGCAGAACGAAGCCCTGAGAACCAAGCAAACACCATAATGGTCACTTATGCAGCTTGTTCGCATAAAGGAAATTGAATCAGGCGTACGAGGCTATGCATTCTTTATTAACCTCCCGGAGAAAGGTCGGACAACTGTTCTTTTAATGGCAAGAACACGACGTGAAAGAGAAATGCAGAATGCTGCAATATATCCTAGGCATCATATTAGGCAATTGTATTAAAAAGCTTATAGAATGATATGGGGGGAAAGGCCCTCTTCACTGACGCTTATGAGAAAAAGTGTCTTTTCTCTTCAGCAGTAAGCAATTCCATCCAACCTTATAGAAAAATAAGTAGGAAGAAAGAAAATAAATAGGAGGAAAACCACTGAAGGTGTACATTTAGAAGAAATAAGAGCTCATTAAAAAGGTCTCCTCCCTCCTCTTCCTTCCTTCCTTCCTTCCTTCCTTCCTTCCTTCCTTCCTTCCTTCCTTCCTTCCTTCCTTCCTTCCTTCCTTCCTTCCACAAAGATTTGGGGGAAAAAAAGAAGCAGGCTGAGGGATGAGCATCCCTTCCCCTAGGACTAAACAAACCCCAGCTTCCCAGGAGGTAAAACCGTGGAGTTGAGCCTCTTCTTTGGAAATCCCCAAACCATTGATGTCTTTCTCGATGTGTCATTTTAAACAACTGCTATTTAGAGGGTGTGAATGTTCCAATTAAACAGCAAATGCTCTTTGAGGCAATGCAAAGATACTTTGCCATGTTAGGCTCTTTGCCAATGCATGACCTTTCTTCGCTTAGCTGATGGGGGTCACACTTTAAAATTAGAAAACAAAGCCCTTGAACCCCTTGTCACAGCTATATCCATACTTGCTAACATTGAGAGTCTTGCACACACAAAAGGGAAGTCAAACGGGGCCTGCATGCTGCAAATTTACTTCGTTTCTTTACCAAGTCCTCTTCCTGTCTCAGAAATTTCCCTTTGATATTTTTTGAAACATCGTCCTGAATTCCCAGTGATAAAATTAGCTGGTCCAATCTGAGGCATTCCTCCTCAAGGACTTGTTTCCCTTCTCATCGGATATAGTTCCTCTCTGCTGGATGACATGTTACTGTATATAGGGAAGCCTAAAGACCCCACCAAAAAACCACTGGACCTGATTAATGAATTCAGTAAAGTAGTAGGATACAAATGCATATCCAGAAATCACTTGCATTTTTATATACAAATAACGTGTTATCAGAAAGGGAAACTAAGAAAACAATCCCATTTATAATTGTATCAAATAAAATAAAATACCTAGGAATAAATTTAACCAAGGAGGTAAAAGACCTGTACTCAGAAAACTGTAAGACACTAAAGAAAGAAATTGAGGAAGATAGAAATAAGTGGAAGCATATACCATGTTCATGGATAGGAAGAATTAACGTCATTAAAATGCCCATACTATCAAAAAGCAATGTTTAAATTCAACACAATTCCTATCAAGATACAATGGCATATTTCACAGAACTAAAATTAAAAAAATATGTATATATGGAACCACAAAAGACCCCGAATAACTACAACAATTTTGAGAACAAAAGTTGGAGGGATCATGCTACCCGATATCAAACTATTATACAAGGACATATTAATCAAAACAGCATGATACTGTCATAAAAACATACACATAGATCAATAGAACAGAGACCACAGAAATAAACCCATAACTTTATAATTAATATTTGACAAAGGAGGCAAGAATATACAATGGAGTAAAGACAGTCTATTAAATAAATGGTGTTGGGAAAATTAGACAGATACACGCAAAGAAGAAAACATGTGAAGCTAGACCACCTTCTTATGCCACACACAAAAATAAACCCAAAATGGATAAAAAACTTAAATGTTAGACTTGAAACTATAAAAAATCCTGGAAGAAAACATAGGCAGTACAATCTTGGACATTTCTTAGAGGAATATTTTTTTTTATGTATCTCCTCAGGCAAGGGAAACAAAAGATAAAATAAACAAATGAGACTACATCAAACTAAAAAGTTCTTGCCCAGCAAAAAACCATCAACAAAATGAAAAGTCAACCCCCTGAATGGGAGAACATATTCACCAATGATACATCTGATAAGGATTAATATCCAAAATGCATAAAGACTTTTACAACTTAACACTAAAATTATCAACAATCCAATTAAAAAGTGGACAAAGGACCTGCATAAACCCTTCTCCAAAGAGAAGTGGCCAACTGATATATGAAGAAATGGTCAATGTCCCTAATCATGAGAGAACTGCAAAATTAAAACCACACTGAGATATCACCTCACACCTATCAGAATGGCTATCATCAGTAAATCAATAAACAACAAGTGCTGGTGAGGATGTGGAGAAAAGGGAGCCCTCATGCACTATTGGTGGGAATGCAGACTGGTGGAGCCACTGTGGATAGTAGTATGGAGTTACCTCCAAAAATTAAAAATGGAACTGCCTTATGATCCAGCCATTCCACTTCTGTAATATATCTGAAGATACCTGAAACACAAATTTGAAAGAATATATGCACCCCTATGTTCATTGAGGTTCTATTTACAATAGCCAAAATTTGGAAGCAGCCCAAGTGCCCAGCAGTATGTGAGTGAATAAAAAAGTTGTGGTAGATTTACATAATGGAATACTATTTGGCTGTAAAAAATAAGGAACTCTTACCTTTTGTGACAACATGGATAGACCTGGAGAGTTTTGTGCTACGTGAAATAAGTCAGAGAAAAAACGTACCATGTGATTTCACTTATATGTGGAATCTAATGATCAAAATAAGCTAACAAACAAAATAGAAACAGACACACATACAGAAAACAGACTGACAGCTGTCAGAAAGGAGGGGAGTTGCAGGGCTGGGTGAAAAGGATGAAGGGAGTAAGCCAAAACAAACAAATAAACAAAACAAACCTCATAAACACAGACAACAATATGGTGATTACCACAGGGAAAGGTGGGTGGAGGAAGGTAACAGAGAGTAAGTGGTGGGGGCGGGGGGAGGGATAAATGGTGATGGAAAAGAGATTTGACCTGGGGTGGTGAACACACAATATAATATACAAATGATCTATTATAGAATTGCACACATGAAGCCTATATAATTTCCTTAACCAATGCTACCCAATTAATTCAATAAAAAATTAAAAATAAAATTAGCTGGTACAATCTGAAGCATTTGTCCTCAATAGCTTGTTTCCCTTCTCCTCTGACACCGTTCCTCTCCGCTGGAATTCCAGAGCAATCAGCACCCTGGGGACCTGTTCCCCAGAGACCTTTCCTAGCACACTGTGTCAATTAGCACAAAAGCAATTTTGGCCCCCCTCCAAGACAACACACTACCATCTGGTCTCCCTGGAACCGCATGGAGAGAGGCAGATTTCAATTTGTCAAAACAATGCAAATTCCCAAATTATTTTCAAATTATGCATGTTTACTTTAATGTTGTGCCCATTCATCTCTTAAAATTCCTCTAAATTGATTCTCCACTACTCACACACTCCCTCTCCTCCTCCCCTCTCAATTTCAAGAAGAAATTAGGATCTTTTTAGGCTAAAATTTAACTCAAAAGAAATGAGTATGTAAAATCTACATAGCTTACTAACCAAGGGCAGTAATGGATTATTAGATGTGCTCATGTCCTACAAGCCTCGGTGCCAGTTGCCAGTGATTCATTTGGGAGTATCATTTTTAGGCAGCAAAATATTTGATATTATTTGAGAGGCATCAAGAAGACTCCTTCATCAAAGAAAAAAGTTCCAAGTATCACCATTTGTCACCCTTTTCCTTTAAGGCTTTCATCATTCCTGATCGAATATAAACGCTTAATTTGAAAGTACTAATAAATGAAGTCATATTTCATGCATTATAGTGGATTGATTTGGCAGATTGGTTTGGCTGTTACCTTGAAAAGTTTGGGTGTGAGGATGAAAGGAACGATCTAGAATGGTGCTTATGATTTTAGACCTTCAGCTCCTTAGACACACGAGCCACATTTCAAGTGTTCCACATCCTGTGTGGGTAGTGACTACATGTTGGACAGCACAGGGAGAACACCTCTGTCACAGAAGACAGCTCCCTTGGACACCCCTGAGACTCAACAACACGGCATGTTCCAGGTGAATGGTGTGTACACACAGAAATATCTATATATATAACATCCTAAGCGACCTTTAAGGTGAAACGACTGGAATAACCGGTTGCTATAACATGCACTGAGCAGGCAGACAGGCGAGTGGTTAGGAGAGAGCAGGCAGGCAGACAGGCTAGTGGTTAGAAGTGAGCGGTCCTGGATTGCGAGAGGGATGTCCGACTGCCGGATGTCCAACTTCAGGGATCGGGCCTGAACCAGCAGTCGTCATCCCCGAGGGGTCCCAGATTGCAAGAGGGTGCAGGCCGGGCTGAGGGACCCCTCCCCCCGGGTGCATGAATTTAATGCACTGGGCCTCTAGTTCTTGGTATAAAAGATGGGAAATGGCCCCAAAGCAGGCAGGACAAGTCTAAGAGAATCAATGGAACTTTTCCTCCTTTGACTGAGAATGGGTCCTTTGCATCACCATGAAGCACAAATGAGAACATCTTTTATTTCTTGGTGGCATGAAGTTGGACAGATTTAGTTCATTTTACTCATGCTTTGGCTCATTGGGAGCCAATGTTGAAATTAATTATCCTTGCACAATTTTTCGCCAAGTGCTCTAAGTGGGGCTGGCTCTGCCCAATGACCCTGGGAGGGCAGACTAGAATGTCACAACCCCCTACCCATAGCAATAAAATAAAAATTGTCCTGCCCAGCCAGTGTAGCTCAGCAGCTGAGCACTGACCTATGAACCATGAGGTCACTGTTCTGTTCGAGTTCCAGTCAGGGCTCGAATGGGTTGTGGGCTCAATCCCCAGTAGGGGGAGTGCAGGAGGCAGCTGATCAGTGATTCTCTCTCAACATTAGTGTCTCTACCTCTCTCTCCCTCTCCCTTCCTCTCTAAAATCAATAAAATATATATTTTAAAAATTGTCCTGCCCATGAAGCTTAGCCAATCAGGTCTCATTAGAGAACCTGTGGCCTTCTGAGTGAGTGGCTAGGAAGCAGATGGACCTCCCATGCTGCTGGACTAGCTGAGAAAAAGACACATCAGACTAGCAACCATCTTACTGCACAAAAGCAGGTCTGCCTGTGACTGATGGCTACAAGGAGGACAGCAGAGTCCTCTACTAAGGATTCATTATGCTCAGAGACAGGTTTTATCAGATTAATACAATTCTCTCCAATTCCAAGTGGTCCACAGTCTTCTCTCTCATCAGTGAGTATATGGACACATACATAGACATGCACATGCTATGTAATAGACATAAAAGTTGTATAGAGTAAAGAGTATTCCCAGCAGAGAGAAGAGCACCAGCAAAGGTCCTGGGGCAGGAAAGTGTCTGGCAAATTGAAGGAACAAAAGAAGGCAGCGTAGCTGGAGAGTCACGAGCTGGGTTGGCTGAAGTGGCCAAGGGACAAGCAGAGACATGGCATGGAGATTGGGGTTTATTTCACAAGCAGTGAGAAAACATTAGATGACCCTATTTAAGAAGGGTGACATCTCTTTGGCTGCTCTCATAGATTGGAGAGAGACAAGACTGGAAACAAAGTGTCAAGATAGGAAACTCAGGTGAGAGACTGGTGGATTGGACCAGGAAGATGGCAGGAGGATGGAGAAAACCAGATGGATGTCGGATGTCATTTGAGGGTAGAATCAAAAAGACCTGAAATCAAGGTTTTTGGCTGAAGCACCTGGGTGGGTGGTGATGACATTTACAAGATGAGAACCTGAGAAAGGAAGGGAAGAGGGACTCACAGCAGCACCCCCCCAAGTCACTTGATGAAAATGATTAACATGGACTGTCCAAATTAAATTCAAATTTACAAATGAATTCTACACTGTCAGAATTGGAAATTGCCCTAAGGAAACATTGAGTCAAAAATTCAACTTATGCTTAAATCCCATAGGCTCAATACTATCAGAAGATTTTAACTGCTAACTTGTTTTTGGACAATTAGGGTACCACTTATTAAATTATAATAATGTTCCAAAAATATCCTTTTGAATGTGAGAGTTTGATTCTATTCTAATACTTTTTTCTAGAACTCTAGCTTTATATTCCTTCTCTTATGCTTAAGATGAGTTGGTTTTCCAATAATTGTCCTCTATTGCGCTGCTTTACTTATTTTCTTCTTTATTCAGTCATGTCATTGCTTTGCTTACCAAATGACCAAGTAGGTCCATAGTATTATAGTTTTATTCCCAAATTATCCCTGGCCACATGGTGAATCTAAGTTTACATGACAGTCAACACTTACTGGATATTTTGTACAATCCCATGTAGTAAATCAACCACCACAATAATAATATGAGTTTGTCTAATTACTCCATTCTACAGATTCAAAACTTAAGTGCAGAGAGGTGAAGTAACTCCCCAAGACCACAGATTGCTGAAATTTGACTCAGGACATTTGTATCCAGAAGCCAGAGTCTGATTCTGTACTGCCTCCAAGGTCATGTGACCAGAATCTTGATTAAAACGCAGAGCAATGGAATAGCATACATACAGCACCATTATTTTCTACTTGGAAAAAGCTACTATGATGGCAGAACTTCAAACCTCATGATAAAAAGCACAATGTGCCATAGATTTTAATACATGGATTTAGAAGGTCTTAGGGAAACCTTCCTTTTCACAAGGTTAGTGGGGGCCAGGGTAGGGGAGCAAGGTGCTCTGTCATTCCATTTCATGTTCAGTGTAAGGTGCAGGACGGCGAGGATAGTGGCACCCGTCAGGGCAGCCGCACACTGCTTGGCACTCAGGAGTGAGGCACTCTTTGGACTTTCCACTGTGTGTGGTCTCCAGGGGCTTCATGGGGTTCTGCGGGGAACTCACAGGGGGCTCAAAGCAGGGAAAGGTGCTTCTGAAGTGAGAGGTAGGGAGTACTGAAGTACCCTTTTAAGGCAAAATAGGGAGAAACTTTATATTTTGAAGGATATGCTAATGACTATTTTTTTCTCTCTCTCTATATATAGTGAAATTTCTGATGAAGTGCCTTTTTTCCCCTTATTTTGAATGATATTTAGTAGAGGACTCTTTATATTCAATGAGATATCGTTCAAATATTAAGCAGAATTTCTCGTCTATTAATGAAGACTTCTACTTTATTGCATTCCTGATAGATCCAGGCAACTGAAAGCTCCAATGACAATAGCTATTTCTTCAGGCAAGCTGAAGTCATCTTTATTTCTCAGCTTCTTCCATGCAGTTTATTGATGATGACAGATTCTCTTCTGAAGCTGGTACCAAAAGCATCTTTTCTCTATGGTTTTATTTCCAATGGGCTTTAACATTTTTTGAAGACAGGGATTATATCTTTATTCAGTTTCTACAGTTCCTTGCATGTGGCAGGTGCTAGTTGGAAGGGAAGAAGCACTTTAATATTTCATTATTTATATGATATTTCCTATAATTTTTACTGAATCTTTAGAGGAAACATTTAGGGTATAATTTTCCATGCCCCCTGCATCTTTGTTTTCTTTTCTTTTTAATCTTTATTGTTGAAAGTATTACATTTGTCCCCTTTTTTCTCCTCTTCCAGCCTGCCCTGCCCCCCACCCAAGGCCTTCACCACCCTGTGTCCATGGGTTATGCATATATGCATACAAGTTCATTGGTTGATTTCTTCCCATCCATCCACCCTCCCCAGCCTTCCCTGTGAGGTTCAACAGTCCATTCGATGCTTCTATGTCTCTGAATCTATTTTTGGTCATCCGTTTATGTTAGATTATACATATTAGTGAGATTATGTGATACTTCTCTTTCTCTGACTGGCTTATTTCACTTAGCATGATGCTCTCCAGAGCCATCCATGCTGTTGCAAATGGTAAGAGTGGACATACAGAAGGCCAAGGGGCATATGAAAAAATGCTCAAAGTCAATAAGCATCCAAGAGATGCAAATCAAAACAAAAATGAGGTGCCACCTCACACCTGTCAGAATGTCTACCATCAATAAATCAACAAACTAGAAGTGTGGGCAAGGATGTGGAGAAAAGGGAACACTCGTGCACTGCTGGTGGGACTGCAGACTGGTGCCGCCACTATGCTTTTCTTCTTGAATGGATGATTGCTCAGGATCATGAGGTTCTGGAATGTGCCATTGGTATTGTTATCTGTCTTCTCTTAGGAGAATTCTGATTTCTCTGTTTGTAGCAAACAAGTCATAACTGAAACTATCAGTAATAATATTAAACATTTACATTATACTTTAAGGGTCACAATTGTCTTTCACAACCAATCACTTCACTTCCATAGACCCCTCCCCCTCAACCAACAATGCAATTATTGATGTATTAGGTTCTTCCATTGGGGTTTGCTGCTCTCAAGTATTACACCATGATACATGCAAGATCAGCTGATTGTCTCAACTGGAAATTCAAAAAGTTTGACTGCTTCATATACAGTCAGTAAATGACTATTGCTATAATTTCAACCACGATGGCATTTTGTCATTAAGAGCCTCTTCATTTCCTGGGAGCTTCATGTTGAGTCATCCAGATAGCCTGCTTCTGTCCCTAATAAACGCCCAGAGAGGAGCAGGAAATAGCCGTTTCAGCAGGTGGCACCGCACATATTTGCAGTTTCTGATCCTCCTTTAGGCAACACAGTTGAAGGCTGCATGATGAATGAGCAACCACTGATTGGTCCTATTGTGCATTTGCGATTCTTCTTTTTTTATTTCTAACTTTGGGACACAGAAGATGCTGATGGTGATCTAAAGCAGATATGTGGCATATGCACTAATCTGAAATATAACAATGACGTGTGGTCAGATGTTTTTTTCTTCAGGATGTATTGGGCTGATGGCAAGCGCTAATGGCAGTGTCCATGTGTCAAAAGGGAGCTAGAGATGTTGAAATTTAGTCCTTAAAAACTGAAACTCCAAATATTAGAAGTACCATACAAGGGACAACTAGTCCAATTCTACCACCTCTTACTCAACCTTGTTTTTTCCCTTTTTTAAACTTTGAGAGAAACAGTTCTTAAGAGTAGATGACTTGCCCTGAATTAGACAAGATTTTTTTGACAGACATTAAGGTTATTTCAATTGCTGATGATTTAGAATTTTTATTTCAAGGTTATACTTAGTATAAAACTTGTCACTAATGACTAAATAAAATCTTGGCACAATCTTGTACAAGTGTCCATTTTCAATGCCTAATATTAACTATAATAATAATAATTTAAAAAATCTTCAAAAACAATCACATTAGTAGGACTCAGGAAAATGCAAACCAGGGCAACAATAAAATGCCCTTTACCTCCATTTTACTGGTAAAAGTACTCAATGACAAACACTGCTTAGTGAGTGATAGGATCAGAAACAACTGAACCCCTTGATATTGCTGTAGGCATATGAACTGGTGCATCTGTTCTGGAAAACAGTTTCGCTTGTAAAGTGGAACATTTGTATATCTTTCTACCCAGCAATTGCATTTTAAATATATTATTTAGTTTTGATTGCTTTTCACTTTATAAAAATGGCATTGTGTTAGATTGTATTGTGGCCCCTTAAAAGATATGTCCACTCTGAATTAAAACAAACAAACAAAGAAACAAAAAACAACAAAAAAACACACATGACCTTATTTAGAAAAAGGGCCTTATAGGATGTAATTAAGTTAAGACTCTTGAGATGAGATCATCTTGGATTAGGGCCGGCCCAAAGTTCAAAGACAAGTGTCCTTTGAAAACAAGTCACATAGAGACATAAAGACAAGGCAGAAATTGGAATGATATGTCTACAAGCCCCAAAATACCAAGAATTATGGATTGAATTGTGTGTCCTCCAAATTTATGTCTTCAAGTTCTAACCTCCCAGTGCCTCAGAATAGGAGTTCATTTGGAGAAAGAGCCTTTAAAGAGGTAACTAAGTTAAAATGAGGCCTTTTTGGGGGTGCAGGCGGGGGAGGGCATAGTGCAATGTGACTGGTGTCCTTATAAGAAAAAGAGATTAGGACATGCCAGAGCACCAGGGGACAGCATGCACATGAGGGGCAGCCCTGGGAAGAGGCAGCAAAAGAGTGATACCTGCAAGTGAAGATGTGAGTTGTCAAAAGAGCCCACGCCTGCTGGCACCTTGAACTTGACCTTCCAGACTCCAGAACTGTGAGAAATACATTTCCCATTGTTTAAGGCCCCCAGTTGATGATAGCTTGTTAGGTCAGCCTGGGTGACTAATACCCAAAGGGCTGCTAGAACCACAGAAGCCAGGAAAGAAGTGTGAAAGGAAACCCCCTTACCCCTCCAGAGGGAAGGCAGTCCTGCCAGCATCTGCATTTCAGACTCTGGCCTCCAGAACTGGGAGAGAATAGATTCCTCTTGTTTCCAGTCACCAGCCCTAGGAAAAGGAATTCTTGCACATGGGCACTCACAGTCCTATCTGTACACAAGGCAAGTGAGACCCCCTGCCTGAGCACCCTTCTTGGGAGGACCCTACATATCACAAACATGGAAATACAAAGACTTTTTAAAAACATGTTTGGTAATATAAGACATTTTCTTGAAAAATTGGTAATGGAGTTGATGAGAATTATAGGTGAGGGCCCCACCTGCCCATCAGGATCATGTCTGAGAGTGGGAGTGGGTGTGTGTGTGTTTGGAGGCCATGGGTGGATCACAGCCAAGCCCTGGGAGACCAGAGAAAGGATGGTTGTCCCTCAATTACCCAGGGCCAGGGGCCAGGCAGATCGGGCTCCCCAGACAACACACTGCCTCCCTTCTGATTGGATGGTAGAGTTTTGGGAGGGGCTTAGAACTACCTGAAATCTCAGGTGAGAAAAGCCAGGGGACTCACATTGCTATCTAGGAAGCTTCACTTTGTCCCAAGCGAGTGCAGGCGGAGCCTGTCATCTCCCTGGCATTCTAGCCCAGGTCCAGCTTCCGTTTACTCTGCCCCTCAGATCATGAAGGCATGGGAGCTTAGGACACGACATACTTCCTTTACTCTGTGGGTTGGGGGGTGCATTCTGGAGGTATAGCCTGTGGGTCCTCGGGTAGAGATCATGTGTAGCTGAATTTATACCCTTAGTGTTTTGAGATACGGTGTGCAAGCTTCCATTTGTGGCGGTACTTTGGGGCCCTCAAGTGCTAGAGGCAGACTTGTGTAAATAAGAATATTCGTAACAGCTTTTACTGTAATAGCAGCACTAATCCAAAAGCCCATAGTGGAAGAATGCATGAATTCACTGAGGGTATATTTACACACCAGAATATTACACAGCAGTCAAAATGATTGCATAGTAGCAACAAGGAACAATGTGAAGTAATCGTAGCAATAAAATATTCGGTGAAAAAAAAGTAAGTCACAAGGGATTATGTACAGCATAGCTATTCAATACAGTGAAAAACAATCAGAACTGAAAATAGATAATTTTAATGACACACTTCTCCAGATTAGAAGCAAGAGCGTGATAGACGCAAGATTCAGGTGAGGGGTTCTTTCTCTGGTCCCGGGGATAGAGGATTCAGGATGGGGAAGGGACTTGTGGTAGAAATAAGTTACTTTGAATGGGCTAGGTCTAGAGTTGGGAGGTGTGTTGATGAGAGTTAATATATTTTTGTTATAAATAAGTAGATGAATATATGACAAGAGAATGTTGTAGATGGATACATGATGGGGAGGTATCATGAAGCAAGGACTTCCCAATTCTGCACATATATGGTCAAAGAATTATAGTAAAAAGAGCAATCGCCTTCTCTCACATGATGTGTTTCACTCACAACTCTGATCCTGCTTTTATGCAGATATTACTTCCTATGCCTAACAAGGAAACTTGCTCAAATGCAATGAATACTGGGGTCAAAAATGGGGAGCGGCAGTAGTTACCTCATGCCGGGCCCAATTATGTATCAAGCAGCCGATATTCTTGCTCATGTATACAAACCTAGCTGTGTAGGAAACGGGAATAATTCGAAGGTAGGAGAATGTGTACCAATTATTTGACCATTTCTGGGTTGTGCGTCAGCACCACTCTAATGGCCTAATAATGTGCTTGTGACAAAGGACTGGGTCATGTGACTTGTTGGGGCCCCTGAACAAGTTTCTCTGCTGGCCCTCCTTCACCATCCAGGTGACAGTGTCCTGCTGTTGCTTTTGTCCCGTTTTCGAATGTGGCACTTTGTCATTACAGTGGGAATTGCTGGAACCTCCTCTCTCTGGCATTTGCTCACAGGGAAGGGAACTAGGGTACACTCGTCCAGTCGGGGTGCCTTGAGATAATGAGGTCTGTGACTAAGATGTCTCTGCCCAATGGGATTCCTTCCTCCTCTCTGACTAGTAACTTGGTAGGCAGAGTCTACCTGTGAGCGTGTTAACATTTGGGGATAAGTAGGTGTTTTTGCCTCTGCCTGGATGTTTCCACCACCTGACACCTTGCCAGTTTCAACCATGATGGCTGAGAGCACAGAACGGAATGAAAATGTCAGGTGATTAAATTGTCCATTGGTTACACAAGTGTATCTTGAAAAGGGCAATGCCTACAAAGGGAGACAGAAAATTCTGGGCCCCAGGTATGATGAGATTACTGTATATACATTTGAAAAACCTGCTATAGTTAAAAACAGTCCCGTAATCTCTTCTTTTCAGAATACTTGAAAAATGACAAGTTGTTCCTTGAAATAAGAAATAAGCAATTGCTCTCTTTATATGCATTCTGGTCCAAATATCATGGCTGTGTGATTACAATATTTCCTCCCTTGGGTGGCCATATTATATTTTTCTTTATGCCTCTTTTTTTTAAAACTTTACTGATTCTAGAGACAGAACTAGACAGGGAGAGAGGGAGAGAGAAAGAAAGAGGGAGAAGCACTGATTTGTTGTTTTACTTATTACACTTTCATTGGTCGATTCTCGTATGTGCTCTGACCAGGAATCGAACCCGCAATGCTGGCAGATTGGGGTGACGCTCTAAACAACTGAGCCGCCTGGCCTGGGCCATGCTTCTTTAATAATAAAGTCAAGATATGTTAGGTATTTGGCATTTTGATAACGGACTACTGTAACTTACACAATACCTAAAATATTTTGCCTAAATTTCACCTGTTCACCTTCGTCAAAATATCTTTTCATTGTGTCCTATAAAATGATCAAAAATAGGTATCCTTTAAAACATATTCTTAATGAAAACATTTAGTGAGGATTAATATCAGCATTTTTACATGTAACGGTAGAGGCACAGTCTCTGCGAAGACCTTCGCTAAATATTTCGGAGGTCCCCACTCTATCAGGTGTCTGCCCGAAGCTTGCACAGAAGAGCCCTGAGCTGGGCACAACTGACAGGAAGGTATCCACACCACCCTGTGGGCCTGATTGCTGGGGATTACCAGTATCACTCAGAGGTGAGATGCATTAGAAACAGGCTGGTAAACATAGAACCTTCCAGAACAGCTCTCTGCCTGGCATGGGAAAAGCACAGGGATTTCCCTGGAACCTTCTAAGGCAACACTGGAGCTGAATTATTGATAAATGGAATCATTCAAAGCTGAGAAACGTTTTGGACTCCTCTGTGTTAATCAGAACTGCAGCTTTAGCTCTTCCCACTGGGTTCCCACACCATGGGAGCGCTGATTTATCGAGGGGATGGATGGAAAGCGAGTTTACAATGCTCTTTCTCCAGGCAGACTCAGTGGCATATCAATTAGGCGATACTCGGCACACTAAAATATTTTATCGACAACTGTTAAGGAATATTTAAATAGGATTAAAATAGAGCCCCGGATATGCTAATACTTTAAACATAGAAAAAGAAAAATGTTCCCTCAACAGGCAAAAATTTAATCAAAGATAATATAGAGATATGTTAGCAGACGAAAGATAAAGAGGAATATACAAAAAGAAGCACAGACGGCATGCTCTGCTCCTAAGGAAGACACCCGGGCTGTGAGGTGCTCTTGGGATTGCAGCCAGGATTCTGCCAGGCCCTGTTAAATGCAGGTTAGGAAAAGCTTGGATCGATTAGATTTACGGTCAGGTGACTTCAATCACTCAATAGTAAGAGTGGATCTAATTTTTACCTAAATAAATGGATGCTTATTGTTTGTTTAGGAATTCGCCATTCTTTAGTAGAAAGACCAATATGGGTTTAATCAAGGTATGTCACCCATGTCATACTATTTAATCAAAGTTTCATGGGACATTGTTACTTTAACTACGTATATCGTATCTAACAGCAACTTTAGATACTTGAACCAGAAGTTCCCCTGCATCCTTACTGATGGGAGTATTAGCCACATGCCCAAGTCAGGAACACACTCTTCACCGCCAGACTGTCCTAAGAAGGGCTCCTTTTCCTCCGAAACAAACAGAACGCCTGCCTGTGGCTCAGGCAGGGGCTTTGAAATGTGTCCTCTGGGGTGCAACCTTGTATAGTGTTTAAAGGTTGCTGAAACCGGTTTGGCTCAGTGGATAGAGCGTTGGCCTGCGGACTGAAGGATCCCAGGTTCGATTCCGGTCAAGGGCATGTACCTGGGTTGCGGGCACATCCCCAGTGGGGAGTGCGCAGGAGGCAGCTGATCGATGTTTCTCTCTCATTGATGTTTCTGACTCTCTATTTCTCTCCCTCTCTGTAAAAAATCAATAAAATATATTAAAAATAAATAAATAAAGGTTAGGCCTCTGTGAACAGGTGAATTAAAGTTTGAGTAAGTCCCGGCCTCCTCAAACTTACTCTCCTTAAGAAAGAAAGGAGGGGAGAAGGGAAAGGAAGGAAGGAAGGAAGGAAGGAAGGAAGGAAGGAAGGAAGGAAGGAAGGAAGGAAGGAAAGGTTTTGAGCCCCATGGTCTATTGTATTTGAGATGGGGAAAGTACAAGGTCTTCTTGAACTTTGTTAACTCTCTCTCTCTCTCTCTGTATAAGCAGCTTTTTTGAGGTATAGTTGACAAACAATAAATGGCACATATTGAAAATGTGTGCTCTGGCGAGTTTGGGCATATGAGCACACCCGTACAAGCATCACTACAATGAAGACAGTGAACACGTCTACCAGCCCTAACATTTTCTGATGACCTGTGTACTTCTTCATTTCCATCTCTCCCCAGGCAATCCCCACTATGTCTTCCATCACTTACATTAGCTTACCTTTCCCAGCCCTTCATATAAATATAATCAAACAGCAGTATTCTTCTTATGGCTTTTTGTTTACCTCAGCAAAATTATTTTGAGATTCCTCCATATTGTTGTATGGATCCATAGATTATTGCTTTTTATTGCTGGGTAATATTCTATAGTTTATATATACACCGTGATCTGTTTATCCATTCATTTATGGATGGACATTTAGGTTGTTTCTAGTTGTCACTACTATGAATAAAGCTGCTCTGAATTTTGGCATAGTCGTTTTTGTAGGGACACCTGCCTTTATTTTTCTGGGGTAAATTCCTAGGAGCTGAATGGCTGGGTCATAGCGTAGGTCATTTTTCAGTTTTCAGTAAACTGCCAGACTGTTTCACAGAGCGCACATACCATTTACATTCCCATTATCCTTGCATGAGAGATCCAGTTATTCCACATACCCACCAATACTTGGTATGGTGAGTCTTTTTAATTTTGTACAGTCTAATGCATAGAACAATTATAGTTTTATAGTTTTGGCCTTTGGTTTTATGTTTTGATTAGCAAGAACCTTGTTGCATACACTATATTGAGGCTTTGGTATTGTTTGCCAATGCAGATTAACCAAAGGTACACAAGATTCATTGTTTACCCTTGACATTGCACCTTATAATACAGGCTTGATGCACACCAAGAGAAACGTCATTAATAATAAGGGTAGATTGTCCTGGCTGGTTTGGCTCAAGGGGTAGAGTGTTGGCCTGGGGACTGAAGGGTCCCGGGTTCCATTCTAGTCAAGGGCACATGCCAGGTTGTGGGCTTGATCCCCAGTAGGGGGCATGCAAGAGGCAGCTGACCAATGATTCTCTCTCATTGTTGATGTTTCTATCTCTCTTTCCCTCTCCCTTCTTCTCTGAAATCAATAAAAATATATTTAAATAATAATAATAATGTTAGATTATTTCTATCAAAATAGTTTAGTTAACAGAGCATGGTAACCACATGCATATCATATGCATCCCTATGCTTGCTTGGAATAAAATAAGTTAATGAAATGGAACAAGGCTAATTTGTTCTGTTGTTTTTTGTTGTTGTTGGTTTCCCCTACATAACTAATCTTCAATGTATGAGAAAGAAAGAAAAGGAAACACTTTCTTGGAAATCCATTTCAATATCTGAAATTCTTCTGTAGGTTCTGTTTAAGGATCCCTGCTCTAGACTGTTATGTTTTTATCTGTTGGGAAGGGAACTCTACTTTTCTTTCCATTTTTACTGGCTCCCTCCAAAGGAGAAGAAACCGTTAATGGGGTTGATCAGAGACCAACACTGATTGGACTGCATTTTACTGGTGGAAGCATCCCCGTGTGTAACAGGATAGTGTCCATGCACAGTACCGCCTAGTGATCCTCTTCCACTCCTCTGAAAGAAGCTCCCCATGGCAGGGGCAGCCTGGCCCCAGCACAGACCTGCCATGCATTTGCTGTTCCCAAATGACCACCTGGGCCTGGGTAGATGACTCAGAGAGGAGGCTGTGCTTTCCTGCTGGGAAAGCTGAGAGCTGTAGATTATGGCGCAGGGGAGGAAGCAGAAGGTTCTGCTCCAGCTGATTGGCTGAAGCTGTGTTTTTCCCTGATGTTTTTCCTAGGGAGCCCTGTTGGGAGTGCCAGGCCCTTGCTGAGCTATTCAGAAATCAGTGCTCCTTCCCCGTTCCAGTTGGCACTGTTTCCTTCATCAACAGCCCCACTGGAGAGAGTGATAGAATGAAAGGATTTGGGGCTACAGCTCAAAATGGTCTCTTTCAGGTGTACTTCAAGGTTAGAATTATTTTTTATTCAATACCTCTTTCTTCATAATATTCTATCCATTTCTTCCTTTTTATTTTTCATTTCATGTCCCCAGTCCAGGTCTTTAACCTACATATTTTGATTGTCACAGTTGTTTCAAAACCCTACACACTTCCATAGTCTGTCTAATGTACACAGCAATCAATGTTTTCCAACAGAATTTAGATGTGGAACAATAATATTAAACATAAAACATGAAGAATGTAACAATTTCTGCTAGGACTAGCCTTAAAGTAGTTCATAAACCAAAGTCATAAAAATACTATGGAGTCAGAAAAGTTCACAATACAAACATAAAATCCACTTATATAAGGCCACACAATTAGGACTATGTCCAGTTTTTACCAATATTTACTTAATGTTCCCCTACCACCTTAATTTTGTCCAGTTTCCTTTTCCAAGGCAGATTACCACCAGAAGCACTGAAGACAGATGGTAACTTCTGTTTTTAAAAAGTTCTAGAGCTGATAATTTCACGAGCTCCTTTGGTAGTCTGTTGCAGTGTTTAATCTCTCTACATTCAGGATGTCCTTTCTTATGTCTAATACATGATGTCTAAATAATGAAATACACTGAGAGGAATAAGGATAATTTTAACTCTCACAGCTGCTAGAACTAGAGACCTAAACAATTTTTCAATGAGACATACGGTACAATTAAGCTCTATATGGGGCCAACCTCTCCATCCCTGACCTCTCACCCTCTTTATAAGTCTATAACTCTTACCCTCCACAGGATATTGTCTCCTGAATATCTTACAGACATTTGGAAATTAAATGAATCATGGTAGACTCATTTTACTTCTTAAAAATGCAGTTTCCTTCAATTTGTAATTCTAGGGTTTACTTTGTCTTTTAAGTTGAGCTTTCTCCCTCTCATTTCTATGAACGACACAAAATTCAGCAAACTGCTAACTCTGTTTATTAATTATCCCATTGTACTGCTCAAAAGCAACTTTGTAGTCATGGTTTTAGTTAAGGATCTTAGGGACTTCATGCTAGCTGGAATGAATCTCTACTCTTCCTAACATGGGTGGGGACTCCCTTCGTCCACATAGGACGTGGGGTAGACAATGACAACATGCTGAACAAGGCCATTTTACTTCCGGCCCTCTGTCATCACCTTTCTTCCAACCAGGATGTCTCCAAAGTAGCTATGTTTAAGTATACATTTTTATTCTTACATTACTTTTAGGTGCCAGGGAAGCCTTTAGAAAGGATTTACAGGTGATTAAATGTTAGGGGATACAGCTTAAGGACTACCCCTCACTAGGGTAGATGAACTTCAAATGCCTTGAATGTTAGGGAAGGGGTTACCTTCCTAGAGGGTTCAGTTAACATTACCACACAGCTCATTCTCTCTGGACAGTGACCACAGGCAGCTCCCCCTTTCCATTGCCTGCAAATGCATGGCCCTAGGGTAACTGGCTTGTCTCCTACCATCACTCACTACCCAACACCCCCATCCCGAAGACTATCTTCCTGCTCCTCACAGTCAACACGATCAGTTCTTCCTTCTGTTTCAACCTGCCCAGATTTGCACATCAATAATGAGAGAGAATCACTGATTCCACTTAGCCCTGTCAGTCAGTCACTGAGGCAGGCCCCAGAGTGACTCTTTCCAACTTTCCCCAGAACATAAGGATCCTAATACTTATAAGATGAAGATGATGATGAAGAGAAGGCTCCCAGCACCGAGGCACAGTGCCCAGAATTAAACATGGTGATTGAATTTGGTAAACTGGTAGGGGTCTGTTTCCTTAGCTACAGTAGGAATAAGAAATGGACATAGGCATATAGAAAGACTTTAGGGTGAGGTGGGGTAGAATCTGATGTTAACAATGCTGGCCTAGAAATCTTTTATTAAGTAAAATGGTGTGGTTTGCTGGCTGGGCAGGATGAAAGTTGAACAGAAGACAATAATCAATACAGCCAGAAAGAGCAGGGGGAAATGTAGATAAGAATTTTAAAAAGCTGGTGGGACTGTTTTAATTAATGTGTTATTGAGCAACAAAAGTTTACTGGTAACATGCCATTCTTATTAAGATGCCTAAGCAATGTCCTTTAGGAAAAAGAATAGTTTTGTTTCTTTTTGTTTATTTGTTAAGGAAACTCTTAGACTTGGCCTTGGATTTGAACTGAGGCAGTTCCATATCACCCCTTTGCTTGACTTACATTAATTAGCATATCGCCCAACCTGTACACCTGGCTAGAACTCTCTGGTTCTCCTTTGGTATATGTTCCAGGTTAGTCCTCACAACAAGGAGGTGAGGGAGATATTTTTACTATTATTATTCCCCTTTCACAGGTGAGGAAATTGCCACAATCATTGTCAGCGGGAATCTGAGGGCTTCCTCCTCATCCCTGAACACATCCCTTCAAATGCTAAAGGGACTTCTGTGTTTTGTGATCAGGCAATTGCCACAGGCATTTGGGATTAGGGAAACCATTCAAACAGCCATCCAGTTCAGGGATGACAGATCCACTTGAAACTTTGGTTGGGACATGAGTTCAAGTCTTCCCCGTTGGTCCACCCCAAACAGTTCAAAGCAAAGAAATGATTACTTGTCAGTTTTGTTTTGTTTTGAATAAGTTCTACACCCATGCCCTGCATTTTAATGATTAAGGCAAAAGCTGGAAATAAACATTTTCCTGCATTCTAATTCTTGCTGAGTTCCCAACTCCCTGGGAGACCCGAGGATAATCACTTAGCTGCCCTGCGCTTCTGCCAATGCAGGGGTCAAACTGCAGCAAAGAGAGAAAACTAAGCCAGGTCCCCTCTAGTGTAAATTAATAGGAAAGATGTAGACGGAAGAGGCAGGATGCGTAAGAGAAGGGAAATAAAGGTTTCTAATGGGCCAAGAGGAGTTTGTAGAGGTCGCACACACAGTTTGCTGACAATAAATACGTGATTAAAAGAATCCTCGGCATTTGAGTGCAATGGGTTCGTATGCTATTTAGTTTTCTAGAGTTAATGGTGTTTGCTCTGCTTTACATTCTTTCATTCCATTTAAATAATAATTTTAAAAAGAAAAGAAATGAAAACACAGGACCGAGTGCCCTTTTTGCCTTGCTGGAGGGAGAGGACAATGCTAAATAGTCTCATTTTTTGGTTTATCATCACATTTAAAATGGAGTTTTCTCCCTCCATTTAAATTAACCTCCTCGTTGCAGTAGTTCAATGCCTTTTCTTATTGGCCTTTTGTGATTCCTTCCCCCAAACTGCTTGCCTGGTAGATGAATATACAAATGATGTCAAAAGCTTCGGGCTGTGATGTACAAATAAGAGCAGCAATAAGAGGAAATGCAAACTAGAATTCAATTCAGAGCCTGCATTTGTTTTTTCTGCATACTTAATGCGGCCTACTACTGTCAATAATAAGGATTTAATTTTTAAAATTTGGTTCACCCGTGAATCAAATACAAAGTGCTTTGTGTCTTCTAAAGCAATCATTTTTGTATGGGGAAAGATGTTCATAATAGTGGTTTTTTTTAAATATCTATAAATACTTTCATTTTATTATTTTTTTATTTAGTGGTTTCAGGTATACAGCACAGTAGTTAGACAGTCATATACCTTACGACGTTTCCAGTACTCACCGGGCACCATACCTAGTTTTGGCAGTGTTATTGACTATGTTCCCTATGCTGTACTTTCCATTCCCATTGACTATTTTGTAGCTACTGATTCGTCCCTTTTAATCCCTTCCCCAGTTTCAGCCAGCTCCCCAACCCTCCCTCCCTTCTGCAGCTACCAATCCGCTCTCTGTTTTCTGTTTCCATGAGTCTGTTTCAATTTTGTTTGATCATTTATTCTGTTCTTTAGATTCCACACATAAGTGAAATCATATGGTGTTTGTCTTTGTCTGACTGACTTATTTCACTTAGCATAATACCCTCTGGGTCCGTCCATGCTGTTGCATTTAAAGCAATACATTTTAAACTAATGAAATATACATTTTTTGACCAAGTTATGTGCACTTTTCCTACACACAAGGAAAAGCTGCAAAAGTAGTTGGTGATCCAATCATATAGACTGGAGATCCTTGTTTGGGTAAATAATTGGATGGGTGAGAGGAGGAAGACTTTCCAGCCACTGCATAAATTTGTTATATGCCACTCCCTTAATTTAATTGTATGAGGAGTCATGCTCCTTTGATTTGAAGCAACCCTATGGATTAATCAAATCTAATAACAATATCCAAAACAACCTATGATTTATGCCTTTCCTTTCTGTTGCTAACTATAAAGCCAGCCAATTGAAAGGAAAAGTTTTTATTAGGTACCTAATGTTTGGGCATACTGTTGCCATTACCAATGAAAAAGTGACATGAAATTGTAATTTTTTAAAATCTAATTAGAAATTTTAAAATCTAAATGTAAATATTTTAGAAGTTGTAATTTTTAAAGCATTTTCTTTTAACAGCATGCCACTGATTTGGTTGAAGGAAGAGCTGCTTGGATGGAAAGCTGAGTCCTGAACCAGGACTCACCTCAGTTCCCCTCCTTGCAGGTCAGGGCTGAAATAGTTTCTTCTGCATTAACTTGAAAACATTTGTTTAAGTAGTTGGATATGGCAAAGAAGAAATTTCTAACCACTGAAGGTATTTAGTTTATGTCATTCCCTTAAATGATGTATACAGTTATAAAATGGAAATAATACTGTTAAGAATAACAGTACTGTTGACATTAAAACAAGGCTAAGGCAGGTCTGGGGGGCTTTTCACCCGGCCATAATCACCCAAGTCATTCCCACCCGGTCCCGCTCTTTAATATGAGTAACTGCTCTCCCAAAGCAGCCCTGAGTGTGGTACTTGCAGATTCTCATTCCTAAAGCACAGTGCTAGAAAGATCAGAGTAATTGTGATATGACAAAAGCATCCCCATAAAAACTAAGGGTTGGTATTGGGGCTAAGACACAAGCCAGGAGCTGGGTGGAGGTGGGTCTGGACAGGGAGGCCGGAGGACTGAACCACAGTGACGTCATGCAGACATCAGGCGTGGCACCTCCTTCAGACGGAAGTTCTGTCTGAAGCAGGCGCTTCTCCCTGCGCCGGAAAACCCCAGGCCTTCTGGTTAGACTGGTGCCATTTGAGCCTCCAGAGAAAAGGAGTCACCCTTCCCACCCACGCCTTGATTGTGCAGGACCCTTCAGTGTGTATGTGAGATGCTAGGGCCCTTCTCTGCCTTTTCTAGGATGATACTGCTAATAATCCTTTCAGCCAGGATTCACTGGATGTGTATTATAGGGTCAGTGCTATTGCTCTGATGTGCTTGGTGCTGGGCAAGTAGTGAGAGGCAAAGCAAAGGGCTCCTAGCCTGCACGGAGCGTAGAACATTGGGGATAGAGAACCGAACCAGATAAACCCTTATAAACACAGCACTGCTCTGAAAGGGGCCAGGAGTGGCAAACAAGGGGGAATGGTCTACTAAGGGGGCAGCAAACGCTTCCCAAAGGGAATGGATTTTGACTTGAAAATAAGAACCAAGTTTGTTCCTGAAATCCGTACAGAATTTATATTAGCGGTAGTAGGATAGTATCCAAAGACGCTGGGGTAAATGGAAAGAATTACAAGGCTTAGGAGTCTGTGTGTTGGAATATTCTGAAAGGGCAGATACTGTCAATGACAAGGCATGCTTGCATTTCTGAAACTGGCAGGCAAGAGAGTTAAAGTGCAAAACAAAATCATGGGCACGTTACCAAACCTTACCTTCCTCAATGTGAGTATAATTTAATCTACCTCAGGAAGCCCTGTGAGATTCAGTGAGGTAATGGATATAAAGTACCTAGCACAGTAAGTAGTGTGTTCATTTTTTAAACTAAAGTATTGTTTGGAAGGTGAATTAAAGGCACAATGAATAGCCCACATGGCTACCCATAGCTAGAGTGACCATCACATGTACTGTGCAAAGGACTAACAAATGCTGGAAAGGTTTTGGAAAAAAGGGAACCCTCTTCACTGCTGGCGGGAATGTAGACCTCTATGGAAAGCAGTCTGGTGATTCCTCAAAAAATTAAGAAAAGCGCTACCATATGACCCAGCAATCCCTCTCCTGGGTATTTAGTTGAAAAAAACTTGAAATTATGTACTCACAAAGATACATGCATCCCTATGTTCATTGCAGCATTATTCACAGTGGTCAAGACATGGACACAACCAAAGTGTCCCACAAGGGAGGACTGGATACAGAAGTTGTGGTGCTTATACACAATGGAACACTACGCAGCCATAAGGAAGGATGGAATAGCGCCATTTGCAACAACATGGATGGACTTGAGAACATTATGCTAAGTGAAATAAGTCAGTGAGAAAACGCTAAGAACCATAGGATTTCACTTACATGTGGGATATAAAACGGAAACTTGTGAACACAAACAGCAGTGTGCTGGTTGCCAGAGGGAAGGGAGTTGGGTGGGGGGAAGGGGGTCATAATATAAGGTGACAGGAGAAGATTTGATTTTGGGAGGTGGGCACAGGGTGCAATATACAATCTTGTAACATAGAGACCCACACCTGAAACCTATATGTTCCTGTTGACCAATGTCAGTCCAATCAATTTAATTAGTAAATAGTTTCAAAAATGTACTGTTCAGACCAGGACACTTTCAACACTAAAAGTGCCAGCACAAGCGGTGCAAACTGGAAAGTGTGGTCGCCCTCGCTCAGTGATGGCGAACCTTTTGAGCTCGGCGTGTCAGCATTTTGAAAAACCCTAACTTAACTCTGGTGCCGTGTCACATGTAGAAATTTTTTTGATATTTGCAACCATAGTAAAACAAAGACATATTTTTGACATTTATTTTATATATTTAAATGCCATTTAACAAAGAAAAATCAATTTTATTTTATTTTTATTTATTTTTAAAAAAAATTTTTTTTTTAATATATTTTATTGATTTTTTACAGAGAGGAAGGGAGAGAGATAGAGAGTTAGAAACATCGATGAGAGAGAAACATCGATCAGCTGCCTCCTGCACATCTCCAACTGGGGATATGCCCGCAACCCAGGTACATGCCCCTGACTGGAATCGAACCCGGGACCCCTCAGTCCACAGGCCGAGGCTCTATCCACTGAGCCAAACCAGTTTCGGCGAAAAAAATCAATTTTAAAAAAATGAGTTCATGTGTCACCTCTGACACGCGTGTCATAGGTTCGCCATCACTGGCCTAGCTGCACTTTGCTGCCTAGCAGAGAGGCTGTGGAAAAGCAATAAGCAAAAATTCCACTTTTCAAACACAGAGTATGGCCAACTCCCTCGAAACCACCCTTCAGAACTGGGTTGGGCAGAACCCTGCCTGGAATATTCTGACATAATACAACTCTGAGAACATGGAGCACTTAACACAGGGCAGGGCAGAAGTAGGTATACAGTTGCAAGTATATAAAACAGTTTGTTCTTGTGTTAATATTTATTAATTATTGTATTATTTTCCATATGAACAACTCTAAATCAACTTTTCACACACTGTATATGGGAATTAGAAGGGAAGTTTCCTGGCTATTATTGCTTTCCTTTCATTATAAAAGCAATACCTTAATAAAGTTAAAAAACAAAACACATTACAGAAGGGCATGAAACAACGCATAATATTCTCCAACCTCTTACCCAGTCCCACTGCCCAGGGGTAACCACTACTAACTATTTCTTGAATATCCATCCGAGGATGTATGTGTGTGTGTGTAGGTCTATGTATATATGTATGAAATACCACATGTGTGATAACGTAGTTTGCATCTCTTGAGAAATAAGCATGCTTAGAATCAATAATTATTGCTGAGGACATGTAACTTCAAATATTTCCTACTTTAAGACCAAAGGCTGTTGGTAGTTTCCCTCTTCAGAATCTGAGGACCTTGGCCACCAGTGTGTATGTGTGGGGCGGGGGTGGGGGGGGTGGGGGAAGCCTTGTGCAGCCTGGCTCCATGACCCTGGGCTGCTACTCTCAGTTCCTTTCTCACCGCTGACAGCAAAGCAGTGTGGCTCCAGGTCCCTGACCATAGGATACTCGTTGGGTGGTTGAAAGTCACAGCCGCATTGTCTTGATTAACCCGGCTCATCCAAGTGAAGTGCATCCATATCAGGCAATTAGGACTCACTCCTGAGACAGAGCAGGGGACTGTAAACCAGCTCGTGTTCACACACCAACCACAAATGATCCTTCCCCTTTTCCTTTTCTAAATGCAAAGCAGGCACACAGCTGTGAATATGAGAGACAGGCCAGTGCCCTGTGCACAGAAACACAGTCACCAGCACTGAGAAAACACTATGGTGCCTGCCATCATGAGCTGGTGAACCCAGGAACAATGAATACATTTAGCCATTAACAACTTTATTTCCAAAGCGAACATATGTGCTTGCAGTGGGAGCCCGTGCTCCCTGAGAATGAATTGCTCAATGATAGTGCATCGAAGGAGGAGCATGATTTGTGAGGGGCACACGCTACAGAAGTTCCCAACAGACGAAACAGGTGGAGTCCCCTCCACGGCCTTACTAAGGAGCCGGTGATTGGCTTTCCTAACTTTTTTGGAAATGCAGTGGTATTTTACGTCTGAGAAGGGAAAAGTCTGGTGTTCCACGGTGTCTCTTACAAAAGGCTGCTAAAGGCAAGACAGTGGGAAACTGGGGTTTTGAAGACCTAACTGTGGCTTTTCTTGCTAGTAACTCCTCCTGCTCATTATTTTCTTCTGCCATGTGCAAAGTTTCTTCTGTGTGCCTTGGGCTGAGAAACACGGGCAGAAATGTTAGAATGTCATGTCCCTGGGTTTTCAAGGAAAACAGTAATATAAGGCAACCTGGCCACTTGGAGAGTTCCCTGTTACATGTAAGCACACACTCCCTGCTCCCTCAACGATGATATGGCAAAAACTCTTCATTCCTTGACTCTGAAAGCTTCTGAAACTACAGGGACCACCAAATCCAGTGAGAATCTAGAGTTTATTAAAGAGGGGGGATGGCACCAAATCCGGATTATTTTCTGCCTGATCAATTCGGCCAGAATTTATTCTTTATCGTGGCACTTTTCAAATGATGAGGTAAAGTGTCTCTGTTTCTCTGTCTCTCTCTCTGTCTCTCTCTCTGTCTCTCTCTCTCTCTCTCTCCTCTCTCTCTCTCATCAGGGTTGCTGGGACTTTTTCCTCCTGGGGGGTCCTGGACTCCCAAGATTCCCCTTTCACCTCACCCCTAAAGAAAACGATATGACCATCTTAACCAGAGTCAGGAGCCTGGGACCTCATATTCCCATCTGAGCTATTGGTAGATTGTCTTTTTTTCCAAAACATTGTTTATTCTCGAGAGCCCTCTGTAAGAGAGAAACGCTTTACGTAGACTCCCCCTCTCTCTCTCAAGGTTGGTGTGGAGAGGAGCTAGTTGGTCCTCTGCCAGTGGGGTTGGCGATGGTGAGTGGAGTCCTAGCATGTGGGGAGCCAATAGAGGGAGAAGTCACACTGTGCACTCCTCCCAAGCTTCTGGTATTTCTACTGATGACTTATTCAACCTTCTGAAAAGGCGCTCAGTCATGGGAATGTCTGTGAGCACCTTTAAGTTAACCCAGTTGGGCAAGAGGTTAAATAGGAAATGAGAAAAGTCTTCCGTTTGACAGACTGAGGCTTCTCTTCACAGTGGTGACCTACAGGAAAAGGTTATTTGGAAATTCTGGCTTAGAAATTTCCCTCAGCCTCAAGCATTCCTGAAACCGGAAGGCTACTAGTCCCCTTGCCATCTGTGTTTCTGGAAAAAGATGCTGAGTTGAATGTTACTGCAAAGATTTGATGATAATTTACATTTCAAAATTCAAAGTGACCAATTTGGTATAGTTATGAAGATTCACTGAAAAACCCATATCTTATCATAATTTATCTAAGAAATGCATTCAACCTTCCGGCCCATTGCCTGCCTACTTAACTCCACAAAGAATATTATCTATATCTAAAAATTGGAAGCATTTGGCAATATTCTACATTTTTTTTCAGAATTTTCTTGGAAAGAATAGCATATCAAAGAATATTCTGGAAAAAAAATAGAATTCTCTTTTTAGGATTTCTGTAATTCAAAAATTCAAGCTAAGTATTTTGAAAAGATTCCTATGGCTGTGGTATAGGAGATAGATTGGAAAGGGGGTAAGAATTAATGTGAGGGGCCCATCGAGGAGGCTCCTATTATATGAGGCCTGATTCTGGGTGGGGACTCCCCTGCTGCCTGGGTCAGGGAAGAAAGGTCAGCCTCTCCCTGCTGATGTCCACCTTCCTATCCCTGGGCAGCCAGTGAGCAGGCTCCTGACTTGAACTTGGTGATATCTGGCTTCTTCCCAAGCCTTCTATGTAGAGCAAAGACAACAAAGGATCAGGAACATAGGAATCAGATGATCAGAAAACACAGACAATGTTTATGGAGAGGAGAATGCAATTCTTCAAATTTATAATAATACCTCTCACTTACGGGGAGCTTACTACGTACAGGGACTGCCTCCATGGCTCACAGTGTTCTAGGCGGGACTGTGTCGTCCTCAGATCCATAAGTTGCAGCCCTAACCTCAGGTGCCTCAGATTGTGACTGTATTTGGTGATGGGGTCTTAACTAGGTAGTCACCAGGGAACTGCAAGTTAAAACCATGAGATATGGCCTCGCGCATGTCAGGTTGACTATCATCAAGGAGTCAACGAGTAACAAGTGGTGGCGACGGTGTGGAGAGGAGGGAACCCTCATGCACTGTATGAGAATTGTTAATTGTTCAGCCACTATCAAAATAGCATGGGTATTCCTCAATAAATTAAAAATAGAGCTACTGCATGACCCAGCAATACCTCTTCTGTCCATTTTTTTGTACAAAATAAACACACTAATTGGAAATAATATATGCACCCTTGTGTTCATTGCAGCATTATTTATAACAGCCAAGGCATGGAAGCAACCTCAGTGTCCACTAATAGATGAGTGGATAAAGATGAAGTGGTACATAGATATAATGGAATACTACTCAGCAATACAAAAGAAGGACATTTTGCCATTTGCAACAGCATGGATGAACCTAGAGGATATTATGCTAAATAAAGTCATACAGAGAAAGACAAACACTGCATGATCTCACTTATAATGTAATCTAAAAAAACACACAAATGCATTAAAAATAATACACATGAATTAAAAACAAAACAAGACTCGTAGATACAGAGAATTAGCTGATGGTTGCGAAGGGGAGAGATATGTGAAAATAAACAAGGTAATTAAGGTAAAACAGGGTCTCACGTGTGGGCCCTCGTCCAACATGGTTAGTGTCCTTGTAAGGAGAAATTAGGACAGATAGCACTCACCTGGGCACAACCGTGAGCTGACACAGAGAGAAGGTGGTTGTCTGCAAGACAAGGACACTTTGATCTTGGACGTCTAGCCGACAGAGCAGTATGATAATAAACCTCTGTTGTGTGAACCACCCAGCCTATGGCATTCTGTTTTGGCAGCCCTGACAAGCTAGGATAATACGCATTAAGCAGTTTACTTCACATGCCAATCCTTCCATGTAGATGCTGTAACTGTCTACTTTACCGATGCCCAGGAGACCAACTTGTGAAGGTCACATCCCTGGCAGCTGGCAGAGTCCCATGTGGATGAAGACAGCTGGCTCCCTGGGCCACGCCTTTCCTCCCTGGGGCAGTGCCTCTGAGGCTGAGTGAGAGAATGGCTGAGAGCAGGCAGAATAAGCACGGACTTGCTGGGGTTTTGGGCTAGAAGCTGCCGCTTCTTCTGCCAGTTGAATCTGAGGACTGTCTCCTCGGAGGGAAGCAGACTCCTTGCAAAGAGGCCCAGGCAGAGGGCTTAGACCTCAGGGAGACGCCGGGCAGACTTCAGGGGAAAGCTGGGCTCCACATTGGGCCCAGAGGGAGTGGGACTAAAGAAAAAGCAACTTGCACACAAGGAAATATACCAAGGTCTCCATCCCCGGCCACGCTCTGCTTTTGTAGCTGCAGACAGGGTCCCTGGCCCTCCTGCCTGGTCTCTGTCCACTTCCCCGACACTGAGGCCTAATGGGTCACGTGGCCACTCATGCAATTATCCTGAACCTTCCCCACCTGCACACAGGCTTGTGGAGGAAACAGACCTCAAAACAGCAGAGAACGCCAACCTATTTGTTCACCAGGAGCCAGGAATGAAAACCTGAAAGAGTGGAGTATGAAGGGAAAAACTTTCCTTACAGAGAACTGAGATATTCCTAAAAACTGAAGAGACACTTTCTAAAAAAAATAGAATTCTTAAACAGATTCTAGAGGAGGGTATTTCATTAAAAATAGATCCAGTGGCTATAAAAAATGAAGTAGAAAGAGCTCTCGGATATTAAAAACGTGGTCACACTCCCTCCCTCCCACCAAAGTGGAGGGTGCACATAATACTCACTGAATAGAATGACTGGAGATCGCAAAGAGCGGCGGTACAGTCATCCCCCCTTATTCAAGGGAGATATGAACCCCAGGGTTCAAACGGTGCTGAACCCTAGATCTATGATTTCTCCTGCACACACATATCTATAACTTCATTTATAAATTAGGCACATAAGAGATGAACAACAATTACCACTAATAAATAGAACAATCGCAACAACATACTGTGATGAAAGTGATGTGACTGTGGCCTCTTTCAAAATACCTTACTGCCCTGTACTCACCCTTCCTGTGCTGAGGCGAGAGGAGACAGCCCTTGATGAGAGGAGGGTAGGTGGATGGCGGCCCGATGCAGCGTCAAGCTCCTTTCCCCCTTCTCACAATAGGTAACATGCACAGTAGGCACATCCGAGTTGCTGGCACCACTGTTGCGTTTTGAGGCCATTATGAAGGCAAAGAAGGGTGACTGAATGCAAGCGCTGCGATACCTCCACCTTGATCTGATCACCAGGATGGCTACTGAGTGGCTCAGGTAGGGAGTGTCTACAGGTGGAGACACTCGACCAGGGATGATTCGAGTGGGAGGGAGCTGTGCTCACGAGATTTAATCACGTTCCTCACAATGGGGTGTGATGAAAAAACATGTGAATGCTTATTACTGGAATTTTAATATTTTTGGCCCTCAGTCGTGGAAACACAGAAAGTGAAATTGTGGATAAGGGAAGGACCACTGTAGTTGGTGTATCATAAATACAGAATAAAGACAAGGGGAATAGGCTATTTGAGAAAGGTATACAGGGATGGAGGCAAATTTTAAGTCCAACAATTACCAGATAGGAACTGTAGGAGGGGACAACAGAAATTATATTGTAAAAGAAGCTGTAAGAAGAAACAGTGGAATTGATACTTTCAAGATTTTGATTGGAAGGACTCACCATTATGGATTAGGATACAGGAAGAACTCCCAAATCTAGACACACCCTGCTGAATTTTTAAGAAAGGGGGATTTGAACTGAAAATTTTATAGCTTAATTTGATAATATATACTCCAATATATTGAGTATAAGAGTGATAATTCAGAAAGTTTGCCAACCACTCAATCTATATAAAAAAATCTTACTCTTCATATTCACTAAATTTTTAAAAAATACATAATTCCAAGAAAGGCAGCAACATGAATTAAAAGAAAAAGAACAGTTGAGACTGACTCAGATGATAGAAAGAAAATAATAGCAGATATAGTATACTGGACACTTGGTAATACCCTTTTTTAGGTGGGATGATTTAGGATTACACTTTATATTTCATGGGTCCAATTATTCTATTTAGTTTTGGAGCCAAAAATTGATATTTTCACAGAGTTGTAAATGCTCTTTGTTTTATTTTAGATCAAACTACAGAGAGAATGTGAAATAATCACAGGTTAAATATGAAGAGTAAGAATATAATTTAAAAATTAGAAAGTAGAATTGATAAACTAAATTATTGAAAATTTTGTTTGGAGGACAATAGCTTCTTCCTAAATTTCATAAATTAAGAAGAAGGAAAATAAGTACATGACCACAGAGTAACTAGAAACTGTACTCCTACTCGTCTGTGGAGAGGGGGGTGAGGGAAAAGGGTACTGAGAGAGTCAATAATTTTATTTTACAATTTTATGTATTTCTGCATTGCTAGCATTTAAAGAAAATGAATTATTCTATAATAAAAATTACCCCCTAAATCCATTCAATTCAAAAAGCAATAACATTCTAAATGGTGAAAAACAAAGCCAGATGTAGAATTCTCAGAAAACCTTAATAATATATTGGCATCTCCATAATTTTTACCTAATCTCTAAATTCTGTTGCACTAGGTATTCAGTGTAGTAATTTACCTTCTCTAGTGCATTTTCACTTTTGTAAAATGAAGGCTTTGATTTAAATCATGCCTACATTCTAGCTCTCCAATTCTAGGTTCTTATGACCTTGACATAATGATGCTATATTTAAAAACAAAATAATTCTCACTGTAATAAAGAAAAGCAGTGAATTTTATTTCTGTGGCGGTGTCTCCTTTCATCTTTTCAGGCAGACTTTAGTTACTAAGACCTTTATTGAGCTTATTTACTTCGGAATCAATCATTATATTCAAATAAAGAAGATAATATTTCCAAGATATTTGTTGCCTTTATAGCCAAGACCTCAAGAAAAGTCATTGGTCAGGAAGTTTAAAAGAATTTTTTCTTAACTGAACCGACCATAAAATCAGGTATCAGAAATAGCTGTGGAATTACTGACTGTTTATTCATCAATATTAAATCTTTGGGGAGTTTCAACTTATGAATAACCTCATTTATGATTCCTCAGTTTTTGTAGGACTTATGAATATATCTCAGCATGCAAACTATATCCATATGATATCTTGAATGGCTTTCCCCCTTGATTCTGCAAGTACTTTTCTCTGACCACCAACTTTTAATTTGAGATATTTGGGACAAGTTTATTCTGAACAATGTACTTCTACCAGAAATGGGGCTTGCTCAGCACATAGAAGCTGTGAATAAGAGTAACTTTAATGCTTGCCTACATTAAAGAACAGAATACTTTAAAATATTTTTTAAATAAAGCACTAAACATGAATCTTTTTCAAATTATAGTATTTATTTTCTAACATAACCCAAGTCTGTTACTGGGTTCACATTTTAGCAGTAAAGTATTTGTATTTTTTATGCCTTAAGGCAGAGAGAGAGACGAAGAAAATGAAAGGAGAAGAAGAAGAAAAAGAAGAAGAAGAAGAGGAAGAAGAAGAAGAAGAAGTTGTTGTTTATCAAGTTGTTAATTTGCTTTAGTTCAACCCTATAGTTCATGCTAACACAAACTCATTTCTTATTAGCAAGGATTACAGTTTTATATACTATTAGCACATTATTTTCTACTAGAATAAAACAGTACTGATTAGTCATCTGGCTATATAAATTAAGATAAAATTGAAATTTCTATTTCTTTAAGAAAAAAGTATTTGAGGATATATTGCTTGTATTAGAGAGGTATGGCTGTCAAATTTTTATAATATAGACATACTCAGCTTTGTAAATTTTTTGTTTATTGTATTCCATATACCTTCTTACTTTTAATGTCTCCAAAAAGAATATAAATGTAGCACTACATTAAAAATAAATGGCCTATCCGGCTGGGATGTTCTCGGTGAGCCACTGTTAAGAAGAACCGAAAATCTCCACAGGTTACTTCTCAGGAGGCTCTCAGCCCATCTGTTCAGTACTTTTGTTTTTAGGAAAGTTTTACTCAAGCATTCAAACTCTTGGAACTGCTAACCCAAGTCTAAAAGCTGGTAGAAGTTTCGGAGAGGAAAGGTATTTGTAAACTTGTTAAATTTCTTAGTTTATCATAATGACGGTCTGTCTTTTGTTTACCAGCTTCTGCAGCATCTGTAAGGGTAACATTTTGTGAGATAGATTCTGCTATGGCCAGAGGGGCTGCTTCTTATTTGAGACAATGTACGCTATGAAGCCTCATATCATGGTGATCAAATATAGATGTAGGTGCTCTTTTCTTATCTAAGAAAGATAATCATAATATGGATAACAAGAAACTAGAATTATTGGCATGTCTGTGATGTCTGACATCTAGTAAGGATGTCATATGCTATAAAGAATGGAGCATGCCCTATCCGGTTTGGCTCAGTGGATAGAGCGTTGGCCTGGGAACTGAAAGGTTCCAGGTTCGATTCCGGTCAAGGGCATGTATCTTGGTTGTGGGCACATCCCCAGTGGGAAGTGTGCAGAAAGCAGCTGATTGATGTTTCTCTCTCATCGATGTTTCTCTCTATCCCTCTCCCTTCCTCTCTGGAAAAAAAAAATTCAATAAAATATATTTTAAATAATGGAGTAAAATATGGTGTAAGTGATGTCTAATAAAAGTAGAGATTGTCCTGGCTGGTGTAGCTCAGTTGCTTGGAATGTCCAACCAAGAACCAAAGGGTTTTTGGTTTGATTACTGGTCAGGACACATACCTAGGTTGTGGGTTCTATAGCTAGTCAGGGTGTGTAAGAGATTCACCCAATTAATGTTTCTCTCTCTCTCTCTCTCTCTCTCTCTCTCTCTCTCTCTCTCTCTCTTTCTCTCTTTGTTTCTCTCTCACTCCCTCACACTACCTTTCTCTCTAAAATCAATAAAAAAGCATATCCTGGTGAGGATTAAAAAGAAAAAAGATTGATATTACAGAGAACAGTTGATCTGTTCATTTTATTATTTTAATTAATACTCAAGAATATATCATTTTATTACTGAGGATCAATAAGAAAAATTCCAAAAATAATTAAAAATTTTAATAGCATTTAATGATGCCTACTATGTGCTGTTCACTGACGTGGGATGGTTTTCTCAGTAAATGCATATGGTTCCTCTCCGGTCCCTTCCCTTTCCACCACTATGAAAATCACCACTCAGACATCCTGCTGTGGTGACATAATTGACCAGCGCCAGCTGTTGCCCCTCTCATTCCACTACCTCCTTCATGCCTGAGGCCATAAATCCCACGGACACCCTCAGGCAGCACAGGAGGGGTCGAGTCTAGATCAGTGGTTCCCAATGTGAGGCACATGCCCCACATGGGGGCAATTTGATTTTTAAGAAGGGCAAATCGAGAATGAATTATTAACAGTGAATTTTTGGCATTTCCTATGGTTTAAGGAGCCTCATATACAGTATATAAATATAGATTGAGACATATTTATGCATTTCAGTTCTCTGATAAATTTTTGAAACTTTGCTATTTTTTATGTCACTTCATATTATTATTCATATTATTATTATTTTAAACAATTTCTTAGTGATTCTTCCTCAGTACTTCAACTGTCCTTTCGTTTTTTTATTTCTCTTTTTCATGGATGCCATATTTCTTGGAAGCTTGTTTAGACCAAGTTAATGGCCTTTTAGGCTTCCTCCACGTGAATAAGAGTTCACTTTTTGAATAATAAGAATTATATGTCACGGGGGGGGGGGCAGGGGGTATCAGGATTTTAGAGATGCTTAGGTGGGGTGTGGCCAAAAAAAATGTTTGGGACCACTGGCCTAGATCCATGCCTAAAAGACACAGGCCCCCTCAGCTGGGCATCTGCCTTTAAGGTCCAGCCATCAGAAGGGCATTACAAAGTAAGCCACTTCTTACCCAATGTCCTGGCCCACCCTCCACTCCAAAGGGTCAGGACTTCATGGAGGTCTGAAGGCTGTTCCTGCCCCCTTTGGCTCTGTCTCCTTTTCCCTTCACTGTGTCCCCCCAATAAATCTTTTGCAGACTTCGTCCTGTGTTGGGTGTCTGCTTGATGGAAGATCCCAACTCACAACAACCCTTTTTGACATCTGCTAAGGACCTTGCTACTCTTCTCTGCTTTGCCTGCCTCTGCCTACCAGGGCTTCCTTCTCATTTCTTCTTATTTTCTTTGTTTTCCAACCCTTGCTTCTCTGTACGTACCTTCTTATTCCACACATCTCTCTTTCTTCTTCAGGTTTGTTACTGCGGATAGCCTGCTATATCCTGAATGATTAACACTGTGGCTGACGCATAGTAAGTACTCAGTAAGTATGTATTGAAATACGTGTTTCTGAGAAAGACGAAAAATCATAGCTTTGGAACGCGGTTCTTTTCTGACAATGGAGATGCAAGCCGGCTCTTATTGTTCCTGACATCTAGTGGCAGGACGAAAAACTAGCCTGAGACCCAAAGGAGTTTCATTGGCTGGCTAGCATGTCTTCAAGGCATGCGCAACTCTTATAGGGTTAGCCTACCATTGAGATGCGTAACAGGCTATGTATTTATTCGTGAAAATGCCAGTAAATTTAGCATGAAGGGTAGAGGCCCTCTGAGACAGGATGATTCAGTCCTTCTGGGTAAATGAGTGAGCGAGCTGGCTGAATCTGACCATCTGAGGGATTCTACGATCTTGACATCCTACTCCATCCACTTATGAAAATAAAAATAAAGCATACAAAACATACAAAAATTGCAAGTTGTAGTACAGCAGTGACAGATCCTAGAGTATGGACAAGGAGTGAGGTTGCAATTCCCACGTTCCCAATGGCCAAATATGAACTCAACAAGAATCTCAAACAAGGACCTGCTGAACTATATATTCACACCACGTTCTCAACTTGGATAACCAGAGAGCAAAATGAGAAAGAGCTGGACCCCAGGGGAAAGTCACGTTTATTACTTCTCTCCCTTCTGTTACTGCATTCCACAACTACAGGTAAGTGCCAACCATTTCCAGGCTCTGTTCCAGGCTCTTGGGATACACCAAGGAACAGAAGAGATAACAGTGCCTGCCTTCAGAACTCATCTCTCTTCCTCTTACTTCCAAAGGCCTAGGACTCTAGGGGTGCCTTGGCAGGACAAGACATCTGCTTGTGCAGAGCACAGAGCCTCCTCTTGGGAATGGTAATAGCTGGGAAAGGAGCCAGGAAGTGGTGCCTGTTTTCCTATAAACACACTTTATTAAGCAGCTGCTCCAAAAGATTGAATCAAGTATCAGGTTTTCCGTGAGGGCTGTATTACCCAAGAAATGGGTTAGAAAATGAAATTTGCCAAGAGGACGAAAAGGCCTTAAGTGCCAGAATTCCCTGAAGAGTTGGGTGGGGAAGGGCGTATCACACTTGCCCTGAGGTGACCAGGCTGGGCAGGAGGATGACCAAAGCTCCAGGTGAGAAAAGTGAAACCAGGGAAGGCACCTAAGTGGCCACCCTTATTCCTTCACACAGGGAAAACATGTGCCTTGACCCCTGTAAATTGCATAAAAAGGATGAGAAACAGTGTAGATGCCTGGTAAGTCCTTTACTTGAATTTTTAAAACTGTAAAGAATTGTTAGTTTCTGATGTGTATTTGGATATATGTCTCTGATAAGGAAGGCTGAAGGCTGTATTGACAGACAGACATAGATAAAAGCTTCACCCTTAGAGTTTTATGACCCTGGACAATTATTTCACCTTTCTGATCCTTAGTCTCCCTGTCTACAACATAAGTAATAGTAGTACCTACCAAAAGTCAATATTGCATGTGGAAATATGTATATCTATATACATAAAATCCTAAGGGACTGAACCACTGAATGGCCGTTTGACCAGTAGCTATGATGTGCACTGACCACCAGGGGACAGATGTGCAATGCACAGGATGGGGCTCCCTCCTGCCTGGATCGGGCCTGTGGGGATAGGGCCAAAACCAGTAGTCCGACATCCCCCGAGGGATCCTGGATTGCAAGAGGGCGCAGGCCAGGCTGAGGGACCTCACCGGTGCACGAATCTGTGCACCGGGCCTCTAGTCGTACATAACAAATACCCAGAACATATCCATTTCCTTTTGGTCTGTGGGTTGCTATCAACTTCTAGTTCCTGAGCATAGGGGCACTGTGACTTTTCTGCTTTATTCTCAACCCACCAAAAGAGATGTCATTAGAGCCCGGCCAGTATGACTCAGTGATTGAGCGATGGCCTCTGAATCAGGAGGTCACGATCCAATAAGCAGTCAGGGTACATAAACCAGATTTTGGGCTTGATCTCCACTAGGGGACTTGCAGGAGGCAGCTGATAGATGATTCTCTTTCATCATTGATGTTTCTATCTCTTTCTCCTTCTCCCTTCCTTTCTGAAATAAATTAAAAATGTATTTTAAGTAAAGGGGTGCCCTTAGAGAAACATGAGAGCTGTTTCACTGTATCATTGTTTGTTTTGGACTAAGATCAGAATTTTCTTTTCTAAATCACCTTCATTGTTTACGAAAACTCGTATTGCTTATCCACAAGGTTGTCCATTCAATGGTACCTGCCTAATGTGGTGAGTAAATACCTTCTATTAGTGCTAATTAGGCTCCTCCTCCTTTTAGCTCAAAGTATTTAAGTCAAGACAAAATTTCTACATTTGCAAATGATACAGAACAGAATGGAAGCCAATATATTTTTAAAAAGTTGTTTATAAACTGTATATTGAATTTTTAAAAAGAACTAAGGGCAAAAAGCTTATATAGTACACAGAATTTTACTGCTGAATTTTAAAGGTGATAAAGATGCCATTCTAGATACACCCCCACCTCTACTTGAATGGTCTGATAATACCTCTATTGAAAATCACTGAATATGTTGCCATTCTTACTGGTCAAAGCAGGGCATCTGAAGTGAGGTCCTTTGCAATAACCCATCACCTCCCAGCCCCACACCCAACACCCAGCTTCCTTTCATAGGATGGAATGGCTCACTGCCTTGGTACATTTGGGATGCTGGAATGGAGACTCTATTTGGAGCCTTTCAGGCAGTTCCTTGCATCATTTGACAAGGGAACAATTTTAGATGGCCTCGGGCAGTCTAATCAAATTTTCCATGGACTCAGAATGATGTGGTGGGACAACCTTGTTTCCCCATGGTTTTGAGAAGCCCCAGGGATTAACAGATAGAGGGTTTGCTGATGTGAAGGAGTCATTTGGTCAAGAGGAGGTGATATTGTAGCAGATATGGTGGGGACATGTGGTTGGAGAGCCATATGTAAAGGGCAGGCATCCCAGAGAATAACAACAACTGGGAACCAGATGGGACTGTGTAAACCACAGTTGGAAGCTGTGAGATTGTTACAGGATGACAACCAGATGTCCGACCCTGATGCTAAGGTCCTACACAAGCTCACCAGCACTCTGATGCCACTTGGGGAAGGGGGCGAGGGAACCTCCAACTGATGAAATTAATGTATTATAACCTAACATTAAGTTTCCCTGGAGTTGACTTAATGAAAATAATCTCCTCCAACAAGTGAAATAGAAGCCTAGGATAAAGATTCAATTTACTAAGAGAAAAGGAACATTTTTTAAAAACATGTATGTAGAGGACATTTAGTTCATTGGCAAATGTACACTTCACTTTCCAGAAATTTCCCCTGCATTCCTCATGTCAGAATTTCCCAGGGTTCTGTGAACACACTAGTACTGTGGCATATTACTAGATGTTCTGAAGAAAGGAACACTTTCCCTAATTAATAATTTCAGGAATATATATTAAAATTCTCAGAATTCTTACAAGAAACACACCACTTTTTCATTATTTCAGCAAATACTTCCCCTGATCATTTCAATACAACATATTTTTTATTTGTCAAATATCAAGAAACATCTTAGAAGAAATAAGTATTTTGTAGAAAAGTTTGGCAACACTGTTCTGCTTATAGGAACATATAATTTCCTTCCCTGTCTCTTCAATTTAAAAGAGCGTGTCCATGGTTGATTTTTGCATCATTTTCAATGAACTGCTTTCACAAGCATTTTGTGGTCTCCTACTCCTCTGAGCATAATACCTAATGTACAGTAACCATTCCATGAAATGTATTTTCTAAACATTTTTATAAAGGCTATGTTGACATATATACATACAACCCCAATCAATGACAGTGGGTTAAAGTTATGCATAGAGTCCTGGACTAATGGAGGAAAGAGACCGAGTCCCAGGTACACACAGCCTCCTTCCTGTCCTGCAGTTTGCCCTCTAGTGAAGGTCATGAGAGAGAGGGAGAAAGAGCAGTATGAAAACCGGAGAATCATCTGACTGGTAACAAAAGCCCTCTTTAGAAAAAGAGCTATGATGTGAATAGTATGCACCAGCCTCACATTCTCTTGTTACAAAGTGGCATCTTCACAAATAAATAAGCAAGTTGAAGCATTAAGTGGGCATCTGCGTTTGTGGTAATAACCGAGGATTTGGAGGTCTTTGGATAAAAGGGTGTAGTACCAGACCAGTCGTATAGTGATGAATCCCACTGATAGTTCCTTCAATGAGAGAACAGACTGATCAAAAAGCCACAAAGCTGCCCACTGAGATGCTACAGAGCAAAAGAGTGGAGCTTCATTAATACTTTAAAGGTGAACCTGCCTAACGCAGAGGACTCACACAGCAGGGGACCCCGGCTTATGTAAATGGTGCCTTCATTAAGAGCACAGAAATATTTCGCAAATTATGGGAGGTCAAAGCTAGTGATTGACTGGGTTCACCTATGAACTCTCTCATTAACATTCCGCACACTTGTACCGCAGAATTGATCTGACCACCAAGAAGGACGGAGTAGAGAAGAAAGATGTTTTTAATGAAATGTCTATTCAAACAAGATACTGGGTGCTAGTTGCACACACTTTGCTAAGTGGAAAACTTTTAAAAAGATATTGTGGGTCTCATTTTATCCTGAGGCCATGAGATACATCACATGGTGTTTCATCTCATGGGTCCTGAAATGACATGCACTTGGATTTTAGTCTGTGCTGTTACTTGTGTATTAGCTCTGTGACTTTAAGGGGCCATCCAACCTCATTATCCTCATTCCCAAAATAGGGCAAAAATAGTGCCCACTTGGTGAGTTTAGGAAGCCCTGAATAAGTGTTGTTATTATAGTAAATGACAAGTGCTGGTGAGGATGTGGAGAGAAGGGAGCCTGGTACACTGCTGGTGGGTATGCAGACGAGCATAGCCACTATTAAAAACAATATGGAGTTTTGTCCAAAAATTAAAAATGGAACTGACATTCAACCTAGTGATCCCACTTCTAGGAATATATCCTAACAATCCTAAAACACCAATCAGAAAGAATATATGCACCCCTATGTTCATAGAAGCACTATTAACAGTAGTTAAGATCTGGAAACAGCCCAAGTGCCCCATCAGTAGATGAGTGGATGAAAAAGCCATGGTGCATTTACACAGTGGAATACTACGCAGCTGTACAAAAAAAGGACCTTCTACCCTTTGAGACAGCATGGGGCGAAATAAGCCAGTAAGAGAAAGACAAGTATCACATAATCTCACTCATATGTGGGATCTGATGAACAAAATAGATCCAGAGACATGGATGCATGGAATAGACTAATGAATCTCAGAGGGAAGTGGGGTAGGGGGAGAGATCACCCAAATAACTTATATGTATAGATGCATAGCCCATGGACACAAGCAATAGTGCCAGGAAGGCCTGGGAGAGGCAGAAGCAGGTGAAGGGGGTCAATGGCGGAAAAAGGGGACATCAATAGTATTTACAACAATAAAGATAAACTAAAAAAAAAAAAAAAAAGAAGCAGAATGGCATGGCTGCGAAGTTGCAGTGCACTGAGCACTTGGGGTGTGCCTGGCCCTGTTCTAAATGTTTTGCACGATGCTGACTCACTGCATCTTCATAGCAATAAAGGATGATTATTTTCACAAATATTTGAATGAGGCGATGGAGACTGGAAAAGCTTTTTGTTGCCCAGAGTCACAAACGTAGTAACTGATAAAGTTAGCCCTTGAACGTAGGTTTTCTGAGTCTAAACACACTTTCATCCCTACTCTGCTCTGCCAGCTGTGTAAAATATCACAGAAAAATACAAGTCACAATTCGAAGTAGGTCAGAAAGCACATGAGACCCATCTGCCATTCTGAGTAGCTATATACAGACTTTCTTTACTATTGAATAAAATAACCTCCCCCCGCCCCCCGGTTTTAGAATTAAATCATGGAGTATTTAGTAGATTATCAGGAAGAATCCGAAGAAACAAAGTTTAAATCCTTGCTTTTCCTTCATTATTAGTGAACAGTTTCTCCAGTCATTCTTTAGGAAGCCTTTGTTTATCCAAACTCACTGGGATTTGGATTATTTTTTAAATTTGAAAGCTGATCTATTGCTTAGAGCAAAGACTTCACTTCCACCCTCTGAAATATCAACCACAGAAGGTGAACAGAGGTCGGATGGCCCGGCGTGTCCTCTACAAGGAGCTCTAGTAACCAGCACAACATATTTACAACAAAATAGTAATTAAGATTCAGAATCATATCCCTCAGGCTTTGTAAGTTCCCCCAAAGCTTTTCAAATGATCAACTATTGGTTAGAATATTTTTGCATAAGTTGTATTTTATTGTACCTTAATTCCTTATAAATCATCCAGGCATACCAGGCATCCATTAACCACAACATTTGATTAACCCCAATATCTTCTGCCTGACCCATGCCACATTGCAGTCAGCTGTATAGATCTGCTCTGCTCTGCGTTTGGAGAATTGCCAGGTGTACCCATGGTCTTTGCAGAACACTGACTCCTGATAAATGTCCCATCTCTGTAACAGGCATTTGCTGCCCCCACTAATGATCTAGCAGGGCCTCCCAGGCACACCTGCTATGCCCTGAATGCATCCATTTAGACTGACAGAGACCGGTCTGCTTGGGTTATAGAATGGTTTATGAAAGACAGTACTCAGAAGCACTTGCCTAACAGTTCATGCTCCTGTATTGAATAGCTCATACACTAAGGTAGTGCCCATGTTATAATTCAAATTCATATCTTAGCAGAGCTGTGGGGGAGCTGTTTACTCATGATCAGGGATCCCATCACAGTGGGCTTAACAACCCTCTTGGAATTTACTGTGGGACTGAATTGCAGAGTGATCGGCGTTCTGAGGGGACATCAGACGCTCTAAGTTTAAATCTATATTTTTGTCCACAAGATCGAGTGTGTTGACAAATTTTTGGCAAAGAACTTCTATATTCCGTGTCAAGTGAGACTTTTGTCTGATGCCCTTAGAAAGTACTTGTGGGATTGATCTCCCATATAGATTTTCCCTGACGCTCTTTCAATAGCTGGACTTTCTCAATAGCACTTCAGCTTCAAAAATCAAATCCCGGCACAGTCCTGGAGGGTCACATCTTCCTACTGCTTTGGAAACCGCTGAACAGAACAGACCTACAATCTCTCATTTGAAGAAGAAAGGGGTGGGTGGGGGTATTGGTGGTCACGGGAGGCATGTACAAACCACCTCCTAAGCTTCAGTAAGACTCTCAGGCTCCTCCCTCTCTTATGAGGCCTTTACTTCTGCAAATCCACTGAGAATCTCTGTTTGAATTTTAGTTTCAAATTTTAATTTTAATCTAAGTATTTAGAAAGGTGTATGTTTTATTCATTTTATGCAACTTTTATGGAGTAACTTGAAAATATTTTAACTTACTTAAAAATTATATGTTTTCTGTATGTAGTTTCTCTCACATTTAGACACAGTCTTATACATAACAGCTAAAAAGGAGCCTGTGACTTTCAATCTGATGCAAACATTACACAGCCACAAAGAAAGAATTGGCCTTAGGTGACTATGCAAGGGTCATGGTCATCTGAATACTGACATTATGATCCACTGACCTTATTTTCTGAACACACAGTGAAGATAATAATAAAGATTAATACAGCAATGTCTCCTGGTTCTTATTTACTCATTAAACAAATGATATCATGTGCCTATTAAATCCTGTATATGACACAGCAACATTTGTTCCCCATATTACTCTTTTGGCCACATATATTTAAATTTCCACTAAGAGGGTTAAAGGGGAAAGGATATAGAATGTGGAATTTTTAACATCAGAGTGAGATTTACAGAGATACAACTATGACCAAACCATCATTAGTAACAAGAAATTTCACATCAAGGCTGTAGGGGAAAAAAGTAGTATTATATGAAATCAAAGAGTTTTGGAGAGCTTTCACAGGGTAAGAAAGGTTATATTTTCTCATTATACTGAAGTTGGTATACTATGCACTTGAGATGTTGCAAGTTATAAAGTCTCAACTTAAAAAAATGAGGACGATGCAAAATTTCAAAGAAGAACAAATGAGAAAATGTTATAAAGTCTCCTGGTAATGATCCATTGAGAAAAGAAGAACAGATTAATTTTATCAAAAATGCATCAACACGTCAGGATAAATAATCCATGAGAATAAAGCAAAGCATTGAGGTGGGGGTGGAGGAATAAAGAAGGCAGCAGGTGTGTGTTTATTGGCTGTCTTTATATCCTGAGCAATGCCTTTGCCCAGGAATACATATTTAATATTAGCTGTGATAGAAAAGTGTCCAGAATATACATTTAAAAGAAATATTAGAAATCCTGAAACAATTAAAAAGTATGATTCTTAACATCTAGTTTCTTACCTCACCCTTAGAACAATATGTATATGTGTGGTTAATGTTAATTAAAGTTTATAAATTACTGTCAGATCTTCTTTAAGTTATGTTGTAAAAATGATATGTTAAACATTATACAATTTGAAAAAATTATCACAAATTAGAATCTACTCAACATCTAATTAGTGCGCCATCAGGCATGAAATTCCATTTCAGTTCTATATATCACCCGCTTACACTGTAACAAAATATTCTGTGAGGTACTGCAGATATATGTAAGGATAAGAGACATGGTAAATTCTATATTTTAAGAAAGAAAATACAAATACATTCATAAGATATTCTTTCAATATTATCAGTGGAGCTATTGGCAGTGTGAATTACAGTGTCTATAGACTCAGAGCTGAGAAAAAAAAAAGTAAAGTAAACACATATTAAGGATAAATCATTCCTAAGTTTATAATAAACACACAAAAACCTGAAAATGTTTTTTTTTGTTTTTTTTTATTTTTTACCAAAATACTTTTTGAATTTGTCTGTCAGTATAGCTTAAAGTCTATAAAGGCAGGGCATACCCTGGGTAGTTATTCACTAATAGCCATGGTCTTTCTCCAGCCTCACTGATCAACTACATTATCCATCCTCCCTTGCAGTTGGGTGTGGTCTTATAACTGAGTTTTTGGCCAAAAGTACTAATATGTGGGCAGGAATGATGTAGGCCTATTCCTGATCTCTTCTGGCCTCCACACTCTTTTCATTCGATATCTGATCAAATGCACAGGGCACAGAGAAGAATGCCAAGAACTGAGATGGCAGGGACTCAGACAGAAAGAGCAAATGCCATTCCTACAAGAACAGAGAATGGACTCATTTTCATTGGACAACAACCAGCACTTGAACTACTCTGTGTTATGTTTGGCAATTGAGATATTAAGGATGTCAGTTACAAAGTTGGTTTGACCTGACTAATGCATAAAGAAAAGCCTGAGTTGGAAGTAAAGGTCACTGTATGAAACTAAATAAGCCACTTGCTTACGGTGATTAACTTGTTTGTTTTGTTAGTTAAATATAGTTGCCTACATATGTACCCGTGGAGCTCCCTACATAATGACAGCCAATGAAACAGCAAGCGGGCTGGAGAGAAGCTGGTCTGGGAAAGCCCGAATTTGAATATGGAAATACTTCCAGTACCTTTTTTTTTTTTTCCCTCTCAGCAAGTGTTTCTGCTGCCTTTTCATCTACTGATTCTATTTCTCTCCCTTAATCTCTTCTACAGTAAATCTTTCTCTTCTCAACCACCAAGAAGAACAAAATAATAAAGTCCCCTTTTCCCCAGTGACTCAGAAGGCAGAAAACAGACAAAGCTAAACTACAGCCTGTGCTACGGCACGTTCTCAAAATAATAATTCATGGCGGCTTTTGGTTTATAGAAAATCATTCCGACTGTGACAGGACTGGAGTGGGGGCTTGAGGCGCCCTGGCGGGAGGAGCCCAGGATGACTGATTTGGAATTAGAGCTTTCACATTCAGAACTAATCAGCTTCCTATTGCACCACTATTTTTAAGACAAGAAAGAAAGAGATAGTGAAATACCAACAATGATGACACAGGAAATGCTTACAATGTGATATGCAGTAACGTGTTTTAATCTCCTCCCCTCCATAGACTTATGGGAGCCATTCTCAACAAGGGAAGGAGTGCAGTTTTCCATCAGAAAACGAGTCACCAGGTAGACTCTTTGAGAGATCTGGTAGTATGACTCATGTCATGATCGTTTTTGAGTGAATTTTAAAAAGCATCCCTTATTTTGTATTTGACAAAAGGAATAAAATTCCATTTTATATATAAAGTATATATTAAATTTCTTTACATTCAAACTCTCTCTCTCTCTCTCTCTCTCTCTCTCTCTCTCTCTCTCTCACACACACACACACACACACACACACACACACACATATCTGCACACGTATATGCACATACAAATAATGTATGGCCTAAGCATTTGAGTCAATGATCAGGAAAAGCATCTTGAAAATTATTTAAAAAATAATACCCTGCTATAATATTTGCTGGAAACACTATGGCCAAAAACATATATATTAACAGCTTACTTTGTAAAACAAAACACCCCTCAAACAAAAGAAAACACCCAACAACTCCAGCTCAGGGGAAGCTCGGACATTGAGCACTGAATTGCTTCAGTCACCATTTCCGAGCTCGGTCTGTCGACTGGTTAGGGGCCCTCCCCTTTCAGATGATGTCTGTGCCAGCCGCTGCCCTAAATCCCCACAGAAGCTCTTCTCCATGAAGCTTTCTGGAGTGAGTGGGATATAAATAAAAATGTTCTGATATTCCCCCAGGAAAGTGCCAGTGGTCTCCGAAGCTCAGAGAAGCTCCAATACACCCCACAGTGCGAGGCCTCCGTGTATTATTTGTGGGATCAGAAGGGATGAAAACACGTTTCCAGGAAGGTCCAAACCCCAGCCCACATGCAAGACCATCATGTGAACGTGCCGCCTGGAGTTTTCTGTTTCTGAGTGTGTATCCGCTGCACATAGTGTAACATCCAGTTATTAGTTAAGCTACACAAACAAATGCTCAGCCTCAAACAAGTGCTCTCCGTCTCAAGGAAAAGCAGAAACATCACCCAGGCTTCTCAACCCAGATATGGAGTGAGGTAACCTAATTTCTACCTTTAAGAATTTGTTTCCACTTCTGTCGCGACGGAGTAGAAACACACCGCCATTCCATGTGTCCCAGAGAAAAGAAAACTGTCTCCTTCCTGTTCAGTCATTTTGGAAAATCAATCCAGACTGTGGATACTACCAACACAGAGTGTTCCTCTGCTTCCTGCCTGTAACTCTGGCTTCTGAACAGCACTAATCCTGGGATCACAGGCAGGAGTCCACACGCTTATAGAAGAAGGAACACCGTGTGTGAGGCATAGCAATTATTTTTTTTTTTTAAATATATTTTATTGATTTTTTACAGAGAGGAAAGGAGAGAGATAGAGAGTTAGAAACATCGATGAGAGAGAAACATCGATCAGCTGTCTCCTGCACATCTCCTACTGGGGATGTGCCCGCAACCCAGGTACATGCCCTTGACCGGAATCGAACCTGGGACCTTTCAGTCCGCAGGCCGACGCTCTATCCACTGAGCCAAACCGGTTTTGGCGGCATAGCAATTATTAAATGACAGGTAGCCTAGGGCAGAGCACAGACTTTAGAGTCAGATCTGAATTCAAATCCTACCACTACTGTCGCTATCCTTGAACAATACGGAGACTATTACTCAGTCTTTAAAAGCCTCCAGGGATTTGTCTCTGAAATTGGGATAAGAAGTACCACTTAGAGAAACACCGAGGAGTAGATCTACTACTAGTAACAAGTCAAAGGCTGGGGTGTGAACGAGGCTTGTCCTTAAATACCCTTTCTCTTTCTTGTTCTGCAACCTTATGGCAGCATTAATATTTTTTTCTTAAAATTTTTATTGATTTTTTTAGAGAGAGAGGGAGAGAGAGAGTGAGGGATAAAGGGGGACATCAGAGTGAGAGCAACACATCTGTTGGCTGCCTCCTGTACACCCCCTACTGGGGATCTAGACTACAACTCAGGCATGTGGCCTGACCAGGAATCAAACCAGCAACCTTTTGGTGCGCTGAGCCACACCAGCCAGGGCAAGATGTATTTTGATTATGTTTTCCAGGTTCCTATGCCCTGCATGTATCCAGAATGTACCAGTGTTTCAGATAGCACACACATTGGACATGTAGATGGAGCCAATCACTCATCGTCCACTTAGAGTCTTCAATAACAAAAACATAGTTGCAAGAGGATTTTCAATAATTTCCTTACAGAGCATCCAGTCCAAGCATATTGGAATTTGATTTCCAATTCAATGCCACCTTTGGTTGGGATCATTTATTATTACTGTTGCTATTATTATCATTATTCTGCAGTTCAGTGGTACTAGTTGTTTGCTGGGATCAAATTAGAAAATCTTCAGAAACTAGGACTTCAATCCCTCAAAAGAAAATGATTTAACTTTGGGGAATTAGTGTTGCTATAGTGCAAATTTCATTGTGAAGAAAAGAAACTGTTTTTTATGAGCATTACTGTCGCCCTTCTGTGGACTTTACAATAAGATATTGTGTGACTTCCGCTAAAACACACTTTCTTCCATGCACCGCAGCGCTCTTGTTTAGGTTGCCACATTTCTTAGTCAATTGAACGTGTTACCTAACACTTTACTGGAAAAGCAGAGGTGCAAAATGAGCCCCCACACACCTGTCACCGTGGGGAATGCTGACGAGACACATTATATGCATTACATCCTTAAGTTGTTGAAAGGAAAAGAGAGTGTGATTTTTAAAACCCACATTTGGGTATTAGGCGTACCAGCATCAGAGAAAGTCAGTACTTGAAAGATATTTATAGAGCATCGAATCCAGCTTCCTTTCACGACGGAGCACAGTTTTGAACACAACGCCCTCCTGGAGCTCAATGCAGGCCTCCCTGCACTGGGCAGCTCCTGGCCAGAGGATCTCTGGTCTACATTCCCTCCCTCCTGCATGGGGAAGGAGGATAAGCACAGAGCTGGGGAGGGTGCAGCGGGGCCTGGGCATCTAATTGTTCTCTGCATACCCTTTGCCACCACAGAACTTGATGTTTCAGATCCTGGGCATTTCTGGACTTCTGTGGACTAACTGGCTTGTTTCTCACAGTGTCCCCCTCTCTAGCATCTCAGTTCTAGTTTTCTCTGTTCTGACAAGCAAGCAACCACTTCTCCATTTGCTTTTCATCCTAAAACTACCCCTTGTTGGTTTCTAGGCCTGCTCTTCTTCATGTAATTTATACTTCTTTTGGAACTTATAGGAATAATGTCTCAGGTATTCACAGATTCACCTTAAAAAATTATTCCTGACCTTTTTCTGAGAGCAGGTGTTTCAAAATAATCCTATGCATTACATTTAGATTTTCTTTCAGACTCACAAAATGAATGGCAAGAGGAATCCATAGAAAAATAGAATTTTTCTGAGATAATTTGGCAAGAGGCAGATAAGAGTGCAAAAGGCACCTGTAAGTTAGATACTGGTTATTTGGAGGGATAGCATCAGACCATATCTCTCTATAAAACATATTTTTTTTAATTATAAGATTTACCATTTATTTAGCAATGTCAATGTGTTGGGCACTCTGTTAGTGCTTAATATGAATACTGTCTTATTTAATAATTACAACTCAAAGAACAGCCCTTTGAACAACTCATTCCACACTTTTACAGATAAACACAATTGCATTTATGGAAGTAGGCAGTTTGAGCGAGGTGCACATAGATGATCAACGCAGTGTCAGAATGAAATCCCAGATCGCCTCACCCTCAATGACTGTACTCTTTCAGTCCCCTACATTGCTGTCTTTGAAATAAAGTAAAACCAACCAACACACAAATTTAAAAAAGCACCTCTCCCCTTGTTAGTATGCTTAAGAAAAACAAAGGAGGAACCTATGATTGAAAATGCCTGTGCTATTATAATCTACTCAAATGAAGAATGAAAATGTACACATTGGGCATATGGCCTTGAACTAAAAAGGTGTTCTACTTGGTAATGGAAAGGAAACAGTGATTTAGAGCAGGATTTTGAGGGACGAACTGACAACATTTGGTGCATCAGTCAGGGTGGCAGAGAGGAGGGAGGACTGACAGATGATTAAGGTTTGAGTCCAGATGTCTCCAAGAACTGGCTGCCACAAAGAATGTTCAGGAAAACTGCAATGAGAGGTGCAGGAGCAGCAGGACCCACTTGCCCCTAAAATCCTGCCAGAAAGTAAGTTGGGGATATTTGCCTGGCAGGGGGTTCAGTGGCTGAGTGTCAATCTATGAACCAGGAGGTCATGGTTTGATTTCTAGTCAGGGCACATGCCTGGGTTGTGGGCTCAATCCCCAGTGTGGGGTGTGCAGAAGGCAGCTGATCAATGAGTTTCTCTATCACGGATGCTTTTATCTCTTTCTCCCACTCCCTCCCTCTATGAAATCAATAAAAATATATTTTTTAGAAAAGTAGAATCGAACCTCCATCTACAAAGACCTATCCGGGTCCAAGGTGCCATTTAAATGAAAAGAATCTTTAAGCATTAAATGTCTTTGATAGTAAATGAATCACCAGGATGCTCATTTTTTTTTAAATATATTTTTATTGATTTCAGAGAGGAAGGGAGAGGAAGAGAGAGATAGAAACAATGATAAGAGAGAATCATTGATCAGCTGCCTCCTGCACGCTCCCTACTGGGACTGAGCCCATAACCTGGGCATGTGCTCTTGACTAGAATCGAACCTAGAACCCTTCAGTCCACAGGGTGATGCTCTAACCACTGAGCATAACCAGCCAGGGTCACGATGCTCATTGTTAATGATGAACATGTACCTGTCTGTGTGCACATATTTCTTAGATAATACATTTGGACTCATCGAAAGGCATGAGGAAGGAAAGGGATGCTGCCCCTGTTTATGGAGAGACCACACCTGAGTCGTCTGAAGGCGCGATCTGAGTGGACTGCCTGGGAGCCCTTTTCCACACCCACTCTCAGGGTCTGAGCAGTGGATGCACCCAGCGCAGAAGAACACAGAACTTCACAGTGGCCACTAGAGAGGAGATGTCAGGGGGCCAAGCAGGGCAGTCCCAGGCCAGGTGCGCAGGCTTCCTGGCTGTGCTCTGAAGATGAGCTGGGGAGAATATTCCATGACCACCTTTACACGTCGTACATGTGTGCACTGTTCTGAAGAATAAAGGGCTTCTCAGTGGGTCTTCCTTATGCAAGAGCATGGGCAAAGACACGTGAGAAATACATAGAAACACACTGTTACACTGTGTTCTCAAAATCAGTACAACAAAAATATAGCAGAATAAGAAAAATATAGGTAGGGAATGATTTAAGAATATTGCATAAGGGAGTCTTATACACCTTGAAATTCTTTTCATTGTAAGTCAGCTGTGAAGTATAACTATTAAAAATGAATTTAATACAAACAGAATTTGGTCTGTGCAGCATCCAGCAGGTTCTGAAAATAGAATGTGGCACAAAAAAGCTCTGAAGAAATGGGACTTAGACCTTGCCTCAGAACACCATGGCATTTCCTCTTGATCTGGCCTTACAGCTCACAAGGACCGTGGGTTTAAAGAAGTCTCCTATTATCCTCAGGTTGACATGGAAATATCAAGAAATATCAGGAATGTAATAAATTCTGGGTAGATGATCTTTGAAACTCCTAATGAAAGACAAGTAACATACATTGGCCTGTTTTCCTTGATAGAATCCCAACTTGAGATAGCTCATTTTTATCTGTCCTCTTTTGTAATGCTCCCCCAAGGATAAGCTCAGAGAGAAAGGAAGGGGAAGATGAGAGTGAGAGAGAGAGAGAGAGAGAGAGAGAGAGAGAGAGAGAGAGAGAGAGAGAGAGAGACCAGTTGCCTTTCATATGTGCCCCAAACCTGAAACCCAGGTATGTGCTCTGACTGGGAATCAAATTCCTAATCTTCAGTGCACATGACTACACTGAGGCATACAGGCTGGGCAGGTGTTTTAATTCAGGTGTTTTAAAGAAACACAATGGCTACATAACCACCGACCAGTGAAAGCACTTCAAATGGGAGACCTGTGGGGTGGATGGTGCCCTGTTGTAAAGAAGGTGCATCTACATTAAAGCTTTACATATTTGTTTACCAGCAAAGTAAGATGTGATGAACAGAACATACAGCCAGGACTCTGGGATTAAACAAAATAAATCTCTCCTGACTCAGGCCTAATAACTTGCTCCAAAAGCTCTCATAAATTATTAGTTTCAAAATCACTCCACGTGTCTGAGACGGAGCGCGTGTCACTGATGTGCTTGGCGTTCACCTAAGAAAGGTACTGTCGCAACGTGCGACAGAAACCGCCGGCGGCGACGGCCCCGTGCAATCAATCACGGATCTGTTTCAGAATTATCAAGTGTCTGGGAGCTATCATTTCATCTGCTCCTAGCTGCATATCATTTAAAACTCCGCATTCTCCCGGAGAGACAAAGAGCGAAAACACCTGTCAGCTCCAGCTCCCACTTGATGGAGACCCATTGTTTCCCCAGCACCTTCCGGCTTCTGCATTTTCATTTGCTTGGGAAATCTTTCTTTCCTGGACTCTGCGTGGTCCATGGTTTATGAACACAGTGGTATAGTCAATTCTCAATTATCTGTCCAAATGGAAACCTATGGAGGGACTGATAATCCGGAATCGTTTTATGTTTGACTTTCAAATGCGTCCTGTGAATTTTCCCTGGGAATTTGCCTTCCTGCTAATGCTTCGCTGGAACGAATATTAAAATCTGTTTGCATTCCTTGAGCGCGGGACAATTGGCAGCAGTGGGGAGCAGCCCAGGAGGGGGTGGCAAGGATATATTAGACTGAGTTTAAACATTTCTATGAAAACTTGTCGATAGGAGTTCTTCCAAATGTGGGTAATTGAGAGTTGGTTACATAAGATATTATTTTTTTTTAATCCTGAAGGAAAAAAAATATATCACTTTGAAATATTTTAATGCAGAAGGCCATATTTTAAGATATTAAGTAAAAGTCATATTTTCATTTTGGCTTAACGATTTAACTATGAATCAGAAATTAATCTATTTCTAAAAGGAAAATATGAAACACCCCTGCAAGTGCTTATCTAAAGTAATACATTAAACTAGAGGCCCGATGCACGAAGTTCATGCAAGAGTAGGCCTTCCTTCCCCCGGCTGCCAGCACCAGCTTCCCTCCGGCACCCGGGACCTGGTTTTTCCTCCAGCTACTAGCAGGCACCAGGGACCCAGGTTTCCCTCACAGCCTCGGCTTCGTCCCAAAGGTCATCCGGAAGGATGTCTGGTCTAATTAGCATATTATGCTTTTATTATTATAGATGTTATAGAAAAGGCATCTCTATAACTTTAATCTTGATATGATGTTAAGAGATGATTCACCATGTTTGGTTATTAGCAATTTCCTTAAGTATTATTTTGCATCTCAGTGCAATAGGATAATAAAAAAAGGCAATAATGAAGTAATTTGCTCAATTTATTTCTAAAAATTAAGTCACCTGGTTGACTGTACCCTTTTCTTATTTCTGTTCTCATCATACTTTTAAAAAACATGTAAATACCCACTTAAATGAACAGACTAATATTCTCTCTTACCATCCTCAGACAAATTTCAAGAAGATAAGATTACATTTGTTCTTTAAGCAGAATATATAACTACTAGAGGCCTGGTGCACGACCCCTTGGGGGATGTCCTACTGCTGGTTTAGGCCCCCTGTGCCGGCCTGGTCACCCCAACTGGCCCCCGCTGCCAGCCTGATCACCCCTAACCACCTCTGCCTGCCAGCCTGATCACCCTTAACTGCTTCTGCCTGCCGGACTGACCACCCCTAACTGCCCCCCCCCCGTGCCAGCCTGGTCACCCCCAACTGCCGCCCGCTGCCAGCCTGGTCATCCTTAACTGTCCCCCTGCCAGCCTGGTTGCCCCTAACTGCCCCCCCTGCCAGCCTGATCGCCCCTAACTGCTCCCCCTCTGTTGGCCTGGTCACCCCTCATTGCCCTCCCTGCCGGTCTGGTCCCCCCAACTGCCCTCCACCCCCATGCTTGCCTGGTTGCCCCTCAATGCCCCCCTCTACCATCCTGGTCGCCCCTCACTGTCCCCCCTGCTGGCCTGGTTGCCCCATGCATCCTGCTGTTCAATCATTATGTGAGGGCATCCTGACCAATTTGCATATTTACCCGTTATTAGTATAGATAGCACACATTTTTTTAAAGAAGAGCATATAACTATAATATGTATTTTATAGTAGGCTGTTCATTTCTTTGTTGATATGCCTTTGATTATGAAAGAATATATATAGTAACAGTCATGAAAATATGGCTAAATTTGACTCTTGTGCTTTAATAGCATAATATTAAAGCACTAAAAGCTAGCTCAGGAGAGAATTTCTCTATTCTTCCTGGAAATCAGATGGAACCACTGAATCCCTGCTGGTCTAGCATCGATGCTCCCCCACGTGCTGTGTGGGACATAGACCATCTGGGAACATGGACGTTCAGGTCGGACATGACCGATAGGCAGTTTTGTTAGGAAAAGGTGGTCAGTGGATCAGCATTTTCAAAGTCAGGAAACCCCAGTGCCAGGAGAACTGAGAGATCTGGTCATTACACGGAGAGAAACCTTTCAGACATGAGTCAGAAGGAGCCTTGGTCTGAGAAATCAAATCTTTTGAAAAGTCCTTGAATGAAAAGCTGCTCAGACCCACATTTGGACAGTAAATATCAAGCCTCTCATTTGTGAACTGAGGTAAGCAGTTCATCTGGAACTGAGGCCGAGAGGGAGTGGTTAGGAGAGTTAGACTTTGTTCTAGAACTAGAAGACTATAATTCTTTCTTAAAGTAAAATTATCTTCAGCCAAAGTAATCCTTAAAGCAACTATGTTGTGTGAAGAAGCTGGGTTTCTGACTGTTTTGGGGTAACTCTGTTCTAATGATGTATCCCTGTGGCTATCAGCCCAGACATTGGGGGACCTGGAGAGAGAGTAGCTAAGAATAAGAGGAGTGGGCCAGGTGTGGGATGGTCATCTTTGATATGTGACTTTGTTTATCTCTCTCTCTCATGTACTATAGCAAGTTCTTTGCTGAAGGATGCAGTGGAATTGGCTATTACTGCTAAATATTCTTAACAGAGGGGTTGGTGTTTCCAAATAACTCACCAAAGCAGAGAGTTCAATGGCTCATCTGGACTTAATCAGCAATAAACAGCAACTCAAGGGCAGGCTTCTTTTCCTATTTGCATTTAGTAGTAAAGGTTGAGCAGCTGCTCAATTGTTCTCGATCTTGGATTTTAAATTTATCCTTTTAAAATGGATTTCTCTCTAATAAGTCTTATCAAATAGAAATTTTTAAATACATGTGTGTTTAGAACAGTTTTATATTTACAGATTTATTGCAAAGGTAGTGCAGAGAGTTCCTATATTTGCCACATCCAGTGTCCCTGGATGGGGATGTATCTATTGGTTTCCTTTCTTTCTTTTTAAATATATTTTTTATTGATTTTAGAGAGAGAGGAATTGAGAGGGAGAGAGAGGTAGAAACATCAATGTGACAGAAAGCAATATTGATCAGCTGTCTCCTGCATGTCCCCTACTGGAGATGGGGCCCACAACCCAGACATGTGCCCTGACTGGGAATTGAACCAGTCACCTCCTGGTGCATAGGTGGATACTCAACCACTGAGCTACATTGGCCAGGCATATCTGTTGGTTTTCTCATGACCAGAGAAAGGAAGACCACAGTGCCATTCACATTATCCTATATAATAGAAGGCTAATAGGCAAATTGACTGAACTGCAGAACGACCAGTCACTCTGACATGCACTGATTACCCGGGGCAGATGCTCAACAGAGGAGTTGCCCCCTGGTGGTCAGTGCACCCCCACAGGGGGAGCACTGCTCAGCCAGAAGCTGGGCTCATGGCTGGCAAGCACAGCTGAGGTGGCAGGAGCTTTCCTGCCTCCGCGGCAACGCTAAGGATGTCTGGCTGACGGCTTAGGCCAGCCGTGGGCAAACTACAGCCCGCGGGCCAGATCCGGCCCGTTTGAAATGAATAAAACTATTGAAAAAAAAGACCATACCCTTTTATGTAATGATGTTTACTTTGATTTTATATTAGTTCACACAAACACTCTATCCATGCTTTTGTTCTGGCCCTCCGGTCCAGTCTAAGAACCCATTGTGGGCCTAGAGTCAAAAAGTTTGCCCACCCCTGGCTTAGGCCTACTCCCCGCCAGCAGTTGGACATCCCCCAAGGCTCCTGCACTACGAGAGGGCACAGGCCAGGCTGAGGGACCCCCCCATCCCCCTTCCTGAGTGCATTAATTCCATGCACCAGGCCTCTAGTATCATTATAAGACTGCATGACTGATCACTGCCAATGTTAACCTACATTGGCCCAGCTTGAGGTAGGTCTGTTAGATATCTCCACTGTAGAGTTTCTCCTCTTCTTTGGAAGAAAGTCTTATGCACAGCCCATACTGAAGGCGTGGGGCATTGTGCTCCAACTCTTTCAAAGGGGTGTAAAATTATTTACAATTTTTCTCCCCAGGAGATTTGTCTTTTCTCTTTATTTATGTATTCAATCATTTACTTATATCAGTCTGACGCATGGATATTTATGTTTTAGTTTGGGTTATAATTCAATACTATTTTACTTTACTGCTGTATTTTGTTCTCAAATTGTTCCAGCTCTGGCCGCTGGGGACTCCTGAGCTTGCTCCTGTAGGCATGGACACCCCCCCGTTACTGGGCCTTGTTTCATGTGTAGCATCTGTTTATGTTCTGAAACTACACGTTGCTCCCGGCTTATCTTGCATATTTCCTGTTCCAGCCCTAGAATCAGCCATTTCTTCAAGGAGCCCTGGTTACTTTCATTAAAAAAAAAAATGGTATTAGAAACGGGGGTCTGGGTGCTTGGTATTTCAAACTTGAAATTTGACTTAAAAAATTATAATATTCCCAGAAAGCCGTATTTGTAAGTAAAACGGATAAAAAAATAAATCTACTTTCAACTATCACTTAAGCGCTATCAACATAGTTTAGGTCAGCTATGAAAATAAGGATAATTGCATCATATACCAAACTAACCTGATTTTCATTTTTTTATATACAAAGGTAAGATTATGGAAAGGAAAATTGTGACATAAAATAAGGGTACATTTCTCTCTCTTTTTTTTTTTGTCCATCTGTATCAACTAAACCACAATTACTCTTCTTCTTCTAAGATTTGATACATATATTTTATTCACACCTCAAATGAATAAAGAGAAAAAGAGGTTTAATGTCACTAATGTCAATGGAATAAACATGTTAAGTTATACTGAGTGAAAATACTCATCTAACTAAGAAGAGACAACCTTATATTCTTGCTTTGATTTTTACTTATAAAACAAAATATTACTTTTCAAAATTAATTTTAAGGATAATAGCATCTATCACCAACCCTTTAGCTTTAAATATAGGTAATTTTTAAAAAATGTAATCATATCAAGAAAATTTAATTCTAAATATTATAAATAATAAAGTTTAGTATTTTAGACAGATTTGAAGACTCTCGGGGTAATTTAAAGTTTATTTAAATTATTTAATAAAGTTCAACTCCATCAACAATTTCCTTCCTTTTTCACTTCCCCCAGGTGGTTGGTTCTTCCAACAGTAAACAAAAACATTAACAATAATTTGACAATGTATCTCTGAGGAGTCAGTGGTGAGAAAGTCATCCACATATAACATAGCCAACCACGATGACTGGCTGGGTGCAGAAAGTAAAAAGGGAGGGATAGTGTTGGATTTTGGTCTATTTATGGGACATTATAAATGATATATATTCCCTAAATAAAGTCAAGCATAAAACAGTTTGGCTACTACTCCCTTTCCCCCCAATAATAGACTGAAAAAGAAAGAAGTTGGCTTTGTATCATCTTAATAATTAAACAGCTAAGCCAATTAGATTACACCTGTGTTCATTCAGGATTTATTTAGAACAAGGACAAGTATTTGGGGTCAGGTTTTAAGAAAGGCAAGTGGTAAGAAAAGCTGCCCTGAGAGGGAAGAACAAGGGAGGGGAATGGAAATCCTCAGAGGCTGCTTCTGCCTCTGGGAGCACAGGGCATTAAAGCAGCCACAGTCCATGCAGAAAGTTCTTTTTGTTTTACCTTATACTTTGGTTTCCACAGACGCTGTATGTGCCCATTCAGATTCTGACTCAGCTTATATGTCAACTCTTCCTGGAGGCCTTTATGGGACCTAAGTCCCACAGGTGTTCTGGGCACCTGCCCCTAGTCCCCTGACATTTCCCCCACACCCATGGTACACTGTGATCACCTTTCACTCTGTTTCCCACCATCTTCTTCCCCCTACCTCATCCTTTTACAGTGAACTCCAGCACCTATCTCATTCATCTTTGTATTCAGTGTCTACTAATGCATTGCTTGGATGGATGTTGAATTAAATACATGAATGAGTGATGAAAGAATGAAGGATGTAAGCATATTTGTCCCATGCTTGCCACAAGCCAGGTAGCAGTCATGCCGTGAAAGTAGACTAATTTAACCCAGTATTTAAAACATACTTGCTGGAGCCCAGCCAGTGCTGCTCAGTGGTTGAGCGATGACCCATGAACGAGGAGGTCAGGGTTCGCTTCCCGGTTAGGGCACATGCCCTGGTTGCAGGCTCCATCCCCAGTGTGGGAGGCAGCCAATCGATGATTCTCTCTCATCATTGATGTTTCTAACTCTCTCACCCTCCCTTCCTCTCTCTTAAATAAATAAAAACATATTAAGAAATGCATGCTTGATAACAGATTTAAAGTGCATTTCATCATTTCAAATATTATCTTGAATCATATTCTTTCTTTCCTGTACTCTTTCTCTTCTGTATCCTTGCCCATTGTCTAAAGATATCAGCAACTATAAAATTGAAAATATTATGCCCCATAATCTTGATTCTTCCAATTATGACACAGTCTGAGCTGAAACAAAATATTGGCCAGGTATATCGATGCCAAAGTCTCTTCTCCTAACCCTTAGATTTACAGAGTATATTTCACATCTTAAAGTAAGACATATTTTAAGTAGTTTTACATTAAGAATTTTTGTACAAAAATCTATCTATATAAAACCCTAATATGCAAATCGACCAAATGGCAGAATGACCAGAGGAATGACCAGTCACTATGAAGTGCACTGACCACACTCAACCAGACACTCAACCCAGGAGCTGCCCTGAGCCCGCAGGCCCCGATCAGTGGTGGCGGCTGGGGGCAGGGCCGGTGGGTGGGCGGCACCAGGCCAGCCAAGGCAGATGAGAGCAGGGGCCTCCCAAATGCCCCTCCAGTCACCCCACAGATTGAACCTGATCGCTGGCCAGGCCTAGGGACCCTACCTGTGCATAAAATTCATATACTGGGCCTCTAGTCTGATTATAAATGTTCTACTGTTGATAAATTAATGTGAATAAAGATATGGATTTATTTTGGCTGCATCCATTTAGTTCTTGTGTTACCATAAGTAGAAAGGCTGTGGTAGGGGGTGATGGAAGACAGATTTTTATAAGCACCATCTCTTATTAGCTGTGTGACTTTGGGAGAATCACTTAGCTTCTTTGGTCCTTTGCTTCCTAACCTTTAATATAAAGATAACATCTAAATCACACAGAGGTTGTACATTAACAAATATTGTAGGCAAACCTCCTAACCAATATTTCTATTGATTTCACAGAGGAAGGGAGAGGGAGATAGAAACATCAATGATGAGAGATAATCATTGATTGTTTGCCTCCCTCATTCCCCCTACTAGGGATCCAGCCTACAACCCGGGCATATGTCCTGACCAGGAATGGAACTGTGACCTCCTGGTTCATAGGTTGACACTCAACCACAGAGCTACACTGGCCGGACTCTTGGTGTACTCTGAAATAAAAGTATTGGCCCTTTCTTCAATGGATTTGAAATGTGACCTCCTGGTTCATAGCTTGACACTCAACCACAGAGCTACACCGGCCGGACTCTTGGTGTACTTTGAAATAAAAGTATTGGCCCTTTCTTCAATGGACTTGAATTAGTGAGATTTACTGAGTTGTTCACATTTTCAAAGAACCTGGTTGCTCAGCAATTTCTTCTCTTCCAGCCTATTTGGCTTTGCAAATGATAATACATATGAAGTGGCGGCATGTCTCATGCACAAGCTCTTCTCAGAAAATACACGGCCAGTTCCCCAGGGCAAACTTACTCATAATGGCAACATCAAGTTCTGACTTGACCACTGAACCCGGAGTCAGGGAACTTGAAAGTGATTTCCGACTGCTGTAGACTCCCTTTCTTAATCAAAGCCCAGTCTTGCTGTGCCTTGCGATTTTGGAAAAGGTCATCTTTCTCTACCTCTTTTGGAGGAGAATTTGGTTTATAAAGGACTTTTAACTCAAGAAAGATACATATAAACATAAAAGCTTGTATTACCTTTAGAAACAGTCCTCTTAACATGTTAAAGAGAAGTCTTTATGGGTACCAGTTCACCTACCTGGAGTTGGCAGTTGATGAAGCTCTGATTAAGCTTTTATGAGGCAATCTGTAACACAGAGCAGAGTTCACCAGGTCCCTTCCTATTTCCTCATTCCATGGTTCTTATTGCAAATTAATGCCATACTTTCATGAGACACTGCCCTTTTTTAATCCAATGGGGGAAAAAATCATGTGCCTATTCTCTAAAGACATCCTTTATTGAATAATTCTGTGCACTAGAACCTACCAGTAGAACAGAATAATGGACGCTATTTCAAAGATGTATTAACTGCTAATGCTAGGGAGTGTCCTAGAAGAATCAAATTAGCCAATGGCCCAAGTGTCTAAAGAACTAATGACATGGCAGAAATAATGAAATTGACCACTTCCTCATTGGAATGATGGAAATTTATTTCTAATTTAGCAGCTTCTCATTAGAACTACCCATCATCCAAAGGGCAATCGAGGGTGCCATAGAATAAAATGTTTTACAGTGGGGTGTTTTTGTGTGTGTGTGTGTGTGTGTGTTTTTTTAATGTGACAATATTTCTGACTCTCCTGTATACATTTTTGTATACATCTATGAAAATCTGTGGTAATTAAATTTTGGAGTGCTCTTTTCTGGGAGGCACTGCAGTAATGTCACCTCAGGGAGCTTAGGAAGGAGGGAGAAGGTTGTTCAGGAAACATGAATCATTCCTGACCTTCATAATGGCTGAGCACTGCAATGACCCCTCATGCAGGACCAGAAAATGAAGAGCCCATCCAAAAGGTAGCAGTGGCTTCAGAATAAAAAAAGTAGAAAGGGCGACTAATTGGTTCAAGTTGAAAGATACTGATGTTCAGTAGCCAGGCTCAGTAGGTTGAATTTATTGAGCGCCGACTATTTACCAGAAACTGTGCCAGACACATGGGATTCAGGAGCAAACAAATCAGATGTGTTTTCGTAGCTTGCATTTCATACAATCTAGTTAGAGGGGGGCATACAGCAAGTGCTTATAAGTCTGTGATAAGATGTTGGCTGGAAATGTTTCTTTTATTCTGGAAATATGGCTAATATTCAAAGTTGAGAACTAGATGGGCAAATACCCCTCATTTTAGAAATAACTCCAGGAGGAGCCAATAGTTAGAGTCAGACTTCTCCTTCCCCCAGGATTTGATAAGAGGCTGACAAAGCCGTCTGGCCAACTCCTCCGCTGTGTATAAGAAGAGAGTGGGGAGGGAGGAAGGACTAGAGCCTTTTGCCCACAGGGAATGCTTTCCTCTGTGAGAGGCTTTCCTTCCCTCCCCAGCAGAGGAAGGTGAGGGGTAAACCTTTTCAACAAAGTCAGTGGACATTAGTGTGTCTTGTACAGGAAGGCGAGACAGCCATTCCCCTGGTTTGATATATTTTAGGCAATAGCTTTACTGATTAATTACTAATTAGCTGGCTTATTCACTTCTTATTGAAACTAAATATTTACTGATGACCTGTCTTTGTGTCTTCCAGGTACTGTCCCAAACACTGGAAATACTGAGATAAACAAAGCAAAGTCCCTGACGCATGCACGAAGCTTATTTTTAAATGTTTGCATGTTTATGTGTTGGGGTGTGTGTGGGTTTATAGAGCTGGCAAAGAAGCGCTTATATGTCAGGTGATGATAACTGCAAACGAGGAGCACAAAGCAGTGGGAGAGGCTGAGGGGTTGGCATCTAATGTGGGGACGTGGGAAGACTTTCCTGATTAAGGTGACGTTGGAGTGGAGTCTAAGAAAGTCGGGCTGAGCACGGGAGCAGATGGAGGAGACAGGAAGGGCAGGGGCCTGAGGCAGGGGCATGCTGGGTGTGCTTCGGGAGCACAGTGACTGGAGCAAAGTGGGGTGATTAGGTTGTAGAACTGGTGAGGCTGAATCCTTTGGTCCTGTAAGCCTTTGCAAAGAATCTGTCTTCTACCTGGAATGAGCTAGGAAGCAGACATTTAAGGGGCTGGAGCACGGGGTAATGTGATCTGTCTCCCATTATCCCAGGATTGCCCTGTTTATTTTGTGGTAATAGACGGCAAGGGGCAAGAATGGTAGGTGGGGGCAGAAGGCTATTGCAAGAGTCTAGCAGAGAGAGGATAGCTTGGCTGTGATGTTAACCGGCCTTCAGAGGACAGAGGACAAGAGAATTGGTGGGGGTTGAGGGGAGCAGGCTACCTGCCCAATATTTAGTGGTGCAGTGTGGCTATGTGAGTCCCTGATGTGGACAGCAGAGCGTAATTCACCTTGAACTAAGGGGAAGTCAGTATCTGCTCTAAAGACCACATAAGCACTAAAATCTTTATTTAAAATGGTATCTTCATCATTGGGCTTCACTAATGACTGGTAAATATGTTTGACCTCTTCAGACAAGAAGTTCAAGTCTCCTTGTTGAAGATTTACACCCATTCAGAGAATATCTTCTTTATAACTTCAAACACACTGAATGAGATCCTTTTGAAACATCTGTTGCGTGTATAAAAGATTTGTTTTTAAGTTATTGTTAACATTCAGTTTGTGATAGTCTTTGTGTGACTATGAGAATAATCTGGAGTGTTCACTAGATCCTCCGTGAATTGTGTGCCGGGGCCTGGGCCACGGTTCAGATTGAACACAGGTGTCTATCTCTAGCAATGATCACAGCAGTGGTTCAAGTTATCACCAATAGGGGAGAACTCCAGTGGGTCCAACAAGGAGGAGTTCGCAATGAGATGGAAAATGAGAAAGAATGATTCTGAGGGAAGATCTGCCTATCCCTGCAAAATTAATGGAAGACTTTTTTAAAAAAGATTAAAAGTAAAGGGATAAAAATGCAAATGAGTTTTTTGGCAACAGTTCAGATATACACTGTGGATTTGGCAGTAGTTTAAGGCTGTCTTGTGCCCAGTGTTGAGGGGCTGGTTGGAGCAGAGAAGAAGGCTGTGAGGAGGGAGGGAGACCCCAAAGGGATTTTCTAAGTTAGGGATGCGTGTGGGGGGGGGGCTGATCCCTCTCTTGTAGGGAGCCTCTTAGCCAGGAAACAGACAGTCTCTAAGGAACCAGGGGAAATATGGGAACACATGTTGGCACTGAGAACATAAGGAGAATGTAGACCTTCTGTTCATCTCTCTTTCCCCAGATGGTGGCTGATCACCCATCATGCCCAGTGGAAAGTGTTGGGCTAGAGTGGATAAACTGTTCTGTATGAGGATTTGTGGTATTCTTTTTTTTTTTCTTCATTTTTCTTTTTTCAAAATCAGAAACCTGTGTTCTCAATACAATTGGGAGGTACAGTTAGGCGTACTGTTATACAATAAGCCAGGCACAGGTAAACTCTTTAATCCTGAGCAAGGCTTCTGGCCTGAAATATTCCTTTTTGATACAACATGTTGGACTAAATCTAAGGTCCACACTTATTCCATCCCCTTGGGACCCAGAGCCGGCTCTGAGTAGCCTGGTCCTCACTCCTTCCCCTCAGAGTCCTGCTCTGGTGTCTGAGGGCTCCGGGAACAGAGGAACCTTATCAGGGGGAGGTTACCTCTAGTCCACAGACATTGGTAACAAGTCCTCTCCCCTAAAACTCTGGGCTGAGGAGATGTTTCCCAAGTATGTGAGATACTGTTGGCAGTTACAATTAGTAAAGTGGCGATGGAGGGAATTTTGGAAATACAGCAAAGTCTTTAACGAATGCTTAAAGCACCTAAAGGTAAATTGAAGGAGATAATCAAAGATGCAGACATTTCTATACAAAATGTTCTCAAAAAATGTGTAAAGAAATGCCAAAAACATATTATATGCTATAAATATATAAATTATGGCTTAAGAGACAAATTTAAAGACTGGAACGCTTGGAAAACTAGGTAGCCATTCATAATCATTTTTGTAAAAATAAAATAGAAAGTAAAATAGATGTTTCTTCTCCATGTAGGTGGCTTCATAAAGCTCAGAAGTATTTTTAACAGCAATGATTTCTACTCCCTTTTCTTTTGCTGATAGAGCTACACTCAGAAGGTCTTGATACAAGGTTTGACTATACTCAGGGTATTCTATTCCAACATTTCTATCTGCCACCAAGATCTCTCTTCTTGCCTCCAGAATCACATATCACTTCCTAGCATGCCCCAGCCACATCTAGAACTCGACATGTTATAAATTGGCCACCATTATGCCTTATGTCAGGATACAGTATAATCAATCTCAGTCAAACCAGTAATCTCAATGTCATTCTTGACTGGTCCCTATTTGTTACCTCCCACACCCAACTGCTGTGCGTCCTACTTCCCAAATGTCGCTGGAATTTGCCACAGCGGCAATCCTGTCCAAAATCAGTTCACATGATCACTGCTGGGAAAATCTAAATCCTAGTCCCCATCCCCAATTTTGCCCTTCTGCCATTATGTCTTCATGCTGAGTAATCTTTCCCGTGCGTTTCATACAAATGGCTTTCCATTTCTTTTAGGACAAAATGAAAAACCCATAACTTTGCGTACAAAACTCAGCCACTGGGTGCCTTACTTCCTTCTCCAGCCACTCTCTGCTTCTATGATAATACATCCCCCCGCCCCCCAACCACAGCAGACAGGATGCTGCTATTCCTGTGACACAACCTCCCAACGTCTCCCTTGTAATCAGCCAGCTAATGCCTACTTATTGTGAGATGCCCCATGGATGGTCCCTCAAAGTGTGCCAAGGAGTGAGACATATATTTACATGGGCCTAAGTTAAAGGCACCGTTTGGAGTTGAGAAATGAACACCAATGGTGCAGTACGGACAGCTCTGCTGTATCCTTCAGGTTTCTGCCCAGGGACAGAGCCTCTGGGAGTCTTTCCTACACCCTCCCCCACCCTGTGCACACGCATTTCCACACCCTGGTGAGGTCTGCCTGCTTCCATTTCCACCGCGGCCTGGGCTTCTCCTCTACAGCACTTAAGGTTTGCAATTATTTGTTTAATGTCGCTCTTCCCCATTATGCTGAAAGCCCCATAAAGTCAGACTCCCAGCTGTCTTGTTTGCTGTATTCCCAGAGCCTTCGACAGTGTCTGGGAATGGTGGGTGCTCAATAAATAATGTGCTGCAATTGACACCCTACGTGTGAACTCATGATTTAAAACATACTGCCCCGCCGCCTCTAATGTGCTCCCGTCTAAAAGAGGTAGAGCTTAGGATAGAAGGGGCATGGGCCCACTGAACCAGCCGACACAGCTCTGGGACAGGCATGCAGAAGCCCCAGTGATACGTATTTGCACCAAGGCTAAGCCAAGAACTGAAGAAGACAGAGAATTTCTCTGGCCCTCTCTGCCTTGGAAGCCATCCCCACCCCCACCTTCTTTCTCCTCACAGAGGGTCACTGTAAGTCTCTACTTACTCGCTCCTGCTCATCTCTCTCTAATTCAGACCACTTTTATTCTCTGGGTCAGTTCAAATTAAAGTCACCCTGGTTCTGATTGCTATCTAATCTGCAGGGCAGAAAATAACCACATGAAATTTAAACATGTAATTGAAGGAAAAATTGATGGTTATTTGAATGTAATAAAAATTGATGTTAATAGTCATTCATTAGGGATGAAAAGGCATGATACACTCGGAAAGTCATTGGAATGGTACCAAAGTAAGACCTAAACAATTAGCCTTGACGAGAGAGAGAGAGAGAGAGAGAGAGAGAGAGAGAGAGAGAGAGAGAGAGAGAGAGAGAGAGAGAGAGAAAAGCAGAAATGACCCTCTTATTTGTGAAACACAGAACTGGGATGGCGCCTACAGGTCTTATGAACAACGATCACTTCTTAGAGCAGTTCGGTTTTTAGAAATACATAACACACTCACATACATAGACATGTGTGCGCACACACAACAGGGTTAGTCCTCAAAGAAAATAACCTTTGAATAGGGAATATCTTTGTCATTGAATCAACATCCATGAAAGACCAGTTTTATGGTTATGTCTATTTTGAGGATTGAATTTTTATAGAATTTGACAAAGAAGATACATTGTTTTCCATGTTGTGCATTGTGTCCCCTTAAAACTCACGAACAGCCCTAGCTGGTTTGGCTCAATGGATAGAGCGTCGGCCTGTGGACTGAAGGGTCCCAGATTCAATTCTGGCCAAGGGCACATGATTGGGTTGTGGGCTCGATCCCCAGTAGGGGGTATGCAGGAGGCAGCCAATCAATGATTCTCTCTCATTGATGTTTCTATCTCCCTCTCCCTTCCTGTCTAAAATCAATAAAATATATTTAAAACAAACAAAAAAACCCCTCATTAACAGTGGTCTGAATGTACAAATTCCATGTTTGGTAGTAATAAGATAAAAAAAGTTTTCTATGTTCTGTCCACAAGATCTACCTTAGGCAACATCACATCCACTCTCACATCAGCTTGGTGTTAGAGTGGATAGGAGTGACCTATGAAACATTCTGAATGAAATCAGTGAGAATTCAGCTCTGCCCCTGCATTGTATAGAGGCTGGCCCCCTCCTCCATTCACTGACAGCTACTAATAAGAGATCACTTCCGAAGATCATTACTGGAAATAAGTTCCCTTGTAAAAATTAATCTATTGGTGCCACATAATGCAAAATTTCAATTATTCATTCATCGTATTTATTACCCTATATGTAGGGCTTTTAAGCATCTAGCTGTCCTGATTTTGGAATGCATGTTTTTTATGATCCCTGAGAAAGAAATAATAGTTTAATATGCTTTTTCTAAGACACACAAAATGCTACTTTTAAAAAGTACTTTTTCATTTGTAGCATAAATTAAAATGCGATTGTACACAGTTATTATTCTAGTTCACAGAATTGGAGTATTATGAGGACAGCAAGTCTTTATGGTATCAGACTGGTTTTGTATGTGTCCTATTTATAATTACTATTTTCTCTTTGTTTCATGGTACATTTTGAGTGACTCCAGTGTTTTCTTAAGGCCCTATGGGAAGGTTGTAGTTTAGAGAAGGAAAACTTCTGTGCATGGGCAACCTCATCAAATAGTTCCTAATTCAGGGATTTTTTTTAAAAAGCACCTACTATGCACATAGCACTGAGCCAGTGGAACCCTGGTCCCAGGCACCTACCTTACCAGTGTTTGCCCCTGGCCACAAGGGGGCGGTATTAAATGGGCCACTGAATGGGCTCTGTAAATTCCATGTTTGTGGCCTCATGTTATCTGGTCAATAAGCAGTATCTTCATTTCCAAGTGAAACATTATAACAACACCCCCTCCCCTTTTCTATCTGGTATCATTAAAAATTATTTATATTATCCTGAGATTAATAACAAGTATTTCCTCACCAAGTATGATTCTATTTATCTTAGGCTTTCTGTTGTATGTTCTCTTGTTTGTCAAATGGATTTATGGCTTTGGTATTTGCAATACCCACTTCTATTTCCCCTCAGTTTTCTGTTTGAACTTAATCCTTCTTATTGAGGAGAATGGATGGAGGCAAAAAAAGTGAATGGAGTAGCCAGCCCTTCTCTGTCTTCTGTTAACACTACACTATCGTCTTCAGAGAGCAGCTCTGCCATTCCGTTTCTGAGATCTAAACATAGATTGGGCAGCTCCTTTTCCCTGGCCATGACTTTCTCAGGCGTCTCTGCTCTTGCCTGTGGAGACATCGGGAAAGACTGCTGGTGGCACAGAAGGCGAGTCGGAGGAGCCCTGGACTAACTGGCAGAACATCTGGTTTCTAAGTCGCAGCTTCAGGGCTGTTTTCATTTGTAAAATGGGGTCACTCGCTCTGCTGTGCCCTCCTCATAGGAAGGAAAATGTAAGTCAAAGCTCTTTCAACTTCTTAAATACAAAACCTATAAATCTAAATATATTTACACTACTCAGATACAGTAGGTCCTCAGGTTACATGGGAGATCCATTCCTACAACGTAACAGATTTTTGCCTTAAGTCGGAACCCACCTACATCAGCACCTACTTCACTCACATGAAGCACAGACATAGCAGTGGTGAAGTGAGACAGTAAAAAAAAAAAAAAAAAAAAAAAAAAAAAATTTAAAAGAAAGATAACAATTCCTGACCTTTACTTGTGGTAAATAAATAATGAACAAAAACATAAAGCACACATGTACATACATCGAAATGATGGAACATTTTTTTTAATAAATAAATGCGAGATGGCAACGTAACCACAAAACAACATATGTCGAGTTCAACGTAACCCAAGGACTGCCTGTAGTCAAATATCCTATCTAATAAAAGAGAAACATGGTAATTCGTGTACGACTGCTACCCTTCCCATTGGCTAATCAGGGCGATATGCAAATGAACTGCCAGCCAAGATGGCGGCCGGCAGCCAGGCAGCTTAAACTGAACATGAGGCTTGCTTGCTTCAGTGATGGAGGACTGCAATGTTCCCCGCCTGCCTTGCCGGCCTCTGAGCTTGCAGTTTAAGAAACATTGTAACAAATATAGAAGCTACACAAAACCCCAGAAACCAGCTTTCAGCGAGCCGAGCCGGGATCTCAGAGCTGGAGTTGATACAGAGTTTCGATTATAGAACCTAAACAAACCAGATACCTACTTTCAGCAGCTGAGGCCTCAGAGCTGGAGCCAAGCCTCAGAGCTAAAGCTGGCCCAGAATAAAAAAGAAAAAAAGAAAAAAAGGAGCAGTTGGGAGCTTCAATCCCAGCCTGAAAACAGCCCTCAGCCCCTCACCCAGACTGGCCAGGCACCCCAGTGGGGACCCCCACCCTGAAGGGTATGTGACCAGCTGCAAACAGCCATCATCCCCTCATCCAGGCTGGCCAGGCACCCCAGTGGGGACCCCCACCCTGATGCAGGACACACTTCAGGGCAAACCAGCCAGCCCCCACCCATGCACCAGGCCTCTATTCTATATAGTAAAAGGGTAATATGCCTCCTAGCACCGGGATCAGCGGAGCTGAGAGGCCTCCCGGCAGCAGGATCAGCGTGACAGGGGGCAGCGCCCAAACCCCCTGATCGCCCTGTGGCTCTGTGTGTGACAGGGGAAAGCGCCCCAACCCCCTGATCGGCCCTGCTCTGTGCCTGATAGGGGGGAGCTCCCCAACCCCCTGATCACCCTGCGGCTTTGTGTGTGACAGGGTGTGGCGCCCCAACCCCCCAACCCCATGGGCCCTGCTCTGTGTGTGATGGGGTAGAGCCATAACCTCCCCATGGGCCCTGCCCTGAGTGTGACAGTGGCGGGCCCCAACTCCCTGATCGGACCTGCTCTGTGGGTGATGGGGTAGAGCCATAACCTCCCCATCGGCCATGCTCTGTGTGTGACAGGGGGCGGTGCGCCAACTCCCCTATCGGCCCTACTCTGTGAGTGACAGGGGGAGCTCCCCAACCCCCTGATGGGCCCTGCTCTGTGTGTGACAGGGGGGAGCTCCCCAACCCCCTGATCGGCCCTGCTCTGTGCGTGACAGGGGGTGGCGCCGCAACCTCCCCATCGACCCTGCCTTGAGTATGACAGGGGGCGGTGCCCCAACCCCCCAATCGGCCCTACCCTGAGCATGACTGAGGGTGGCATCACAACCTCCCAATCTGCCCTGCTCTGTGCATGACAGGGGGCGGTGCCCCAACTCCCCAATCAGCCCTGCTCTGAGCCTGACCAGGGGCTGCACCTAGGGATTGGGCCTGCCCTCTGCCACCCGGGAGCAGGCCTAAGCCAGCAGGTCGTTATCTCCCGAGGGGTCCCAGACTGCGAGAGGGCACAGGCCGGGCTGAGGGACCCCCCCCTCCCCCCTCGAGTGCACAAATTTTTGTGCACCAGGCCTCTAGTATACATATATTTATATAAAATATACATTTATATATATATAAAATTTTTAAATTGTATTTCATTGCATTATAACATATAAGACCCCCAGACCCATTTCTTTCTGAGCGAGTGAGAACTCTGTGCGTGCTCACTTGTAAAACTTCCGCGGGCGGGGGGGAGGGGGGTATGGGGGGGTATGGGGGGGGGGAGCAGCACTGGGGAGTGTGAGTGCAGTGCTGTGAGCCAGGCTTCCTGGGATGAATCACGCACTGCTGGGTATCTCCCCACAAGTTACTGAACCTCCTGGAGCCTCACTTCCCTTCTTTGTAAAAGAGGGTCCCTCTACCATTCAATTCAAACTAACCTTGTAGGATTGTGATGAGGATTGGGCGGCTAATGCAGAGAAAACACTTCCGGTTCTGACACTAGTAAGAATTTAATTCGCATTAGCTATTATCAGTATTGTTACATAATAAAACGTCAGTTACTTAGACTTTCCTATGCTTTCTGAAACACATTTATATGACAAGGTAATAACTCGTATCTCTAAATCTTTTGAATTTGGTTGCTTATAGCCAAGCGTTATGCTAGAGGTTACCTTTTTAATCTATCAAAGTAGAAGTTATAATCTTTATTTTTATACAGACAAGAATGTTCCTTCTGTAAGGTTACAAGGAATGATTTTATACCAATATTTGGCCCAGAAGTCATTTATTATAATGAATCATTGTAGAAATTAGATGGCTTTATTTTTCAATACCATATTAGGCTGGGCATTGTGGCATATATAGTCACATGATAGAATAGAATAGTGTTCAGCCAATAAAACTATATTTTTTAATAATACAGGGTTGGGCAAAAGTAGTTAAACTAGAAACAGCTTTTTCCATAATTCTTGTTCAATTACTCTCAATTAATCCTTTAATTATAAAGTCCCAATTACACATGACAAACCCCACCACATCAAAAAGCACCTCAAAACATTGTTACGAGATACCCGATAGGGTACAACAGAACAAGGTGCCACTCGTTCTTGCGGTAGCCCAGATGGACAGATGAGAAAGCGCTGAAGTAAATGGCAATTGGACAAACTCTGTTCCTCCTGGCTGAGCTTTACTTTTTAATCACACTGCAAAATTTCCCAGTCTCTTCTGGCTACACGTCAAGCATATCCAGAGGAGAACTTACACCCGAAGAAAACAAAAGCACACCACTTTACCTGTCAAATATGGACTCACGGGGCCAAAAGTATACAGCAGAGAGCTTCCATGTTTGTACCCTTTCGGGTCTTTATCACTGCCTTACCACTTTTCTGGGCTTCTAAAAATCAGCTTCTTTTTTCCCCCTGTGCTTTCAGATTATATTAAAAGTATAAAGCAAAAATGATTAGGTTTTCTTGGAAGATTTCGTTTTCACAGGATGATTTCATTCCACCAGGAAAATGGACTGAGCATTTACATTGAAGACTATGCCAAAGGGAAATGACAGTGAACTACTCAATCTCTGCTCTTGGTTTCCTTGCACTGGGTAGAGTGATGGTGCTATGGGATATTTGGGTTTAGGCCTATTGGAGAAACCAGAATTCAGAGATCCCAAAACTTTTTCCCCAAATGTCCTGTACTCACATTATCTGGGTACGACTAATTGTGCTGCTTTCTTCTCCACGGAAAACATGGACCCACGAGCAGGGCTGAGGTTTCCTTAGGCAGTGGTTCTCAACCTTCCTAATGTTACGACCCTTTAATACAGTTCCTCATGTTGTGGTGACCCCTAACCATAAAATTATTTTCGTTGCTACTTCATAACTGTAATGTTGCTACTGTTATGAATCATAATGTAAATATCTGATATGCAGGATGTGTTTTCATTGTTACAAATTGAACATAAAGCATAGTGATTAATCACAAAAACAACCTGTAATTATACAGCGGGGCCTTGACTTACGAGTGTCGCGACTAACGAGTTTTTTGAGATACAAGCCATCTCTCGGCCGATTTTTTGCTTTGAGTTGCGAGCTAAAATTCGGGTTATGAGCCAGCTTCAGATACCCCACCGCTAGTGGTGCAGCGAACGTCACAGTGAACGCCACAACATCAGCCCAGCATCACGTGTCTCACTCGTTCACTTTTTGATTTGACATACGAGTAATTTGAGTTACCAGCTCCGGCACGGAACGAATTAAACTCGTGAGTCAAGGCCCTGCTGTATATGTGTTTTCCGATGGTCTTAGGCAGGGATCCTCAAACTTTTTAAACAAGGGACCAGTTCACTGTCCCTCAGACCGTTGGAGGGCCGGACTATAGTTTAAAAAAAAAAACTATGAACAAATTCCTATGCACACTGCACATATCTTATTCTGAAGTAAAAAAACAAAACAGGAACAAATATAATATTTGTATTTGTATGTGGCCCTTGGGCCGTAGTTTGAGGACCCCTGGTCTTAGGCAAGCCCTGTGAAAGGGTCGTTCGACCCCCAAAGGGGTCGCGACCCACAGGTTGAGAACCGCTGCCTTAGGGGCTGGAGCAGTCCACCACTCGGTTCCCCCCAGGGAGGGGTGAGGAGTGGTCCATGTCTGCCCCAGGGCACTAAGCCAGCCGCTGCTATTAGAGTGTGGTGAGGACCGGGCAAGGCCACTGTGCTGGGCCACTGTGTCCAGAAAGGAACACCCGTATTTAGTATGCTGGCTGGCCAGGATTTTGTTCTAACTTGTTCATACAGTGAAAACACTCACTTCAGAGAAAAACAAAGATGGGGAAAATGTATATAGGCAAAAACAAAAGTTCCAAAGAATAGAACTGTCCCAATTCCTTGACACACATGTTAGATGAGTGAGTGTGTAAGAACCGTGGACAATGGGGGTCCCCCAAGTGAACTCCTGTGGCACCTCTGCTACCCTGTCCTAAGTCAGGGGCCTACATGTTGCACAAGCTTTGATGTTCGCCCTCTCTTCTTCTGTTTTCTTAAGTTGCAATAACATGTCACACGTAGGAATTTAAGAAAAAGACTGTTTTAAAATTGCATTAAACAGTGGGTTAAAGTAGAAACCATATACGTTTAGCCAGGTGATTTCTCCTAATCATGTGCTGTTGGAGAAATACGTAGTTAGCTAAAAATGAGAGCGGCGTGCCTCAGAAACACCCGAAGCTTGGCCAGCCAAAATGAGAACGTTTTAGCCCCCAAGGCCCGCCAGGGTTTCAGGGCTCTCGGTCTAAAAACCAGGACTGGCTGACAGAAGAGTGGGGAGTTCTGATACACAGACCCTCCTCCCTCCACCCCCACCCCCCCATCCACTCTATATACCCCCTACCAAGTAAACCAACCTCCCAGCACTGAAAACAAAACAGAGGAATTAATGGCCCCTGTTCTGTTCCATTATTTATGCCCTCCTCGTGCACCACCCTAACCAAGGGATGCTCTTTGATGATTATATCTCCAAGAACATTGCTGTGATCATGGTGTGTGCTGGGGAGCCATAGATAATTAATCAGTCAAACTGAGAGATATGGGTAAGAATAACTTTTAGATTTTGTAAAAGTAAATGTAATGCCTAAGCCCTGCGAGGAACTGATTAATTAAATAGCCTCTTGACTTGTATTTAAATCAGGCATCCGGGACCGCGGATGGCAGACCTAGCCTTCATCCCAAAGAGGAGTCAAGGAATGCTGACTTTATTTTTTGCTCCTTTTACATCTTTCCTTTCAATTCTAACAGCGTATGCATTTGCTAATGATGTTTGCCTGCTATGGGACTTCTTCCTTAATTAAGTCCAACAAGAAATGGCCACCAATTTATCTGACCTACTTGGTGAGTCATGATCCCATGTAGGTTCATATTTGTCAAGTAGAAATGAAAAAAAAAAAAAATCTGTGCTCCTAAAACCAATAAAACCATGGGAATGACTGTGAGTATTATTCTCCCATGTTTTCACAGGTTAATCTTTATAAAAATTTTTTTGCATGATTTTGAGGTTAGTGTTTTGCGGATGACAAAGGAGCTAGTGACCTTTGTCTTCTGCAGCAGAAAACCTTGCAGAATTCTGGGTGAGTGATTACAGAGAAGCAAAAGGACGAGAGAATTGAACAGCCTTTTGTTTTTAATAAAAGGGAAACCAACAAAGACCTGTTTCCTTTTCCCTTTTTGTCAAATGAAAGGCCTTCGGAGATGACTGAACGCTTGGATGCTCCTGTTTGAATCCTGTAGGCTGTTCCTCTAGGTGGCTCTACTCTAAGTTCTCCAAGGGACGCTGCGACCTTAGAAGGTGAACACTGCTTTGTGGTGCATGGGGGACCTGTGTGAGGTTATCTGGTCCTTGGGAGAAGAGCGTCACATTCTCCTCTGAGAGAATCTAACTCTGAGTTAGAGATTGCTGGAAGGAACGCATTGGGATGCCAGTTCACCAATTTACCATAGAAGTGGCTGGCCAAGGGCTTTTGGCAACAGGCAAACTAAGTTTCAGAATTAACTGCGGAAGTATAATGCCTAGAGAAGATACAACCCCATATGCTAAGGGTGCACACTTATTTGTCAATGTGATAGCATTCACCACTGGATCAGAGAGGGGTTCTTTTTTTAAAATATATTTTTATTGATTTCAGAGAGGAAAGGAGAGGGGGAGAGAGAGATAGAAACATCCATGATGAGAGAGAATCATTGATGGGCTGCCTACTGCATGCTTCCTACTGGGGATTGAGCCTGCAACCCAGGCATGTGCCCTTGACCAGAATCGAACTCAGGACCCTTCAGTCCGCAGGCCAATGCTCTATCCATTGAACTAAACCAGCTAGGGCGAGGGGTTCTTATTTATAGTCCTTTCCCTTTCCCTAACCTTCCTCAGTCTTCAACTTTCCCCAGAAAATAGTTCTGAAAACTGCTCTTGCGCTGTCATCTGAGATTGCAACAGGCTGGACAGAGGACAGATGAGGAATGTGTCTATCCCTCCAAATGGACTGGTTTTCTAAATCGGCTCAGTGCTGTAAGAAATACTGAGTCTTCATGTTTCTGTCACTAATGAAGGATATACTGAAACCGTTTTTCTAACAATTACCACTTTTAAAGGCAAGATGTTTAGAGGAAAGGTTGGAGGCTTGTTCTAGAAGATTAGCTCGGCTAATCAGGGTGCAACAGAATAATTTCCCTAAGATTACTCTAATCATGTCAGAACATTTTAAGAGCTTGAGAACAGATAATAAAAGTAATCTCATTCTAGGGCCATGTGTATAAGCACATAATGTCTTCCAGCTTTTGAGAGAATATGGTTGGGATTTTGCAAGAGCCTCTCATGGATGTGAAACCATGTTGCTTATAACACACTGGTATTTTCAGTGTAAAGACATATTTTCCTTGGAAGCATCACGAAGCCTGAGCAATGTGCTCTCCGCACATTAGCTCCGCAAGTTACTTCAGCAGATGTGGGACCAAAGGGGCCATTTCAGACTTGCTTGGTAATGACTGATAAGTGGAAGGTGGGAGGTGAAGTCATCAAACCTTGAGGAAGGGCCAGTGCAGCTTCTCACTTACAGTGAGACTACACGAGCCATGAGAAGAGCCAGGTAGCCCCGCTGGTAAGGATGCTGCTGTCCACTGCAAAGTCTTTGGCCATTGGTTACAGTTGCACATGCCATTGGCATCTATATCCTTCTTAGAGGAAACAGCACCAGGTAACATGGGAAGCTTCTGCATGGAATTCATCATTCGTGACATGGCTCATCAAAATAGCTCCACTTAAAAAAATTGTAATATGTTTCTATTGATTTTTTTAGAGAGAGAGAAAGGGAGAGAGATATACACATCTATGAGAGAGAAACATTATCGACCAGCTGCCTCCTGCACACCCCCTACTGGGGATCGAGCCTGCAGCCTGATCTGGAATCAATCCAGTGACCTCTTGGTTCCTGGCTCAACCACTGAACAAGGCTGGCCTGGCAAAAAGAGCTCCACTTTTGACCTGCCCCTTACAAGTAAACTATTTCAAGCAACACAACGATAAGCAATTTTTATACATCAGCCAGCACTCACAAAGCTTATATACTTAATAAGAACTAAAGGCACTAGGGCATCCTTAGGAATTACTTTTGCTCAGAACAGCCCGTGACAAAGAGGGAGAGATACATCTGTAGGGGCTGTGGGCTCCTCCAGGACATGTAGATGCCACAGGCAGGGAGTCTCACAGGACGCAGGTCCAGGGCTGTAGAAGGCGCTCAGGGACAGAGGGCCAGGGTCTCAGCTGTAAGAGCTGCATCTTGCATGGGCCCCGGCCACTCAAACTGGGCCTTCAGGTGTAATCTGAAGTATTCCGAGTGAGACCAAGCTATTTTCTGAGCTGCTGAGTGTTCGGGAGAGACATATGTGCAGCTCAGAAACACATGTGGCCCGCCCTCCGAGATTTCCTCTCTCCTATATGTTGATGAAGATTAAAGGGGATGAAAGTGCAGACATCAGGTGAACAGATAATTAATGATGATTGATGATTGACTTTCCTTGCATGCCCTGAGATTAATTCAGGTAAAACACGCAGATGCTGGAAACGTCTGGGGTTGGGAAGTTGTTCAGTGTTCAACATGGACTGACAAGTCGACACCTGCCTTTGGAGTGGCCCCTATTATCCTCGTAATAATTTCCATTATGTGGATAAAGACAGAGGACACTCCATCTGTTAGAAAGAGGCGAGGTTTACTTCTCTTTAAAGATTGGGTTTTCATCTCTGCCACTGTTATTTCCTGAAGATTTTTACTGCTTGCTTTGGACAAAACTACTTAAACATAATTTCCCTTTTGTTTTCTTACAAAAATAAGTGTTGGCGTTCTATTTTATTTTACTTTTGCTTATGTATAGTTATTTGTATAATCCTATCTATAATAATAAAAGTGCAATATGCAAATCAACCGAACGACCGAACAGCAAACAGCAGAACGACCATCTGGATGACCTTCCGGACGACGACACTATGACATGCACTGGTGCCAGGCCATCCAAGGCAGGTGTGATGCGATTGGTTGGGGGGCCCTGCCATTGCCCCACAATCAACTTGCAGAGGGAGGCCCAGGCCACCCACTATGGGGGAATTGATGCTGGGGCTCCACAATCGATAGCCCCAAATAGGGAGGCCCAGGCCACTGGCCAGCAGGGGATTAGATCGGGGGGCGGGGGGGGGAGGCTCCGTGATTGCCTGACAGAAGAAGGCCCAGGCCACTCTCTGTGTGGTGATTAATTGCAGAGCCCCAGCCAGGTGGGTGGGGACTCCCTCTGCTGAGCGATCAATCATGGAGCCCTGAGATTGATCGCCCCAAAGAGGGAGGCCCAGGCCAAACAAATGATGGCACCCCAAACCTGTTGCCCACAGAGGGAGGTGACCAGAGGCAGGGGTGAGTGGGCAGCCCCACACAGATGGCAAGCAGTGGTAATGGTGGGGGTGAGGCCAGTTGCCAGCAGCTGGGGGAGGAAAAGCTCTGATAGGCCCTGATCACCAGCCAGGCCTATGGACCTTATCCGAGGGGTCCCAGATTATAAGAGGGTGCAGGCTGGGCTGAGAGACACCCCTCCCCCCCGCATGAATTTTGTGCACACTAGAGGCCCAGTGAACAAAAATTTGTGCACTTGGGGGGTGGGAGGGGGGGTCCCTCAGCCAGGCCTGTGCCCTCTCGCAGTCTGGGACCCCGCAGGGGATGACCACCTGCTGGCTTAGGCCCGCTCCCTGGGGGATTGGGCCTAAGATGGCAATCAGACATCCCTCTGGCAGCCTGGAGCCCTCGGGGGATGTCCACTTGCCAGCGGGGAGCAGGCCTAAACTGCAGTCGGACATCCTTAGTGCTGCTGAGGAGGCAGGAGAGGCTCCCACCACCACCGCTGTACTGGCAGCCATCAGCCTGGCTTGTGGCTGAGCAGAGCTCCCCCTGTGGGAGTGCACTGACCATCAGAGGGCAGCTCCTGCATTGAGCGTCTGCCCCCTGGTGGTCAGTGTGTGTCATAGTGACCAGTCATTCCCAGTCCTTCTGCTGTAAGGGTCAGTTTTAATATTACCCTTTTACTATATAGGATAGAGGACTGGTGCACGGGTGGAGGCGTGCTGGGTTGCTCTGAAGGGTGTCCCAGATCAGGGTGGGGGTCCCATTGGGGTTCCTGGCCAGCCTGGATGAGGGGATGATGGCTGTTTTTAGGCTGCCCACACCCCTTTCAGGGTGGGGGTCTTCACTGGGTGCCTGGCCAGTCTGGGTGAGGGGCTGAGGGCCGTTTTCAGGTTGGCAGTGATTGAAGCTCCCAGCCTCTCCTTTTTTTCTTTTTTTTTTTTAATTCTGGGATTTATTTACTTTGTATGGCTGTCACTGGAACTGAGAGCTGGCTTTAGCTCTGAGGCTAGCTCCAGCTTGAGGCCTCAGCTGCTGAAAGCAGGTATCTGGGCTTTGTTTAGCTTCTATAATTGAAACACTGTTGCCATCACTGCTGCTCTAAGCTCTGAGGCCGGCTGGCTGAAAGCAGCTATCTGGAGCTTGTATATAATTGCAACATTTTTTCTTAGACTGCAGCTCAGAGGCTGGCAGCAGCAGGCGGGGAACGTTGGCTTCCTACATCACTGGAGCAAGCAAGCCTCTTGTTCGCTTCAGCTTCCTAGCTGCCGGCTGCCATCTTGGTTGGCAGTTAATTTGCATATCACCCTGATTAGCCAATGGGAAGCATTCTGGGGTATGGTCAATTTGCATGTTTCTCTTTTATTAAATAGGATATATGTGACCATTACGACTGGACAACCTGCCAGTAACTATGATGTGCACTGACCACCAGGGGGCAGATGCTCAACACAGGAGCTGCCCCCCCATGGTCAGTGCACTCCCACAGCCAACCTCCTGTGGCTGGTCAACCTCTCGTGGTCCCTGCCCCTGGCCAGCTGACCCCCGATCAGCCCCAATCACCAGTCAGGCCAAGGGATCCCACCTGTGCATAAATTCATGCATTAGGCCTCTAGTTACAAATAATCTGTCACCGTAGCTGGTTTGGCTCAGTGGATAGGGTGTTGGCCTGTGGGCCAAGGGTCCTGGGTTCAATTCCACTCAAGGGCAAGTACTTGGGTTGCAGGTTCCTCCTGGGCCAGGCCCTGGTCAGGAGAAAACCATTTGATGTGTTTCTCTCACAATGATGCTTCTGTCTTTCCTCTCTTTCCACTCTCCCTAAAAATCAATGGAAAAATATCCTCGAGTAAGGATTAACCAAAAAATATGCACAAAAAAACAACCTTCCCCCCGCCCATATCTCATTCACAGCTTTTTCTCTTTAGATGTATATGTGTGTGTGTGTACACAGACATATACAGGCACACTCGTGCGCGCACACACATACACACACACACACAGGTGTCCTCAGACAATTGCACAGGCATAGTGACAATGGTATTTCATGGGTAGAAATAATCCAAAATTCAGGCCTTAAACTTGGCTGAAGGAAACATGAGGCCATTTTCTCCCTTTGCCAGCCTTTGCCAGCACAACGCCACCTTGCGGGGCAGGTTGGGTGGTGCATAGGACAGTGTCCCCACACATCAAAGGATAAGGCTGTTTACAGGTGGGAACCTTATGGTTCCTCGGAGTTTATCTAAGGACGGCAAAGCTTTAAAAGAGGAGGGAATTTGGGGTTTACAGCTTCCTGTAGAAAAGCTTCATGCTGCGTTTTCTAACCCAGACCTAGGATAACCCCCGTCCCTAGGCAGCCCCCTGGCTCGAGCTGCACATGGAAGTTTCCCGCTGCACATACTGGGAACTAAGATGGAAATCCCTCCTGAGTGATTCTAAGGCCGCTGTGTGTGGTGTGGGTCACGTGGGCACAATCTGTGTTTGAATCCTGGAGGCTTTGTGACTTCCCCTCTGCGGCTTGCTTCTCACAGCCCCTGCTCATTGTGGTATTTCTCTATTTTAGACTTTTGTGGCTCAGAGGCACCAGCACAGGTAATCCAATGGCTCGCACTCCTCCACGCAGAGACACTTCTCTTCAAAAACCCTCTATGTATGTCACTTGGAGAGGAATGGCTATCTTAATTTTTGTAAGTACAGAACTAACTGACCACCGAACAACACAGGTCATAGAATCCCCTCCAAGCATAAAATTATTAAAAATCACCATGGCTGTGACCAAACAGTGCAGCTAACCCAACATGCTAATGATGTCTCTCTAAAAACTTTAAATATCAAGGACAGCATGTTTCACTTTCAAACGTATCTGTGCATTTTGTTTGGGTGCAAGGGACCATGGGAAGGGAGACATCTTACTTTCCAAAGACGTGACAGGAGATGAACAAAAGAGAATAAAGGAGACCAATTTCAGTGCAAAACAGATTTGTGCCAATTCTAAGAGAAGCTACGGCCGTGGGTAGGAAGTCGTATTTTCAGAAGGGAATGAGTAAATATACATTTCAAAATCTTCTTTTTTAATTGAGTTAAGCTGCTCCACTCCTAAACCCACATTTTTAAGGCACAGAGCACCCCACGCCCCGCCTCACTGTTCGGACTTCCAGCCCTCATTTCCACCCTGCCCCCTCCCCGGAGTCCTGCTGGGACAATACGTTTTTGGTGAGGAGGTGGGTTACCCCTGGATGCGCTGGCCCAGCTCAGATTTCCAGCCCCTGTAGCTGCCCCCGGATGCCTTTGTCAAAGCCAACACATATTTGCTTTTCCTCGGTGTTAAACACATAGATTTGTTTTCTCACCAGTCACCAGGATCAATGCAAAACAAACTCTTTCCCCAACTCCCCCTCCCCCTACACGGTCTCTCCAGGAATAACTCAATATGTGCGACAGATTGCTGTGGGCACTGTGCTGCGGGCAATCAGAAGCCGGGCACTTTGTCACTCGCTGGCACCCTGGCTGGACCCGTCTGGCTCTGCCCGTGCGGCTGGCACCGCGGAGCTCTGTCATTCAGGGGTGCTCAGGAGTACATTTATCAGCATGGCTGATATGTGGCGAGGAAGGGATTTTGATAAACAGGTTGACATGATAAAAACCCAGCTCCCCCTAAACCTGGGGAATGCCATTCGGCAAAGAATAGACAACATTCTGTCAAACTCTTGGACTAATTATCTTGAAAAGGCCTTAAAAACGCCCCCCATGCTGGGCTCACACACCAGTTCTAAGGAATACCCACTCGAAGATTTTACCACAAAAGCTAATGACCCTATTAACTCTAATTTGTTTACTCACCAGTCTGGAACCCTTCCTTCCACAGGTACCTCTTTGATGTTCAAAATGAAGCTTCCTAGAGGCTTGAGAAATTAAATGCTAAAGGAGGTCAATTATACAACAGTTGCCTTAAAGACAAGGGCTGCCACTCCCATGTTGCTTTAGATTGACTATTTTTTCTCCCTTGATGAACAGATGAACACAAATACAACGAGATTACTACTCCACACGTGTTAATCCCTCCTCCTGGTTCGCTTGGATGTGATGGATAGCTTTCAATGCGTGCACCTGAGCGTGCTGGAAAGGGCTTAATTAAAACAGGCAAAACGCCCCATGATTGTCCCGGATGTAAAATCTGCACTATACACCGAAATATAAGCGTAACTGAAAGAATCAAAGCGAAAGGACAAGTTTGATGGAAGTGGAGAATTATTTTCCATTATTACTTGCAAAGCCCCGTGTGGTGGGACATTTAGCAGGAGGATAGGGTGTGCGAACCACGCTGGCTTTTCCCTGTGGTTCAAACAGCAGCACCATTATGAAATAGTTGTGAAGTGGAAGCAGCATTCTGGTTATTGGAAAATAAATGAGCAAACCAATTGCAAGAAAATTGGGATGTGCTGGGGGAATAAACCCTACAATAGACATGCCTGTGCGGAGAGCTTTTTTGTGACTATCCCGAGTCCCGTAGCATTTCTGTAATAATGGGGAACAATAGCATTTCGCAGAGGCTCAGCCTCGCTCTGCAAGGTCAGTGCTAACTGTTGTGCTCTCTTTTCATACTTCACACAATCTCTGGGTGCCCCTCCTTCTATGCACATGTGTGGGGCATCTCCTTCCCTGAGAGGAGCTTTGTGTGACTTTAGAAAACATACATGAACCTAAAACACACAGAAAACATGCATGAACCAAAACACACAGAAAACATGCATGAACCAAAACACACAGGAATCACATATATATGATGATTTTAGATGCTGAAAATGGGGTGTGATGATAAGAATTCCATATGAAATAATGGGTCAGTTCAGTTGGAATGGCTTATCATCTGATTCAAGAGCAATCTTTTCTCCTCCTCTTTCACTGACCCTAAGATAATTTTTTTTTAAAATTCTCTCCAATTTCCTACTTTCTATCCAGTTCCATTTGTTAAGAGTGCAATTGTAGCTCATTGGCTGTTGGATGCATGCAGTGGTTTTCAACCTTCTGGCCCTTTAAATACAGTTCCTCGTGTTGTAATCCAACCATAAAATTATTTTTGTTGCTACTTCATAACTGTAATGTTGCTACTGTTATGAGTCATAGTGTAAATATCTGATATGCAGGATGGTCTTAGGTGATCCCTGTGAAAGGGTTGTTTGACCGCCAAAGGGGTCGCGACCCACAGGTTGAGAACCGCTGCATTAGAGTATGTGAAGCAGAGGCTAGGTATGCCCAGGATTTTAAGGAGGCTTAACATGATTGATGGGGAGTCAGTATAAAACAGGGCGGGACCTCTGGATTCAGGCTGTAGAGATGTGAATCCCTGTGCTGTCACTTATTGAATGGATCTGGGCTCAGTTTCCTTATCTGTAAGATAGAGATAATAGTAATACGTACTTCCAGGTGTTCAGTGAAGTAATGCATATAGAGTGGTGTACAGTAAGAGACCCCTCGATAGTAATAAGTATCACTATTTTAAGGGGACTGGGCCAAGCAAGCGGCTGTTTGGTCTCCGTCCTTGTGCCCAGGTGACATGGGATTCTGGGTCTGCACGACCAGAGCCATGTATTGCTAACGCCCTATACGAGCTTTAGGGGGAAAATCAGTCATGCTGATTCTGTGTTTAATGAAAATCTTTATATTTTGCTAATGATAATTATTTGTATTAATTTTTAATGTTGCATTAATCTATCATTTATCTTGATTACTGACTCTTTTTTGGGTATCTCTTAAATTTTGTGCCTGATCTGAGTGCCATTCACACCTCACCCTAGTCCTGGTCTTGATGTGAAGGCTCCAAGCACGTGACTTTAAGAGCATCATGAGCATAAAGAAACCTGGGAAGACTGGACCCCTCGGAAACAGCTGCGGAGACGGTGTATGGGTCTAAGGAGGGTTGGATCTTACCTTAGCATCCAGGAGCAACAGGTTTCTCTAGGCTAAAAGCAGAGACCTCAAGGCCCCTGTTGCCTGGTGTCTAACCTGCATTGTCTTTGCCTGGGACCTGAGTAGTTTTCCTCAAGGTGGCCTAGCGCTGATCCACTCTCAGAGTGACTCTCCCGACGATCTGCAAGCTGGAGATCGGCTTTGGTTGTGGAGAGGAGGAGGCTCTGATTGTGTGCAATGGTATCTGAAGAAGCTCTATGTACCCCCATGTTTTTTCAGCATCATTTACAACAGTCAAAACATGGTCACAACCTAAGTGTCCATCAGCAGATGAATAGGTAAAGACGTTGTGAACTGTATACACAACAAAATATTATTCAGCCACGAGAAAGAAAGGATATCCTGTCATTTGCCACAACATCCACAGATCTTGAAGGCATTATGCGGAGTGAAATAAGTCAGACTGAGAGACAAAAAACAAACAAACCAAAAGACAAACTACATGATCTGAGCTACATGTAGAATCTATCAAAACTCTATTATAGACTGGTGTTTGCTAGAAATGGGTGTGGGTATAAGGGATGAAGGTGGTCAAGAGGCATAAACATGCAATTAGATAAATAAGTTCTGAGGACATAAGGCACAGCATGATGGCTAAAGTTAAGCAATACTGTATCATACATTTGGAAGTTGCTAAAAGCGTCGATCTTGAAGTTCTCATCACATTTTTCTATAAGAGCATTTATAGCAAAAGTACAGTTTAAATTGAGCTGAAGAAAGAAGTTAAATGCTCTGAATATATGACAACCTTTCCTCCAAACCGGGAAGTTTTAATATGATGCTAATAAGGTAAGCACATAGCAAGTCAGTGAACCAAAGCTCTAAATTAAGAAAAGAATTTGTACTGCTGCTACAATTTCAAGAATGGAATTACGGACCTTGTATCCTCACAGAAGCATGCCCACTGCGGGAGAAATGGTCAGAGTTGAATCCTTTATTTGTAAGAACCTTCTCTGGGTCAGATTTTTAAAGTAGCGAGAAGGTTACTGTGTCCCAAACTGTTATGTCTTATTTCCTATTGCAACTGAAGGATATATTACTTTTCATGGTTGACAGGATTACTGCTGCTGTACTTGTAGTATTTCTTAATTTCATTTAGAATATAGTTATATAAATTCCTAGTTGATGTTAAATATTATTTTCTAGGAAACTTTTTTCTTTTTTTTGGTCAGTTCTGCAGCAGTCTCTGAAAGGTAAAAACAAAACAAAACAAAAGCACACAAAAAACGTGTTTAATGCTGTGGTCTGAACTGCCCACTTACACCAAGAGCCAGCCTGCTGCATGTGGCTAGTCCGTAGCTTGTTGTACTTAAGATACATTTATAGACTATGAACTTGACGTAAGAACAAGAAAGCAAGCAATGGGAATAAGAGACTGGGGGCCATCCTGTTAAAAACTTGGCAATTTTATAACTATGTGATGTTTTCCTTTTTATTGACACTCAATTATTTTTTTATAGTTTGTCTTTTTTTGTGTGTGTGTGAATGGTGTGGAAACAGAGATTTATTGTACTTCCTTTTTAAATTAAGCCAGAAATTTGCAATGTAAACCTCTGCTATTCACCACCTCTTACTAGAATTACCCAGTCTAAACTCATTGGAACTGTTTCCTTCATTTTATTGATCTATTTTATTGTCCCAACTAATCCAAAGGAATTACACTTACTTTTATCTGAGTTTTCTAGGTACTAATGAAGAGACTGACCTTAAACTTGGAGGGCTTCTGGCCTTATCCTTTTTTTTTTTAATAAAAATGATTTAGTTATAGAAGCTCTGCTTCTAGCTGATAAAGGTAGAAAATACGGTTTCTACAAAAAGTCTAAAGAACACCAACATTTGAAAACCCATACAGGATGCTCACATTTCTCTTGCGTGTATGTATGTGTGTTACCTCAATTCAAAAACGGCGAATGATTGGACCATGGCAATGGGCACCCCCCAAAGCAAGCCCAGGGCTTCCCTGGCTGATGACACCAGGCACTATTGGCTAAGTGCTTCAGAACAGTATAAATAATGCCTCAAAAATATTCCACAGGAATGTCTACTCTAGGCAAGCTTTTGTAAACCATGGGGATGTCCTCCTTAAATGTGTAAGTTGCAGGGAACTAGAAAGGAACATGGTCTTTACAACAGAGATTGAATGTATTCCAATACCCTGCCGTTTCGTTTCCTTACATTTAGGCTTGTTCCAAAAACAATTACAGTCTCGGAAAGAAAGCGTAGACACTTAATTAGCATCATTCTACAGCTGCTCCTTAATAAATCAAGATGATAAATATGTGTCTGGTCCTCATTCTGGGCTATTTCAAATCTAAATGAGTCTAGACTCGCGCCTCTGATGCGTTCAGTAGGAAGCGGAGGGCAGGTTAATGCGCTGACGGGAGAAGAAAAGGTACTTCACTATTTATTATTCATGTTGGCTTGTTTCCTATCAAAACACTTTTAAGTGCAATAGATAAGCTGATTCGCAGACGCTGCAGCCAAAATATGTCCTGGTTTCAAATGTAAGGGGAAGTACCAGAGCCTGGTGATAAGTGGGTTAGCCAAGAAGTCAGATTTAGATGCTTGTAAGCAGGGAGTCTTTCCTATTTATATATACTTTTTTAAAAAAATGAACTTTTGTATCTAAAGTTAAGGAAGGAAACTATGTCTGAGCCACCAGACAGTATGAAGGTCTGACTTGTGACAATTGATAAATGCATACTTTCTGTTATAAAGAGATATCAATTCCCTACCTTTCTTCACTCTTGAAAGAATGGCATTTTTTTAAATTAAAAACAAAACAAAAACAAAACATGGTTTCTGTTTCTGCTGCTGATTCCTACAAGCCACCACACTGTGACTTGGGAAAAGAGAGAAACATGATGTCATCCTTAGCCTTAGGAAACATGGTTGATTCTGGAAGGGAAACATGAGGCTAATGGAAGAGGACGGTACAGACCAGGGGCTACATCGCAGATAGTGGGGGGACAGGATGCTTAGGCAGGGCAGCAGGCATGTCAAGGAGCACAGGACGGCTGGGACATGGGCTGCATGAGGGCGAGCGGGGAGCAGTGCAGACAGTGGGCAAGCAGGAGGCAGACTGTGTGCAGGAGACTACAGGATTGTGCTGAAGACTTTGAACTTCCTCCTGAAGCTGATGGAGAATGCATTGGAGGGCTCTGAACCCCAGGTGTGATACTTGGCCCCTCACAGCAGACTCAGAAGCAAGAGAGTCCTACTCAGCAGAGGTCTGGGCAGTGCTGGGGTGTAGGCCAACTCTGTCTCCGCCACATTCTAGAAAAAGCCTCTCAGCCTGTTTGAGACCTGGTGTGTTAGACCCACTGGCTGCTCAGAGTCCTCCACTTCAGAGCCCCTGACCTCCACTTCCCACAGCAGCTCCTGGGTTGGTTCTTCCGAGAATGACGTGTGCTCACTGGTTACCTAACCTCCTAGAGTCATTGGGAAAGCAGCGCCTCTGCTTAGGAAACAATCTTCATGGACAGGGCAGTCCTGCAGCGCCAACTCCGCTTAAGTCAGAAATGCAACAACTGTTTTGGTGGATAGAATGAAGAAATGTACATGGAAACAGTGGTGACGATTTTTTTATTTTTATTTTTTGGTTAATGCTCACCCGAGGATATTTTCCCATTGATTTTTAGAAAGAGTGGAAGAGAGAGGGAAAGACAGAAATATTGATGTGAGAGAAACACATCTACTGGTTGCCTCCTGCATGAGCCCTGACCAGGGCCCTGGGCCAGGAAGGAGCCTGTGACTGAGGTACGTGCCCTTGACTGGAATCTTACCCAGGACCCTTCAGTTCACAGGCCAACACTCTATCCACTGAGCCAAACCATCTAGGCCAGTGGTTGCTACTTTTAAAGCCTGTAACAGCACCCATGGATGGTGAGCGATTTGGAACTCCCCTCTCCTAGATGAGGAAATAAAGGCCCAGGGAAGTTGCCCAAATCGGGCCATTGGGGGCAGGAGTGTGGGGCCTTAGCTCCCGCTTTCTCTTCCTGAGCCCAGAGGAGGGTGCGGTGCAGGAGTGGCCAGAGGGGCAGCTGAGTGGAGGCCGCCAGGACTGTGGTCCCTGCCTCTCCCCTTCACCCCCTCCAAAAAGACATATTTGGGGTGGGGTGGTTAGCCACGTCTTTTAAAACAGAAATGTTCCCTCCTGGCTTTCAGAGGACTATATGCACCTTACTTCATTTGGAGTTCTTTACTCAGATATTTTTTAATTTGAAACTGTTCGTATATTCATACATACATTTTAGTTATTTACTTGCCTTTTAAATGAAAATGTTTTAGTGCTTACAGATTTGTTGGTTGTTTTATTTTATTTTGTATATTTTTGTTCATTTCAGTTTATTGAGTTATAATTGACATACATCATGGTATAAATTTAAGGTGTACAGCATAATGACTTGACCTATTATATTTTTTGTATCCATCATCTTATATGGATACCAAAAAAAGAGGAAGATTTATTTTTCTTGTGATGAGAACTCTTAGGATCTACTCTGTTAATAACTTTCAAAAATACCATTCAGCAGTGATCACTAAGGTCACAGTGTGCCCTTCATCCGAAGGACTTTTTTATCTTGTAACTGGGACTCTGTACCTTTTGGTTCCACTCCCCCATTTCCCTCTCCCCTAACCCCTACCTCTTCTAACCAAAAATCTGACCTCATTTGCTATGAGTTTGGTTATTGCTTTTTTTAAAATAATAGATGCCATATATGAGATTACACAGTATTTGTCTTTCTCCAACTGACTTATTTCCTTTAGCGTATGCCCTTAAGGTACACCTGTGTTTTCACAAATACTAGCCCTTTTTAAAATTGTGGATATTCATGTCGTGATTATACTGATTGAATACTCATTAGAAAATTCAAATGGGAATTTATTGAGAAATTGCAATTTGCCTGCTTTAATTGGTTTTATTTATTTGTTTAGTAAAAGTGTTCACTTCAATGCTCCTCTTACAAAACATGTGGACCGCTCAGGAGAATTCGTGGGGAACTAAGCAAAAAGTTGTAGAGAGCTTTGAGAAAATAGGGGAATTCCCAAAGGGCTAACTTATTTATTTAGAACTTGGATTATGTTCTTACTTGTTCAAAGGTTCAACATCCTGACTTTCGCCCTTCCTTGAGCATCATAGCACTTCAAGAGAGGAGGGGAAAAGTCCGTTTAAGATATTTCGGGCCGTGAAGGTTATCTACCAGACCAGTAACATGATCCACTTGGCAGAGCCACCCAAGCTCTGGGACTGCCACCGCGTCACTACTTCCACTTCAGGTGACGAATGACGTCATCCACACGCCCACGCAAGACATTTCCATCCGCTGAACTCACACATGACGCCCAGTGCTGAGCTCTAAGTGCGGAATTGACTGTTGATGCACATAAAGCTTGAAAGGAGGAATGTGAGCATTTAATTAGGTGGTTTGTTTGCATCTGTTCTCTGGCATTCGGTTTTGGTTTTATTTATAATTGAACTCTGAAATGAATCACAGGCTTACAAAGGTCCCCGCCCTTTCCCCCACTCTTCTGATTTTAAGAGAAGGACTCAGCCTGGGCGCTCACAACAGCCTGTGCTGTTGACTGAACTGCTTTTTTTTCATCTATTCTTCCCTAATTCATGACAACTCTGTCTAAATCTCCCTCAGCCTTTGCGCTTCTGCAGACCCTTTCCTCCCCAGGCACTGTTCTGACCACAACTGACATGATTTTTCCGTATAGAATGAGTGCAAGGCAGCTGTCAAGTTCTGTTTGGACCTTCTGAATCCTTATCGTGACCTTAATGAGCACCTCCTGCTGGGGGCCAGCCACCTGCCAGAAGGTCCATTCTGTGGATGAAATCTACAAACAGGAGTGCTCGAACCCTGGGACAAATCAAGCTGTGAGGCTTTCCCTCAATGAGGGAACAGCGGGGGAGAGGGAGGACCAAAGAGTTACAAAGAAGTCACAAAAAGGGTTAAAAAAAGAAAAAAGGAGTTGTGCTTCAGCCTTAAAGAATACTATTTCATAATTTAGAGAGTGATGAACTTCACCCAAGAAAGCACTCATTTCAAATTTTTCATCCACGGAACAAGTCAGACCTCATCTCAGTAACTGTTTCAGTTAATTCAGCAGGTAGCCCATTCCCTGGACAACTCCACTCCCTGTCTTGACCTTTATGAAATAGAGAAGCTCCCCTAAAGATGGTGCTTCTTTAGATCACAAGTTACCCGTGAGCATGAGAAAGTGCCACGTTCGGTGCAATTTCTTTACTCCTATAATTTTGAATTGATGGCTTGATAGATAGACACATAGATAGATAGATCAAAAAACAAAGACAAATTCATCACTCTTTCATAATAGAGAATACCTAACCAAATAAGCGTGGGTGGCAGGAGGAGGTCAGATTACCTTTACAAGCTGCTCAATTTTGTTATTTCTTCCATCCCTAACGCCTTTTTGAATTCTGGCCAAAAACGAAAAGAAAAAAACCCCACAGTGTTTGAAATAATCCCGATCACTGTCCATGTCAGAAGGGCTTTTGGGCTCAGGCAGAATGGATTAACAGCAGGCACTGAGAGAGCAAGCGGAGTTTGACCTTCGGCATCTACGGGACCAACTACTGGGAGAGAGACCAAACCACGTTCAACATGGCAGAGGCAGCCATAGGGATCAGCCACATTTGGTATATAGATATATATTTTTTGGATTCTCTGATGTGACAATGATCCGTTTAAAATAAATCTCCATGTCACCCTGCAGACCCAGGTGGACATCTGAGCACCTTCCCCAAAAGTGTGCATATGTATTCAGCCTTATGCACAAGTGATTAGTGGTAAGATCATAAAAAGTGAGGTAAACAGCTCCAACGTTCAATAAACCATTCATCTCTCTCCCCAGCTCCCTCCCCACAGTCAGCCTGAAAATACTGCTTGTAAGGCATAATACCCACTTCAATCATGTCAGCGGTGGTTATTAATTGCTTCAGAAAAAGACAATATTTTATCCATCCTCTTTGGAGTTGCAGTGTGAACGGTGAAGCAAAAGAGAGTAAAAGTGAGTGAAACATGAAAAGCTTGATTTGTTAGGACCCCTGCTGTCTGAGGAGAGATCAAAGCTCAGAGGGAGGCTGTAACGCAGCAGAACGCCCTGCTCTGAAACACGGCCCCTGGCAGCTGCTCCGGGCACTGGCTCAGGACCAGGTGTGCCTGGCCTCCCCTCTGCCAGCCGAATCCTGGGAGCGGGTACCACTCCTCTCCCTTCATTATTTCCCAGGCCGTCACGGAGGGGACGCGGGCTCCATCCATCACAATGCACAAATCCACAGCTCGGCTTCAGCGCAGGCCTAATTAAAGCTTTTCCTTTCATTTGTGGAGATAATTAGACTTTCATCTCACCAGGAAGCTTCAGAAAGATCTATTTCTTTCTTCAATAAAAGCTACATCAAACAAAAGCAGATTTTAATCGCCTTTTCTTTGGGGCATGAGTCAATAATGAAAGATGTCACGGGTAACAAAAAACTGTGTGCAGGAAAAAAAGAGAGGAGGGAGGGGAAAAAAGAAAACGCCTAAGCAATGTTCTTTAATTAACATCATGTTTGCAAACACCATTAATTTCTCTCATTAAAATGATTTTTATCTGCAACTGATTGTTGATAAAACAATCGATGTTAGCATCTCATCTGTTTCGCCGCTATTCGAGAACCCCATCTGCTGCGCTGTGAGGCAGCGATCCCGCAGACTGCTGAGCAACATGTGAGAACAATGCGAAATGAATGCGGGTGCGGCAGGGATTTGCGGGGCTGACTGCGGAGGCGAGGGACATCTTTCCACAGGACATTGTAAAAAAAGGACATGGTGGCAGGCGAAGGGACTAAGCGTCACAGAGCTCCGAAGTGCATCAATAAAAACACATCCATGCGTGCAGGCGGCAAAGGCTCCATCTGTGTTTAGAAAACATTTTGTAAACAGGTTCGGAGAAGGAAGACAGGGAGTTTGGATGCACTGAAGAGTGTGCCATGGGCAGGTGTAATGTCATTTTCAATGACATGTGGGGCAACTGGTCTACCGCTTAAGAGCGTCTTAGTCTTTCAATAGGAACATTCTCATTCGGAATGCTTTTTGAGAAGTGTTGACTTTAGCTTCCCTCCACCAACTTCACGCATGTGAAAATAAGTACATGGATACAGATACTGGGGGGACGGGGGGAGGGCATGAGTGGGGGATTGGGGAGGTCATGGGGGGATTAGGACACATTTGTAATACCTTAATCAATAAGGGGGAAAAAAGAAAGAAAAAAAGAAAAGAAGTACATCTATGGGACTTAGAGGAACAATGGTGTGGGATCAATGTTGGAGGCAGGGGAGTTGACAGCAAGGAATTGGCTGGGAAAGTCTAAGGCTGGACCAGAAGCCATGGGATCAGGAATGGAAACTAAAATCTATTGGTCCACAAAGATAAAGGAGGGGGTACAGATTGACCCAGAAGAATGGAATTCAGCCCTTTGGAAGTGGGACTGTCAAGATGACCTGGTCCACCTGCCATCCTCTGGACACCGATCCTGTCAAATTGTTCTTACTACTATTTTGGGGATTTCTGTAACAGTGACCACCAGCACATCATGTTGGAACACACACTACTTATAATTGTGTTAAGAATTAGTAACATCATTCTACTGAATTAAAGACTGTCTCTCTCTAAATCCTAATCTTTGGGGTAATTCTGTTTCTCAGAGCCACAGTCTAAGGTTAGCACCTTTGGATCATGGCTGGTCCTTCATCCCTGAAAGCGTGTCTGTTTCCCTGAACCCCCACTTCTCTATACTGAACAGCAAATTCCGTCAGGCAGTCTGCAGACACTATTTCCCCCAGGTTTTTTCAGGCTCCTCGTCTTTTTCCTTTAAATACATTGTAGGTTGTCAATTTCCCATTAAGATACAGAAATTAAAAGCCAGAAATGAGCATCACACCCCACCTGTTGACAGTGCTTCCCCATGCACATCATCAAGTAAAACATGTCAATATTTAAAATCCATTTTTTTCTTTTCTAGGAAATAAGAATAATTTCATGATAAATCGAAACAAAGTTCTACACCCAAAAGTCCCTACATGTTATTTCATGTTCAGAGTTCAAAGTTCTTAGGAAAAATACTGTCCTCTATTGATACAGGTAGTAATTTAAAACTATTGCTAGTAGGTCGTCATTTACAAAATAGTTATGTCAGATTTTTTCTTTTTGGATCTCCTACTTGGAGTGTTTTACTGATAACAAAATTGTGTCTTGAAATAATCAACCCCACTGGCTAAGACATAAAAAAAACAATTATCAATCCATTGATAAACCTGTTTCCAATACTTAAAATAATCGTTTGATCTATTAAATGAGTGTTTGACAATAGTAAAAGTATGCGATTTTAGCATCACATAAATCCATACAGAGAAATGAAGTTCTCCATTTCTTAGGTTTAGGATGTCAGAATGTAATTTTGGCTGAAAGTTTCATAATTTCTGCTTTTTTAAGCAAAATACAGAAATGTACTAAAATCAAGCTGAATAAGTTGGTAGTTTCCTAATTGAATTCCCTCATATTTTGTAAACTCCTTTGTCTTTGGGTTATTAAATAGACAGGTCCAGCCTCTGGCACCTTCAATTTCCTGAGTGAAAGAAAAATCAACAACTTTCTCACACAACCTATCCTATTAGAATTGTAGAAAGTTCACTAGATATAAATATAAAGGACATCATTATTATTACTGTTCACCCAACAGAAAATAATGCTGTGGTGTATCACTGCAAAATTTACTGTAAGTTTTCCAAGGTTTAAATAGAAAAAATTAACAAACAGCTTTTTGGAAAGGGAGGAAGAAAGGAAGGAAGAAAGAATAAACTCATCCTTGTGCATTGTAGGAACTCCCAGTGGCATTATGTATTTACTGTTGGGTGCCAACGTGGCAACTAAAAAAATTATTTTCAATTATCTATTTAGGCTCTATTGCCACACCTGCTACCTCGTAAAGATACCAGCATTTTCACAATTTCTTCCTGTGTGAAGAGCAAACAGTGCCATTTCCAATGAGAGTGCTGTCCATCAGCCCCCAGATGAGAGGGGCTGGCGAGTGGTGCTGGAGGTCTCCAGGGGCCAGGCTCCTCAATGCACACCTGATACCGAGCAGAGCAAATTGGTGTCTCGAGGTCATTTCAGAAAATCAGATTATGTGCATGACAACACACACACCGCAGCTATGCCATCTGTCTGGCCCACACCTGGCATGTTTAACCCCACATGCTTTTGTGAGAGTCAAATCAGTGTGTTGTCTTGAGCCAGTGTTTCAGGCTCAGTCAGACCAAGATCAATGGCATGTCATCACTTAGGCTGCCAGGGCCAAGTGAACACATTTATAACACTGTTAGTGACTCATATGAGCTAGCAACATATACAACCATTTGGTACCTTAGTATACTGAGAGGATTATCTTGATTTCTTAACCAGAGGAAGCAGTGGTTCAAACTATACACAGCACTAGAAGCTGTCCCTACCTTAAAAGCAGGTTGAACTCTTTTTTTTTTTTTTTTTTAAATATATATTTTATTGATTTTTTTACAGAGAGGAAGGGAGAGGGATAGAAAGTCAGAAACGTCGATGAGAGAGAAACATCGAACAGCTGCCTCCTGCACATCCCCCAACGGGGAAGCGCCCGCAATCCAGGCACATGCCCTTGACCGGAATCGAACCCGGGACCCTTCAGTCCGCAGGCCGACGCTCCATCCACTGAGCCAAACCGGTTTCGGCAGCAGGTTGAACTCTTAACATATTACCTGGATTGTTCGCAATTTAAAGTATCTATATATATAAAAGTCTAAGCGACTGAACGACCAGTCGACCGGTCAACCAATCAACCGGTTGCTATGATGCACACTGACCACCAAGGGGCAGACGCTCAACGCAGGAGCTGCCCCCTGGAAGGCAATGTGCTCCCACAGCAGGAGCACTGCTCAGCTGACTGAGACTCACGGCTGGCAAGTGCAGCTTCAGGCAGTGCGAGCCTCTCCCGCCTCTGCGGCAGTGCTGCTTAGCTGCAGCTGAGCTGCAGCAGAAGGTGCAGTGGGGCCGGGATGAGTGGGAGTGGTGCGGCGCCCGGCCCAGGCTCAGGCTTCTCCCAGGCCGCCTGCCCCTTCAGGCACTACTATATCCCTCAGGGGATGTTGGACTGCCGGTTTTGGCCTGATCCCCAGACCAGGTGGATTGGGCAGAAACCAGCAGTCTGACATCCCCCGAGGGGGTCCCAGATTGCGAGAGGACACAGGCCAGGCTGAGGGACCCCACCAGTGCAAAGATCCGTGCACCAGGCTTCTATATTCCATATGAGAGGGGACGGGAGAGGGAGAGAGAGATAGAAACATCAATGATGAGAGAAAATCATGGATTGGCTGCCTTCTGCACTCCCCACACTGGGGATCGAGCCCAAAACCCGGGTATGTGCCCTGACCGGGAATCAAATCATGACCTCCTGGTTCATAGGTCAACGCTCAACCACTGAGCAATGCCGGCTGAGCTGTAAACACCTTATAAAAGGTGGCTTGTTTCTAGTCTTCCTGCCCCCATCACTCCCACCCTCCCAAAACTCCCCCCCCCACACACACCCCATTGGATTGTAGCTGAACTATAATATTCAGAATTGTCCTGAGTTCTAGGCCTTGAGAATGGGAGGTCAGGAAGTAAGAGAGGTGGAAGAGGTGGAGGAGGAACATGTGAAGGAGAGGAAGGGAGAAAGCACAAGAGGCGGAAAAGAGGAGAGGAGGAGTTTTCTTCTTCTCCTGGAGAAGGAATCCAATCCAACAGAGCGCCCCCTTCCTTCTTTATTGCTCCCTGACTGCCTACCAGGAGCCTGTGCAGAGACTGAGGCCAGAGGAGAGAACTGACCAGGACGGAAGAGGTAGAACAGGAAGAAAGCATGTCCTGGCAGGGCGCTCTGCACTCAGGAGCAGACACAGGCTAGCTGTGAGGCCTCGGAAAGTTGGATGTTTCCAAGTCAAGGGGTGGCTTTTACTCAGATCGCAGCCCCTGTTTCATTGCACTTGACAGTGAGGACCGACGACAAGGACAGACGGTGAAAATGCCTGGTTATCGACTTCCAGCTCCCAGCTCAAGTGTAAACCAGGTAACTTAAGCATGATTAAGGCGCAAGCTAAAGTGGAGGTGGTTTTGTCACTAAACCCTTGGATTAAGCTGCAGGAAACGTGGAAATGCTGCTGGCACTCAGGAAAAAGGCAGGGTAGCTCCACAGCGGAGGACTTTTCCAGCCAAGGAGGGGTGTTTCTAAGGAGCCCACAGCCTCCTTCTGAGCAGGCGCAGTGAAGCAAGAGGCAGCTGCGGCTCTCAGAGAGGAAGGGCTGAGAGGATTTAAAAACTCAAATCTCAGCTCTGAGCTCCTGGGAGGAGAAAAGCTGCTGTCCCCCTGGTACAGGCAGAGCATGTGGGGGTCACTGACTTTGAGTGGATCAAGTTCTCCGGATGAACCCAAAAGACAACGAGCGCCCCCACATCACGTGTTGTCCAGCCTGTGCTTGAGGGCCCTCCACGCTCCCTTTGAGTCCAGACAGTTTGTTGAAAGAAACGAGCCCTGACAAATGATCAGCGATAAAGACCGGCTCCGACCCCTTTCATCTTTGCAGATCGGTCTTTCCGAGGGTAATTTCTTTTCTTTTCTTTTTTTTTTTTTTAGCCATTTGCTTTTGCAATCTACAAATAAAAATGAGGGAAAGCAGGAAAAAAGCCTGTATGCTTACAGTATGTTTTACGAAGTGAGCAATCCTCTTTGATCTTTGCGTTCCGTTTCCAAAGCGCCCTCGCATTTTAAAGACGGAACTGAAGGTGGGAGAGGGGAGATGCAAGTGGCCACAGCCTGGGAGCGTCCAGAGCAGACGGTCCCCGCCTTGCCCCATGTGTGTCGTATTCTAGCTTCTAATTATAGCTGATGCCAACGCAACACGTCTTTCTGCTGCTTGGTGAAGAGCAGTGGCACGGTGGCTCTGTCCCCTCTACTCCAGGGGCACACCTGTGACCACCCACCTGACTCCACTGCGGTGCCCTTTCTGAATGAACTGAGCATTTCGGAACGGCACTATGTCAGGCTCTACCTCTGCTCAATGGGCTTCAGTGACTGACAGCAGCACTCCTGCCTCCCCCCACCCTCCCATGGGCCAGGCACTGTGCTAGAAGCCAGGCTGGCAGCCATGAAAGAGACTCAGTCTCTGTCAAGTCACAGGTTGGAACCAAGCTGTGCTCACCCTGACCAGTGGCGATGGGCTCTTCCAGGATGTGAGGGCATCACGGCCCACAAGCCCAGGACGAAGCTGTGGAGATTTCCCACAAGCTCTGGAACGATGGAGCCTTTGGGAGCCAGAATGCCTCTTCCCCCAACCCTCACGATGTTCTCATCTAACCTCAGCCCCTCCCAGTAAGAAGGGGCCTTGCTTGATTGCGGCCCTGCGGCTTTGTGTTCTGCCTTTGTCCCCAGGGGCTGGATGATAAGTTTAAAGAATAATAATGAGATACTTGATCTTTTAGTTTGAGGTCCACAGGAAGCACAAAGAATGTTCATACACCCCTTTCCTATACGCATCAAGCCTCCCCACATCGACATTCCGCCCCTAGGAGGTGTATGTGTTACAATCAATGAACCGACATTGGCACATCATCATGAACCAGAGTCCGCAGGGTTCACTCTTTGTGATATACATTCAATGCTTTTGGTGTTGTTGTTTGTAAATATGTTTTTATTGATGTCAGAGAAAGGAAGGGAGAGGGAGAGAGATAGAAACATCAGTGATGAGAGGGAATCATTGATCAGCTGCCTCCTGCACACACCCTATTGGGGATGGAGCCTGCCACCTGGACATTTGCCCTGACCAGGAATCCAACTGTGACCTCCTGGTTCATAAGCTGACGCTGAAGCACTGAGTCATGCCAGCTGGGGCATGCACTGGGTTTTGAAAAATGTTTAACAGGAATCCACCATTCCAGTACTATACAGAATCAAGGCTGGCCTGAGATCCAGCTGATTTGCCCCACCCTCTTGGATTTAACTAGGTGTTGTGGGTTTAAGGCAGGCACAGGGAAGTGACTCTTGATGTTTAGAATTATTAGGGATGAGTCCTGCAGCGCCTCTCGGTTTCCTTCCTTTCTTACTTATGTCCCATTTGCCCTGTAGCTGAACCTGCATGAGTTATGGCATCGTGTCCTCAGGCACTGACTTGCAGCAATTGAGCTCATCATCACAGGCTTAATTTATTTTAATGTGGGATGGGCTGGCTTGTCTGATCAATTCATTACATTGCTGTTTTTCCTTTGAACTCTGTTTATTTTATTTTTTTTAAGGAAAATGTTTGAGATATTTATGGTCATGAGTGTTACCATACATAGATGGGATAAATAATTCCAGTACTGTCATTGAGAGAAAGTTTTAGGGCTTGGAGTAGAAGCAAGACAATCGACATTCAGAGGGTTGGGACATCTCCCAGATCTTCACTATCTCTTTGGCCCAAAGCCATCCCTGATGGAGGTCTGAAACAGCTGCCACCACCAGCAAGGCCCAAATATGGTGCCAAATCTTTAAGTCACCACTTGCAGCCAAGTCCCTAAGTCATTTTCTGCTGTGGTGATTTCTTCTCTTTGATTGGCCCAGAAAGGGGGGGTGGTGATGCTAGGAGGTGGGCCAAGAGCCAGGCAGGGGCAGGCGGACAGTCAGGGCATTCGCTGTGAGGCCCCGAGGTGAAACGTACCACCAGGAGATAAGGGGTGCTGAAAGGTGGGGCTGGAATTTCCCATAACCAAACCCTGACATGTTAATCTCTGAAAAATAAATCTAGCTCCCAAAGGCTAAAAAAAGGCTCGGCCCTGCCAGGGTTGTATGTGCTCTGGAAGATACTCGGCACAATTGCATTCTAACCTTTACTGGGAGAATAAAAAACTGCACTTTTGAGTAGAGTAGCTGTCAGCGATTATACATAACAATAAATACATCTGGGGACAAACAGCATGTAAACATGTGACTATGATATCTGTGAGTGCAAATTTGATTACATTAAGTAAAGCCGAGAAGATGACTGCTTTATGGTGCCTTTCTACCTATATTTCTCAGGAACATACAAGAAACATTTGATTTACAAAATGGAAGCCACTGAAATTTATAGGGTGTACACATTTCAAGTGTGTGAACATCTGATTGATGATACAGAGACCAACCTGTCTGGATTTGCCATCATTTCACCCTTGGCCACAAAGCACACAGGGACTTGGGGGGTGTGTTTGTTTTTGAGAGTTATCTGCCTCTAAAAATCTGCATCATTTTTTCATATAATGAGTGGGTTTTTGTGACTTCAAAGGTTTCAGTGATAAATGATCTCCTAAAGGAAACATAATTCAAAATCACTGATACCAAATAGAGACAGCATTTGGAAAGATATATTTAAATAGTCCGATGAGTCTAATTTTCTAAACTGCATCACAACTAGCACTTCTCTTTTCCACGCTCCTGAAAAATCTCTGACCTGAAAAGCTATTCCATAACTTAAGGATTAAAAAAAATGAAGCTTATAAAGGGTCAATCTAAGTCTCTGATCTTTTTTATAATGTTTTTAATGTTACTAATTGCATGAGTCTGGCCAAGTCCCATTATTTGACCAAATCTATTTTCCACTGCTTGAGATATTCTTTGTAGGACATCATTTGAGTAATGCACTCTCCGACACTAGTTGGTAGCCAGTATAAGTCACCAGTAGCTTTTTAAGCCTTGCATTCTCCATCCCTTTTTCTAACAATAAGATACTCAAAGTCACCAGTCATTTTCCACCTGTGCTCCTTCATGTCCACCAGCCACATATTCTCACTGTGCCATATTTTCCTTGTTAGTCATATGAATGGTTACATGGAATTATCAAGAAGTAGGTGAGAACCTCTGTTTCATCCTGTCCTTGGGTGCTAAAGTATTACTAAACATCATGAAATCAAAAGAGGTTATGTACAGATACCCTAATCAACTGCCTCATATTACTATTTTTATTATTATATTTCTAAATTAAATTTAAGTAAAAATTGTGAGCTAAGTCCCAGGATATTCATAATAATGCTATCAAGTAGAGAGCATTATCTATTGGCTAAGACTGTCAATTATATAGCAAGCATCCACTTCTAACCATTGGGTATGCTTAGCTCTCACCATTAGATCTACCAGAATGATAGAATCGGGGAGCTACAGTGATCATCTAGCTCAGTGTTTGACAAATTTTGGATCATAATCTATTGTTGGGATATAGAGTCAATCTAGTAAGCTGAAATAGTATTTAAACATGAAATTAGGCCAGACAGACTAGATGGAATACATGAGTGAATTATCCTATATAATAAAAGAGGCAATATGCAAATTGACTGTCACACCCCCACACAAGATGTCCACCCCCATGTGGTCACAAGATGGCCACCACAAGATGGCCAGCAAGGGAGGGCAGTTGTGGGCAACCAGGCCATCAGGGAAGGGCAGTTGGGGGGGACCAGGCCTGCAGGAGAGGGCAGTTGGGAGGGACCAGGCCTGCAGGGGAGGGCAGTTGGGGGCAACCAGGCTTGCAGGGGAGGGCAGTTGGGTGGGACCAGGCCATCAGGGGAGCAGTTAGGCATCGATCAGGCTGGCAGGGGTGTGGTTAGGGGGTGATCAGGTTGGCAGGCAGAAGCGGTTAGGGGCAATCAGGCAGGCAGGCAGGCGGGCGAGCAGTTGGAAGCCAGCAATCCCGGATTGTTAGAGTGACATCCCCCAAGGGGTCCCAGATTAGAGAGGGTGCAGGCTGGGCTGAGGGACACCCCCCACCCCCACCCCAGTGCACAAATTTCATGCACCGGGACTCTAGTTTATAATAAAGGTATTATATTGTGAACATTTTATTTCAGTTATACATACTTATATGTGTGAATACTCATAATGTAAAATGTTCTTCTTACTATGGGTCATAGTGAAAGAAAAATAAAGTCACACTCTTGTCCATCCCTAGGCAATGCTTTACTTCACTACATCATACCCTCTGTCCTCCTACACCTGATGGAGTGATATTAAACTTCTGCTTAAATCCTACCATAGGTGATAAATTTATATACTCATACAATAACCAATTCTATTTTCAGCTCTAATTGTTAGAGCTCTTTTTTATTTATTATTATTTTATTGAATTTATTGGGGTGGCATTGGGTAATAAAACTATACAGGTTTCAGGTATACAATTCTATAGTACATCATCTGTACATTATATTGTGTGTTTGCCACTCTAAATTAAGTCTCCTTCCATCACCATTTACCCAACCTTTACTACCTTCTACCTCCCCTACCCCCTTTCCCTCTGGCAATCACCATACTATTGTCTGTGTCTAAGAGTCTTTCTTGATTTCCTTTGCTTAATCCTTTCACCCAATGCCACCCCCTACCCCTCTGATAGCTCTCTGTCATTTCTGAATTCACAAGTCTGTCTTCACTTTGTTACTTTATTTTGTTCATTAGATTACACATGTAAGTGAGATCATATGGTACTTGTTTTTCTCTGAAAAGTAAAAAATTAAATAAGGGACTACATCAAACTAAAATGTTTTTGTATAGCAAAGGAAACCGTCAACAAAACTAAAAGACAACCCACTAAATGGGAGAAGATATTCACCAATACACCTAATAAGAGCTTAATATCCAACATTTATAAGAAACTTATAAAACTCAACATAAGAAAAGAAAGAAAGAATCCAATTAAGAAATGGGCAAAGGACCTGAATAGACCTTCTCCAAAGAGGACACACATACAGTTTTTTTCTTAAAAAAAATATATTTTATTGATATTTTTAACAGAGATGAAGGGAGAGGGATAGAGAGCCAGAAACATCAATGAGAGAAAAACATTGAATAGCTGCCTCCTGCACACCCCCTACTGGGGATGTGCCTGCAACCTTGGTACATGCCCTTGACCGGAATCAAACCTGGGACCCCTCAGTCTGCAGGCTGACGCTCTATGCACTGAGCCAAACTGGTCAGAGCGAGTTCTTTCTTAAAGTGAGCCAGAGTCTGCACCCATATCCTACTAGGTGGTGTTCTAATCTTTGGAGTGCCACAGACTAATGTTTTCCCCATTCTGCATGTCTGTTCTGTATGGCTTTTATGATAGCTATAATTTTCCAGGTGCATTTTATTATCTCTATTTTTTAAAGCAACTTCTCCTATTGAGCCATTTATAATCCTTTTAAGTATTTTTCACCTCTTTTGTGGAAGCAGTGTGTCAATATCTTCTGAGATAGGATGTTCAAAGCTGAGCACAGTCCATCCTGTTTGGTTTGCCAAGTCAGACTACAGAAAGATTATCATCTCCTTTATTTTTATATCATACTCCTGTTAATATGGCCCCACGGAATATTAATCTTTTTAGCCATATGATACAGTTGTATATTAGTAATGCATTTATAGTCAACTAAAATGTAATTTTCATAGACTTTAACTTATTATTACAATTATTATTATTGTAATTGGAGAAACAATGTAGATTTAGGACTATATATAATCTTATTAAAGTGTATATCTGTTGTTTGGGCTAGTACAGATCTTTTTAAATCTAGATGTTTCCATCATTGAAATTATTTGTCACAGTTTCATATCACCTACAAATTGAGAACCATGCTATTTCTGATATTTAAGGGAGTGACTGAAATTTTTAACAGGAAGAAGAACGGGCATTTTCAAATTATATTGCAAAAGAATGCTTGTGAGTTGATGTTTGAAATTCAGAATATTTTCTATTAGAAAAACCATTTTAAATGATGGGTTTTCAGATCATCCAGTTTCTCTTTAGAGGAGAACCTACCACTGAGATGGAAATAACACTTATTAGACTTATTCTTGGTTATAAACAAGAAATGTAAAAGGGTAATGAGTAGAAAGCAAGTGAAGGGGAGGAAACTTGCTGATTCGATAAGTTTGATCATTACATGAGCTAGCAAGTAAGTGTGCTATTTATTGATGTATAAAAGGCATTCGGTGCTGATGCTTCATGGCAAACAAACAAGATAGTATTCTAGTTTCCTGATTTCATTCTCATAGGATTTGAAGAACCTTCATTTTTCTCTTTCTCCATACTTGAAGGTCTGGATCTTATGACTTTAAAATAAGATTGATTTATCACTCATTTCTGTAGCTGTAACAAATGAATGTTGTTCTTATTTTTTATTTCCACCCTTTTGTCTTCATCATTCCCCAAATCTACGCACCTGCAATGTCAACAAATTGTCATGAGAATGACAAGTGAAAAGCTGGGTTAGGAATGAGAGGGAAGAGAGATACTGTGCATCTTCTATATCCTAGTGGCCATGTTTCAAAGCTCATAAAAAGTATATGATAAGTACTTTCATTATAATGTTGCTGTTGAGGGAGCTGCAGTCAAGAGTAAAATTATTCCAAGATCATGTAACTGAGCCACAAGGAGGGTGTGTGTCTATGTGAAGGCTCTGCAAGTGTATATTTATGAGGATAAAGATGAAAAGTTTACATAGGTGCATAAGTATATCTCAAACAAGCTGTCTATTCTCAAGTAAACAAGAATAAAATTCTGGAAAATGTCCTGAGCAATACCCATTCTTCATACTGCACAGTGGCCATGGAAAGCGGGGACGTAAAGGCTGTAGCATTTCAGTGCGTGTGTGGGGAGCCTAATGTAAATGCCATTTATAATTGGGACCTAAAATATTGCATTACTCTCCAATGAAACATATAAATAATAGTAATTTCTCCATGCGTAGGGGGCTAGAAATCTTTACTGCCCACAAGACTGCTAGGCCAACCTTTGATTATCAAGATACAATTAATATACAAGGGTGATATGTGTGTGTCATTTGTCCTCAGGGCTCTAGGTATAAAAACAGCAACACACTGTGAAAGTAATGGTAACACTTAGAGGCTCCATTATTATTAATTCGTTTGACATTCACTGTAATCACGCTGGTCTTAATGAATTCGTTTGGCATGTGCATATTACATGTACTTTCAAACGCACACCATTGTAAGTCAGTGCTAACGAATGTGTAGGATTCAGATAAACGATGGCTTCTGTTTCCTTAGCGGAGTCTTTAAAATCAGATGTTGAAAAGTTACAGTTTGATATTGTGTTTTTATGCAAGAAATAGTAGAAATAAAGAGTAGTAATTTTATTTCATCATAAAAATAGAGTTTACAGAATCCTGCGTGACAAGTGGCCTTTGGGTAACTGAAATCTGAAGAAGCACTGCTAAATGGATATCTGTATGTAGAACAGAACGTTCAGGGGGGAAAAATTCTCATTACTATGTGGGTGAATGGAGGGGAATCTATAATAATAAAAGCATAATATGCTAATTAGACCGGACGTCTTCCGGACGAAGCCGGGGCTGTGAGGGAAACCCAGGTCCTGGGTGCCAGAGGGAAGCTGGTGCTGGCAGCCGAGAGAAGGAAGGCCTACTCTTGCACGAATTTCGTGCATCGGGCCTCTAGTCTATATAATAAAAGCCTAAGCAACCTTTACAGTGGAACAACCAGAATGACCGGTCACTATGATGCACACTGACCACCAGGGGGAAGATGCTCAGTGCAGGAGCTGCCCCCTGGTGGTCAGTGTGCTCCCACAGGGGGAGTGCCACTCAGCCAGAAGCTGGGCTCACAACTGGCAAGCACAGAAGTGGTGGCAGGAGCCTCCCCTGCCTCCTTGGCAGCACTAAGGAGCAGTGAGCTGAGCAGTAAGGAGCAGCAAGCAGGCGGGCAGTAAGGAACGAGGGGTCCCAGACTGCAAGAGGGCGCAGGCCAAGCTAAGGGACCCCCTGCATTCCTGTGCAAGAATTTCATGCACTGGGCCTCTAGTTATAATCATAAGTAGACAAGCGTGGTCAACACTGAAGGGAAGGGTAAGTATTGAATAGCTTTCAAATATCACATGGTCAAAGATCTAATTTTGTCCACCCAATCAATAGGCACCACATCTGCCAATGTCAACCTCCTTTCCCTGCACCCTAGTTCAGGTTCCTTTGCTCTCTGTGATTTTTTCCCTTTGTCCTGTTAAGGTTTGTTTGAGGGGGCATTTTTGTGACAGCACTAAGTAATCACAAAATGTATTCCATACCTGCTTCTTAATCGCTGGGGCTTGATACCCAGTTTGTCATTTCCTGATCATTTGCTCTGACTGTGTGCTGATATTTGTGTGGTAGTCACTCTGAGTTTGTTTGGGGGATGTTGTATCTCCGAAGGTCAACAGTTAGCACCTCAAGTACAGTGGATGAGCCATGGTCCAGGGGTTTTTTCTTTATCATCTTTGCCTAACCTTCCTCACGGTCTGGTGCCCTACTGCACATTTGCTAGTTTTATGTTAGTTCCACATTTCTTGTGTGGTAGATATTTGTGCTAAAATTAAATATATATCTCACCCCATTTTTTGCTATAAGAATTTTTGTCCTTATTGCTGATATTGCTTTATTTAAAAAAAAAACAAAAAAAAAACCCCAGATTTAACTCCTTCCTCATTTTATATTCACATTTGGACAAACAAGATTTAAACCCCCTCTATCTCCTTAAATCTATAGAGTGTTATTTTTATTCTAATCAGCTTTACTCACGAAGCCTCATCCTCATACATCATTGCTGAGAGCTCAGTATCTTTGAAAATCAGCCCATGTATCACAGCAATGCATTCTAAATGCCTGCACAGAGCTGCCACAAAGGTGCTTCCGGTCTAGAGGGCAAGTAACAATGGCTCCATAGAATTATCCTTGTGTTGTGTTGGAGAGAAACAGGATGGATGGTTTGGAATCTCACTGGAGCACAGAAGGGGGTGCTGCAAGGAAGTTTCCCTCGAGTTTTGACTTTTACACCCATCTTTTCTCTGAGACACCACAGACCTCCAGACACTGTGGGCACTTCCACTAATGTCAGAAAGGCCCTATTCCCAGCTCAGTGACTAATTTCTATTACGCTTTGAGTTTGCAGCCTAGACTTGACTTATGTGTGGAAGTCTTCAATTTCTCCTCCTAAATCCATGTGTAAAGAACTTGGTACTTCTACCGTGTAGCTTCTATTTGTGAAGGACTTGTTTGTCTTAAATTTAACTGAATTGTAAGCTCAGGGAAGAACACACATACAGTATCCAAGTTGATTATCATTGAGTCCCAGTATTTAACTCAGGGCCTGAAACTTTACATACTCTCAAGAAGTCATTTTGCAGGGATTGTTTATTGGAATGGGATTAAGTTGAACATTAGAGAAAAAATAAAAGATAACTGGTTAGAACAAGAACATGTGTGCGGTTGAGTTAGAGGAAGGAAATGGGAATCAGGGGATACTTTGGAAAGAAGGCACTAGGATAGCAAACAGGAGTTGGTGATGACATTTAAATAATATCTTCAAGATTAAGGGGAACCGTGGAAGGATTTTAATTGGGGAAAGGACAGAAGCACAGGTGTATTTTATAAATAGGACCTAAGCATGGACAGATTGGAAGGAAATGAGTGGCTAACTGGTGAAAAATTAGAAGTTTATTTTACTATTCAGGTTAGAAAGTATAAATCCCTTAATGAAAATGCAAGAGAAAAAATGAGACTGATAAAGACATTTTTAGAGGGAAACTTGTGAGTGATTAGATGTTGAGACTAAAGGAAGAGGAACGTGATTTCAAGGATGGTGAGAAAAGGAGACGCAGACTTTGGTGGGTGTGGATTTCCAGGTGTTGAACTTGTTGGCATTTATGGCAGTGAAGTGGAGATGGTCTATGGACACCTGGGAGGGAATATTGCTCAGTAATAAGTAGCAAAGATTCTGGAACCTGACTCGTTCAAATCTGGATTCCACCACTTATGATGTATGCAACCTTGGACAAGTTACTAACTGTTCTGGATCTCATTTTCCTCATTTATAAAATGAAAAAATAATAATATCCACCTCAAGGCTGCTTCAGTCATAGGATTAAACATATAAACATATTGGTGTGTGTAAACCCTTGAATATTGTCTGGCACGTAGCAAGCCATATATACACGCACTAGAGGCCCAGTGCATGGATTCATGCACCGGTGGTGTCCCTCGGCCTGGCCTGGCCTGCATTCTCTTGCAATCCAGGACCCCTTGGGAGATGTCAGAGAGCTGGTTTTGGCCTGATCCTCATAGGCCAGTCTGAGGGACTCCACTGGTGCACAAATTTGTTCATCGGGCCTCTAATATACATATAAGATATTTGGTTAATCTCTTTCCACCCCCTCCCCTCTTCCCTCTGAGATTCATCAGTCTATTCCATGTTTCCATGCCTGTGCATTGAGCATCTGCCCCCTGGTGGTCATTGTGCATCATAGGTACCGGCTGGTCAACTGGTCAGCTGGATATATATATATATATATATATATATATATATATATATATATTAAAAGGATAATATACTAATTAGACTGGACATCTAGATGTCCTTCCAGACAAAGTCACAGTGGCAAGAGCCAAGGCAGAGGCTGATAGGGGCGATCAGGCTGGCAGGGGGGAGCAGTTAGGTAGGCGATCAGGCTGGCAGGAGAAGGAGAGTGCAATTAGGGGTGATCAGGCTGGCAGGCAGAGGTGGTTAGGGGCAATCAGGCAGGCAGGCAGGCAAGTGGTTAGGAGCCAGCAGTCCTGGATTGTGAGAGGGATGTTTGACTGCTGGTTTAGGCCCGATCCTGCAGGTCCTGGATTGGAGAGGGTGCAGGCCAGGCTGAGAGACCTCCCCACCCCCGTGCATGAATTTTGTGCACTGGGCCTCTGTTATATATAGATGTGTAGATATATATAAAATATATATATAGATAGATATATAGATATATAGATATATAGATATATAGATATGTAGATATATAGATATGTAGATATATAGTGTTGTATTATTAATAGATAGATAGATAGATAGATAGATAGATAGATAGATAGATAGATAGATAGATGATAGATATAAGCATCAGCATTTAGGTGAATGCCAAAGTTTTAGGAGTAGACCAGATCAAAATACAGAAAATATAACCTATCCCTGTAACTTCAGACCATTCCTTCTCTCCAGGCAGTCCAAAGTCCCACCTGCCAGGAAACCAGCAATGCCATCTTCGTTTGTTACCTTATGCTGGCATGCTGTGCTTATATTTGTAGACCTCATTTAGGATGCTTTGATGTGTGAGTTCTGATTTAGGCAGGAGAATTTTCACACATTTAGTAAAAAATCTCCCTAGTGTTTATTCTTCGTTATGAATTACCTTCACTGCTCTGAGTTTAGGCATAGACATATTTCCTTCTCACAGTGCACTAAGTTCATACATGCCTTCCTTTTTGAAGTTTTTGAGGAAAACTTCAAAATAATTGAATGGATATACACAGACCATTTATTTTTTGTTACTGTAGCCAATTTACTTCATCTCCCATTCTCTCTCTCTCCCTTCTCTCTCTCTTACACACACTCACACACACACACACACACAGAGTTAAAAGGAGATTATCTCAATACTGACTAGAAAGAGTAGCATTAAATACAGGATGCCCCCCCAAAATGCATACACATTTTGAATAATTATTAATTCCAATGGATTAAATCTTAAAAGAAAGAAACATCAATTGAGCTATTAGCTGTTAACATGCGTATACATATTTTGGGACACTCTGTATATAATAATTAAAAACTATAGTTTTAGGAAAACTATAGATAGACTAACCTAGCCCCCTCATACCACAGATAGAATGAGGAACCCAGGAAGAGTAAGTGATGTACCTGTAATCACACCAGAATCTGTTTCATATTGGGTCTTACAATTCAATTTAGCTGAAATACAAAATCTGTACTACAAAAATAAGGCCTGCGTCCTATTGTATAACTAACCAAAAAAAATCATATTTTTATCATAGCTGAAGATGTTTGCTAATGTTTTAATAAATGCAATATTATTAACATATTAATAAAATACTAATAAAAGACAAACATGCCAGAACTAGATTCATATTCTTTCTCATTTTACTTTCATGCTTATAAAATCTTTTTCTATAAAATAATATAGTTTGTTTATGTTTTTATATTCTCAGTACCATCTTCTTGAATTATTTATTTCGTTTCATGCTCACAGTGTCTCCGTTACTTAAAAGGGGATGAACTGAATTTCTACAAACTATAATGTTAGACTTGTTAAAATAGGTGATATTTTGTGTAGAAGAGTAGCAGTATTTAGGTTTTTCTCAAAGTTGCATACAAGTAAAATCCACAAATGAAAGAGGTCGTTTGCAAGAATGGAGGGGTGGATGTTCTCATTTGCATACACACACACACACACACACATACACACACACACACACACACACACACACCTATCAGTCAGACTTCAACCGTTAAACAATGTTATCAACAGTCTAAACACCATAGCAGTCAAGCAATATTAAGTTAGTATAAGTGGGAACAATAAAATGACAATGGAATTTCTCTACACTGCAAAGGAAAAATGCCCACTATCACTGAGTTTATTCAGCTTGCAAAATGCTATTCAGGAGAATAGGAGAAGTCAGAAAGGAACATTATTATATGATTTTGAATTTTTAAAAATTCATATGTTAAGGAAGTGATATTCACTTTTTTTCATGAGGACCAAACTGTCAGAATATAACACATTGATTTACATAAGTAGATGAATTACTAATGTAGAAAACTACAAATTAATGTCCACTTTTCTGATTTAAAAGCAAGATCAGACCTAGAATAATATACTTTAATAGCACTCATCTGTATGAACTTTCAACAATGAGTTTCAAGAGAATCATTACTTAGCGGCATTCTCCATCCTTCAAAAGTGATTAATTGGCAGGGCTGTCTCTATACTTATTTTTAAAAGAAGTCCTAAAATACATATTTCACATGATAAGAAATACTACCTTTTTCATCATTTGTCAAGGCATAATTTTTAAGTACATGTACAATAGAGTAGAGGAATGTGAGAATTTACCCATGTCTCATTTTCTGTTCTTAGGATTTTTAAGAGAAGCCAACAGAGGATATGAGGAAATATACATAAGGAAATTTATGCAACATTCCACTTTATCTTTAATAATCTACGTGTACTTATCATGCTTGTATGTTTATACTTTGTAATACGAACATGAATTCTCTCTTCATGTTCATAGCAAACTCAACTTTTACTTCTATTTTATACAACAGAAGCCTAAGTTCAATAACCAAGCAGAATTTTAAGCGTGAGCTTTAATGTAACAGGGCATTTACCATTCCCCTCCTTCCTAATGAAGTGAATAAATCAGTGTCAGGTTTGCCATAAAGTTCAAAAACCATTTTTTTTTTGAAAGACCATAAATGGCATTTCTAACCCATAAACTTTCAGAAGGTGTTTGAAAGAACAAACTGAACAATAGGATCGACATTAATTTGTGAGACATTACAATATCATTGTAATTTGAAAGTATGATTCATAGCAAGTTTGTTTTCTATGCAAAGTGTAAAATTACATTTTTGGAGGGTGGGGGGAGAAGTGCCTAGACAATTTCAAGTCTCAGAGAGCAGGAGACTTGAAACTGAAGACAGATGGAGAATTATTTGCTCCACAGCACAGGACTCTGGAGACTCATCAGATGGGGAAAGTGCGCACAGCACACATCACGGGGCAGGTTCTTAGTTTTAAAACTATTGTGGCTGGTAATAATGACAGAGGTATATATATATATATATATATATATATATATATATATATATATATCCTATATTGTTATAATTATTGTTATAATTCGTACTATAACACTGTGCAGGGTGTTCCTACTAAAATGCTTTTCTATGCTCATGTGATGAGAGTCAGCAGAGAATAAGGAAGAGTTTTCAGTAGCCCTGTTTAAAAACTCCATAAAAATGACTATAATTAATTCTGTCCTCTTGCCCAGATCAAGGAAATGAACACGATGCATTGTTTCCGAATGTGCCGCGCCTTATTGTATTAACCAGTTTTACTGCAGTAGGACAAACTCATAAAGATGTTTGCAGTGTTCCAGTTGTCCCAGATTCATTAATTGACTGGATGGATGCCGCCGCAGGTCCCTGTGGGCTGTCACAAACTCGCAAAACAGGCAAAGTGGAACCTGTGGATGGCAAAATACCATCTGGCGATACTGAGTCATCCCCAGGTATACATTCAAAATATTCCCTCACCAGAGGCCAACAGGAAACGAGGGTATCCGAATACGAAATACAACCTTCCTCCGTGCAGCCATTCACCAAGATAAACCCCTAAATCAGGATAGAGAATTTTATTTCACCTACTCTCAGATCACATTGGAAGTTATTATCAATGTCTCTCCTGAACCAGAAATAAATCCTGACGGATGATTTACAAATGGACAATAACTGCTAAATGTGTGCTACGTTTAGCTGAAAATAAAATCTTTCATGAGCTTTGCTTTATTATGATGCTTATAACCAGGCTTGAGAAAAGGTAAAATGAGCTATTTGGGGAAACACAACAGATTACAGCTTTCTATATCTGGAATTTCTTATTATAGTCACACATACATGTGTTATTAGGTTGTTTTTCCTATGATACTATTCTATTTGTGTAGTCAAATATTTTATGTAACTATTTCAAATAAACTGTGAGCCTTCCGGATGATTGAAACAGGGCCCAGATCAAACATTAAAGTTCCAGAACGAGGAAAGCCTAGAAGGAAACTACTGACAGTTAAAAATCCATGTGATTATATTTAAACTTCATTGTAGCCTTATCTTAATTTAACTATCACACACACACACACACACACACACACCACTGGCCCTTGGCCCCCACCCTGGTTTCTCTGGCTATTTTTAAATTTGCTTCAGTAGTTTATTCTGGAGCTTTCTGAGAGCCATTGCCAAGTACAGCTTTGTCTAAAGAGAGGACCCGGGAAGTGCACTGCTGCGATTCTTCTAGAGACAGTGAAGTCCGCCAACTCTGTTGTTCCCAGAGCAAATGGGGTTCTCAGGCAGAGGCGGCTGGGAAGGAACCCGGGTATTTGCAGAATTGCAGTGCCCTTGCCTGCAGGGAGTGACTCTCCGCCTCACTCAGGGGCCTCAGGGTCCGACCGCGTCCCTGAGAGGATGTTACTGCAAGGCTTTGAGGGCCTGGGTCTCAAGGACAGCAGCTCTGGAAAGAAGCAAACTGCCTGGTGCGGAAGGAGGCAGGAAGCTCGGCCAGGGTTCTGATGAGACGAGCATCCATCGTTCCCCAGGTGGGGGGTTGGCACCTATTTCTTTCTGACAAATTTGTCATTTGGTGTGACTTGGTGGCTGGAACAATCTCAACTGTGTGCATTCAAACAAATAAGTAAGAGCACTAATTCCTGCAACATGTTTACACTTGTTCTAACATATATAAACAGGTATACTAGTAAGTACACAAGACAATGGGCAAGCTGGTACCTTGGGCCAACTTATTGGTCAATTGTATCACTTCCAGTTGAATCAGTTACATATTCAAGAGGGGCAAACAAGCAGTTCTTTTACAATGATCACTCAGGTGGCTAAATGTCAACATGATTTAAAGAAAGTTTTGGAAATCAGCCCAAAGCATGGTAAACATGGAATAATATTCCCTACATCTCCCCCACCCCCCCGATTCCAAATCAAATTTCTGATACGGCTGCCTTGCTGAATCAAACAGTGAAACCCTTAGAGAGAAAAACAGCGACGTTCAGCTTTCAGCTTGTCTTGAATTTGCCGCTTTGTCATCTTGAAAATCCCAGAGACGAGAGGATCCAGGAGGTCAGAGATAAGGAAGTCTGGAGATGGCCAGGGGAAACATGCCTGCTGCCCCTCACCGGCTGCCCTGACAAGGGCTGTATTAATGACCACCACCACCAACTCCATCTCTAGAGTACTTACTATACAGTATGTATAAATCTCATTCAGTCCTCAAAATTACCACATATGGAGAGTATCATTTTCCCATTTAGAGGAAATGTACCCCAGGAAGTCCATGAGAGGCTCAATGGGAAATGGGACAATCCCACTGGCTGGCGGACTGCACAGCCCAGGTTGGTTTGTCCACAGCCTCCTCCGGACACTCCATCAGAGACAACCCTAACTGATGCCTTCCTCGGCTCAGCCAGCCCACCGGGAGATTCCATGCTGCTGAGTGGGAGCCCCATTGCCGGGAGCCGGTCCATCTTTGCTGCTTGACACAGTCGCTGCAGGAAAGAAACATCTGCACAGCATATGTTTCAAGGGACCTGGCGTATATAGCATACTGTTCTTAGTATGTTTGCTCCCCTTAGCGCTGTGTGTTTTAACCAAGGTCACCTCTCCTAGAAAGGTTGTTTCCCCAGGTAGGAATTTTTCCCTGAAGTCAGGGAGGGGATGAAACTCCTTAACTAAGTGCCAGGCGGGTAGTTAATCACTACAAACAATCATGCTTAAGCTACATAATCTTTACTCCCTGGAATGGAGATAAGAAACGCCCTAACCTTTGTAATAGAAATTGACAGGATTAAAATCAACTGGTATAAATACGGATGTAACAAGACAATAAACGGCAGAACTTCGCTGGAGATCCAGACCAGAACTTGGCTGGAGATCCTGGCTGGAGATCCTGGCTAGGCTGCTGATCAACTGAACACTGTCTCCGTGTCCTTCCTTCTTCGCCGACTCCGTCTACACCTTTGGGGACCCCTGGACCTGCTGGGGTTGGACCCCGGCACCCCATGTTTCCGTGACTTTCAGCATTATCTCTAGAGTTGAGGAGGCACACTATGAGAGGAGCAGGTTTCATCATGTCCACATTGGCCCCCAGAGGTAGGTCCTGCCAGGAAGAGGTACTCATCAAAGCCTAAACACCATATTTCCCTTCCTCTAATGTCCTCAAGGACATACAGGGGTCTGGATATAGGGCCAGGGTTCACTGGGGTACATTCATGTTGAGAGAGGTCTCCCAGATTTGACCTTCTGGACCCTGTACCTTGGGTGCAAGATGTGTGGGAGATCATATTTATCAAGGTGTTTCAGGTTACTGTGGTCAGGTGTGTTCATACCAATGCCAATGTCAAGAAATGAAAAATAAATAGTCAAAAATCAAAATAAAACCACTGCCAGGCTCTCACCCTACCCAACCATGTGTATAAATTGGAATTCTGTCACAACTCAGCCATGGCCTCCATGTCTTCTGGTTAAAAACAGTTACATTTTCCAATTGATAATAAAACATTATTTTAGAACAAAGACAACATATTATACATCTTTATATTCCTCATGATATTTTTATGATCAGTGCATAATCCATGAAACTGAAGGTAATTCATAATTGTGATTTTAAACAATTGCAAACTTTATTATGTTCTTTACTTAGCTAAATTCCAACAATAATGAGTCACATTTAAATGCTTTGCTCACAAACAAAAATAACTCTAGAGTCTATATTTTAGATAAAATACATTGAATTTTCTACTAAGAGAATATATTTTTAATCTATAGGAATTTATTAGCACATACCAGGTGCCACTGTAATTGCGCATTATCTTGGAATTCAACTACTTGGAAAATTGCATAGATGCTGTCTTTGTTCTAAAGACAACAGGGTTATTTTCTGGATGTAATCTACCACACGGTTTTTCTTTTAAACCCAGAACAAATTTTTATGTTAAAACTGCACCTTTGAAAATAGAGGTTGGCAATGAAAACTGTAACACAACATTAACTATGGTGTTGTAAATAGCAAGGCTCTAAACTTTCTTTATAGAGATTCATGCAATGTAAGTACATACGAAAGGGCTCAAAAGCTTCGGAAGACTTAACTTACCCTATTTGATTTTGTCTGAGATTCATTTAGCTGAAGATAAGACAAGTGCAAGCTAATGACCTCCTTTTTTATATATCTAATTTCCAGTTATGCTTCAGTATTATCATGTACACTTCTCTAAATGAGCCATATTCTTCACAGCTAATTGGTGGGGCCAGTGAAGTGGATCAACATGCAATGGTACTTTGTCTTGTTCGCAGTTTGAGTCCTTCCTGGGTGTTTAAGCTGACAGTGGGATTGCCAAGAGCCTCCAGATTTCAGCTGCACTCCCAGACAAGGCCATCTGAGTGATGGCAACGTGGCTTCTGTGTGCACCATGCATCAGAGGAGCATTAAGAACATCAGAGTGTGTGATTTTCAACTTTCTGTACCTGGTGTGTATCGCGTTCATGCTGAGGTGTGAGTGTGAGTGTGTGTGTGTGGAGGGGGAGGGGCAGTGAAGTCTTCATCTGATATGATATCAGGTGGTGAGGTCTGATTATGGTGTTTTGTCAAGAAAAGACAGATACTGCTGCAAAGTGTGTTCACAAAGAAAGTCTGAGACAAACACAAGCTCATTGCAATGTTTTCCAGGTTTCTGAGTGTCATGGTAATGTCTCTATTCACATGGGGAGTTTTAAATTTATAATAAAATTCTTCACTCAGAGCTTTATATAAAACACCTAAAATGAGATATTTTTGAATTACACATTCTTAATTTTAGTAAGAATTGGTTCATTTGATGCAGGTGTTCCAGTGATTTGGAGGCATAAACCAGATTTTATTTTATATTGCCTACTTAGCAGTTATAGCTTACATACTTGAGGACTAATTCAATGTTGATCAAGCATTTCATTAAAATCCTTGATTTCACACGCTGTATTAGACATCAATGTAGCATTAATGAATTAACTACATCACTATTAACACATGCCACTATTAATATCCATATATTAATGATGCTATCCATGTTTCCTACCTAGGTTGTTTTTAATAATCACTTTAGTATTTGAAAATATACATCCAAGTATTTAAAGTTTTCACTTTAAAAATATTTTATTTTATTTTTTGCCACCAAAAATTCTGAGATTGAAAAAAATGTCTCCTTCACTCACTGTACCCTTCGTCCATTTAATATGAATTAGACAAGGAATGAGTAATGAGCTAGCAGAAGTCTTCTTTCCTTTGACATTAATCTCTTAGTTTTATATAGAAACATTCCTATTTCCAGCTTCGAGAACACACATGTGTACGAAGAGGGATGAGTTATAGATCTGACAGATTTAAGACAGGTGGGAATTCAGTTTAAAGGTATCCTTATTTTAATACTTTATTGTAACTCTTAAAATAATGAGGGAAAATATTTACTACAATTGCAATTGTTTGTTTTGATTTGGGTTCATTTCAACAGAGATTGTCCCTGACTATCATTTAAAATCCACTCAATGGATGTAAACCTCTGCTTTAGGTTCTCATGGAGAAAATAAACTAACGTGCTTGCGAAAAATGAAACTCTTGGCTCTGCCAATTAATATAATCTCAAGAGAAACATCCTTTGTTTTATTTTCGATGAACTTATTTTTCTTTCGGCACCAAGAGCCTTTGTGCTCTTAAGTCGATATGTGTCCTGTTGCAGTTTTCCATTTACAGAGATCTCATTGACTTCTAATTTTCATAACTCTTTGTATCAATATTTAACCGAGGTAGGTAATCATTTTCAGGATAGCGCACCCAGCCTTACGTGAAATCAGGCAAGGTAGGAAATTGCTTTCATTACCGCCTCTCTCCCCTGTCCTCTCCAAGAGGAAGAAATTAATTCAGCTGTTAGGCTACACGTAAAAAAAAAAAAAAAATCAGTTCTGATCTTTATATAGTTGTGTAATTTAAATTAGTACCCGATTCTCCAAAGTCCACAATTTAGGACAGAATAGAATCTACTGCAGCAACTAATTAAACACTTACTGTAAGGTTAAGTTTTTCATTAAATCAATAGGTCCCCCGTGTCAGTTCCAAAGCCCTAATTACTATGCAGTAAATTTAGATTGAATTTGAATTAAGGACTGATTTCAATCTAACCGCGGCATGTAAATATTGTAAATTGCTAGAATTACAGTTCAATAAAAGCGGATGGATCTCGCTTTAGATAAACCGATTGCCAGTGAGAAGACAAAAGCCCGCTGATACCGATGTTTGGCCGGGAAGCTTCCCGGGCAGCACACACACAGGACGCGGTTCGGGCCAGCAGCGCGTGCCTCTGCCTCCGCGCGCTGTCGCGTGTTTTACTATTTGATGATCTCGAGTAAAAATTAATACACTTAATCTCTCCCGAGTGAGCAGGCAAATGACGGTTAATGCGAGCGCTCACTGTGTCGCGCTCGCTTGATGACTCTATTGTGCGAAAGCTGTGAGTCAGGTTTGGGGTTATAACCAGCTCGGCGGACAGGCAGGCGCCAGGCCCGCGCGCCGGAGCTGGGGAGGCAGAGCCAGCTGGTGCCACGCACAGGCCAGACCCTTTCAAGCTACAAACACACACAAAACAACAACAACAGACAACTGAAAATGTACAGGCACCGGCCTCTCACTGACCAAAGGGACAGCGCTGGAAACAGGTGAAGGTTCTGAACCTTTCATTTTGCTGTAAATACGTATTCTATGCACAGGACATAAACGAAGAACTCACGGATCCCCACCCGCTCTGACTACTCAGGAAAGAATGCCCAAGGAGGAGGTCTGCTGGTGGAGAACCACGCCTAACACGGACCCATTCCTGCATGGCCTTTTGAAAGAGAAGTTTGAAGGAATTTTTTTAAAAAATTTTTATTGATTTCAGAGAGGAAGGGAGAGGGAGAGAGAGATAGGAACATCAGTGAAGAGAGAGAATCATTGATTGCCTGCCTCCTGCATGCCTCCTACTGGGGATCAAGCCCCCAACCTGGGCCTGTGTCCTGGCCGGGAATTGAACCATAACCTTTTGGTTCTTGGATCAACGATTAACCACTGGGACACAGCAGCGGGGCAATGATTTTTATAATAAGGTGAACAACACAGCTGAGACTTCCTTGAATACCACCACCATCACCTTTCTTTACCAACTGGCATTTTTGGTGACCTGAGCGGCTGAAGAACCAAATCAAGTACAAATTATTAACATTATGCATGTAATAAACACATATCTGAGAAAACTGAAGGAAAAATCTCCATAAGTAGAAAAGCAATTAGCTTACAGTGCAACTTGAAATTAGTTCTGAAAAAAAGTATCTGTCCTAACAAAATTATCTGGCCATAGCGTGGGAGAGTCCACATCTTTTGTTTTTCATTCTTAAGTTGTTGTCTGGAAAGCTTTGTCTCAGAAGGGTGTCTCAGGTCCGTGGGCAGGTGTGAAAGAGCCCGCTTTATTGAAGCCAAGGATTTATCCTCAGAATGATCCTGACTGCGCCTGCCTGCCCGCAGCTCCAAGCAGGTTCACTCAATTAGCATCGTAGTGCCAGCACTCTATCTGTGACAACAAAAGGTGACATTATGCGGCTCACCATAGATAAGTGTCCCAGCTTTCCTGAGCTGTAAAAACAGTAATTACAGAAACACCTTTACAAAGAGCAATATCAACTGGCAAGAAAGATACAGATTCTGGACAGTTCACTGGGAAACTACTGGGGAAATATTTGTCCAGTGTCAACCTGACAGTTGAAATTAAGACAAATTTGCTTTACACGCTGTCAAAAAAATTCAGACATAGTCACTTATGGTGGTCTTTTTATATTTTTGTAAAATATTTTTTTCTTTTTGCCTGAAAAAGGCAGTACTATGCGTGCACACACACACACATATACACACACACAAGACGATTCTTCTTAGCACCCAGAGTGCCCTCTGTTTTGTGGTACAGAAGGTGGATCGTTCCTATCAGACTCTCGGTACTTGAACATCATTTTTCAGGGAGAATCATTGCCTACGCATGGCCTGTTTCTTTCTTCCTATTTATGCCTGCTTCCATGGGATTTTAGTCCCTGAATGTGAATATATTTAAACAATGGTAATTGTATAGACATATAAAACAAAAGGCTGGTAAAAAGATACAGACACAAAACTCCAATAGATCCTCTAGAAGCTAATTAAATCAAAGGTAACAGAAAGGAAATGTGAGAACATGTTTCATGTAAAATAGCCCCTTTTTCCTAGTGCGAAAGGAGAGAGAAGAAGAATTTTCCTCAGTTGTCAACAAAGCATCTATTTAATGCTTCAGTTTCAGGGATCATGTATATAACAAAGCAGACCATTGCCTTACATTTAGGAACTCACTGTCTGAAATAGTCGCACATTTTATTCCCGCATGCATCTGCAGTCTGTATCTGCGCACTGAAACTTCCAACCGCCACTACTCATCTCCCTCCTGGGTTCAATGATGAGAGTGAACACATGCACGGGGACTACAGTGAAGCACAATTGAAGAGCAAGCTACTTACAGGATCCGGAAGTTAAAGCAAATAGTATTTTATGCTAGTGAAGGAAGGGGTAGGAGGGAGGAGCAATATGTAGAATGATTTTCAGCTTAGATTGTAAAAAGGAGGGAGAAAGTAACTTGCTTTTTAAAAAAGAGATTAGTCCCAACGTTTTCTTTCAGGGGAGGGCAGTCAATTTGACTTTCTGGACGATTGATTATTGATCAATACTTCCTAATTGCGTTGACATTCATCTCTATGGAAGTGGGCTTGATGCCTTTTCATTGCTAACAAACGTCGTAAGAAAGAACCAATCTGAAACATTGATCAGCGACATTGATCAACAACATTTCTAGGGATCTGCCTTCTAGACATTTCAGCAAGAAGGTGTGAACATAACTATTAAATGCATAAGAATAATGCTAGCCCACCTTCACTGAGCACATCCTCTCTGCTAGATACATAGGATGATACCTCTCTTTTTTGCAAAAGATGAGCTGAGATTGAGAGAGAACAGGCCTAGCACCTCACAGCAGGACTGTGGTACAGCTGAGGTCTGTGCAGGCAGCTGGAAGGTAGTCACTGGGAGCATGGATTCGGAGCCAGATTGCCTAATTTGCCATTTTCTGGTTCTGTAGCTTTATTCAAGTTAATTAAGTACCCGCTGTGCCTTAGGCTCATCAGCATAAAAATTGAGATAATAATCAATACTTCATAGGACTGTTGAACTTTTGAAAGAATCACACTTATTCCTTCCCTCAGTTCATAGAGGCCATTTACTGAAACATGTCTGCAAAAAAGTATAAACACCCTAAACCCCCTCTCCGCACCCCCCACTACCCCCCCCCCCCCCGGGAAAAGATGAAAACATAAAAAAGAGATCGCTAGGTACTGTCACATTCAGCCACGTATCTACAGGAGACACAGCTGTGAGGAGCAGCACCAAACTGTTTGGAAGTGTTACCTTTGAGGAGGGGAGATGGTAGTGGGAGGAAGTTTTTAAGGTGGTACATTTCTGCCTGGTGTGAATGTGTTACAGGTAGATTGTATTACTCCTGACATTTATGCAAAACAATGAGGTTTATTTATTTATTTATTTATTTGAGCCTAGGAGAGGAAAAACACAGATTATGTTTAGGTTGTTTTTTTTCTTAAAACTCTTAATTACAACATTCTTAAAACCTTATCATAAAGTTGGTAGACTTTATCTAGCTACTTAATTTTGACTTGTCTGGGAGAATTTCTAAAAGTCAGTTTTATTCTAGTGGTTTCATGACAACTACATGACATGATATGAAAAATCTGCAGCTTTGAATATAAATTTTCAATTGTGAATCATAACTATTTTTTCGAGCTTTATTTTTGGTATAATGCTGCTAACATCTATCAACCTTACCAACCTTGCCATTCATTTAAATTTAATTTTTTTAAATTATACCAGAGAACTTGGGGATTTCTCCATCTTTATAATACACGTTTGCTAATTTTGGCAGAAAAAAAACACCTACCACTTAAATAACATAGCCAACTCATCCATAAAGGGCATCTATTCTAGAATATCACCAATTAATTCACAAGTAGAGTGTTTTATTTATGTATATTTTAATAACATGGCCCACATGAAAATGTCCAATACACTTAAATTCACAGAGAATTTTATGTTTGGTTGACATCAAACTTCAGTAGCAAGTGTCAATAAAAAATGAATCTCTTCCTCAATTGAATTATTGACTTTAATCTTGCCCAACTTAAAGCGAGTTTGTTAGACACGTTTCTATTATTTATTAACAGAGACATAAATATGAGCTCTATGTTCTCAAACTCGCACTTTTTGTGACCTGCTGCCTGAGCGACTGTTTCTAGGTGGAAAACATATGTGTTTTCACTTAGTATGAATAGTAGAGAGGAGAAGAGAAAACAAACATTTTTACAACAAATATGGTATGTTTCTTAGCAATTTAGTTGATAGGTATTGATTTCATAGCTGGATAAACTCACAGCTGGGCCTGCAGGAATATTAAAGTTAGCTATAAAAATTTTATTTCTATGATATTAACAAGATACAAATATATATGCTATTGGTCACTGTGATTTCTAATTATTGAAAACACAGTGATTTGGAGCTTAAAACTTTACACCACACTTTCAAAATGTTCTCTCTCTCCCACCCAGCACCCATCCTGTGAGGGGAGTTAGAGCAGTGTTATTCTTCTCACATTATTAGCGAAGATACTGAACTTACATCTTGAAATGTAAATTTATTGTTCCATTTAAAATCTGTTTATATAAAGAAAAATATATACATAGAGAACAGGTCAAAAGATATTCACCTTTTCAGCATCAACAAATTAGGATAAAGGAAGATTTTAGGTTACAATGAGTCCTATTAAGATTTTCACAAAGCACTGCGATTCCTCCCATGTTTCTTTAACTGAGAAAGAGAACATTTTGGAAAGTGAAATAGAGGACCAATTTTTAGAGAAATGAAGATAGGAGCACTGGACAGACAGACATAATCACTGTTTTAGAAAGTACTATACTACCTATTTTAGAAAGTTTTTTTATATTTCTTTTTGGCAAAAACCACAGGCTTTCTCTGCAAATGCTCCTAGTTTTCACAGCCATGATATGCAGAGGCAATTTGTTATTTGCTTTGCAATGTGTAGTCAAATGCAGCATCAGGCTCTACAAGAGAAAGCAGAGGTGCAAATCTAAGCTTTCTGTAGCTCCTCTATTCCAATTAGCACTTTCTAGCATATTCATAATGGTCACCTAACATGACATCTGAAAATGCCACTGTTTAAAATAACAATACGAAATTAAAAGTTAGTATTAGGAACAGCTTTATAAAACCCATCTCCCTGTGGTTCAACAATGCATTCATTGGGTGGCAGAGGACAGAGAGTATTCATTTATTTAGAATGTTTTTCAGCTATCAGCTCCAATTCTGAATGTCTGCAATTTGCCACTGCACTGGACACACAAAATCCAGAAAAGAAAACTAGCATAAGAATGCGCAGGGCATTACTTATTTATATGTAAAACCTTTATTCTATTTTGTTATTTTAGATTAAGTCCCCTTTCAATTCTATTCTCTCAGGGAAGCATTAACAGTTTGAGCTCAGCGTGAAAGCCATCAAACACTTGAGCAGAAATTTAGATTGGGCAATTCTGCCTGGCGAAGTAGGAAAGGCCGTGTGGCATGGCCAGGAACAGAGCGGCTGCTGGGAAGGCAGATGTTTTCATAGCCTGTCCTCTAGTGAGAGCCTCAGATACCTACACTTACATCTCTTGATGTACTTAAAGTCTGTGCAAGAGAAAGAACGCTCTTCTACCGAGAACATTAATACACATATCTATCTTCAATGAAAGTAAAGGATTGGGAATGGCCAGTGTAGTTTTTAAAGCAATGATTACAGTTAAAGACATGATAGCCTGAAACTGGCACATGTGCCTGGGCTGCCTGGAAGTCCGGTTTTCCACCCTGATCTGTGCAGCTGGCCAACACGTTGTTTTGCCACAGCAGGTACATAATCGAGTAGCTAGATCTAATAGGAGGCAAAGAGAGGCCGGGGAATTACAAAAGAAATCCTGAGTCCACTTGAAGATGACATTTTAATAGAAGTCCGCACTAATGGGTGTCTTTAAATTTGTGTTTTTATAGCTTTTTTTTCAGAAGGAAATAGTAAGGTTATTATAATACGGCATGATAATGTTTCGTTAAAATAAACTCCAAGCTGGTAACACATTTGCATTTTATGGACTGCTTTTCATGACTAAAACTACAATTGCTGCTTTTTCAAGAGAATGGCTACCCATAAAGTACCAGTCGCCTCCCAATAGGCCCCTTTGTAAGCTCCGTCCCATTAAGGATAATTGAAATATTTGCCACTAGCATTTAATTGATATGATTATAATTTTTATGGAATGTTTGAAGACAACTTTTACTATAACCAGTGTGTTTCTCATGTACAAGAATATTTCCCCCATCATTTATGATTTAAATAGGCTCCCTGTCTTTCTGCAAGGGGCAGAGAGATGGTTAGTTTATTAAAAATCTCTCAACCCGCACTCAGACATAAAACCAAAATTGTGGACTCCAGTTTTCCTCCTTGTATAAAGGAGGAATGTATAAATACCTATGGGTAATTGGGAACATCATCAGCGAGAATGATTCATACCCACATGCTCATGCCCGGATGCGTTTCAATTAGCTGGATCCAAATTTTTTGTTTTTGCTGCTAGCAGCAATTTGGTGACTAAAGACTTCAAGTCCTGATAACAATAATATATATATATATATATATATATATATATATATATATACATATATATATATACATATATATATATATATGTATATATATATATATATATATATATATATATATATATATATATATAACACACGTGTGTGTGTATGTGTGTTTTAAAGCTCCATCTGGGAGCAACAGTCTGGTCAGACTTTGGGTGACCTTGAATATTTGACATGAAAAAAATCCTTTAGATAAATAGGTACATAGACAGCCTGTGAGTGCATGTGTATTGCAAATATTTTACTAGAAAAACACAAAACAAATTGACCTATTTTACTTTGCATTTTCCCCAAACGTTCAAATGCAAAATAAACAAAAGTGAGGAACAGATCGTGCAAGTGTAGATGTTAGTAAGTCGATGGGAAGAAGGGAATACAGAAGAGCTTAATGGAAGCATAAATCTTGCAGCTAGAAGGGATCTCAAAAGACCACTTAGTCAAGCCCCCAATCTCCAGACCGCTCTCTCCTCCGCTGTCCTTATTTGAGGTAAGCAGAAGACCAAGGAGGACTGGGGACTTGCTCAGGGCCACAGAAGCAGAGGTGAGGTGTGAAGGAGGATACAACTGACACATGGTGGAAACTCCAGAAATGTTCTTGGAGTAAGTAAGTGGATGAATGATCAAAGGAATTAATGAATGAATAGACGAAGCAACAAAATAGTTAGATTTTTCTGTTTTCTCTTGGACAAATTGCCTAACTTCTGAAAGTCACATCCCCTGGTTGATAAAAAGGCAAATTACACAGGAGCTCTGCAGCCTTCAGATCAAAGTGTTCATGTGGGTGCACAAAGTGTGTGTGTGTGTCTGGACGGTTCTGCACGCACAGGAGCTGTTATGATTACTGCACTCTTTTGGAAATGAGGGCCAAAGACCCACTCAGCGAGCTGTCTGCATGAAAATACATCTGAGGGAGAAAGGGGTTCTGTGTCAGACTTTTCCTCCACTTAATTCCATGTCTAGAGAAGGTCATTGTGAATCCTCAGCAACGTTTACCGTGGCCATCACCATCTCCTTCAAAATATCTATGGGCACATCCTCTAAGAAAGTGTAACACATAGTTCTCCAGAAGGAGCTGTGCATTCTTGTAAGGTTAGCACCTCCTTCTCTCCTACCGCTCTGGAGTGGCTGCCTAATTTAAGACAATTGCATGCTGTGCAGGGAATCCAATTCTGTCCCCACCCCTCCTGCCCAGAACACCACCTCATAGAGAACCTCCAGAGACACTCTACTTCTACTTCTCATTCAGACACTTCTGTCAAGATCAAAGCCACTCACTGAATAGGTTTCTCACACCCTAAAACAGATCACCCTAGCTCCCTCCATTCTCTTGCCCCTACCTCGCTGGAGGAAGGAGTGTGCTGTAAGCTTCCTGTGTGAACAGGGCCCGGGCCTGGGTAGGCAGGCTGCAGAAGAACTGTGGCTGCCGCTGAGCCAGCTGGAGTGACACCCACCCCACTCCTCCAGCATTTCAATCGAACATGCGTGGTGCTGGGGGTGCCTATATTATCCGTGTCAAAAAACTAAAAAGTCTTCTCTTCTTCAACTCTCATTGCGGGGCTTCAAAAGCCTTTTGAATTTGCATCTTCCTCTCGGGGAGATGTAGCTTACAAACATTTTTGCCAGGCTTGCTCCATTAATTTCTGTGGAAAATGCACCCCCTGCTGTGAAGATGACAGTCTTCAACCTTGGTGTTTTTACAGGATGTCCCTCCCCAGGGAGCAGCCTGCACCATCCTGGCTTCTTCCCCACCAGGACTCCACCGCCTGCTGGGTCATCAGCATTGTGAGCTGTGAGGAGAGACCCAGAGGGCTGAACCCGCGCCCCTCGTCAGAGCCCAGGAAAAGGACACATCAAGCTCTGGAGGTAGCCTGGGTTTTAAGCGATCACCTACATTCCCTTTGAAGGGCCATTCGTCGATGCCTACACTCGCTCAATTACTAGTGGCACTTAGAGCATTTTTATATACTAGAGAGCTTTAACTTAAGATAATCCTCATCATACCTATCAAGTATCTCCCTCCAATTACTTAGATTGAGTCAGGAACCAAATTCACTTTGTAATGATTATCTGACTCGGGGAGAGCTGATTTTCTATAGCTCTGGGCTGACGCCACTGACAAGGGCACAAAAAGGATTATTTTTCAGCAGTTTCCACCCCAGCTAAATCAGCAGATAATGGCATCTATGATGCAGAGTGATTCTGACCTAAAACCCCTCTCAGTATTAATGTGTCTCCCATCTCACACATGCCATAGGAGCAAAAATATTCCACAGGCATTGCCACTGTCTCCAGCTAGCAAAAGGACGGGCTTGAGCATTCTTGATCTTTAGGCTTTCAATCAATGCACAGCAATTGCTCAATAAAACCCCAGCAAGCAACTCTGCTTTTTTCTTCCCTGCATTTTTATGAACAGCACCAGCTAATCAATACAGAGACAGAGAACTCATCCGAACGCCTCTGTAGGCTCTTCTGAGGGTCTGCATGGGCCCAAATAAAGACACAACCCTTCTGAGTGCCCAGGGCGGGGCAGAGGCTGCGGTTCCCTGGCACAGGGGCTTTTTCCAGGAGGAGCAGGTGCCTGCTTCCTCGCAAAGCTCCAGAGAGGAGGGCAGGCGTGGGTACACGGACACATTGGGGTAAAAATCCATATGTTCTCATACAGAATTGAACCGAGGTGGGTGTATGGTTTCCTTTTGGGGATTACATTGTTATCCATGTTAAGATATTAATTGCACAATAATTTGTTTAAAACGGTGTTTTTTCAGCCCTTGGAGTCTAGAGTCTCTTCAGTGGCCAAGGTTGTAGGTGGAGGAGCATGTAAGTTAGGCAGGGGCAGGGGTGCCCTGACTCCAATTGGACCAGAGAAAGTCAAATGTATTCTGTTTTGCATATCAGATTTCCATGTAATGAAGAAAAGTGGGAAATCAGTGGCCAGAAAGATGGAAATCCTCACGATCCTATTTGGAGCGTGGCATGGGGTAACCAGTCAATGTATTCACTGGATAGGTGAACAAAACTATTCGGCATGTAAGTGACCTATTTCTTACGGTTATCTTCTAGTCTTTCAGAGTGTATCATTATTAACTGCCAAAATGTTTTGTGCACTGTATTTTTAAATGGAGCATATAACCATATTCTTTCTATCTATCTATCTATCTATCTATCTATCTATCTATCTATCTATCTATATCGAAGGCTAATATGCTAAGTGTCCAACTGTCTGACTGGTCACTATGATGCTCTCTGACCACCAGGGGGCAGACGCTTAATGCAGGAGCTGCCTTGAGGTGCACTGGCCATTTACAGAGAAACAGCACCGCAGACCTGGCAGCCACAAAGCAACACTCGGCTTCCCCCAAGTGGGACACAGGCGCCACCACCACCCTGGAGTGACAGTCCACCAAATTGCAGCCAACGCTGCTGAGACCCCCGTGGCACAAAATGCAGCCCACAGCCCAGCCCAGAAATGGTTGTTGTGGGCACCGGTAATGACATCACGTAGCAACTGGCTTCCTCTCCCTAGTGACCACTAGCCTCAATGCAGTTCTTTCAGCCCAGGAACATGACTTGCTTTATAGCCAGGTGCAAACATTTCACACTTTAACCAAATGTCTGTGAAGTGTTTTCCCATGCCTCATCTCATCTAATCCTCACAGAAGTCCTGGAGTAGGTAGATAGGAGACTCAGTAGAATCCTATTTTCTTCTCATTAGCCAGAAAACTGAGATTTAGAAAGTTTAGAAACTTGACCCTACTGAAAAGAAGAAATGGTGGACCTTGAAAAGACTTCAGGTTTTCTCACTGCGCAGAATATAGTCAAACACTGCTGCAGTTGAATATCTTACCCTTTGTTCTCCCTGTGTGATCTACAAAAATAATCTGCTTCATGTTGATATTTACTGCTGTGTTGCTGACAATTACCTGAAAGAGAAGTTGAGTTGCTTCACTGGGCTGGAAAAAGTTTAGCTAAATCAGAAAGCAGGTCTAATTAAGCAAGTTTACTCTCTCTATATAAAAGGCTAAGTTGACTCGTGCATGCATGATACATATAAAGCTCTCACTGGCGCCAATTGCACGTGTGTGTTTCCATCTGTCATTGTCGATCATGAATTTGGTTGACACTTCTATTATAGAGAAAGGGCGAATAGCGATATTAAAATATTTCCTCTAATTAATTTCCTTTCTATGTGCATGAATCTGTGCACCGGGCCACCTGTACATATATATTTGTATACACACATGCAATTATATAATTACACTTGTGACAGTGGGTAAATGGCAATAACGATAAGTTGAAAATAAACAACAGTGGGCATGTGTTGTCCTATTGGTGAATATTAACCACAACATTCCAATGGACTCAAGAACAATGGCTTTGTTGGTGCCAGGTAGGTATTAGACTTATCAGGGGGATCACTTCATAAATTATATAAATGTCTAACCACTGTGCTGAACACCTGAAAGTAATATAATATTGAATGTCAAGAGTAAGTGAAAAATTAAAAATAACAATTGCTTTGTTACTCTACTATGATCTCAGTCAGTTGGAGGCTGTGACAAGCATTTATATGAATATGCTGATGGATCCTTGCTTTTATTGAAACTTTGACCTTTTATTCATAACAGATATTTTGCATTAGTCTTGATTTTAAATTATTTTATTTAAATATTGTTCATCTCAGTGACTGAATTTTTGGCACCTGCCCCTTACATACTGTCTCAATTATAAGCAGGATTAAGCAAAGTTACGTCTAGATCAGACAAATACATAACTATCTCTCTCTTCTATTACAACCAGGGTTTGTGCAGGCTCTTTCTAACATGTATTAACTCATCTAATTCTCATAACAAGTCTGTGAAATAGGTACTATTATTCAATTTTTTTCTGCAAGAAACTGAGGCATAGAGTATAGCTAAATTTCCAGAACAGATACAATGAGTAGGTTTAAGAGCTCAGATTCAACCCAGGCAGGCTGGCTCCAAGGCCCATGCTCTTAGCCATGATGGGGCACGACCACCCAAAACATAATGAATCCAAACAGCTCCCTACCCCTAATCACTTCAAGAACAAGAACATGCCTCTGCTACTTCTGTATCTGGAGGATTTCCTGCCCCTTCTCCGGCCACCACAGGTCACTCCTCCTGAACTCAGGGCCTGTCTGCTCAACAGCATCTGTTCTGACCTCCTCAACCAGGGAGGACCCTGGAGAAATGTCCTGCCATTGGGGTGAGGTGGGAGCTCCTTCGGGCTCTTCCATTCCTGCTCTCTACTTCCTGCAAACTCACCCTGTGTTCCTGTGAAACCAAAGAAAGCACCCTGCTCTGTCAGCGTCATACTTTGCCCCCAGGTCAAGTTCTCCATCGCCTGGCTTTCTTCTCTGAGGGGCCCTTTCACCCTCTGCCATAGTACTACTGCCCTATCACGTCTCTTCTTATCTCTATTCTCATCTTTCTCAAGCCCTTGTCCAACAGTCTCCTACCTCCTCTCCTAAGTCGATGGCTATGTAAGTAAATAAACCAACCCTTGTGTGTGTCAGATTTTTGGAAAGATGCCTGGGCGGGCAGCCAAGGGCCTCATACATCCAAAAGCATTGCAGGCTTAGCAGGCACCTCCCCTTACAAAGGCTTGAAGTTAGGTGAGATTAAGGTCATTAGCAAGATATGAAACCAGGTCTTTACAAACCAAACTCTAAGTTTTGTTGGTTTGTTTCTTTGTTTGTGTATTTGCCTTGACTTCACCACAGCTGCATTTTAATACCCAGCATAGCAGCCCATACAAATACCAGTTCTGTGGCTGAAGGGAAGGGTTAATGACTCTTAGGTCCTGAATTTTCAGAGACTGCTGCATAATAATGCTCCAAATAAAACAATAAAGCCATATTTTAACAATAATAAGAAAAAAATTAACCCAGAAATGTGGTAATCTCTAACAAAGTAGACGTGGGATTTGAGATTTGAACTGAATTGTCCATTTGTCTGTATTGCATCCTGTACTGTCTAAATTTATGCACTTCAACTAGGTTGATAAACTTAGACTCCAGCTTTCTTTTTCTTTTGGAGATAGTATTTTTATGAATTATTACACACACAAAAAGCATTGCTTCAAGTCCTCCTAAGCTTATAATATGGAAGCTCATCAGGCAATTTATCATGCCGGTCCAGGAGTGATGCTGAGAAATCAATATGCAATGCCTGCTCTGCGTTAGTTCCCAGCAGTCGGTGCTAACCGGACCTTGCTAAAATTATGTCAATTTTTTTAAAAAAGGAAAACTAAGCAAATTATGCAGTAAATGAAAAGAAATCAATGGTGTCAAAAGATATGATAATAACTGGGGAAAACAGTTATTTCATGTCTAAGAGGCAAAATTTATGGTATTGGATACAACTTTTAACCTTATCACGTCTAGTGTTGCTCTTTGTTAGGCGTGCTCTGTATACAGGCTGGTAAAACATGCAGGTTTTTTTCTAAGACAATTATTACACAATATCAAAAGAACAAAAGTAGCAATAGCAGAGACTTTATCAAACCATATTACTTTGGTATAATTAATGTTGATATATTTCTAAAGAGAGCAAGGTTAAAGAAGTTTAAGTCTAAGATTTTGGAGAGGGAAATTCTTGGTACTTCAAATGGAAACCTGGAAAGGCAAATGCTTCCATCCCCCCCCCCCCCCCCATCACTATGGAGTCATATGTCTCTACTCTTCTAGGAGTTAAAAAATTTAGGAGTCATTTTTTGGGGGCTAGGGGGAGGTGGAGAGTTTGTTACTGACTCACAAGAAATCTCCTAAGGCTAATTTCAATGCCCAGTCTTCCCTTTCATAGCGACAACAAAAGTGTGCTTTACAAGTTAAAACAACTTATCCTCAAGTGTGTGGTGGGAAACACATACACCAGTTTGATATATATTTGTGTGTAGAAAGGCTGGGGACATTTACAAAGAGAGCTTTGAAACAATAAAAGCCTAAATGTTCTTTATCCTCCAAATTTATTATCTGCAAAGTCCCAGCAAACTGAAAATGACAAAACATATTTTAAAACATTTTCTCAATATGTGAGCTAATTTATTATATAGTTGGAAATTTCAGACTTGATCTCTAAATAATTTATTGAGCAAAGAAGAAAAAATATATATAGAGAGAGAACTCATGGACATGGACAACAGTGTGGTGATTGTGGGGGTGAGCGAGGTGGAAGAGGCACAGAAGGGATAAATGATGATAAAAAAATAAAATAATGTAAAAAAATAAAACAACACTATATAGAATAGTTCCTTTTCAATGCTTTTTAGAGTCTCTCATCATTGAAACTTCTTTCATTTTCTCTGCTAATGAGTCTTACACTGTGAATTGCTAGAAAGGAGACAGTCACATGTTTGAAGAAAAACATTTCATTATCCCCTGTGCTATGTTCTGAGATGAACCATATCTACTACAGTATACACTGGGCTGTGTATTGTAATTAGATTTAACTATAAAACAGGAAGGTTCTGCTGTTTTCTTGTACTGTATGTGTGCATGAAATAACTCTGGAGATAATAAGTGGTGTTTTAAGGGTACAAGTATAAAGATAGCAAGTCCCAGGTATAACAATTTAGTCAAGTAGAATTTTATGAACTGTTCATTTTTGGATGAACTGTTCACTTTAAGGGAAATTTAAAAGTAACAAGAAAAGAAACAGACAAAATAGCTCTCCACTTAATTACTCAGAAGGATTTTCTGGAGTTGGTATTTAGTTGTACTCATGCAAGACTAGAGACATTTAGAAACGGCTTACAATTTTCCCATCACCTTTACTGTTCTGGACACGAACCAGGGCCGACTACTCAACTCAAATACTGTTCATGATTGTGCCTGGATCCAATGTCTCAGAACGAAAATATGCAAGTGTTGTTGTTTTTAAATAAAAGAATTAATGAACAAGTAACTTTAAGATTATTTAATATAAATAAACTATATTTCTGTCTGGATAGCAACATCATCAGGTATTTAAGCCAAAGCTGAATATTGTTGTCTAATAACATATAAAAGTAGGATGATCACAAGTCATTTTATATACAGGAAGAGAAAGAGAAGATTGAGTGGTTCTGACTCTGAGGTTGTAATGCAGCATATTTCAGTTCAAATATAAGCAAGATTATATTTTACCGTTATGTCAGTACACATGACACTACCACTCCAAATCAAAAATTGTGAACACAGAGAGCAAACCAATGAAAGATTCTTGTGTGACAATTGAGAGTGACAATAGAGCCATTTGACTGGGGAAAAAAACAAACAAAACTTTTTAGCTGTTTGGATCTAACACCTGTAGCTCAATCATTTATTAATTTTCTAAAGATAGTGACTAATTTATAAATGTACTTAAAAATTATGACATCCAACCTGACATCTTCGATTTACAAACTGAGATACCAAAAGGAAGCAAAAGGCAAATTTGCATAGAGGAGGGAAATGGGTTCACTGGAATCAAAAGAGGTTAGTGAAATGCAGTGACATATCCAAAAACTATATTTGTAAGGAAAGCTGAGGATACCACGTGAAGAGCACGTCGCATCAATGAGTGCACAGGCAAAATGCTGGCAAAAATACACCACTTGTAAGAAGCTGAAAGTCAGGTTGGAATGATACAAAGATAGGCAGCCACATACGGACTTGGCAGCAAGATGGAGTGAGAAGCAGATCTACGATTTCATTTATCTGCTCTAGATCCTCAGCAGGCTGGTTGGAGAAAAACTCTACTGCTAATGTGTCATGCTACACAAATGAGTTGCTAAAGAAAGCAAGGGAACTGCAAAGGAGAGGGTGAGGAGAGCGCGACACAGATGGTGGCCCACTATGCGGGATCCGTTGTTGCAGCTTAAGTTGATGGAATTCCCATCTGTGATGATACACACAGAAATAAAAACTGCCCTGCTTGTCCTCTATTGTGTAAAAGGAAATGCAGATAATTTAAGCACATTTGCAATAGATAGAGACAGTATGGATGAGGGAAATAAGAGGAATAAAAGCAGTGTTCTAACTTAAAAAAGTGTTTTATTTATTTAAGTTTTTTATTGTTGAAAGTATTACACATGTCTCCTTTTTCCCCAGCTGCTCCCATCCCCCAGCACATGCCCTCACATCCCTACTGTCTGTGTCCATTGGTTATGCTTATATACATAAATAATGTATTTTCTTTTCTTCTTTTTTTAAAAAATCCTGATCCAAGGATATTTTTCCATTGATTTTTAGAGAGAGTAGAAGAGAGAAACACTGATGTGAGAGAGACACATCGATCAGTTGCCTCTTGCATGCCCCCGACCAGGGCAAGGAGCCTGCAACCGAGGTACATGCCCTTGATCAAATCCAACCCGGGACCCTTCAGCCCACAGGCTGATGCTCTATCCACTGAACCAAACCGGCTAAGGCAAGAAGTGATCTTTTATATATATATATATATATATATATATATATATATATATATATATATAATTTCACATTACATTTAAAAAAATAAATGTGATGATAGGCTACAACTTGATATAAAAACAAATAATGTTATTGATTGTAAAGTCTAAATTATTTACCCCAGAAAATCTTTACAATATAAGGCTCCTTGAACATGATAAAAGTACTGAAAGTAAGTGTTATAATCCAATGACACAGAGATCACTAACTTGTTTTGTTAGACTAAAATCACTTGTATCACAAACATTTAAAATATACATATTGATGCTAATGAGTCCTCAACTTATTTATTTCTACCCTGTTCCTTTTGTTTCAGACCCAGGATCATAATCTCCTGTGTTACTCTATGCTCATTTCTGTGATCCCTCATTCATTCACACTTAAGTATTTTTAAAGGAAGGCATTTGCAACTTGAAGTATTTTTTCACTCAATGTAATTATTTTTTGTATTCCATTACCTTTTTTTATCCATTGAACCAAGACTATCAGTGTAATAGACATCTATCATACTACATCAAAGAAATGTATACCTTGAATAACTTGGTTTATACCATAAATAGTATAAAACTGAACTAAAGTTTACATCATACTTGTAGAAACATTATTTAGTTCCCAGTTGTCACATAGAATAGAACAATTTTTCAGTTTTTATATAAAATAGAAGGGAGGAAAATTCTGAACCTATCTAAAGTTAATTCAAATAAAGCAAGATCTATTATTTTTCCTTAAAATGGCACCAATAAAAGTTTTGGGGAGCGGTACCAGGAGTTCTTATTATATGAATCAGGGATATAACAAAAGAATTAAATAAAATAAAAGTATCGTGATAGACGTCCAACATTTTTATAAAAAAGAAAAACAACTGGACAGAAATTTGAGAGGAATATTTTACTTCAACCTGCATGTATTTGGGACAAGTATTTCACATCATGATCAACTGTTTCCTAAACATCAATATTAGAATGTATAACAGCATGTTCTGTCTCAAGTATGAAATCAGAAAGCCTTATAAAATGCATAAACTACATAATTGCAGATGGCTTGTTTTCTGATATAGAACAAGCTGAGTGATTTTAAATAGTTATTACAATTACAATCTGACTGTGAACTGTTCTTCCTCCTACATTCCCAAGAAATTCTAGTATTAGAATAATGGATTCTCAAGGAATAAATTGCATACACACAATCGGCTCCTGAAAAGTGTAGGCGGTTCACACCCAGCGTGATGCCAGCACACTGGCATACAGCTCCTTGCAACAACATTGCCCTTAAACTCCACGAGACTCAGCCTCCTTGCAAATGAGCATGGTCCTCTCATGTGGTTAAGTGGAGATGAAGAACATGATTGCTTGGAATAAGCCACAGCATGTAGCATGTAGGCTGTGTCTGATTCAGCGTCTAGTAGTACAGGTAAGGTGTGGAGTCAACTACGGAGTTTCAGAAAAGGCATTTCATATGGGGAAAAGGTCATCCCCCAACGCAAAGCAAGAGGCTCAGTGTCACAAAAGAGCTTAAAGCCATCTTCTGTGGCCCAGCCTGACACTCTGTGATGTGACGTGCACACCTAGTAGATTCCTCACATGAACTTCTGTCTGGTGCTCACTGAGAATGTTACTATGAGGCGGTGGAAAAAAAATCATAACTTCAGGACCATCCTAAGGCTTTCGGCATATTCAATCATGTTGACGCCTATAAAATCTTACTTTTTAAAGCAAAACTTCTATGGAATCTAGAATTCTGGTGGGAAAGAAATAAAACATATATATAAATATTTCTGTATTTTGTGTAATACTAAAATTATTCATTGGAAGGGCTTGGCTTTATCTGACTACCTTTTTGGAATGACTTTAATTTTAAATCTTTGGAGGAAAGAAATTTAAGAAGAATTGATAAAAATATAATTGCTAAGGAGACATACTCTTGCTTTCTAGGACTCTTATGCAACAAAATATTTAGTGGATCACTCTCCGAGGATTATATTAGTCAAACTAATACATCTAAGCAAAAAATTAACATTTACAATAAGCATATGAAGTCAACAAGTTTTTATTGTTTTCTTTTTCTCTCAATACATTTAATGTTTACCCAATTAAATAATATGATAATGGAAAATTATTTTTAAAAAGGATGCAAAATTTTCATTTACTTTTTTAACCTTTAAACTGAGTTTTTAAAAAAATACATTTATTGCTGAAAGTATTATATAAGTCCTCCTTTTCCCCCATAAAAATATTATTAAAAAAATGAAGTTGAATTCATATTTTAGACCATGTACAAAAATAAACTTAAAGTGGATCACAGTCACAAATGTAAGTTTTAAAGCTATAAAACTTAAAAAGGGGGGGGGGGATTTTCTTGAGCTAGACAATAGTTTCTTAGAACATCAAAGTACCAGTGACTTTGTAACTGGATTTTGTCAAAATTCAAACACTTATACTTTAAATAACAATATCAAGGAAATGAAAAGACAACCCAAGGAATTACAGAAAATATTTGCAAATCAGATATCTGCTGAGGAATTTTATCTAGCATATGTAAAGTATTTGTACAACTCAACCAAGATGAGATATGTATGCTTGATATGTAGACAAGGCAGAATAATGAAAAATGTTTGCTTAATATGGAATAGAAGTTTGATTAATGTAATCCAATACATAGAAATTGCTAGTATTGGGAGCATAGACATAAATAAGATCCAGTTCCTGCCTTCAAGTGAAATACCAGCTCATGAGGCAAAAAAAGGAACCAATACGTGCTGTGCAATGTAAAATGAATGTCATAATGACAGAATCACTGAACAGAGATACGCTGAATGAGAACTTGACTCCGCTTGGAAAATGAGGTCAGTGGTAGTTTCCCAGTGAGGATGCCAGCTGAAATATGTCTCAAAAAAGAAAATAGAAAACCACTGAAGAACAACTGTCTGCTTCTGGGAATATTTGAGTTACAGGGATCACATATACCATTCTGTCTTAAACAGCTGTAAAACCAGGCACAATATTTGAAACAAGAATTTCAGACATTTTTTGAGCATAACATTCTGATCCCTGAAACAAACAAAATGACGAGGTGAATATGAAGATTATCCCGATTTAATGCCTGTTTCCAATTCACAGCACAGAAGGAGGAATCCAAAAAGAGGCCCACCTTCTCACTGAGAAGAGGAACCAAGAAATTAGGTCAGAGTCAAGGGCAGCTGTAACATGCAGGGCAGAGTCCAGGAGAGGACCCTGGGGATCTGCAGTTGAGCCCCTTCCTCTTTTTTAAAAAATGTATCTTATTGATTTTTTACAGAGAGGAAGAGAGAGGGATAGAGTTAGAAACATCGATGAGAGAGAAACATTGATCTGCTGCCTCTTGCATACCCCCCTACTGGGGATGTGCCTGCAAGCAAGGTGCATGCTCTTGGCAAGATTCAAACCTGGGACCTTTCAGTCCACAGGTAGATGCTCTATCCACTGGGCCAAACCGGTCAGAGCGAGCCCCTTCCTCTTGAATGAAGTTTTAATCTGTTTATTCTTAAGAAAAACTACCATAAGCCAGAAAAACAAAAACAAAAAAAAACCTACTCCAGGGTAAGAGTATTACCACTGGACCTTCCAAGAGATCACTCAGAGGAAAGAAGAGCCTGTGTTACCAACAGCTAGATGGAAAGGTATCATAAAACATGGAGAATTTCTTAAATGAGGTTTCATTTTAATGTTGAGGCTGGTAGTCTTAGATTAAAATTACTTTGGGCTCTCTCTAACAAAGTTTAAAAATTAATATAGAAAGGATCAAACCTACTCCAAGACACACAACTGTGTCAAAACAAAGGCCATCACTTTTGTTCTAAAGGAATACAACAAAACCCAGAATCCAAAAATTGTAATATTTTTAATGTCTAGCATCCAGTCCATAATTAGTAGGCATGCAAAGAAGCAGGAAAACATTTGTCATAAGTAGGAGAAAAATCAATCAACTGAGACAACAGATTCAGGCAAGAAAGATAGAATTAGCAAGAAAGAACATTAAAGTAACTATTATAAATATGCTCCATATACTGAAAGATATTGAGAAAAATACAAACACGAGGAGAAATGTGGGAAACTTAAAAAAGAAACTGAAATGGGACTTCTAAAGGTGGAAGGTAAAATATCTGAAATAAAAAATAAATTGGATAAGATTAACAATAACAAAATCTTACCGCAATAGAAGATTAATGATACTGAGAATATAGTGGAGACAAGAAAAATAAAGTGGAGGAAAAGACTGAGGGAGAAAAAAATCAAAAGAGGGCCCGTGACCTGTGGAAAAGCGTCAAACCGCTTAGCGTATGAGTCAGAGCTCCAGAAAAGCGGGCGGGAGGCACACAAACAATCTCAAGAGGTTGTGGCTGACATTTTCCCAAATTGGAAAAAACCCATAATCTCCCAAATTATAGGAGCTAAATAAATTTCAAACATAATAAATGCAAATAACTGTGAACGTACTTAATGCCACTGAATTATAAACTTAGAAGTGGTTAAAATAGTAAATTTTATGTTGTGTATATTTAAAATATGGTAATAATTTAGCCCTAAAAAAAAGAATAAACGCAAATAGAACACTGCCAAGGGACAACTGATCAAATTGCCAAATAACAATGGGAAAGATAAAAGCCCAAAAACCAAAGAAAGAGACACATTGGGGATAGAAGAGAGGTGAGAATGGCAGTGGCCTCTGTAACAGAAATGCTGAAGGTCAAAGGACGAGCGACATCTTTACATGACAGGCAAGCGTGTCAACGACGACTTCTAATCCAGTGAAAGGATTTTCCTTACATGGATAAATAAAGCCATTTTTTCTAAGTAAACACAACCTGAGACAGTTCATCACCAGCAGACATACAAATTACAATGAAAGAAGCTTATCGAACAGAAGGAAAATGGAAACGGCCCAGAAATTGGAGTGTACAGGGAAATGAAGAGCAGTGGAAATATTACATGGTCAAACAGAAAATATTTTTTCTTTATTTAACCTCTCTAGAAGATAGCTATTTAAAATAAATGTATTAATGATGTATTGTGGCGTTTACAACACATGCAAAAGTCAAATGTAAGGCAGCATTAGCACAAAGAATAGGATAGGAAGTGAAGGGACAGTGTTATGTCTCCCAGCAATGTGTAATGTTGCTATACATAGTTGCTGATCATTTAAAAGGTATATATTGCAAGCCCTAAACAATTATTAAAACAAAAAGGAATGAACTGAAACTAGTAAGCCAGTGATAGAGATAATATGCAACACTAAAATGCCCACTAGCCGAAACCAGTTTGGCTCAGTGGATAGAGCATCGGCCTGCAGACTGAAAGGTCCCAGGTTTGATTCCGGTCAAGGGCATGTACCTGGGTTGCGGGCACATCCCCAGTGGGAGATGTGCAGGAGGCAGCTGATCGATGTTTCTTTCTCATCGATGTTTCTAACTCTCTATCTCTCTCCCTTCCTCTCTGTAAAAAAATCAATATATTAATAAATAAATTAATAAATATATAAATAAATAAATAAATAAAAAAGAAATGCCCACTAATCCAAATTAAGGCAGAGAAAAGATAAAAGAAAACTAAGAACATCTGGTCAAATGGAAATATGCACTAAAATAATAATTTTTACTCAACCATTTCAACAATGACATTGAATAGAAATATATACTTTTATAAAATATAAATATATAAATAAAAGTAGACTTTGATCAAAAGCCAGAGATAATTAAATTGTATAAAAAAGCAATAATGGTTTTTATAAGAAGCCTTCAGGTAAATCATATCCATGGTGAAGGACTGAATGCTTTCTCCCTAAGATAAATAATAGGGCATGGCTGTTACTTTCTCCAGCTCTATTCAAATTGTAGTGGGGGTCCTAGATTAGGACAAGAAGTAAAACTATGTTTATTCACAGATAAAATGCTTATGCATTCAATTATCCTATGGAATATACAAAATAATTCTAAGAAATAATGAATTTTCCAATGTCACAGAATATAGTATCAATATATCTATATCAATTGTATGACTATGTATTAGCAACAAATTGGAAAATAAAATTTATAACGTGATGCCATATAAAATAACATCAATATCATGAAACATGTAGAGATAAATTTAAAAAAATGTCTAAGAATTTTATACTAAAAACGAAAGGATTTTGCTGAACACAAGACCCAAATAGAGGTCAGAAAACTCAATATTGTATGGTTTCCATTCTTCCCAGATTGATTGATATTTTCAATGAAATTTCAATCAAAATACCAACAGGTTTTCAAGGGTAAAAGTCTGATTTGAAAGTTCATATGGCAAGGCAAGGAAACTTGCCAATATAATTTTCAAAAAGGAAAACAAAATTGGAAGATCTCTATTACCTGATTTCAAGACTTACCTGAAAGCTACAGTAATTATGACAAATACATGCCATTGGCATAAAGATAGATACAAAGATCAATGAAACAGAATAGATAGTTTATGGAAAGACCCACTCTGATAAAACCAACTGATTTTTGGCAGAGTTCCAGGGAATTCAGTAAGGATAGAATATATTTTTCAACATATGGTAGAGAAATAATTGTAAATCTCTATATAAAAGCACTGACTCTTAACTTCATACCATATACATCAAGTAATTTGATTTGAATCAAATCTAAATATAAAATCTAAAATTATATAGCTTCTAAAAGAAAATATAAATATTTATGACCTTAGATTAGACAAAGATTTCTTCAATATGATTTGCAATGCCTAAGTCATTAGAAAATTGATAAACTACTTAATAAAAATGTAAAACTTGTGCTCTTCAAAGACAATAAGTAAGTGAAAAGGCAATAATAAGAAGATAAATAGCTATACTTTTAAATGGGCCAAGTATTTGAACAGATCCTTTATTAAAGAAGATATCCCAATATCCATTAAGCACATACAATATTCAATTTCATTAGTCATTAGGGATATGGGAATTAAAACCATAATGAGATACCACTATAGAACTCCCAGAATGACTAAAATTACAAAGACTGACAATACCAACTTTTGGTAAAAATGTGGACCAAATGAAAATGTGGAGCTCATTCAAATAAAAAATGGTATAAGCAGGATGGAAAACAGCTGGGCAATTTCTTAAAAGTAAATATGTATTTATTATAAGACACAGAAATCTTACCTTCAAGATATTTACCCAAGGAAATAAAAAGATATGTCTATACAAATACTTGTTCTCAAAATCGCCACAGTATCTTTATTCAAAATATCTGCACCCCAAATAGAGCTTGAAGCAATGTATAGCTATAGTTATCTTAAATCTAAAAGAAAGCTATGCAGTTGTAGTAAGAAAACTAAATAAAAGTAATTTTCTACCTCTACTTCATGCAGTAAGTAAAAAATAAAATTCACACCTAGAATCTGATATTTCTTATGTGTAATCTTTTACATTCAATTACGTTCTTCTGCACAGGCTATTAAAATGTGAGAAAAATAACTTAAATTTAATGTTCCATTTTAGAATCCTTACACTTATTTTTTCTTTGTAACTGAGCATGCTTTGAGCAGCTGACATCTTTATTTTAAATACAACTCATGTCACATATAGAATACCTACCATATCTTCCTACAAAGAGGAAATCAATGAAAATAGCATGAAGAGACTGAGTAAGCCTGTTTTTGATGAATTATGTCCTCAAAGATATACCCTGTATATGGTTCAAAATGTATTGATTACTGACAACTGTTTCTGTAATATCAATAATGCACTATTCCCTTGAACTTCCCCTGAAGTGAAGGGTTTAATCGAGGGAGCCCTAAACAATAAATTAACTACCAAGAAGGAGACAGAATAATAAAATTGACTCAAACTTCCAAAAATAAATAACAATTCTAAACTTGAGTAAGACATATTGACATCTGTGTTTGCTCTGCCTTCTTTTGACTTGTATCTTTCATAATAAGCTGCTTACGGGAGGGATTATTACTTCACCGAGTTTAAGCCTCCATAGAGCCCATTGACATTTACCTTCCTATGTGCTATCCAATATTAAGAAATAAAAAATGAATAGAAATAATTTTGAAATGCCACTTCCTCTATTTAAAAATTATTTTCTATTATAACATGTAAGCTTTGAATAAACCCTTTCTATTAGGTATATTCACACTCTCTTGTGTTTTGTTTCATCACAAAGTCAGTTATTGAGAGATTCCAACACTATTAAAGACTTTCTCTAGAGAAAGAATATCCCTGTTTGATGTCTATTAGATGGATATCAATTCTCTATTAAATGTCCAGATAAAAAATGAATTACTTCAAAGCAAGAGGTGAGCTACATAGAGTCATATTCTTTTCAAAATTTCTATACCATTCTATTAATAGTCTTGAATTAAATTTCTTAATTATGCAAAGAATGCAGTGTTATAATTAAAATGTTTTAAGCAATTTATGTAAACTTAAAAATTCTTAATATGTTACTCATTCAAAATATTTTCTAAATAATTTTAATCAGTTTTGAACACTCTGTTTTATACATTTTAAATCCCAAATTAAGATATACAATTTCCATAATTAGAACTATGACTGTCATTTGTTAATATAATTATTTGACAACATATAACCTCAGTACCAGTATTACCTATCTGTTCTTTCATCTAGATCCCATCATTCCATCTTGCTCGCAAGGTTATTATAATAAACCTCTATTATGTTAGCTTACAATCCAGACTGCTTCTTTGTCAGTCTAAAAACTATTTTAAAAACCCTGCAAATTCTAACAAAATTTGTTCTAACAGTTCTGCTGCTTTTCTAAGACCTCATTAATCATCAGTTCACTCCTTAGTTTTAAAGTCTTAAGTGCCTTTATCTATGTTATGTCAAGATCAAAACAAACCAGTAAAACTTGTAATGAATAGGTTAATGGTCCAGGGCTCTCAAGACTATCTAGGGATGGACTGAGGTTTCATACATCAGTGATCACAAAAGTGGTCTTGGCATCTGACAGTTCTGACCTCAGCTCTGTCACTGATTAGCTGTGTTTTCACTCTGTCAATCTTTCTTGGTGTCAGGTTTTACAACATGAAAATTAGGAAGGATAGTTAGTGAATGATGATTAAAGAAAATATACCACACACAGTGTCCATAAGATTTTTCCGGTAGAGAAGTGCCAAGTGAACACGAGTTACTTTACTCCTTGCCATAATAAGAAAGATCATTCCACTATGTAATTCTACATCTGATTTCAACTGTTGAGAATACCTCCATTGCCGGGGTCCAACCCCAGCGGGTCCAGGGGTCCCCAAAGGTGTGAACGGAGTCGGCGAAGAAGGAAGGACACGGAGACAGCGTTCAGTTGATCAGCAGCCTAGCCAGGATCTCTAGCCAGGATCTCCAGCCAAGTTCTGGTCTGGATCTCCAGCGAAGTTCTGCTTAGGATCTCCAGCCAGGGTCTGTGTCCATGTTCTCTTGCTAGGTTCTCCAGCCAGGTTCTGTAGCCATGTTCCCTTGCTAGATTCTCCAGCCAGGTTCTGTCCAGGTTCTCCAGCCAGGTTCAGTTACCAGGTTCTAGTCAGGTTCTCTTGCCAATTTCTGTAGTCAGGTTCAGTGCAGGATCTTTTGCCATGTTCTCTCCAGCGAAGTTCTTCTGTCTGTGTAGGTTCCTTCTTCTGAGTTCTGTCTTCTTCGTTCTGTGTTCTGAGTTCTGGCTCTCTTGGTTCCGTATTCTAAGTTCTGTATCTTGCTGTCTTATTACATCTGTATTTATACCAACTGATTCAATCCTATCAATCTCTATTACAAAGGCTAGGGCGTTTCTTATCTCCATTCCAGGGAGTAAAGATTATGTAGCTTAAGCATGATTGTTCGTAGTTAAAGTGATTAATTGCCCGCCTGGCACTAGTTAAGAGGTTTTATTCCCTCCCTAACTTCAGGGGAAAATCCCTACCTGGGGAAACAACCTTTCTCAGAGACCTTGGTTAAAACACATAGTGCCAAGAAGGTGAGCAAACATATTAAGAACAGTATGCCATATATGCCAGGTCCCTTGAAACAGCAAGGATGGACCGGCTCCCGGCACTCCATTTTATACTCCTTTTTTTTTTTATCAGATTCTCTTCTTGAGACAACCTGATCATTAGTATAAAATTTATTCTGTTAATTAAAAAATGTCAATAAATACATATTGAAAGAACATAACCTACGTTATATGTAGGCAGCCAGATAATATTTAATTTCATTATAATTTGAAAAGACTGAAATTTCTTGTTGGTAAAAAGTAACTTCTTTATCTAATAGTCCCAGTTAAACTCCGAAATAGTGGGTCTTAAAATATGTTTCTATGGGATTTAATTCTTTATAAACCTTTGCCAAATGTTACTGAGGCATCTTTTTATCAAATTTGAAATATTGCCAGATTAAGACCGTGGCTTAGCAGGTATGATGTGGGGATGTTAGAAATGTCATCATTTCTAAAGCGAATTATTGTATCTCCTAATATCTGTCCTTCAAGTCAACTGCACCAGGACACAGCACTTGCCATTGGCATCTGCCGACATAGGTATTAAATACCTTCTGTGTAACAGGTAATACCAGCCGGTTTTATATACATTACGTGCATTATCTTCACAATCCCACACTGTAATTTAGTTTTATTCCCATTACACAGGAAAGGACTTTGAAGAGCAAAGGTATTCGTTAACGTGCCTGCAATCTGGAGCGAGAAAGAACAAGTGGTAGAATCACATTTCAAACCCAGGGTCCTCTTATCACTGTGCCTAGAGAGTGTGATGTACAGAGCAAAAGATATAGTCTTACATACAGAGCAATGACTTCGTAAGGTAACAGCTGGTGCTACATTTATTGCGGTGATCACAGCGTAAGATATATCAATGTTGAACTACTAAGGTGAACACCTGAAACTAATGTAATATTGCATGTCAACTATAATGTTAAAAAAGAGACTATGGTGCAATTCTGCTAAGACTTAGAACATTTCTATTTGGAGAAGGAGATTAGCTCAGGACTTAACTCATAAAAAATTCAGGTGTCTCAGTGACTTATGGGGTAGTTAGTTGGACTAAGACTTGCTTTTCCTGTCAAACCATGAAACATAAACAAATATATATGGAGTCAGGACAGAATGGCGCTCTGATGAAAGATTAGTAATCTGCTTGCTGCTATATACCATTTGCAAGACATCGCCTTTTTGTAGTATTTTTTTGGGGGGTAAAAACTACTCTTTGATTCCATGTTACTTAACTAAGCATCCTTTAACCTCCTCTCTTGTCTGTCAACTGCTAAACTTCTGCATATGGTTCTTCATTAATTTAAGAGTTTTGGCAACTGGCTCTCCCCATCCCAACCACCACCAGGTTAGATAACATGATCTGGCCTCTTTGTTTCTTGATAGTCACATTTCCAGTGACCTTTTCCTCCTCTCCACCTCAGCCACCCACTCCCGGGGCCAGAAAACAGGATATCCATACCTGCACCTCGGCTTTGGAGTGGTACAGGAAGGCATCCTGCTCTCACCCCAGCTTCTCTCCACCCACCCTGTTTGCTCAGTGACTCTCACGAAATCAATCTGACTGCACCAGGGCCATTGCAGCAAATTCTTTCTGTCTTTGCTTCATTTCCTGTCCTGGTTAGTGTCCATGGTCTCTCATATCAATCACTCTCTTGCCATTATCTTTCATTCTTGTGCTTTTTCATTGCTTACACATCTATTGGGGAATTAATGTCACCTGAATGTCTTTTCCAGCTCCAGAGCTTCTGGGGAAAATCATGCAGCCCCCTGAATATTCATAATCATCAATCTTAATAACCTCTCAGCAATGCTGGACAACCCTCCTGAATTTCTCTTATTATTCTTTTCCATTCAATTCAATTATTATTTCAAACATTTTTTACTTTCCTCAACCCCGTGGCTCTGTCTTTGTGTATTACTCCAATACTATCCTCCTTCATGTAGCCAATACTTCAAGCTCCTGCCACCAAACCGATAAAGCCTTTTAGCATTAGTTTCCATCCTCTCCTCTTTCTTTCCTAATCCAGTGAAAGTTACTCCTTTTCCTCTTTAAGACCATTTCCTAGACTGGATTGCTGGATCCCATCTTTGCCTATTTTCTCTAGAATTTTGGGCTTTCATTAAAAAAAAAAAAACACAACACCACACTCTCTATTTCACAACTTTCCCCTTATGCATTCCTATTTATCTGCTCAATTTCACAGCCTAATTTGGAAATATTTTCTGCATTAGTTGATCCTATTTCTTCCTGCATCATTCACTGAACAATCTTCTTTATTCTGGATTCTGCCCCATCCTTTCTCAGAACTCTGTTGCAAAGGCCACCGATGATATTCCTGCTGTTTGATTCAAGGGATATGTCATAATCCACATCTGACTGACCTTTATAGCACTTTGTTGAAATTCTCTCTCCTTACCTTGGCTTCTATGATGCCTCACTCTCTGTGTTTTTATCTTATTTCTCTGTTTATTGCTTTTCTGTCTCCTTTCCTAATCACTAAAGTTTGGACTCCTCCATGTTTTTTCTGTTCAGGGTCTTTTTTTTTTTTTTTTTTTTTTTTTTTATCTCTCTCTGTTCTCTCTGCAAGCAATTGATCCTCTATCATGACTTCCATAACCATTTAAAAGCTAATGATCAACCAAAGGACTTATATGCAAGCATATAGGCCTAACCAATGGACACAGACAATAAGGGGGTGAGGGCATTAGCGGGGGGGATAGGGGGTAACATGGGGATAAGGGCACATATGTAATAACTTAATCAATAAAAAATTATAAAAATAAAAATTAAAGCTAACGACTCCAAATTTAGACCTCTGAGCTCCCGAAGTACAAATAGAGCTTCCTTTGGGATATACTCATTTTAGATATCTTGTAGCCTGTTCAAAGCAGACATAACAGAAATGAAATCATCGCCATGTTTCTTCAGCTCAAAACAGGAGAGTCTTTTAGGCCCACCTTTTCTCATCTCTGATCCATTCAGCCTGTTGTCTCTTAACCAGCGATGGCACCCAGGTATGTGTCTCCATCTTCTCCTCAGACCCCTGCAACTGCACCCCTTTCTCTTTCACGAACTGGTGTAAAACCTTCCAAATGGGTCTTCCCATAGCTTCCCCTGGCCATGTCTATTCTATTCGCCACACATCAACCAGAGTGATGATTTTTCCCCATAGAAATCTGACCTTATCACTCTCCTGCCTCAAGTTCCCCAATACTTTCTCACTGCACTTCGATTAAAGGTCAGTGATCTTTAATGCAAGACTCCGTGTGGCCTGCCCTTCACTCACTACACAGGTACGATCTCTCTCTCTTCCCAGCTCTGCTCTCTATGCTCCATACACACTGGGTTCCTTCAGTTCATCAAGTGTGCCAAGCAGGCCCCATCTCAAGAATGCTGTCCCTGTTCTTCCCACTTCTGAATATACCTCTCTCTTCCTTGCTACCTCAGGTTTCAAGTATGCTAAATATTAATCTCCTGTGAGCCCCCTCTTCCCTTCTGTGATGAACGCTTTGCCTGACACATGTAATACAAGGGAAAATGGTGTGCTTTATTTCTTTCTTTATTTTTTTCATCACTCAGAAAAACGTGTAATGATAGCACAGTGCAGGTGTAAGTTTCATGATCCCCAACACCTAGCAACAAAGTTCCTGGCACATAAATATTTGTTAAGTGGAAGAATGCTGCTTACATTAAACTTCTTTAGATAAAGACTAAAATTACTTTCCTTGAGTGTTTTCTTTTGTTGCCATTATTCAGATTAATTATAGTCTAGAACTGAAAATTATTACAGTGGCATATCCAAAGTGAGATTTTCATTCTCCTTAGTGACACCACATATTATGGAATTATTGGTTATATAATAATGCATCGGGGCTTATGAATGAAGATTCAAGAGGTGCATTTTAGTGTTTTCTATGCTTTCTACTGAAGAAAATTGTCAAAACATGAACAGAAATTTAAGTGATAATAGAATATGAGAGACTGACGTCATTTAAACAAGTCAGGTCACATTCAGAATTGAATGCTCAAGCTTCCAGGTAGTAGGCAAAGTGATTCTAAATCACAACATACTTCTCTTTTCCCATAGAAAATTTCCATGATTACGAGGACAATAAAATAATTGGGAAGGGACAAGATCAAATGCTCTTTTTTCTTAAAACATTTTTGTCTTAAGCCCTAGACAGTTTGGCTTGGTAGATAGAGTGTTGGCCTGCGGACCGAAGGGCCCCACATTCAATACTGGTCAAGGGCACATGCCTGGGTTGTGGGCTAGGTCCAATATGCAGGAGGCAGCCAATCAATGATTCCCTCTCATCATTGATGTTTCTATCTCTCTCTTCCTCTCTGAAGTAAATAAAAATATATATATTGTTAAAACTTTTGTCTCTAGGAAGAAAGCAGTTGTGTTCCTTCAAGGGTTGTTTTATTTCTACAAAATTACTCTGAAAGCATTTGTAATAAATATTGCTCAGGTAGCTTAACTCCAAAACTGTTATGGTAAAGAATAGAACTCAGTGTGTTTATGAATTATAGTACTTATAAAAATGCACATTTGATTTTAAATGTTGCTGTGGAGATATCATCAGATAAAACATAGTTTGGCCATTTACCATGTTTAAGGGCTAAAGTAATGTCCCCATAAAAGAATGCCAATTTTTAATTTTTACCTATTAATATAATATCTGGTAAGCAAATGAGGATATCCTTTAACAAGAACATTTTTCCTAAATATTAGTTAGTAGTGGGATGATGAACTGTTTGACTTCAAAATACACAGAATGGCATAAGTGATAGGTTTTATTTTATTTTCATTACATTTTTATACAATTGAATTTAACTAAAAATGCATCATCTCATTTTGCCCCGAAAGTAAGTTGTCCACGCAAAACATAATGATGAGTTTTGTCAATTTAAGAATGTACAGACTTTGATTTTATGGTTAAAATACCAAATAAAATTAACTTATTCATGAATCATGTATGCTTTCTAACTGTCAATTCTACTTTCGCTGAAATATGATTTTCCTATGACTTTATTACTCATTTTTATCTTCCTCCTTCAAATAATTAGATTGTCCAAATTACTTATCTCCAAAGTAAGATCTATCCCATGTTGACAGATAGGAGCTCCATCTCAGAAAGAGTTCTCACAATGCTTAGTCAGTTCGGCGGAACCCACCAGCAATGTTGAAGAATGATATATAGCATATATGTTAATAACAGCAGAAACCTACACTCTTTATTTGCCAAAGTATTCATGTTCTTAATTTCATGAGGGTATTTTTAGTTTCTAGTAATTTGGAAAAAGGTAATAGGTGACAAAGTCAGGAAATAAAGTGTAAAAATATGGTGTAGAACTCCAGCTATATATAACACCTACAAATGTATAGCAAAGCACATTTGCATTCCAATAACACCTGTGACATTTAGATCTTCTATAGAATTCCTGCATCCAATCTTTGCCCAAATTATGTGCCAGTATGAGTTCTCTCTAAATATAGTCAGAGACCTTAAAGTAGTTGAGCACTCAGAAAATATATGGTGCTGCAAATAATACATTTTTATGCTTTTCTACTTTTTATAATTCTTTTTCATAAAGCTGTTAATAAAAATAATAAATATGTTTAGAAAAACCTGGAAATTTCAAACCAAAATCTATAAATGACCATAAAAGGAAAAGTGCTACTTTATAAAATATTTACTTTACAATATAGTCATAATTGCCAGGACTAACAATATACTAACAATAAATGTTATGTTTCCATGTCATAGCTTCAGAAATACACTTGCTTTTATGTAGATTGCTAGGATCTGCTCATCAACACAGCCACTACCTTGGATTCCCACTTAATGATGTAACTAGCATACAACAGATTTTCACTCACATATTTCACTACATGCTTATTACAGACTTTTTTTCTGGCGAGATTTACCTTTCTTGTTTTATGAACCAAAGCTATTTTATATTTTCTATCTCTTTTATACAAAGTCTCATAAATAATTACTGGATTTTAAAGGTTTCTAGCAGCTGGTCACTTGATGATAGCTCTTTCTAACTGATGTTCAAATAAATATGATGGAGGGTTAAATTAAAGACTTACAAAATAGCCTTTTAACCAACTTCTTTTCTTTCTTCTTCCTTCCTTTCTTTCTTTCTTTCTTTCTTCCTTCCTTCCTTCCTTCTTTCCTTCCTTCCTTCCTCCCTCCCTCCCTCCCTCCCTCCTTCCCTTCCTTCCTTCTTACTTTCTGCTTGTGAGTTGGCATTTGTGGCATTGAACACTTGTGCACAAAAATAAAGTGAGATGTCATTGATTTACAGAAGTACGACTCTAGGCAGAGTGCATAAAAAGTAGAAAGAGGAAAGGTAGATGCGTGACAGTTCCTTAGAAGTTATGTCTGAAAGAATGACGGGGTTGACTAGAAAATCAAAAAACAAGTTTCTCCAGAAGACAGGGCTATCAAAGCGCCTGGTCTCGCATGGGCACTCACCATTGCTGAGTCTTCCCAGGAGGAGTTCCTTGACCTCCCACCAGCAGGCTGCCAGCCAACGCCGGGCACCGTGATAGGCCCCCTGGCTCTGCCTACGTGGAGAGAGATGGCCACCCAGCCTTCTTAGGAAGCAGCTCTTCTTAGGAAACAGCTTTTGGCCTGGAGAGAGAAGGGCATTCCTTACACAGGGATCAAAAGCCACTCTGATTTCACTTGCATTATTCACACATATAAACTCAATTTCTATTGTAATTCCTATGTTTTAACATTTATAATTACATGAGTTGTAAAGCCTTTTCTCTGGAAAAGAGAAATAAATAGCTAAAACTGATATAATTGTGCATTTGTACCTACAAAATAGTCACTAAAGATATAAGTAAAACACTGAAAGTATAAGATTATTTACAATTAAATATCAGATCCATCAAGGCCCTGGTTTTGATCTTCTGGGCTCTGGTTTTAATTTTCATAAAATATCCAGGTTATAGTATTCACCTCTAGTGAATCATGTATTTGGGCATATCTAGCCTTTTCACTTTATGACACGCATTATCGTTTCTGGTAGTAACAAAAAAAACCCTCAATTTTTTGACAATAACTTTCCTTTATACAATGATAGGTGATATTATGACTTCCAGGAATTGAGGGAAACAACATAACTGTCATGGAAGCTCCTTCCCCATTCCTTGGCTTCTTTCCAATTTACAGGCATTTCATTAATAGTCCAGGCACCTTCTGCCACCTCACTTCTCTGCCACAGGAAAGGAGAAGGGACTTCTCTGATTGGTGAGTTTAGAAAAAAGCCTGGGCCAATTTAGTCTAGAATCTTCCCATCTCTTTCTTGTGGGAGCTGGCCTCTCAGCAGAAAACACACATTGTCTGCTCCTTTCCTATATTCCCTAAGTTTATGCAGGCGCAGGCACTATTCATGATGCGGGGAGTGATGGTGGTGGTGACCACAGTTGGGTTTGTAAATTCAATTTTGGGGAGTGATAACAGCTTCCAACATTTGATACCACGATCAAGGTCTCCCTTGCCTACCTCTCCTAACATACACCATCTCCCTCCAACCAGAAGGGGCTTCATCCAGTTCCTAGTTATGCTGTACTCTTTACTGCATTAGGATCTTTGTCCTAGGGCAGTGATGGCGAGCCTTTTGAGCTCGGCATGTCTGCATTTTGAAAAACCCTAACTTAACTCTGGTGCCGTGTCACATATAGAAATTTTTTGATATTTGCAACCATAGTAAAACAAAGACTTATATTTTTGATATTTACTTTATATATTTAAATGACATTTAACAAAGAAAAATCAACCAACAAAATGAGTTCGCGTGTCACCTCTGACACGTGTGTCATAGGTTTGCCATCACTGTCCTAGGGCCATCTTCCTGGAATACAATTCCCATTGACTTTCACATAGCTGGCTCCTAATCACCTTTCAGTCCTAATTTGAATGTCTCCTGCTCAGCCTCCCTTCTTGACCACCTTATCTAGACACCAACTCTCTCTCCATTACTGACTATTACAGTCCTCTGTTCATTTACTTCTAATTTAACTCAGTGTGTCTTTAGATTTGATCTTTTTGTTAGTTTGGCTTCCTCCTCTGGACCCCAAGCTCCATGAGGGCAGGGATCATAGTTGTCTCATTCATCTCAACTACATAGGAAGTATTTACCCAACATTTCTAGAATAAATGATTGACACAGAATCTTAAAATATATTTAACTCCTGGGAAATAGCAAGCTAGACACCAGTGTTCAAAGTCACTATGAAATATATTTGAAATGATCATACAGGAACTGTGGTGTTCCAGGGATACCATCTTCACAGCGCAACCATAAAAATGCCCAGGGGAAACAAAGAGCGGTGCTTTGCTGTGTCATACTTGCTAGCAAACAGTAAGACAACCAGAGGGTGTATATCATTTTCCAGCACATACTTGGGGAGCTTTGTCCAAAGGAAAACATTTCACAAATGATATATTGCCCATTGACTATTATCAACAAATTCCTGCACTAGAGACACTGGCCAAAGATATTCTATGTGGCTAAATAGAAAACTGAAGACTAATTCTTTGGAAGACTAATAAGCAGCCTTGTAGGCAACACAACCTATGTTTTCAGTCCACTCAGAAGGGTTGAGAAATCAAGCCTTTCACATGGTTGTCCTCATGAGCCCACTTTAGTGGCAGCCATGGCTGTGATGGTGGAAACAGCCATGAAGATGGTGGCTGCAGGGCCAACAGCACCTGACAGCCTCAAAGTGGGAACAAAAACACAATGTGTAGTATGTCACAAGATAATACATTTGCTGAATGGCCTGATGGCAATTTGCTCTGCAGTTGAGTTTACCAAGAACTGTTTTCTCTGTTTATCATTGATAGTATTTCCTCTTACAAATCCCCTACTTGCAGGAAGAGTACAACAGCAAACACTTTTTGAAAGCAAACACAATCTGAATCTCATTACAGAGTAAACTACAGTTACATAGGGAAGGACAGAGCCATGTCTGTCCATTGAGGGCATGGATCTGCAGCTGTCTCAGACCCCCCCCCCCCCCCCCCCCCCGCCTCAGACTCTGGGTTATCCAAGGCCATTTGGCAGAGGTGGAATTTGGGACCTTCTTTGGTACCAGACTTTCTATGACCACAATGAAATTCTGGACGAATCTGAGCAGGAAGGCCTACAGGAGATGCTGAACAAATTAAAATCGGGTTGAACACAGTGCCAAGGGCTCAGAATTTATAAAGGGACTAACACTGCAGTTCTTTGGAAAAGAATCCAAGCAGATGTGTTATGCTCTCTAGGGCTCTGGATTCGGGTGGGATTTGGTATACGTCACTTGGAGGGGTTTCAAGCTAGGAGGCAGGCACATTACCCCTCAGGAAAGCCTTGAAGGCCTTGGAGTGCACCTCTCAATATATGTCCAAATGATGTCCAACTAAATTTCAGATCTAACAGCAACTCATGTTGTATGGATGCTTATATTATGAACATTAGCCATGTTACTATAAACTCAATGTTTTCTGAGCGTAAACTATGGTGGTAATAATTATCAACAGATGGTAATATATATATTACATCATAATAACTAATAGGATAGATGATGTGACAATATCTATAACATACACTAAAGTACAAATATATAAATATATAAATTAGTTATACTTATCATACAAATATGATATATAAACATAAATATATTTTATAAACTAAATATAGGTGTATATATATATATATGTCTATATATATTCGTGGATATATATTTTTTCATAATGAAATTACTCTGTCACTTCAACTCTTCATTGTATCTTCTTTCCTCTAAATAACAGAAATTTAAAATATTTAAAAATATAACTACATGAATGCAATGGTAAGCGCCAAACATATGCAAATCATTAGGGTATTTAGAAATATACGCTATTGGAGATAGTTTTAGAGACAACGCTTTAATACACTGTTTTCCTGGGGAGATACATGTGTGCACACACACTCAGAGCACCTCAATGTGCTTCATTGACAACATTCGCGCTCCTGGAAAGATTCCCGTCCAGGAAAGTGAGCTTGGCTGTGAGACACGCGAGATTTCATGTCATCCTCTAAGAATTTGGATGTGTCGCCAGCATACTATGGAGACCATAGCTAAATAAATGGCTCCTTACTCAGCTTCCTAGAAAGGGCTATATGTAGCTTTTGAGGCAATGTTAACTTCACTGTGGTATTAGTAATCTCATCAAATTTTTGGTTAGGGATGGATAAATAACTAGCTTTTAGTATGTAAATTACCAACAAAAAACATTTTGCAGAAAATGGGTCAGGTTAGAGATGTAAATGAGGCCTAACATGTCTCATTAGGTTTTGAATTGCCTTTTTTTCCCTAAGCATTATCAATCTTGCAAGCTTTTGGGGTAATTTTCTTGCTTGAATAAGCTAATAGGGTCTTTTCCAATAATAAATGGACTAAAATACTTCTCAAAACTAATTCTGCTAAAAATAATAGAATAAGTTGCATGCTGAAATGTATATTTAAAGTTACCCAATTTTTTTCTATAATATTTTAGGTTATAAGTTGTACAGTCAACCTGGACACGTTTCACAGTGGGTACAGTCGCTAGGTACAGAGAGGTATCTTTCCACAGCTCTCCTTTAAAATCAATTGTATAAGTGAAGGATACATATCAGATCTTGGGCCAAATTGTTAGCCACAGAATATATCTATGTTTGGTGAAGATAGATCTTTAATTTAGCAAAAAGTCTCTCTGGTTCTCCTCTGACAAGTTATATTTGTAATGCTCGTTACTAATCCATATTTTCAGAACAAATGCTATGCAAACCATGCTGTTGTGCAGGGCACTGTTCTGCGGGCAGCTTATACAGCTAAATGATCCAATGCAGAAGGAAGGCAAGACTGCTTCACATCTTAGGAGATGCTCATAAAACAGTGCCACTTCACAGAGTGCGACTGTCACGGGGAAGTTTCACACCCCTTCCTTTTACCACACTGGTCTCTCTTCTTCAAACCACTCATTTGCAGCAGTCTAAATTAGCCTCGTGCGAGGATGCACGAAGTGTCTGTGGGCTGTGTTAGTCTATCACAGCGTTGCCACTGTTTAGGACAGTTTAACAAATCAAACTCCAGACAGGGGGATGCATTTTTGTCATGCTCTAAAAGCTGCAAAAGTGAAATAGTAAATATGCAATTACAGCAGCTACCTATATTTAACGAGCTTACAAATCTAAAAGTAAAATCAGCCCACTGTCATCTTGTGGTCTATTTCTGTGCTGGGCTTAAGGATAAACGAATGAAGTTGTTGATGATAAAAACACACACACACACACACACACACACACACACATTAGAATAGCTTTCTTTGAATTGTAGGCAACAACCCATAGTGTGGCCCCCAAAGAAAAGGAACTCTTTCTAAAATACCCATGGTAGTGCTGGCCTGCTCCCTTCATACCTTTACCTGAATGGATCTTTGCAAAATGAAGCCTTTTATATTTACCCTAAGTCTAAGTTAGAATATGGATGTGTACCACTTTTTCTTTCAGAATAAACTTTATTGCTTCATTATATCTATACATTAAGAGAAAGAGATTGTGAAGCTAAATTCTTCACAAAAGTACCTAATTTAAATTATGCTGTCCTGGCTGGGTAGCTCAGTTTGTTTGAGTAACCTCCACATATGTTTAGGTTGTAGATTCTATCCTCCAGACAGGGCATATACAGTCATCAACCAATGAATACATAGATGAATGGAGCAGCGAATCAGTGTTTCTCTCTCTCTCTCTCTCAAATCAATAAAAATAAATTTGAAAAATAAATAGGTATATGCTGCCTACTAAAGTTTTACAGGAAAAGAAAAGATGTTCTCACAAGTTTTAGTAAAGGATAAGTGAAGGAGGTGACAGCAGTTACTAGGATGTTCTGGGTTAAAATAACAGAGCTGCTCGGGTGTTACATAGCTGTCTAATGTCATGTATTTTGATGGAAGACAGTTGCTTTATACGCAGGACAGATCATCTGAGAGGGAACTGTGAACCGGGCATGTGTTACTATGGTCTGCATGCTGCCTCACAGCCTTTCTTTGCTGAGAACTAAAATTCTACTACCTGCCTCCCTACGTCATGCACAGCTTTTCTTGTCTTGCCATAGTCCAGTGGCTATACCTTCCACTTTTCACCTTGGTGACATCTCAAGGATGACCTTGAGTCCTCTCTCACAGTCTCGCAATGGTCTTCTGTAGAGACCCCCTTCACAAAGTACCAGGAGTCAGCAAGCACATACCATCACTCCTTCCCTTTCATTACAATTACTTATTTCTCTCCCTAATAAATACACAAAAGATGACATCATACTTTTACTTATTTAGAGTTAATAAAAATGGCTAAAATTCACTCACACTCATTTTATCCTCCAAACAATCCAAGCAGTCCATCAGAATTAGCCCCACTCTATAGATGAGGACAATAAGGCTTAGAGAAGTTAGGTCCCAGACCAAGATCATGTAGTATGTGGTGGACACAACTGGAATGCAGGCATGACTCCAACATCAGTCCTCTATCTATAATAATAAAAGTATAATATGCTAATTAGACCAGATGTCCTTCCAGACTAAGCCGGGACTGTGAGGGAAGCCCTGTCTCAGGTGCCAGAGGGAAGCCAGTGCCAGCAGCCAGGGAAAGGAAGGCCTACTCTTGCATGAATTTCGTGCATTGGGCCTCTAGTCTATGATAAACAGAGAGTCGCTGTCAGACCCATGTTCTTTATAACTCATTCTAGCTTCTGACACATGCTGTCATCTGTGTCAGGGTGTCTAATACCAGAAGACTTAGAGCTCTGATGTGTAGTATATCTGTCTTTGCAAACAGCACCCACCCCCAGGGTGTATTCAAGGGGCTCTTGTTCCCCCATATAAATGTGAAAGTGCTGGAGGCCATATTCCAGTAGTAGCTCCTTATGCTCCTGTCACCTATATGATTACCTAAAGTCTTCTGAAATAGAATTATATTTCTTGGTAAAGTCTTTTGGCATAATAAGTTCAAGAAATCCATTATCAGTAATAATACCATATAATTATATCAATCTTCGCAACATTCACTGTTTTCATAAATATGACCTTGGTTTATTTTCGAAGTAGCTAAGTTAGGCAAAACCCATAGGTTATCCCATTCTACCCGCCACGCCCCCCCCCCCCCAAAAAAAAAAAAAAGATTAAGAGAAAGAATGGAAGAGAAATGAACCTTTACTCAGCATCAACTACTTGGGTGCATTATTCTAAGTAAGTCATCGAAATTCTTCCTTTGAATTCTCATACTTCCCCTAAGGGTTTCATGTAGTTAACCACACTTCACAGAAAGCAAGAGTTCAAAGAGCTTAGTTAACAGCTTGTAAAAGGAGCTAGAACCAGGACTGGAAGTCATGTCTCTCCAAGACAATCCCCTTTCTTTGTACTTCAAGTTCATGGGAAGGCATTCATTCAATGCTTACATAATGGCCTTGTTATTCAGTATCTCTTGCTCAGGGAGGAATCTTGTTTCTCTACACCGGTTTTCATTTTGTTTATGAAAAGAACCGTGTTTTATTTTTTCTGAATTACTCACAGCACGTACCTTTTAAACGATGGTTAAAAGGTCAAGTTAATTCAAATACCTGTGATTTGAATGTGGCCTGAAAATCAAAGAAGGCTTTTTTTGCTTCTACTTTTCTTCATTCTCCCAGCAACTACATCTCAACCAATTGTGCTCTTGTACTGTGCTGTCCTAGAAACCCACTCAGGCCTGCGTACTTACTCCTTGATGAACTATTTGGAGAGTCATAACTGAACTCATATTATCCTATGACCTCTGAGGCTCAGTGAGTCTAAAACACCTTGTCCAAGGTTTGGACAAGTAAGTAGTAAAACTAGTATGAACTAGTGTTTGTAGTTGTTATCTTTATCATAGATCTAGAAGCATACACTTCAATATTTATGACATAAAATTTACTTAGTAAACAACCAACATATCATGATGATATATGAATTAAAAAAAATAATGTCAACTTGGTTATCAATGACACGTCAATCGAATATTGATTAGTTAGAACAGGAAGGAATATTTAAGATCCATGAGTTAGATTCAGGAAAGACATAACCATTTTTCTCATGGGTTTAGTCTGTGCATATGCATGTCTTTATAAATGAATGAATATATTTTAAAAGTATTACTACAAATCAGATTTGTTCATGGATTTAACTTCATTTCTTTCTGCATCCCCCATACAGTTGTTTTGCGTAAAAGATACTGTTGGGAAAAACGGATGAAGGCCAGCTGTCCCACAGCACATGGCCTATAATAGACAAATAATAAATGCTGTTGAATAAGTAAATGAGCCAGGTAGTTTGATGTTATTGGTTAAACCGATCATTGCATAATGTACAATATGATGAAAGGAATTGTGAAGAATAAATATAGCCCTAACCAGTTTGGCTCAGTGGATAGAGCATCGGCCTGCAGACTCAAGGGTCCCAGGTTCAATTCTGGTCAAGGGCATGTATAGGGTGTCCCAAAATTCACGCAAGATTTGAATTTTGCGTGAGCATTAACAACAACAACAAAAAATAAAAGCCTAATTTTACTTAGTTTATTGAAGCAGATTCTAATATCCGTTGCCCTTTGATTTCAATCCCTTCAATTTGATAAGCATTCCCAAGTACCAATTATGGCCCAGGAGCAGGGACAATGAAGACCAATGAAGACCACGGCTTTACGTAAGTGCCAGCAAAGCCGTGGAGACCATTTACCTGATGTGCTATTCCATACATAACCCTATACTGTATGAATCAATAAAAAATTTACAATTTTTAATTATAAACCGTGTTTTCTATCAAAATTACTACTTGAGTGAATTTTGGGACTCCCTATACCTTGGTTGTAGGCACATCCCCAGTGGGGTGTGTGCAGAAGGCAGCTGAGCGATGTTTCTCTCTTATCGATGTTTCTAGCTCTCTGTCCCTCTCCCTTCCTCTCTGTAAAAAATCAATAAAATATATTTTTAAAAAAAGAATAAATATATCATTAGCCCAAAGAGCCCATGGCTAAAGTCTATAAGGCAAGTGGTTCTCAACCTTCCTAATGCCGCGGCCCTTTAATACAGTTCCTCATATTGTGATGACCCCCAGCCATAAAATTATTTCCGTTGCTACTTCATAACTGTAATTTTGCTACTGTTATGAATCATAACGTAAATATCTGATATGCAGGATGTATTTTCATTGTTCGCGACCCACGGGTTGAGAACTGCTGCTATAAGGTCACAGAAAATATCTGACTCTCTCATGTCTATACACTAGCATCAGGCAACATACTGGACCCATGTTAGACATTCTATGCATATGTATTGTATTCTTGAAAGCTCCTCCCTCACAAGCAGCCTATATTCCAGGAGTCAATTCATGGACAATATTTTTTAGCTTATTTCTCAGTTCTTTTTTTCCTTTAATATATTCTTATTGATTCAGAGAGGAAGAGAGAGGGAGAGAGAGACACATCAGTGATGAGAGAGAATCATCGATGGGCTTCCTCCTGCACACTCCACACTGGGGATTGAGACTGCAACCTGGGCATGTGCCCTGACCAGGAATCAAAATGTGACATCGGGTTCATAGGTTGGTGCTCAACCACTGAGCCACACAGACCAGGCATCAAATAACTGGGAGGAAGCCCTGCCTTTTCCCTAACTCACTTATCTAGCAGGCACACACGTAGACCAACCTCACTTGTTCTCTTCAATTCTGTCTGGCCTCAGTTTCCACTCCTACTGCCCAGGGCATGACTTTCCAGGTCTGAGTGAGGGCCACACTCCTCCACATTGGTCAAGGGTATGCACTGTACTTGCAACTATCCACAGTCACAGATGGAAAAGTCTAGATTTGGGGGCAGAGGGAGAAGACAGAGTAAAATGTCCAATTTGGACCTCCAGTTTGAGCCATGTTTGTATATCCTGCATTGCCACGAAAACCTCATTTGTGCCCTTCTCATCTGATAACTGTGCATATTTCTAATTATTTTTCAGGATGCAGAATGCAGAGCAGACCACAGCTGAGCGCTTACACTTGACTCAAACCCAACAGTAGACATGGCATATGCTTCAATGTGTTCCATTCCTCACAACAGGCCAATTTGATTTTGTTGCTCAGCGGGAAAGCTTGTGTTCATCGAATTTTTTTCCCAAATCATCTTTTTGGCTTTTAACTATTGTTTTAGCTATAATACTGTTCAAGTGCTGAAACAACATTATACCTTTCAGAATTTTAAGTTCCAATCTGTCCCCTCCCAAACTCACCTCGAGCCCAAGTTATACATTAACATGAACTATTATGCCTCTTAGTTTTCACCTATTAAATCCCAGGACTTGGTGATTAGGATGGTGATGCCATCATTCCTGGGAGTCAATTCAGTTACAGCAGGAGAGAAAATGTAACGACTACTGGACAGGAAGTCAGGAGGTCTGGCTTTGCCCCATTTAGGTCTATGACCTTGGCCTAGTCATTTAATTTCTCTGTCAGTTTTCTCATCTTAGACTATTTGTCTCCAAGTTGAGTTCTGGACCTAATGTTTCATTGTAGAAGCTTCCAATTGCAGCATAGGAGACTAGAAATCTGACTGCTCCAAAATTTGTGTTGGTATATAAATTAGGTTGTAAGGGATTTAAAAGCTTTAGGGCACACAGTGCTATCAGTTAATGGCCCTTAATTTGTTTATTTTTTCTGTAATACATTATGAAACGTTATCCCCTTTTCTGATTGCTAGTTTGGTGGGGTTTTTTGTGTGTTTTTTTGTGTGTGTTTTTTTCAGTATAACTATTTTTTTTTTTTGACCAATAGCAAAACAAAACAAAACCCAAACAAAATAAACACACATTATAAGAAGTGATATTTGGACATTAGGGGTTCAGGCAAGGACATATTTACCAATTTTCTCAACACAAAAATTTCTAATCAGAAAATTAATTTGAATCATACACGATGTTTAAATGAACCCAGGATGCCTTGCTTTGCATAGGTCATTTTAGGAGGAAGACGAGGAATAATAATTTTCCAGCTCTTTGGTCTAATTTGCATATGCTATTTCCAAGTTTCTAAGGGGCTCTCATATTTGCCCTTATTTTGTCCTGATGGTGTCTCCCCAGACGACAGCTTTGTGTTCTGTGTGCGTGTGTCCTATGACACACTCAGAAGTACATATTGGTAATATGTTCGACATGGAACCACATAAACCTTGTATAAAAACAAAATTTTCAAATGAGAATCACTCGGTTTAAGCCACACTAACTTTATGATATCAATAAATCAACTAACTGCTTCATGACTATAACTTTGTTTTTTAAGTTCAGTTTGAATGCAAGAAATACATGAGCTCGAAAATAGTTTAAAATTAGTAAATAAGAAATATGTTATTATATTAACTTTTACACACAAATTATATTCATGTTCAAATATTTTACTTGTAAAACATGTTTTCACTTCAATTATTTTTTTAAAAAAAACCTGTGAACATATTTTGGAGTGTGTTGGCTTGGGACAAAATGGATCATAAATTTACCCATACAAATTAAGACAAATTATTATTTTAATTTCACAGTTCTTGCCTGTTTGTTTTTTACTTAGTGGAAGGTGTTCAGGAATGAATTCAAGTTGTAAAATCATAAAACAGGTTGTAGGTATATTCAAGTCCTTCCTCTGACCTGGGTAAAGGTTTACCACAGTTTGAAGATTCAGATTAAAAGGAAGATATATCTCTCTTCAGCAGATGACAAAACTTCAAAGCTAATAGATGCACTTGTGGAAATTCCACCCAGTAAGGGTGAGTGTGTCTGTCCGGGCGTGTGTTGTGTACGTGCCCAGTCACATTCATTGAGAGTATTTCTAGGCTACACTGAGCTTATGTATATGTTTAGAGAAAAGAGACAGCCATCCCTTTAATAAGCAAAGAATTAAGAATTAGGGAACATAAACCCAGCTGGAAAGAGCTGAGACTGATGAAAATTCAAGCTGCCTTTGAACTCATCAGCGCAACTTCCCTCTGAAGGCTCTTACCCACATTGCTGTCTTTATCCACAGCTCTCTAGAAATGCAGAGGGGAAGGAGAGAAAGGGGGGTAGGCACTTGACTTCCACAAATTTGCCCTTCAGTCTCTGACTGGAATTGACAACAGCTATTACAAGTTCATGTTCTACCAATAGTAATAGGGTTTTGCCCTAATGCTTTCTATATGAGAGCCTACTGGTTCTATCAGCCTGACCTATTATTATATATCATGTTCTGTATATGCTTCCTGCTTCTAATGCTGTCCATTTAAGCCTTCCCCATTGATTTGGTTAACAGCATCCAGCTGAACTTTCTTTGGGAGGGCTGTACCATCCTCTACGCAGTTTATTCGAGGTATGCAGGTTCATTAAATCTCTTTTATACACACTTCTACACAAATACAAAAGATAATCAGTTTCTGTTGAATAACACAGAGATGCAGTTTATCTATTTGAAAGTTTCATGTTTATCTACTTCATTAAGAATAATTTATGATCATGTTTTTCTATAATCAGGACCAATATGGCAAAGGTGGAAACATGCAAATAGCATAAGAAATAACCACTTGAACAGTACTATTTCCCTTTAAGGCTGTGTGCTGCAGGAAGGGAGGAAAGTCATCAGATTTCACACTCACCTATTCAAAACAAATTGAAATAGAAACCTACAGGGGTAGGCAAATTAGGTTGATAGTTGTTCATATAGAGAAAAATATATATTATAAGAATAAATAATGATACAAGGATAAACTGTTTTGCATATTCACCATCATAAGCCTACTTTTGCCTCCCCCCCCCCCTATAAATATGTCAGAAAAAAATAACAGCTATAAATGGCAACTTTTGAAACCACCCAGACATATTCTACATGAGTATACAATTTTTAAATGATCAAAACTCTCAGGTTTAAAAGACCTGTTGTATTTTGTACATAATGGTTATTTAAAAATACCTAGTAATGGTCCCGACCTTTGTCCTGTTTAATTGCAGTTCAAGTGCTCAGACTATTGCAGGTTAAGTCTATCTCCCCCATCGTAGGCCCAAGTCCTACTTGGGCTGAACTTGAACTATGTCTTGCAGGAGGTCAAGGCACTCACTGGCAACAAGTGTTTTTACGGAGACTGTGATGCTGTCTAATGTCCCTGCTGCAAACAGCGAGCTTGAACAAGCGATCCCATTTACCCAGCCATGACTGCAAGCCCTGCCTTGTTCAGGCGGAGAGAACGGTGGCAGGAAGGGGGACCTCGGCCTCATGTCCCTGTCCCTTCACACCCCTGTCTAGCAGGAGGCAGCCCTCTCCTGTCACAGCTCTGAAGGCAGCTGTCCGCTGACACGATGCCCAGCAAGGAGAGGGAGAGGCTGCAGGGAGCCCGCTGATGGCCACTCTCCAAGGACTGGGGAGGAATAGAAAATGAGGAAATTGAAAGGAAATAATACAACTCACTCTCTGATGTAAAGTGCCAAGGAGCTCCGAAAGGAATGCAAATCCAGCCCAGAAGACCTCTGTTTCTTTCTCTCCTATTTTGACGTTTGCCTAGAATCACTCGATAGCCCTCGCGTTAAGCTTCATTCCAGATTCCCAGCCCATGTCAGACTTGGGAGGCAGCCGAGTGTGACAAAACTTTCTGAGAAAAGCGCGAAGTGAGTACCTCTGTCCATGTTTCATTCGCTGCATTCCAGAAAAGACCAATTAAAACTTTAAAGGTCACATTAAAAGCAAACTTTATCCTAATAAAGTACTTTTTCTACTATTATGAAAATATGGGATAGAATATCCAATTTTTACAAACTCTCCATGATTCTTTTTTTAAAAAATATGTTTTTATTGATTTCAGAGAGAGAGGGAGGGAGAGGGAGAGAGAAATAGAAACATCAATGATGAGAGAGAATCATTGGTCAGCTGCCTCCTGCACACCCCAACTGGGGATCCAGTCTGCAACCCGGGCATGTGCCCTGACTGGGAATCGAACCGTGACCTCCTGGTTCCTAGGTTGATGATCTGGCTCTCCATGATTCTTATAATTGAAGTTATCTTGGCGTGGGCTTTTTCTCCATCACTAATGAAGCTTCACCAGCCATAAAGGAACTCTACAGATGAAGACCCACACTGTTAGCTGTCAGATTATCTATCAGGGGTAAACTGTCAGATGCAGGAGATTGATCACGGGGCAGGGAGCAAAGCCACAAGCATGGTTAGTCCTTTTTACACTCACAACCATTGTGAAATGCAGACTTCTTATAGAAATTCAAACAGCTCATTCTCAAAGCATGGACGTGTGTTTGAAGACTAATGCTAAGCAACATGAGCTATATTTTCCAAGGAGTGACATCGAGGATCTAAGAATAAAGAAATAAAATCCAGAAAACAGAATGTTAAACCGTATTTCCTTTCTGGGGTTGCATTAGAGTTATAAAAAAGAAAAAGAGAAAAAAAGGCGAACAAACAGGAAGGAAATTAAATTTCTATTTTCACAGGCAATAATGTGTTGTACAATTTGCAATTAAAAATAAATTAGGCACAAAATCTGCAACAGATTGTTTTTAAACTTTCATTAAACCTCTTGAGTTATGCAGCTCAATGCGACGTGCTAACAGAAATGCTAGGGTTGAAATGAGTTCCTGGCATATGAAATAAAATTATGTCTTCAATCTACAAAAATTTAACTTACAGCTTAGCTGATTGGAGGTAGCATTTCTACACAATTTTGGCGGTTTAAGGACAGCAAATGCCACAATCCTCCGGGTAATTTGATCACTAGCACACACGCATGGAACATGCTTTGTGTCCAAGGGGAACCTTTTTCGAGGTTGCAAAGCTGGTGCTGAATTATAATCATGTTCAAAAAGACTGCACGCCTGTGGGTGTTAAGCTTTGCACCCTCAAGTTTAGTCAAGAAGACGGAAGCCACCTACTCTGGGACCTACAGCAGACCTGAGGAGAGTATTCTGAGACCTTGAAGTTCATTTTTATCAGGATTTTTGCATTCAAAGTCTCCAACTTTAGACATTGTTATGCTAATCAAAAGTACAGTGGGGCCTTGACTTATGAGTTTAATTCTTTCCATGACGGAGCTCGTAACTCAAATTACTCGTATGTCAAATCAAAAAGTGAACCAGTGAGACACATGATGCTGGGCTGATGTTGTGGCATTCACTGTGACATTCGCTGCCCCAACTAGCGGTGGGGTATCTGAAGCTGGCTTGTAACCTGAATTTTAGCTCGCAACTCAAAGCGAAAAATCGGCCGATGGCTCGTATCTCGAAAAACTCGTTAGTCGGGACACTCGTAAGTCAAGGCCCCACTGTATTTCCTTGCTAGCTCCAGCAATGACACTTACAAGCAGATGAAATTCAGCAGAAAAGAGGAAGAGGAGAGGGGCAGACACAACAGTTGACCCCTCCATAAAAGAAAATCTCGAAGGCCTTAAAATAACTTGAGGCCATGACTGTTACTTCAGATTTTTTTGCTGCATTTGTCTGAAGAAGTTTTGTCAAATATTTCGCTACTCAATTTAAATAACTTAAGTTATTAAAATGACAGATGCCATCTGTATCATAAAGCAGTCAACTGTTTTTGCTGAACTTTTTTTGTTCTGATGAATCAGTGAGTAATTTTTGGAGCAGGTGTTGCTCACATTCAGTCTCTAACATATGATATCAAAATAAAATAAAAATAGAGTTCAAAATTTATTTGTATATTCTTTCAGAAAATAATCATTGAACATTTATAAATTAAAGTATGGTTGAAAAATAGTATCAACTATTCTACATACATTTCTCTCCACTGTGGATATGAGAAAGGGAAGGTATAAACAGTGCCGGATCTCCAGGATACCAGGATCAAGAATCTTTTTTTAAAAAAACTAGGTTTTTATTGATTTTAGAGACAGAGGAAGGAAGAGGGAGAGAGAAATAGAAACCTCGATATGCTGCCTCCTGCATTCCCCTTACTGGGTAACAAGCCTGGGCATGTGCCCTGAGGGGAATCAAACTGGCAACCTCCTGGTGCATGGGTCAATGCTCAACCGCTGAACACCACCAGCTGGGCTGGAACAATAGTCTTGACTCTCCCATCACTTAATCTTTCTTTGCTCTTTTGTAATCAATGACTACTTGGGGAGCTGTTGCCTTTAAATTTGTGTCATTTGGTTTCAAATTATAAAGACCTACAATAACTTCACAGCAGTCTATGCCTTCCCAATTTTCATTTATGTTTTGTACATTTTTTAAACCAAGAAAACATGGATATAATTCCAACTGCAATATTTTGATAAGGGTCCAAGAGGGAAAGGTTTTTCTTTTTCAATTAAAATGAAGATCAATTAAAAAGAGGTTTTGAGTGGGAGGATGGGGGGGAATGTGGGGATAAGGACACATATGTAATAACTTAATCAAGAAATTTTAAAAGAATTCAAAAACCTGGGTAATAGTTTTGTCATGTACTTGCTATATAATCTCAGAAATAATGGGTTCTGGGGTCAGATGCCTATTTGACCTTGGTTAAGTGACTTTATCTGTAAGTTTCCTCATCTTTAAAGTGAGTCAATAAATGGCAACTATCTCACAGGGTAATGATAAATAATAATGAAGTAATTTCTGTGAAATGATTATAGTAGTGCCTGACACTTATTAAATGTTATTTAAAAAAAAAAAAAAAAAAAGAGGTTTTCCACATGAGTGCTTTTGGAAATCACAGAGCAAGAAAGACATGGCATCTCTCATTCATGGTCACTGAGACTCAGTTTGATCTATTGGGGTCTATTTTGGCTTCTTTCATCAGTGAAACTATATGACATGGTTGGAGCATCCATAATTGAAGCTTCAACTGTCTGGGCAAGGACGCTGGCATAATCTAGTGAAAGTAAGGAAGAGGCAGGGCTTAGGCTTAGAATGGGTGATCTAGGGAAAGGTGCCAGAGACACACACAGGATGGACAGAATGTAGGTGACCTGACATGACCTTAGCAATTCCCAGAGTGAACTGAAAAGCCACATGGATTGGTCAGGCCAGGTGGGAGGCCCATAGAGATATATCGGGGAATATAGACTCAGGTAGATACATAAAGATCTGAGTCAAAAAAGAAGAAAAGTCAAGACCCAGTTGAGAGTTTAGAATTCAAACTGGCCCTAAGAATATAAATAGGGATATAAATGTTTTCATAAGGTGATTGGGAGGAGTTTCAGAACCTTGAAAGAGAGACTGGTGAAACCATTGCACACAGGTGACTATGGTCCCAGGGACAGTATGCTTTCAATTCCAGAGTCCCGTGGTCTTTGAGGTGTTGCCAAGTAGAGGCTTAGAATAACCTTGTTTTTTGCCATCCCTCCCTTTGCCCTGGGAATAAGACAACCTTCTTCTAGTGTTCCAAGTGGACTAATTTCTCAGGGGTAGTTTCACCTTTAAGGAGATGAACCTGGTGGCTATGAAGTTTTCCATAATTAATTCAAGGATAAGGACAAAGGACTTGTGCTGACAAAGTGTCAGCAGTTAGTTGGATTAGGGTCTGACTTAATAAGTAATGGAGTCCAGTTAATTGTCGCAGGCCTGCTTTTGGTTCATGCCATGGTTGATCTCTCTAAAATACTTGACACCATAGATTACTCTCTGATTTTTAAATCTCCATCCTTTCTTACTTCTTGGAATGCAGCCTTCTGCTAGTTCTTCTATGCTTCAGCTTCAGGTTATTCCTTTATATTGCCCTGTTCTGGCTTCTCAATATCCTCTTTGTTTATCTAATTACTAGAGGCCCAGTGCACAAAATTTGTGCACTGCGGGGAGGGGGTCCCTCAGTCCAGCCTTGCCCCCTCTCACAGTCCAGGAGCCCTCAGGGGATGTCCTGCTGATGACAGTGGGCCTATGCCGCAGTCTGGCCTCCTTCTGCGGGAGTCAACCGGGTTGATCAGGGGAAGGTGCCACCCCCATCACCCCACTGCTACTGCCACTGCCAGCCGCCGCAGCCGCCAAGGTGTTTTCATCAACACAGATTCCAGTCCCTTTACCACAAAAAAATGACAATATTCTTTAAGTATTTTCAAGATGTCTCTTTCATAGGATATGACATTTCTTTATTTTTATTTTTTTATCCTCACCTGAGGATATTTTTCCAATGATTTTTAGAGAGCATGGAAGAGAGAAGGAAAGACAGAGGGAAACATCAAAGTGAAAGGGACACTTTGATTGGTTGCCTACTGCATGAGCCCTGACCTGGGCCTTGGCCAGGGTGAAGCCTGCAACCTAGGTACATGCCCTTGATCAGAATCAAACCCAGACCCTGCGGTCTGCAGGCTCAGGCTCTATCCACTGAGCCAAATCAGCTAGGGCAGGATATGACATTTCTTATCCTCTCCAGCAGCGGACCTTCATTTTTCTTCCAGGAGTGAGGTAGAAAAACCCTAGATCACCTTCTTGGATTCTTATTACCCAAGTTACCAAGAACACTCTGAGTGGCATACAGGGAACTTAGCCAATGAGCGGTCAGAGAGGTGTTTCCTCTGCAGCTCACTCGCAGAGGCGGGACTGCGTCGCAGTGTGTCTGCTCCAGGCCTGCTCCAGCCGTGCCACGGCAGCTTGGGCAGGCCCCCCTGTGTGTGTGTGTGTGTGTGTTTGCTCAGGGCCTGTGCCATCCGTGGCTTGCCTCACCATGCACGCAGTCCCCTCCCACCCATCTGTGCGCGCAGCCTCCTCCTGAACTAGTCGTGACTGTTACAGCGCCCTGGCTAATTTGCATATTACCTCTTTATATGTATAGATTGAGTTATTTCAGGATTCTGCTCTTGGTTCCTTGTCTTTCTTATGAAAATACTCTTCCCAGATGTTCTCATTTTATCAAACAGTTTCAACTTTATTACATCCTGTTGATCCTAAATATCAATCATCTGAGATCCAGGGCCGCATTTCATTGGCTGAATGGACATGTAAAATCTGGGTGCTCTGTCCTCTAGTCTCAATCTTAGTTAATGAGGCAATTATCTACCCAAAATATATATGTTGTTTCCATTTTCAAATATTCTCTCATCTTAACATCCAATATCATAAAATCTTGTCACTTCAACTTCAAAAATGTTTCTTGGTCTTTTACTGCTTCTCTTGCCATTTTGATTTAGTTTTAATCATCATCTTCCCATCAACTTTTTGCAATAACTCCAGTGTATCATTCCACAAGTTCAGTGTTTCTCAAAATGTGATCCCAAGACCAGAGGTATCAGGTTCACACTTGTTAAATACAAAATCCAAGTCTCCAAGTGCCCCGCGCCCTCCCCAAAATCTACAGAATAAGAAACTGGGTGTGGGGAGCAGCGATCTGTCTGTTTGTTTGTTTGTTGTGTTGTGTTTTGTTTTTAACAAGCCCTCCAGGTGATTCAGAAGAATGCTGAACTTGAGAATCATTGACTTGATCTCTGTTCTGCTAGACAAACAGTTTCCTGTGTCAGGAATCTAATTGCATGTCATTTCTTCCATTCAAGATTCACATCTCCGGATTACCTGTAAGATTAGGCCTGAATCTCCAGCAAGGTTATGTTGTGGTCAATAGTTCTATTTACCAACATTTTCAGTTTTCCTTTAGGGCATATGGGAGAGTTACACTTTCCTTCTCTTTCAAAGTTAAGAGTACACATGTACTTGCTTTGGCTAATACTAGTAAAACGTAAATAAGCAAAGAAGCAAACAAACAGATAAATAAATAAATAAATAAATAAATACATACATACATACATACATGCTTCAGTTCGATGAGTTCCCAGTGCCTGATTTGTGATATTTCTTATTTGCCACAAAGATGACAGTGTGTCTCATAGCCTCAGCCCCAAATTCAGTATTAGTTGAATGTGTTAAGGTCTTTAGGAAGCAGCCTGCAATAATTCCTAAATCCTTTGCTTAGGTGGCAACAATGGCTTTGTACAATTAACCCCTTGAATATTGACACTACACATTTATTAGCAAAAGTGACAGCTTCATGAGAGAACTCATCTGGCTAAAATTATAGTTTTGTTCTCTTTCACCCGAATGCATTATCTTGTGTGACCATAGCATCATTCATCTGCCACTTTCTGTCCACTTTGCAATTTTGTGAAGACTTCTTTTAGGTTGTTTTTTTTTTTTTTTTAATGTCAGTTACCCATGTGACTGTCTAATTCAGTGTGGTTTCATGTGATAACAGGTATTTCATCATGACTCTGCCTTAGATCATAAGTAAGACTTTAATATATATCTCTAAATATGATCCCACCCAATGCCTCCTCCTCTGGATTTAGCTCTTCCCATTGATGACAGCATCATTTTTCTGAGACATCCAGTCTTCTGTCAACCCTTTGTCTTCCTGGCTTCCCATCACCATTCTAATATGCAGTGTTCCTCACATTTATTCCTTTTTGTTCATTCTATTTTTAAAAGTTTATCTCTCTGAGTTCTCACATACACCAATTAATTCTAACAACAATGAGACCAACTTCTTAAAACAATGCCTGGGTGGGGCCTGCGAGGAGACCTCGGATACCACGGTGTTCAATACTGGACCAGTGCAATCAACCAAGTTCTTTTTTTAAGAAATTTAAATTTAAGAGGTAAAAAGCAAAGAAAGTCATGTAAGATGGTAAACTCAGAGTAAGCGGGCTGTGTGTGGTCAGTGCCCCAGCTCCCACAGGCCTGGCTGCAGATTGAGGCCTATCCTCTCACTCAAAGCAGCGGACCTTGGGTTTATAAAACTGTATGCACCTAAAAAAAGACTTGAAGCCTAAAAAATAGAAGCTTAAAATGCAAACATAAAACTAATAAAATGTATGTGAAACATCCCAAGAGCTGAAAAAATTGTAATAATTACATGGCTTTTGAAAACAATTTGCCCGGTAGATTTTTTTCATTTTTAATGACTTTTCCCAATGTTTGCTGATCACCAAAGAAATGTCCACTGGGCAGACCAAGAACAGAGGTGGCAGTACTATTTACCCTTAAAATTCCACCAGACACTGAGTAGATGTTAAATTAAATGTCAACCCTCAAGGAAAGAAAAATTAAACAAAGGGGGCCGCCCCAGAGGCTTAGCTATAAACCCAAAACCCGACATACTCCTGGGACACAGACACATGGCTTTTCTGATGAGGAATCAGCATCAGTTGCCAAGCCAATGCCATTGTGCAGTAAATCTTTACAAATTATTCCCAATTTATTTCAAGATAGGTGGTTATTTCATGATAATTCCTTTGTTTCCAGAGTCCCTAGACCAAGATTCCCTTTCAGGAACAGTGCAGAGTGCACGGTCCTATGCCTGTGTCACATGTCACCACCTGCATCACTCCAGGTGGCTGCACATCCACAGCTCAGTCATCCTGCCCAATGACATCCTGACTCTATTCCTCCCGAATAGAATGGGCTAAGAAATATTGCCCCGATGAGGAAAATTCTAGACTGTGTTTTCCTTCATCTCTGCTTAGGTAACGATGTCTCCCAGAATTGATGCCCAAGGTGGAACGTGTTGGTTACATGAAGACCTAAAAGTGATGAATAATATTCCTGAAATGAACAATCTAAGAGCCTTGTCTACAAATTTTCTGAAACCTCCATCACCAAAAAGTGCTTCCTGTGAAGTTTTTACATCAAAGATCAAGTGTAGCGTTGTCAGATATTTATGAAACAGTTTTCTTAGGGGAGTTTTCTTTCTTAGATGTTCAGGAGATGGATACTGCTCTGATAGAGGAAATACGGAAAACAGCGCATTAATTCAAGGTGGTGAAGGGAACACATTCTTTAACCTCCAAGCAATATGTTAGAGGTTCTGCACATTCTCCAGGAACTTTAGTTAAAACAAATAAATATCCCCTTTGGTGAGGAGTAGTCAACAATGAAATATATACAGTAATTTTCAACTATTATTTCCGTTTTCTTCTTCTACTTGGAAAGGAAAAGAACAGAAAAAATAGAAAATTAAATTTAGCAAAGTGGTGTATGGATGCGGAAATTATAGTCTTTCAAACCAGAAAGTGCTCTGACGCCCCTTTATTTTTACTACCATCAGCAGGTAACAAGCACCTAAATTCTTTTTCTTCTCACACTGTTTTCAAGCCAGCATTCAAAAGTATTTCTGTAATACAATATGATGACAATCACCTGAGGATGACAACCCCTTTTAAAATATTTTTTTAATATATTTTTTTTATTGATTTTTTACAGAGATGAAGGGAGAGAGATAGAGAGTTAGAAACATCGATGAGAGAGAAACATCGATCAGCTGCCTCCTGCACATCTCCCACTGGGGATGTGCCCGCAACCCTGGTACATGCCCTTGACCGGAATCGAACCTGGGACCTTTCAGTCCGCAGGCCGACGCTCTATCCACTGAGCCAAACCGGTTTTGGCAACAACCCCTTTTAAATAAAGATAAATATCCCTACTCTAAGAAGAGGCGTTATTTGATATGAAAAGATTATCCTATTCTCCATCATTCTACCCTTTAAAAGAAGACATTATCAGAGAGTAAAGGTGCTGATTATGCCCATTTTACTTTATTGTTATAGTAAGATTGATGAGATAACACATTTACCCAAACTCTTTAGAGAACTCCCAATCATTTAGCATAGATACCACCTTTAAAAAAAAAGGTAAATTAAAATTACAAAGACACACACAATGGGAGATTTTACCATGGAAAATATAGGGTAAGCCCCTCTTATTAACTCAGTGAAACACCCTGTGTGAGACAATAGTAAATATACAGCCTACCCATAAAGTCCTCAAACTATTTAAGTTGTATTTGGTCAAACCTGCGAGCTGAACTTTAAGTTTACAGAGTAGAAAGGACAAGAGAAATAAAACACTTCCAGGAAAAAAAAAGACAAATCCAGATCATAAAACACAATACAGGTCAACAATGGATCTGATGCTGTCTTGGACATATCAATGTCATGAACGAACAAGCAAGAACAAGAAAACAAGGTGAGAGAGGCAGAAGGACCCTCCTGGACTAAAAGAGATATAACTCCAAATGTGGTGCATGGACACAGAATGGGTCCTTCTTTAAGGGAGATTTAGAGATGAGTAGGATGTCATGAACATAATCTGAATATCAGTTGATATTAAGGAATCCTTGTTAATTTTGAAAATTATGATAGGCATGCTAGTGGATTAGTGATGCCATTATATAATGAAGTATATTGTCATGAATCTACACTAAAATTTTCAGGAAAAAAACACCAATAGGTATTAAATCTGGTGTATGTGGTATTGAGGTATATATTCATTATTCTCTCTACTTTTCTGTATACTTAAAAAGCTGTTATAATTCAAAGTTAAAAACATCACATGGGCCCAGAAGAACTTACTGGAATTGTCTTTTTGTAAGCCTAAAGTATTTCATTTTGTATTTATGAGATAAATCCCAAAAATCACAGAATTTGCACACTAGAAGGGTACTTAGAATATTTCATATGTTTAGAAATTGATGGCCACAGAACTGCATTGATTTGCCTAACATGACAAAGCAGGTAATTTGCAGAAACAACAGAAGTTTGAATATGTCTTTTTCTCTTGATGAACAATATTTCCTTGAGAATAAATTCACACCTAATTAATCTCTATCATTTTTTCATTGCCTGGTATACATCCTTGGATTTACAATACATCAATAATTTGTTTATAGAATAATTTTATCTGCATTCCAAATCATTTTACACAGAACATATCTCTAATTTCCATCAGTGTAGAGAAATGAATAAAATTAAATAACTTTCAAAACAAACAATGTAGTTGGCCAAAATTATTTTTCAATTCATAGCTGAAAACAGAACAGTGAACAGCAGCTTCAAATACTACTAGTAAAAAAATTGACTGTATTATTCATGTGTGTTGTGTTTTTTTTTTTTTTTGGGGGGGGGCAAATTTATGTACATGTTGTTACATTTTCTATCTACCTTTTAGTTTTAAAATACCAGCACTTAAATCTAACAATATTCAGTTGCCAAACCAAAGATGCTAATTTTAAAAAGTATGATTCTTTAGAAGGAAGGTCAACATTCTCATCAATTAATCCTCATTTTTCATAATAAAAAATGTGGGCCAGCTGCTGAATCAGGTATTTGGGCAAACATTGCTGCCTATTTTGTAAAATCAGCTGTAGCACATTTGTGCATGGGAAGAATAGCTGATTTTGCAAGATGTTGAAATAAATGGTTCAACTACATATGGTGCGGTATTTTCCACTGTATTGTTATTTTCAATCTTGAAAACACATTAGGCATTTATACCAACATTCCTTACCTAATGTTTTCTTCATGCAGGTTATTGTCTTGACCATACAGAACTTGACAATTATAATAATTATAGAAAAGGACTATTTATTTTCAAGGTATGTTATAACTTCCTAAGGTTTCAGTGGTAAGAAAAAAAAAGTTAGTTTCATGGGTTATATATTTTATTTTATGAAACAAATATAAGTTGATTATAAACCAGATACTTTCTATCTATTGATTCCTGTTATATATGTCACATTGTCAAAAGATATCAATTAGCTTTTTACAAAAATGAAGTATAGTGTCCTTATGGGATGTTAGAAAATTAATTTTTAAAGAATTCTAGAAAATTCCATGTCCTAAAAGGAAAAAGAAAAAAAAAAGATGCAATACTAGACTCTCTTTTATAAAAAGTGAGGAGGTAATTTTATTACATTTATCACTGTAATTTCTCCTTTCTAAAATTTTCACTCTTCTCTAAAAAGTAAGTCAGTCCTATTTTAGACATTTAGATATTTTAAATTGGCTACTCACATCTATTCATAATATTAAGATATTTTTCAATAAATATGTTATTAATAATGGATTACTTCATTAGAAAAATAGAGGTGGTAAAATTGAGGGCTATTTTGAACATTTTGATATCATATAGTGGATTATATAGTTATATAACACAATTATTAAATTAAAATATAATATGCAAAACAAAAATATTAAGGTCATCAGATTATGAAGAGGAAGAATGAATAGATGAGTTTAATGTATAGTATTCAGAACAAAAGTTAAAATGATGGTTACCACAGGACATGAAAGTGCCGAAAACATTGTGAATATTTTGGTTTATGTTTTTATCAGGTATTCAGAACAACACGTTAAACACACTGAAGTACTCTCCATAAGCAATAAACCCCAGGACAATAACTTTTCATTTACTATTTAATTTTTTAAACATAGAAATGTTCAAGTTGATCAGTGGCTTTGTATTCTTTTGTTGTTAATAATTGATAGAAAATAATATTTAATAAAATTAGAATAAGCAAATATAAAAATCCTCAGGCTGAATCAGAGAGGAGTATATTAAATAATATCTCCACACTTGAAATATCCTCATCTTTTCAAAGCTTAACACAATGTTCCTGAAAGGAACGAAAGAATCAATTGAAGCCTCAGATCTATTAATAGTCTATAGATTTTAGAACATTCTTGATAAGATAGAAATGTTTTTTCAGGTTTAAAAATATACGTATAAGGGCTTATTCTTACACATGGATTTTCCCAACATGTTTGCTTAATCTAATATTCTTTCAGGCAATACATTTCCTGAGGATTCTTGATGATATATTTGGCAACCTAGTATTACAAAGGGAAAAAGAGGAAAAGAAGTAGGTATATTTTTAGGATCATGGGAAGTTCTCGGGAGGTGCTAGACTCTCACTGATGGCAGTGCTCCTCCAACACGCTCTCTGGATAGTGAGGCGATTGAGATGATTGAGCATCAGGGGATAGAACCAAGGACACAGTCACCAGGCGCTCCAGCTATGACTTGAGTAGAGTGGTGTGCCCAAGAAATCCCAAAGCCTCCCAGATTCACCCACTCTCCTTGGTGGTTTTGGCTTTTTTGAATCAAGCCTTGTGAGTATTGAAGCTATTCTATTGTTAGCAAATGCTTTTCAGGACATGTGTCATCCTATATAATAAAAGCCTAATATGCAAATTGATCAAACAGTGGAACAACCAGGGGAACGACCGGTTGCTATGACACACACTGACCACCAGGGAGTAGGTGCTCAATGCAGGAGCTGCCCCCAGCCTGCAGACCCCAGGGGAGCCAAGGTGGGTGCCAGCAGGGCCCCCCTGATCACCCCACCAATTGCCCCACAAATCGGCCCTGATCGCTGGCCAGGCCTAGGGACCCTACCCATGCATGACTTTCATGCACCAGGCCTCTAGTTAGATATATTTGGCCAGTATTATAAAGAATGCTTTGTACATTTTGGCTGATAGTTTACTTTACAGTGTTTGTTGATTAGAAGTGTTATCGAAATCTCCCAATGCAATATTCCAAGATAGTGGCAATAATACACATTGGGGAACTTATGATGAGGGGGAAAAAAACAAACAAACAAAAAAACGCCAAAATTTTAAAATAAAATGATTAGAAGCTTAAAGAAAGGAACTTACACCTGATAGATTTGATAGTGATATGAGTGAGTGTTCATGGCATAGATGCATTTCCTATATGTTACCTAGCAGGTTACCCTTCTGAGACACTTTCTATGTCCACACATGCCCTTTGAAAATGTCATGGAAACAAAGACAGGAAGATGGCCAGGTTTTCTTCTAAATGAAGCCCTTCATCTTTTTTCCCCACTAAAGCTTTTAGGAACATTGACTATCCAGACATGCAATAGACACTTTGCTTGCTACAGGAACAAATGCTCAATGAAAAGAGCATCACTATAAACCCTACTCTTCAAAGAGGCTAATTGCCTCACCTCTACCATGAAGTCCTCCCTAGAATCCCAGCCCAACTTAATTTCAGCTTTTCTTGAATGTCCCTTTTCTGTTCATATGAAAATATTTAATTTTTTATAAATCATTTTTATTTTTTAATTACAGTTGACAAACAATATTATATGAGTTTCAAGTGTACACCACAGTGATTAGACATTAAATAACTTACTAGGTCATCATATCAATAAGTCTTGTACCCATCTGACACTATACATGATTATTAGAATATTAGTGACTATATTTCCTGTGCTATACTTGACATTCTCATGACTATTCTGTAACGAACAATTTGTATTTCTTAATTCCTTCACCTTTTTTTTACCCATCCCTTAACCCCCATCCCATCTGACAACTGTCAAAATGTTCTCTGTATCTACCTATCCTTTCATCTTTTCTTGATTGTCCCTTTTCTTCTCTTATGCAACTATATATATTTTTTTTTCTTGCATGTGAAGGGCACTTAAAATCATTCATGTCCCAACTTCTTCATTTGACTGAGGCCAAGAAAATGTACATTACTTAGAGAATTAGTAAAAGAGCTGGAAGTAGCAACCCCTATCATCTGTCTCTGCTTTTAAATGTTTACACTACCTCGCAAGCAGTCAGAGATTTACTGTGTCACTATTTAATGTTTTAAGTTTTCCTTTCTGATCAGACTACCAGTTCACTTTGGGGGAAAATCATGTTTTACAATTCTTTAGAATCATGTACAGTGCCTGCCATAGTACGGTGCCTATGATAGCTTTAATTGAAGTAAGTTGAATGAATTGAAACATCTTATCACAAGGTAAATATATTGTATTAAACGGATGTCAGGGGGTTGTCATTGCCCATGAGTCATGCCCTGAAGCTTCTGAAATGTGTTTTCTCCATCATTCTGGAGTAGTGGGGGAAGTTCTTCAATTTTTATATTCTTATCAACATAACTGAATATTGAACAGTAGTAGCTATAAAATACAAGTTTTGTAAGATATTGGGATGCAGAATTTAGATACTGTCTTGGAAATGAATATCAACATTGAGGGCTACAAATTATTAAGAAGAAGAGTCCTTTAAGCAAGACAATATAGTTAGCTTTCAAAAGGGTGATCCTAGGAGTGCATTGTTTCCTGGAACAATTATATCTTTTACCCAACTAATCATGAAAGGGATGCTTTTTCTGTTTCAGATGCCTACAGTTTCTTGCTTATTACGCATTTCCATGTGTTCCTTTTATGATGCTTCTACATTTCAAAATCAGTTGAAAACTTCCATTGTCTTAGCTTGTGTTCCTGGGCCTTAAAATAAAACAAAGGGGATTATCAAGTATGAATGCCAGTCTGGAGGCTGTGCTTCTTTTGTGTCATTATATCTTGTTTAAAATTACCACAGTAGTAGAGCTTGGGGGGATCTTTCTTTTGTTAATCAACCTAGAAATCATTGTGGCATTACCCTATGATTTTAAGTGTTGAATTTTAATTCCTCCAGGCTCTACCATAAATGTGTTACTTCCAGAATAAGATGTATTTTACCTCTAAAAATTGTAAATGTGATCATTAACTTACCATCTAAAAGAATAAAAAAATAAATTCTGAAAACAATCCAGGCATGACCGACCTGCCGTTTGCCAGGATGTTTAAAACCTGCCAGCATTCCCTGTCTTCTTTTGATCCCATGTAATGGAAAAAGACAAGAGAGTAGGAGCCTCAGAGGGCTGTGGGTTTTGGTTTTTCTTATTTGGGAGCGAAGAGTGCATTTTTAGCATCCAGAGCTGACAAGTTAGAAAGCTGACAATATGGACCCTAGTTCTTTCTGAACAAAGGGGCCAGTCTAAAGCCAGAGGGGGTGTACCCTGCACCCCTGCTGTTGTCCTTGGTTCGAGTGGGGAGCAGTCTCGGGCTGCTGCGAGCACAGCACTGAAAACACACGGAGTAGAACTTCCTATGTGAACCCTCACACAATCGCTTTATAACAAACTTCTCTGCGGCCTTCTACCTTGAAGAGGAACGAGATGAATTACCTTGATTGTTTTTGCTTAGGAGGCAAATCAAATCATCTGGAGACCAGGCTGAGAAAATTATTTTTGTTCTTTCAGGGGTCTTTTTAGGTGGCAAAGCAATTTGCACTACAGCCTGGCTTTCTAATGACTAGAAGTGTGCCTGCCCTCCTATGATTATATGAAATACGGACTATGGCGATAAATATATATTTTTTAAGAAAAAGGAAAGAGGGCTCCGTATCTGTGTTCTTTTGTCCTCAGCAAATCTTTTGGAGGCTAAATACAAAGAGAAGACATGTTTCCTAGAGCTCCATGCAGATGGAAGCATATGGTCGGAGTCCACGTGTGTGTGGGTGTGTTCCCACGTCTTCTTCACAGGCAAATGTGCAGGGCGGGCTGGAGACAGGTGCGAGCGGTGTGCTAGCAGCTGGCCCCTGCTCTGGCTTCAATCCTAAAGGTAGCTTTACTTGAGCAAAGCACATTAGGAAAGGATCCCGGGTCTGATGCTAAAGAAACACGGCGAGCCTAGAGGAAATTAGGGGGGGAAAGAACAAAGCACCCTGAAATAGTGATCAGTGTCCTGAGTCCAGGGAGCCTCCCTTTCCTCTGGCTCTTTAGCCCTTTTCTCCATGTGCCCGTCCAAGGGAAGGCCCATACCTTTCCATCCTCAGTGATTTATTTCGTTTTCCTAACTCCTCGGGCAGCTTCTGTCTGTGTCTAACAAGTACTCACATATGTGTCCTCAGGGCACGCTTTGTGCTGGTGGGCCTTCCTTTCCTTTCTGTTCAAATGCTAGTGCTAATGACCTTATAATTCTTCTGGCTTTTCAAGGAAGGCGAAGTACTCAAAGCACATCAACACACTGTCAAGTGCAATTTGAGATATCGTCATAGTCTGTGTGCCCAGAATGTTTAGGTTTCCTATAACAAGAATTATGACTCCTGTACCAAAAGATAGATTAGGGCAGATGATTCTGGTGAAGCAATAGCTCTATGAAATAGTTTTTGCTTTTTAAATGAAGATTTATAGAAGAATTGATGTAGGGGAGACATTTGAGGATTATATTTTAGAGGGGTCAGAGGGCTAAGCATCTCACATGTAGGAAATCCATTGGTGTCTGCTCGAAGCTCTGGGACAGGAAGCCCGACTGAACATAGGAACTGGTATAGTCATGGTGTGGCAATGAAAGATGGAGAAGGGAGATCAAAAGACACTTATTGCTCCCTGCTGTTACCTTTTAGGATGATCACTTGGGTAGCTTTATTGGTTCAAAGGCACCAAGGAGAAAGCAAGAGATGAAAGAAATGCAGGGTCAGTATCAAGTTGTAAATGGAATTTTCTATGACACGGAGAAACAACATGGTTTTCATCACTGGTGACAAGCACTGCCTGAACACCTCTTCCGTGACGTTTAGATAACCCATTCAGAGAGTGATCAAGGCAAGAGCGAAATGGGGTGCTGCTCACAACCAGCACTCAGCTGAAGTCCTCGCCTTGCCTGTGACTGGCTGGCCACCTTGACGGAAGCACTCTGAGCATCAGCTGCTTAATGGTGGCTGAGATGATTTGTAAGGGCCTTTCAGCTCTGATATTACCCAATTTTATGAGTTCAGGAGTCAGTGGGATGATTTTGATTGCTCTTGCCTACTAGAGAAAATTCACTGAGAAAAGGGAATGCAAGGTATCATTTCACACTTACTGTGAAAACCTATTTTTTAAAGACCCATATCTTCTAAATCATTGCCAAAGAACCCTACATTTTAAAAAGATAAATAAAATAATCAGTAAGTTAACCACTTCATTATAGTTGATTATTGAACATATTTTGTTTTAAATATTTTTAAAAATGCATGCATTGGCTATATACAATTTTGAATTCTGAGGCTGCTATAATTTTTGGCCCTCAGTCTACTCACCTATAAAGCAACAAGACTTGTTTCATAAAGATTTTCTGGAGATTCAATAGTGTCTGCAAAGTGATTAGCAGAGTGACAAGAGCATTAATTCTTAATTAGTGTTAAGTATTTTAATATTATATGTTAAAATTTTAAAACAGTTTATTAAAATAGGAAATTGATGTCACATTTAGGTGTCCTGGGCTGTAATTTTTATTATATACTATATTTCATCACATCAAAATTATTATTGATTGTAAGGTTCACAATTATTTTACATATCACCAGGAAAAAATAAAAATATCTGCTAATTATAATGCAATGCTAAGATACTATCATATGTAAGATGAATCTAAATTTCAAATGCTAGAATTTGAGAAACGATCTTAGAATAATAATATGCAGTAATTCTAGGGGTTCTCATTTTAAACTCTATGTAGAATAACTTTTATGCACAGTTGCTATTGAATTCTTAGACCACCTATATGAAGCTATATTCTGTGTTATGATAAAATGGCTGAAATATTAACAAAAGGAATGGTCAGACTGTAACTTTAATAGAAATGGTGGAGTCCTACTGTGATGTTTATCAAGTCACAGATTTGTTCTCTTCACTTTTTCAAGTATATGGAAAATTTTTAAGGGCGCCCTAACCGGTTTGGCTCAGCGGATAGAGCGTCAGCCTGCGGACTCAAGGGTCCCAGGTTCGATTCCGGTCAGGGGCATGTGCCTTGATTGCGGGCACATCCCCAGTAGGGGGCGTGCAAGAGGCAGCTGGTGGATGTTTCTCTCTCATTGATGTTTCTAACTTTCTATCCCTCTTCCCTCCTCTCTGTAAAAAATCAATAAAATATATTTTTTTAAAAATTTAAGGGCAAAACCCTATCATAAATTTCCAAATATGCTATCATTAAACAATAGGACTCATCCATAATATGTATTCAATACATACTTTTAAATTGATATATTGTAAGTATGAAAATACAGAAATTCTAGCCGTTTGAGAGGGATTGAATCATCTCAAGGTGGGTGTTTTTATTTCTTTAATTTTTTTTTCACCCAACTTTATAATGTATATGAGACAACATCTCTCTCTATTAATACTCAATGTGAGTGTCATACACTGGGATCTATTCATTTCTATTTCCTGGAGTAAATGAGGCACTTGGTGATTACAGGAATGCGATAAATGTCCTCCTATGATAAACACATTATTCTTTACTGTACGATGTATCTTTGTCTATTGGAAGTCAGATGTAATGTCAAGCACTGCCTAAGTAGGCCATAAAAATAACACCTACCACCTCATTTCCTATTTTTACCTAGTTCCTTAGGAAGTAGAGCCTTTGTCTTCATTGTGATTATACAGTTCTCAATGGCTGCTGGATTTGGGAGGGGGGGGATCAAGTAGATAGGTTATAATGATACTAGATTTTGTAATTATACTTTTAGCTTGATGGAAGAAAAGTAGTATCATAATGCCAAATTTTCATTGTGTTTAAAAGTTATCCTTATCACCCAACTCAGTTACAACAGATTGATGTTTCTCTCTCACATCAATGTTTCTCTTTCTTCCCCTCTCTCTAAAATCAATAAACCTGAAATTAGTATCTGATAAGAAGACAGTAATAGCAGGGGATAATTTATAGATAAGATAGTGGATATTTGGAGTCATAGCCTTAAAATGAATTTTGTCACCTTCTTGCTCTGTGATCTAAACCAGATCACTCAACGGTGGCAAGACTTGAGTGAGATGCAGGTAACACTGTTAGGTAACCTGTGAGGTTGAAAATAGAACGATGCATTTGGAATACAGTGAGCAATAAACTGCTCATTTTTCTACTCTTAGGTGAGAACAAAATGATCATTTTAATCTGGTACAACATACAAAGTCACCTCTAATTTGGGTACCTAATTCACTTCTCTGGGTATGGTGAAGCTCTGAGTACAAACGGAGTAGTATGTCATTGAACCTTTCTATATAAACACAATTATATTATGTACTTTAATGATTTCAAAGGGATATATAGTCTAAGGTTATCTTCTCAATATACATGATGCATGATATTTTTGAAACTTGAAAAGGCAAAAAATTGCCGGAGGAAGTGAAGCAGAATCGGTTTTCATAGAGGCATGCTATTTCATGACCATCAGGTGGAAACCTTCCAGGTTTAATGCTTATAACTCTCCCAGCTGAAGCTTTAGAACTTCAAAGCACTATAGAACATTTCAAATTTCTCTTCTGCCCATGAGAAAACCCTTATGCATTGAAAGTTGCTTTCAACTGGAATCCTACATTTGGTATTACACAACAGCAACATATTTAAATGGAGATTAAAATTACACACCAAGAATGTAAAGTTGCCCAAGCAAAACCATTTCTACTATTAAAAATGCTCCACTACACACTATGAAGAGCTATGACCTTCTCTTGTCCATAAATAAGGCTTAGCATAATAAATTTTAAAACCATTTATAAATTCCATACTTGCCTACGAAATATTCATCTTCTAACCACCTTCAATTTACAAAGAAGATTTACTTAAGCATAATTATGTTTCCTTTAACTAGGAGACAATAAATCTACCACCAATTGCAAAGGCAGGCGATCAGTGGGTATTATGAAGAAAATGACATGAAAATCAATATGTAATTCCTGGGAAAAGGGCATGCTATACTTTTAATTTGAAATCTACCAATGGTAAGTCATGAATATAAAACTTGCCTCTGTAACAATAAATTGTTTGCTGTGAAATTAGAACTCATCTTTGGCTAATTCTTCAAGAAACAGGGTATTAGCCCTCGCAGAATCTGTGTGAAGCTGCCCCCCTTTGGAAACTAAAAGGGCTCTTTGAACCATAGAACAGATGTAATGAAAATTGGTTCCATTAAATGCAGCTGGCAAATTACAAACTGAGAAATTAATGCACCATACCATGGCTCCCGGGGCTAAAATGAGTCAAGGTGTGGATGCCAGATGCTCCTGTTTCCTCACCGCCTCCCCCAATAAAAACATTTCTTTTTATGGATCTGTTTAACATAATACAACTGATCAATATAGGCAATACAAATTATGAGATCATGATGACAATTAATCAACTAAAACAATAACTGGATCGTATGCCAGAAATGACATTTTTAAAGGAGGAAGACCTGAATTATGTCATCCCTACACACACTGCTGGGCTTGGGAAAGGCACTGGGCCTCCGGAAGTCCTCACTCCCCCATGAAATACTGTTTCTCAATCCCAGTGGGAACGGCAAGTTGATGCCATACTCTTCATGAACCGCATGATGCTGCTTTGTTGATTTCAATTCAGTTTATTTCAACTTGGTGTGCTGCCGATGGCTGCAGCAGCAGAACCTGACAGGAGTCCACTGAGCGCCTGTGTTTAAGGTGCTCTCAATAGTTCTGCGGAGTCCTGAGTCATTGGCCAAACACTGTTTCAAAGAGCTTCACATACAAGTCCCCCTCACCCCCCACCGTGAAGCCTAAAGGGGCAGGAACTGAAAGCATATTCCCAGGTGTTTCAGGCCCGACCCCCTGGGATATTGCTCTGCTCCCTTGGGAACACTTTAAAATGAAGGAAAGAATGAATGAATAATTGCCAGAGGCTTGGTTTTGTTAGATGTCTATCGAGTTGTAGGTACCTAAGCAAAACATTCTGGAACTAAGATTGTCCAACTTTAGTGTCTCTGAAAATATCTAGGTTGCTCTTAGCCATTTAATGTATGGGGGGCAAATGTAGGTTTACAATTTGTTCCTATGAAAAATACAATAATTAATAAATAATCATATAAAGTCTGTGTTGTGCATACTCACAACTGTAAACTATTTTTCCCCATCCTGTATGTAATTAGCTAGTTGATTGCTTTAAGAAAACTGAAATTAGTCATTTAAAACATGTACTTTTATGATACCTAACGCAATCCCGTGGTGGAGGATACAGGAAGTGACTTGAAAGGGTTCAAATGGAAATTGAATCAGTGACAGAGTTTGATTTTAAGTGGTGTGGCGGGTATATATATGTCATTGCACTTTATTTTTTTGTATGTCTAAAATGCTGCATGATTATATTAAAAATTCTAAAAATATTTTTAAGAGTTTATGTCTAAAGTTTTACAAAGGGAGAATATGGGAGGAGTTAATTATTAATTTTCTAATTTTCTTCTCTCAGTGCAGTAACGTTGCTTTCTCTGGAATTCAAACAAAGAGCAAAAATTTGCTGGAATAAATGGGTACATGTTTGTTCTATTTTGCTCTGCCTAAAATCAGTGGCAACATGTGTATTTAGCATGGGTGTTTTATTTACATATATTAGGGAGCTTATAATCTCTATATCATCAGAATTAAAAGCTATTTCATAAATATTTTATCTACAAGGGTGGACTGGACTAAAGCATGATTAAGTATTCTGATTTAGGAATCACAACAATAAATAATGACCTAATTGCAATAACAATGTACTCATGTTTTCTTAAAGCTAAAAGGTACACAGATGATCTGGTATTGCATAAACAAGCCCCTCTCCTATTCATTTAAAGCAATTGTTTGGAAAACTACAAATGACTATTTTTGATTCATATACATAAGAAAATATTAGAGTAAAAGTAATGAGCATGTCCACTGTATGCGTGTTACATGCATTACACATTCTATAGTAACCGATTACAGTATGTAGGTGGGGGTGGCCCATTTACTTTTCTGTCCAATAAAGCACTGTTCTAATTAGAGCACTGCATCATACAGAATTATGCTGCTTTCAGACAAAGAACTTTCTATAAAGTGCACAGGTTCTGCAATATGCATGGTGTATACTTTATAGTTATTATAAGCATGCAACAATGACAATTTTCCATTGCCTTACAGTAGCATTATTTCCACATGCAGAGACATATACACTAAATACATACAATTACCCACCTACTCCATATGCTTTACAAAACGTATATTCCTCCATCAGCAATTTCTCCTTGAAATCATATCAAAATTGTTTGGGATGCAAAGCTGTGTTATTTCTATAATTCTACTAAAGGTCAAGCAAGTTTCTATAGGAAGGAAAATGAGTTGATGGTAGCAAGCAGGGAAAGAGTCGGCACAACGCTATGCACACCTAAGCACTCTTTTTCCCTTATAGGTATTCACTGGAGAATTTGTTTAGGAGAGATTTTGATGTGTGTGGTAATTAATTGAAATAAATGAAAAATCTGCCTTATATCCAGACTAAATTTGCTTCCACAGCTGCTGATCCTCAAGCTCTGAATGTCAGCCAATTAGTGGAGAAATTTGACGTGGCCGCTGCCCTAACCAGTCTTCCCGTCTGACGGCTCCATTTTTAGCCTCAACTAGAGAGGGTAGATTTTCTTTAATTTTATTATTTCTTCTTTATTTTATCTGAAGTAAAACCAGCAGATAAAAGATGTTGAGTTTTCTTCAGAGAATAGCTCACCCGAAACAATACAACACAACACATGACCAATAATACTAGTATTAGATGTTTGAGGTTAATTTTATCTTTAACTAAATGTCAGCTAACAGACTACTCTTCTCCCTGGACAGAGTGTATAAGGGATTTTGTTCCTCTGCCTTCATATAATGGATTAAAGATGGAGAAATTTGCAGTGCCCTTGGCTGACCCTGGATCTGTCTCTTGCTTCAATAGCATGCGGATGGAACAGGTTCAAGGACATCTCTTCTTCCAGCCTCTGACCACCTCCAAACTCTTTTCCAGTCACCACCTTCAGAACCACGTCAGCCATCCTCGGCCTCTGAGACCAGCTAACACTGTTTTTGACTTTAACTCCTTATTGCCAAACAACCATGAGTTCAAAAATGTGTCATAATTATTCCACCGAGGTGGAGGCTGCACCAAGCGCCTGGCCAGCCTGCATCTGCAGGCCTCCCACACCTACCTCTCTCTGGGCTTCTATTTCAATGGTGACCTCGTGGTGCTGGAGGGCAGGAGCCACTCCTTCTGAGAGTTGGCAGAGAAGAAGCTGGAGGGCGCTGAGCATCTTAAAGATGCAAAACCAGCCTGGTGGCCGCATTCTCTTCCAGGACATGCTGAAGCCTCCCCAAGGTGAGTGTGGTGACACTCAGGACACCATGGAAGCCGCCATGGTCCTGGGGAACCAGAACCAGGCCCTTTTGGAGCTGCAGGCTCTAGATCCTGCCCTTGCAGGCCCTCGGTGCTGTGGCTTCCTGGAGAACTGCTTCCTGGGTGAGGAGGCGAAGCTCATCAAGAATATGGGCCACACCTGGCTCACCTCCACAGCTGGGCGGGGCCAGTATCTCTTCCAAAGGCGCAAAGCAGCCTTTGAGCCCAGCTGCCTCCAAGGGGCCCCTCTGCACCCCCTGGTGTCTGGCTTTTGCCTGAGCCTCTCCTGAAACCACTAGCCATTATTTTAACCACCCTGGAGCCCTCTCCCACGCATTGGGTCAAATGGAAACAATAAAGCTTTTTGCAGAGAAAAAAAAAAAAAAAAAGGAGGAGGAGAAACAGAAAACTTAAGATTTGCATATTCCGAGGCTCTTAGCAGTTTCATTTAAATGAAAAAGTCAAGGTAGAAACTACCCAAAGGGTAGTTTTATTTGGTAAGCAAATAAAACACAAGGATGTACAGATAACATTATTTTACCTTTTTCAGACTTTCCTTTCTTCAAATCTGATGAGGCATTGAAGGCTTATTGCCATATTACCTCCACCTTACAATTCAATACAACATCTTTATTTTAAATGAATTCCTGTACATGAGCGATGGGGCAGGTAGGACAGGACAGACGGTGACCACACAAAAGGTTATGTTGTTGGCCACTGGCAGTTAGAAAACTGATGACTTGCTTCACCTCTACTGCCCAGGAATAGGCCAACCCTGACAATTAAAATCAGGATCAACAAAAAGCTCACTGCTTTCAGATGCTGTATACAAAGAGCTTACATGCTTATCCTGAGACCAGCCCCTTTGTGAAAGGGTCACCTATGTGCAAAGTGAGATGGGAGGTTTAGCCACTTGGAGAAAGCAAACACGATTCAGAGCACAATGAAGTTAATGGGAAGTAAAATGCATAACATTTATTGGACTTTAAAACAGTGAATTCCAAAATAATTAAGTTAATAAAAGAGTTTCACTCTTTTCTGAACTAAATTAAATGACTCTAAAATTAATTTCATTGGTTTTTTAATTCACTGTTAACTCAATAAAATGAGCTTTTAAAATTAACTTCTTTGTTTTTGAACTCAACTGCAGTAAAAGTCTATAAACGAACTTTAAAAAAAAATCATGAGTTGAACTCTTTCCAGATTTAGGAGTAGTCATCGGGTACATAAACAGCAAAAGCATATACAAAATCTAGTAGGTCTTGCTCAGTATATTCAGCCTACCACTTTACAGGGCCTGGTTAACCACATAACAACTGCCCTATGGAAATGACAAGTGTCTCTTCTCAGAGAGACAAAATATGACACAAGTGAAATAGTTTATCTCCAATAATTAGCTAAGAAATAAAAAATGTAGAAAACTAAATCAAGATTCCAAACTCTGGTCAATGGCATTCCAAGATAATTAAATGGTCTAAATTATAAAGATTTTTCCTATATATTCAAGATGGCAAGTAAATATTTTATAATCTCCAATTCATCCTGATGTGTATATTCAAATAAAGGCAGAAGGAAAGGAATTTTGCATGTTTTTCGTTAGCATACTTGAATAACAAAATTGTGGAAAATGATTTACCTGTAACCACTTACATTTTAATACTGGAGATTTCTGAATGTATATTTGTAACTTATTATTATAATAAAATAGCTTTCAGATTTATATTTTAGTTTCCCTTCTTGTTGCTACCAATTTATCTTAGACTATTATTAGCTCACTAGAGGCCTGATGCATGAAAATCCGTGCAAGAGTAGGCCTTCCTTCCCCCAGCTACATACACTGGCTTCCCTCGGGCACCCGGGACCCAGGCTTCCCTCTTCCAGCCCCCAGCAGGCAACTCGGGACCCAGGCTGGCTTCCCTCTGGCCCCAGCTTCATCAGGAAGGGCATCCGAAATGACATCTGGAAAATGTCTGGTCTAATTAGCATATTGCCCTTTTATTATTATAGATAATTATAATAGCATACTGTTTTGTGTCCCTGTCTCATCTCCCTTTCTCTTTGGAACTATAGCAGACACTGGTCCTTCTCTCTAGACCCTCCCCCAGCCCCATACACACACACACCACCACCACCACCACCACCACCCTTCGATCATCTACCTTTTCTGGTTAATTTCAATTTTCCAGTTTGAAAACAAAGGCCACTATTTTCTTGAAGTCTTCTCTGACCCTATCTCTAAGATTGGGGTAGGTGTCACCCTAAAACATGGAGTTTATTGCATCTGACTCTTACCACTGCTATATTCTGGGCCTTAGGATGGTGGCACAGGTGTAACTACATGTTCACATACAAATTTTCAGTGCTTGCATATAATGTGCATTCAATAAATAGTCATAGAAAGAACAAGTCTTCACCACTATTCCACTACTATTTCTTAAACATGGCTTTCATTGTGTTACTGTTTTATTTAAGAAACGTCTCTCTGATTACATCATCAAATCTAAACTCCTTTGTTTCACTTCATCTCTAATCTGGTTTACTTCCTCCGAGTTTACATACCTCCAAGTGCTTGCAAACCTTTCTTATGGTCATTCTCCTGCCTATCCTTGCCTCCCTCCTCAGCTCAAAGTCCCCTGTGTCTGACATCTCCAATTTTATGTCAGTGAATACGGATGTTTTCATTGTTCTATGTAGATTTGCCATTCAATGTAGCTCTGGACTCCTGTATTAATTATGTTCCCTAACTAAGCCTTCACAAGATTATAGGATCAGAATCCAGGAAACAAGATTATAGGATCATAGGGGGTTGAACAAAACATCACCAGATTCACATTCCTACATTTTAAAGAAACCATCAAATTAGTGAGGCCACAGAAAGTGATTAGGTCACAGGTCAAATCATATTCCTGGTAAGTAATGGGGGTGACAATACCAGGCACAGGTCAAACATGCCTGTTTTACCGTACATTCCATCATGCCATTGATTGACCAAGAGAGAGCTGTACTGATTATCCATTTAATTCAAACATGTTTGGCTTTAAACCCTATGTATTGCTTTTCTAGATACCCCTTTACTGCATTGTACTATTTCTGATACTTTACTTATATGAATTAGAATTCAGAATGTTTTTGTAAATTTTGAACACTTCTTTATCTGTTTTCTCCTACTTTAGTAAGAAATGTGCTTTAAAGATGGCCTAACCCGTGGTTGGCAAACCGTGGCTCGCGAGCCACATACGGCTCTTTGGCCCCTTGAGTGTGGCTCTTCCTAAGCATTAGGAGTACCCTCATTAAGTTAATAACAATGTACCTACTACCTATATAGTTTAAGTTTAAAAAATTTGGCTCTCAAAAGAAATTTCAATCGTTGTACTGTTGATATTTGGCTCTGTTGACTAATGAGTTTGCCGACCACTGATCTAGCCGAGTCTCAACTGGGCTGACTGGGCCCTTCAAGTCTCTGCCACGTATCTGTTCCATGCCAGTAGGCTACCTCAGGAATGTCCTCATGGAGATGACAGAAACACAAGAAAGAGCAAGGCCTCTCGAGTTATAGACTTAGAAGCAGCATACTTGTACTTCTGCTTCATTCTATTACCCAAAGCCAGGCACATGGTCAAGTCAGGAGACAGAGGCAGAGGACACTTCAAAGTTAAATGCCCAAGGGGGTGGATGCAGAGAGGGGAAAAGATCATTCAACCCATCAGCAAGACCTATCAATTCTACCTTGGAAATACTTTCCACACCTGTCCAATACTCCTTCTATCTTATTGCTACCACCACTTCAGTTCACCATGATCTCTCTTACCTATCACCACCTGACTGCTCTGTCCAAATCTTTCTTGTCCATTCCTTCTCAGACCATTCTCAATGCAGCAATGAGAATCAACTTAAAAAGAAAACCTTCTCTGACCACTCATTTCATTAAGTCTGCCAAATGGTTTCCTATTGTTCTCAGGATAAAGGTGAAAATCCTGAGTAAGGCCTGAATTGTTTTCAATTTTCAATTGAGGGGTTATTTTAAAGCAAATAGGTGAACCTGGTGAAAGGGAGAAAGAGAGTGAAGAGGGAGTGTGGGAAAGAGGCTTTGTAATGACTTCCATGTGAGGACAGCCTGGGACCCCTTTCTCCAACCTCATCTCCTCCATCCTTTCTTTCACTTTATGGTTGGAACACATCATAATTCCCCAACTTGTACACTATGTCAAGTCTCTGGGGTCTTACTTGGACTGCTCTGTGTCTAAGTAGAGTTCTTTATCCCTCCTTTTGGTATGGATTGAAAACCCTCTGCTTTATGCCCTAAGGGAAAAAAAAGAGGAGGAGAGCACAGATTGGTTTGGCTCAGAGGATAGAGCGTTGGCTTGCAGACTGAAGGGTCACAGGTTCAGTTCCACGAGAGAGAGGGAGAGAGGGAGAGCAAGAGGGAGAGAGAGAACGAGAGCGAGGAGCAGGTTTTTGGTGAGGAGCAGGTTTTTGGCGAGGAGCAGGTGGCACTTCCAAGGTTGTGGCCACTGTGCATAGCCCATGAATGCAGACAATAGGGTGTTGAAGGCCTGGGGTGGGTGGGGACCTGGCGGGAAAAAGGGGGGTATCTCTAATACTCTCAACAATAAAAATAAATTTTAAAAATGATTCTAGAAGCTAAAGACACTTTTCAAGCAGTTCAAGAGTTTGTTCTCAGACCTGTGACCATAACTGTCCTTTTGTGGGAAGTTTAGATGAGATTAAAAGAAGAATGAATTAAGTCTTTTGACCTTCATCCCAAACTGACCAAGGAGTTTCTGCTAGTACCCCAAATCCTGATTGTGTTTTTTTAAAAATCACTGTTATACCATCTCTTTGGGTCTGTTTTTAATAATATGCACCTGCAAGATATTAGATCAGGTAATTAATATTGCCTTCAAGGTCGGCCACATCGGTGGTCATTGGAGAGGTAATTAAAAAATCAATCTAACATTCCTAAACTCAACATAAAGGTGTAATTGGAAAAAGAGGATGCAACCCTGGGAAAATGAAATGCATGTCTTATTTTGTTGAGTCACTTTAAATCTTTAATGCTTTAAAAATTAATTACATTAATTATAGAAATAGGCTCTTCATTTCCTTAGTGTTCATTTCCTTACATTGTTCTGTCAACATGAGAAGAATATTTAGAGGAATAATTCTGTTTCTTAGCCCCCAGACTCTAACATTAGGACACTACATTTACTATACTAAATTACCTGGTTTGGGCAAAACAAGAAGTGCACATAAAACAATAGAAACAAATTTAGTGCAGGTCTAATTAATTTTTATATTTTTGTGCTTGGGGGTTTCCAAATCAATGTAGTAATTTGTATGTAGTAAATGTTTACATTATCTCATGGCTGTACTTTAGCAACTTTAACTTTATAAAGAGTAAATGTATGTTGAGTATCTGATAGGCTATTTCTCTCAAATAGATTATTTTTAAAAAAATAATTTTTATCTAAAAAATCTCTATTTCAGATTTTCACAGAAGATAACATTGGTTCATAGATGCTTCTCAGTTGTTTTTGTCTTTGCTTTTTTATTGTTTTAGCAGTAAAACAAAGGATTCAAAAGAAGTGTAACTAAAACAACAGGAAGGTAAGCATCACAATCAACATCATTTATGGAATTGAAGGTTTAATCCAGATATTTTTAACAGAGAAACCCAAAAATGGACAGTAATGGATTCTTAAAATACCAAGTTTTACTATCTACTGGTATTATGTTCCACATTTGCTTTGCATAAATATAATGAACAATTGTATGTGTCATCGAGAATTTGAATCACATCCACAGAAAGACTCAAGGCACAGGAGATGGGCCACACATAGTGGTTAAGGTAGAATTTTTGAAGATGGGATGCCACTGGAAATTTGTCTGTTATTACCATTCTATGTATGCAATGTACTTGGTATGACTTTTGGCCAATACTTTCACATATAATTGTATGGAAATAGTTGACTTAAAAGAAAAAATATATTAATATGGAAGTTTTTTAAAAAATAGAATTATAGATGCCCCCCTAAGGCCCTCTCACTATTGCCTGTGTCCATGGGTCATGCATATATGCATATATGCTCATTGGTTAATCTCATCCTGTCCCTTCTACCCTCCCCATAGAAATTATCATAATGCTACTAACATAGTACTAAACATGCAAACTAAGACACTTCCAAAGTCAGACACCTTTGTACCTAATAAAGAAGTGAAGAATTCACATGCTTGTACTGTCAATAAGCCACATTGCTGAAAAATCAAGGTTCAGGCAACGATTGCTCATGTTTAGGTATCAGAAATAAACACTGGAACCTGGTAAACTAGTGTTCTCATCAGGGTCTTTACCACTTAGTGACTTATATTTTGAGAAGTTTATTTTCCCTATCAGTGATTTAAGAAATGATTTGACCTCAGTGACACACATGCCTACTTATTCCATAATACATTGTATTTCACCAAATAAACTATGAGTTCATTATTACAGGATGAAATAGTTCTTATTATTTGGATATGGAATGCATTTACTGTGTAATACTTATTTAAAAAGAAAGGTATTATTTGTATCTAGGGACATTAGTCTATATAAGATAACTGATCTACATGATTTGAAGCTCGCTCTATGAACTGAAAGCATGAATTAAGTGTGTGGACCAGAAGCAAACAACACAAGACCGCAAACTATAGGGCAGGGAGCTAGTCTGTTTCCCTGGCTCTTCCAGCCTCTAAGCCTAGGACAGCTCCTGGCAAGCAGCTCCTCGGGTTTGCATAAGAGGGATTGCAAGGGGACAAGCATTGACGACCATATGACCGAATGATTTTGAAGTTCATTGAAAACAGTATCTAATATCAATTAAATAGATAATACATGAGCTAATTTATTTATTTTTTTCAGTAAAAGTAATATTTTTATTAATATTTTATATAATTTCCTGTGGAACCCTTTATTCATTTTAAGAAATTGAATGGCCCTTATGACTAATTCATTCCTTTCTCAGAATGAAGAAAGGAATTCTGAGAAAGTTCCTTCTATTAAAAAGTCAGGTTTTTGTTTTTTTTTTAATGGACTGAATTAAAGTTATTTTTTAATCTCTTCAAGGAGATTTGACAAATGTGTACATTTCAAAAAAAATAAGCCTTGCCCTACCCAATTTGGCTCAGTGGATAGAGCGTCGGCCTACGGACTGAAGGGTCCCAAGTTTGATTTCGGTCAAGGGCACATGCCTGGGTTGTGGGCTCAATCCCCAGTAGTGGGTGTGCAGGAGGCAGTGATCAATGATTCTCTCTCATCACTGATGTTTCTATCTCTTTCTCCCTCTCCCTTCTTCTCTGCAATCAATAAAAATATACTTTAAACAAACTAAGCCTTGCCCAGCTAGTGTGGCTCAGTGATTGAGCATTGACCCATGAACCAAAAAGTCATTGGTTCGATCCCCGCTCAGGGCAGCCACATCGCTGGGTTTTAAGCTTGATACCCGGTGCGGAGTGTGCAGGAGGCAGCCTGTCAATGTTTCCCTCCCATCGGTGTTTCTATGTCTCTATTTCTGTCCCTCCTCTTCCTTCCTCACTCTTTAAAGACAAAAACAAAACAAACAAAGAAAAAACTCCACATATTTTTTAAAAATTACCCTTAATTTTAATATATACTTAATCTTTGAGGATTTCTTTTGGCTTTTGCTCTTTTTTAAATGTTTGCTTCTAATAAAGTTCTTTAAACCAAATCTGTTAACTCTGTTGGAAATTCCAGAGACTGAACAAAGGTAAAGGAATTTTATTTTTTCCTTTATTTTAATTTATTTTTTCCATCACCATTTATCCCCTCATACCATCTTCCACCTCCACTCACCCCATCCCTTTGCAATCACCACCCTATTGTCCATGTCCATGAGTTCTTTCTTCTTTTTCTCTTTTGTATGAGCTAATTTTATAATGAGAAAATGTAATTGAAGGATTTCACTGAAGAAATATTTTTTAAAAATGTATTTTTATTGACTTCAGAGAGGAAGGGAGAGGGAGCGATAGAAACATCAGTGATGACAGATTGATCAGCTACCTCCTGCACGCCCCCTACTGGGGATTGAGCCAGCAACCCAGGCCAGTGCCCTTCGGTCCATAGGAGGACCGTCTATCCAGTGAGCCATACCAGCTAGGGCTGAAGAAATATTTTTGAGCACCTATTATTTGCCAGACCTTGGACTCACAATCATGAACATGAAGGTACAATTTACAGTGTGTGGAGACAGACAAATCTTCAGAGCTTTTATAAATATTTAAGATGCTAACACTTTATAAATACTTAAGATGCTGAGAGAAAAATAAAACAGTGTAAAAGGGATAAGGAGTTCCAAAAAGGAGTTCGTTTTCATCTTGACTATTGAAGAGAAAAACCTCCCTAATTGGCAGATACTTGAACTGAAAGTGAGGATGCAAACTGTGAGACCATATAAGGAAGAAACAGGCTGGGTGAAGGGAATGGTAATGCAAAGGCCCTGAGGTGGGAATGTTTTTAGATGATTCAAGAAGGAGCAATGAGGTCATTGTGGCCAGGAGAGTGAGCAAAAGAGAGAAAGTTGAAATGCAATGGCGGTCACATCCCCCTGGGCCTTTGAGGCCATGGGAAGGGTGTGGCTTTTCCTCTTCATGAGACAGAGCTAGGAGTGGGTATAGAGCGGAAGAGGGTCATGAAATGTGTTCTGTTTTAACAGAGCCTCTGGCTGCTGTTCAGAGGAGTCTGCAGAGGGCAAGGCTGGGCGATGGTCATTGAGATGGGAGACAACGTGACCCCCATGCTGAGGGTGGTGACAAGTGGTTGGATGCTGGTTTTATGTTGAAGGCAGAGAAAACTTGCTGTGTAGACTGAGTTGGCAGTGAAAAGCATACCTCCAAAAATTTTGGCTTGAGCAATCCCCAAAAAAGTCGTTTTCATTTACTGAATCTTTCTGAAGAAGCAAGTGTGCAGGTAGAAAATTGGTACATGTTTTTAATGTACTGAGAATATAGTCCAAAATGAGTTTCCATTATGGCAGCTTAAGAAGCAAAGATTGATACTAATAGATGGGGATGCTCTTGAATTTCCTTTCTGTGTGACTCAGGTCAGCAGGTGATATTACACAGGCCATTCAGGAGCAATTACTGCGTCAAGGAATGGACAATGGAGAAACCCACTACACTGTGACACTTGATTAAAATTAAATCATAAGTAATAGTGATAAAAATTTAACTTCAGCAATAAGTACATGTGAAGGTAAAATTTCATTAGCTTTATTAATAATGTGCCCAAATCTCCAACTGAGAAAAGCAAGGAAAATGCACTCTCCCTTGGTCACAAAATGATCCCAATTTGAAGTAAAGCACCTTCTTCCACATACTAGATGGTCATTTACGATTTTAGGTACTAAAATGAACATTAACATAAAGACCCTAATCCATACATTTTCAATAGGATAATACTGGTCTCGAATAGGAAAAAAAATGCTTAAGAATAAAGGGTTGCACAAAACTTATAATTTCTGTCCCTTAAAAGGGTACAATACACAGATATACAGTGGCACTGAAATCTAATATGTGGGTGGTAATTAGGAAAAGAAAAAAGTCTAAAAGAACTCTTAGGAGGACAATCATAAAAAAAATGTTTGGGAAACATTGTAATACTAAGTTTAGGTGCAAGGTTTATAGAGCTGAGCACTTTTCTTAAGCTATAAATACAAAGTGTGTGTTTTCATCAAAACCAAACTAAACAAAAGTACAAGCGGACACAATGACAGGAAACAACTTGAATCTACTGCCATTGTCATCCCGGCGGCCCAGAGGGCCAGCCTTGTTTACCGGCTTAGTCTAATAGACAGAATCACTAACTACCCTCATGTGCACAAGAGAGAGGGAAAAAGCAGTCACGCAGAACCTTCTGGTCTACCGAGACCATGGGTCAGGTCTAACAGTGACAACCACAGATATGTATCATATGGGTCAGTTTCCAATATAGTAAAATTATACTAGATTCTCATTGTCCGCAAGGAGAGCCAAACAAAGAGCTAGAGATAAACAAAAAGGGATGAAACCCACACATTCCTAGACAAATTAACATCGAACGGGTGAAGAAGACAGCAGTGAATGGTCACTGTGATTCCTCCTATTAGCATGGCACCGAGCTGATTGCTGGTAATGTTACAAAATAGGCAGCTTATGTTTGGCATCTTCCTGCATTTCCTGGGTTCCCTTCTTACACCCCCAGATAGGTAGCACAATACATCATTTCTTTTCTTTTCTGTTAATGCTCACCTGAGGATATTTTCCCATTGATTCTTAGAGAGAGTGGAAGGGAGGGGGAGACACACAGAGAGAGAAACATTGTTGTGAGAGAGACACATTAGGATTGAGTCTGCAACCAAGGTCCATGCCCTTGACCGGGAATTGAATCTCCGACCCTTCAGTCTGCAGGCCAACACTCTATCCACTGAGCTAATCTGGCTAGGGCCACAATCCATTATTTCTGACTGGCACAGACTAAAGCACTCCCTTTCACTTTATCTTGAGAGCTCTCCTGCCTATTTATCAAATGAAAGTAAGCCCAATGGTTTCTCTCTTTGACTTTCTCACCCCACAGTGGTTATTTCTAAGCTCCTCTTAACCCAACTAAAACATTCCCAGAACTTCACCTTATATGCCCAGCTGTTTCGAAAATCACTATTTCCAGTCCTGACTTCATTCATTAAGCATCAAACTAAAAATCTGAATACACATAAACACTAGCATGCCAATATCAAGAGGTCTACAATAAAATATATCACTTCCTTTCTTTTTCTCCCCATATGTCTCTCTTTCTATGTTCTTGGCTTCAGTTAATGGCCCAACTTAACTTCTAGTCCACAGTCCACAAATCTAAGGACTGTTTCATATTTCATATTCCACTGCACCTGGGGGTACATCGTAGCCCCCTGTAAAGTTATGTCTAAGTTCTCATTCTCAGAACTCATGAATGTGATTTCATTTGGGAAAAAGGGTCTTTGCAGATGTACTAGTAATTCATTTGAGGATCTCACAATGAGATCATCTGGATTATCTGAATGTCCTTAATCCAATGACAAGTGTCCTTAGAAAAGACACACAGAGAAGAGGAGACCAGGAAGAAGGAAAAGGTTGTGAGACGACAGAGGCAGACATTGAAGTTATTCATTCACAAAGCAAGAAAGTGAGGAAGCAAGGAAGGATTCTCCCCTAGAGCCTTGGGGAGCAGAAGCGGGAGGGAGTATGACCTTGTCGACACCTTGATTCTGACTTCTGGTCTCCAGAATTGAGAGAGAATAAATTTCTGTTGTTTGCAGCTACCACGTCTGTGGTAATTTGTTACGGCAGCCCTAGGAAATGAATACACCTTTGCACTCCTACGGCCAATTAGCCAAAATAAAATCTGGTTTACAACGAAATATATTTATTCATTGCCTAATTTAGGGTGTTATCGTCAGATAAGCTCTTGTCTACAACAGCTTACTTCATATTCAAACAGAGGTAATAAAAATAGCTTACTAACTAATTTATCAAATTACTTCATAGAAACACCATAACCTATTGAACATTATTTTTCTTTTTTAAAAATATATTTTTATTGATTTTAGAGAGGAACAGAGAGGGAGAGATAGGAATAACAATAATGAGAGAGGCCCTAACTGGTTTGGCTCAGTGGATGGAGCGTCAGCCTATGGACTGAAGGGTCCCGAGTTCGATTGCAGTCAAGGTCATGTGCCGGGAGCCGGTCCATGCTTGCTGTTTCAAGGGACCTGGCATATATGGCATACTGTTCTTAATATGTTTGCTCACCTTCTTGGCACTATGTGTTTTAACCAAGGTCTCTGAGAAAGGTTGTTTCCCCAGGTAGGGATTTTCCCCTGAAGTTAGGGAGGGAATAAAACCTCTTAACTAAGTGCCAGGTGGGTAATTAATCACTTTAACTACTAACAATCATGCTTAAGCTACATAATCTTTACTCCCTGGAATGGAGATAAGAAACGCCCTAACCTTTGAAATAGAGATTGATAGGATTGGAATCAACTGGCATAAATACAGATGTAAGAAGACAGAATGAGGAGAGACAGAACCTAGGCACAGAACCTACACAGAACGTTCTCTAGAGACAGAAGAACTTCGCTGGAGAGAACATGGCAAAAGATCCTGGACAGAAACTGGCCTCAGAACCTAGAGACAGAACCTAGCGAGAGAACATGGCAAAAGATCCTGGACTGAACCTGACTACAGAAACTGGCAAGAGAACCTGACTAGAACCTAGTGACTGAACCTGGCTGGAGAACCTGGACAGAACCTGGCTGGAGAACCTAGCGAGGGAACATGGCTACAGAACCTGGCTGGAGAACCTGGAGAACCTAGCAAGAGAACATGGACACAGACCCTGGCAGGAGATCCTAAGCAGAACCTCTCTGGAGATCCAGACCAGAACTTGGCTGGAGATCCTGGCTAGCCTGCTGATCAGCTGAACGCTGTCTCCATGTCATTCCTTCTTTGCCGACTCCGTCTACGCCTTTGGGGACCCCTGGACCTGCTGGGGCTGGACCCCGGCAGTCATGTACCTTGGTTGCAGGCACATCCCCAGTAGGGGGTGTACAGGAAGCAGCTGATCAATGTTTCTCTCTCATTGATGTTTCAAACTCTCTATCCCTCTCCCTTCTTCTTTGTAAAAAAATCAATAAAATACATTAAAAAAAAAAACAATAATGCGAGAGAATAATTGGTCAGTTGCCTCCTACATGTGCCTTATTTGGATTGAGCGCACAACCAGGGCATGTGCCCTGAACAGGGATGGAACCAAGACCTTCTGGTTCATGGGTTGACACTCAACCATTGAGCAACACTGGCTGGGTAACCTACTTTTTATTGTTCAAATGAAAATATCACCTTCTTGTTGTTCTTCTCAGTTAAGATCAGGCAAACTCAGGAAAATACCAACCTCTTCCTCTGCCCTCTCAGTTTACCTGCAAACCTGAAATTTAGGAATGTTGTTAAATGTAGGATACAGTGCCTAGAATAGCTTCAAACACTAAATGTTCAGTAATAATGCCTATATGGGCACTTGACCATTGTCAATATTTATGTATGTACTTTTCAAATGTCTGAAGGCAAGAAAGAGATAATAAACTATCTTTTACATCTGTAAAATTCCTGTTAATAAATTTCTTCCCACTAGCAGAATATATTCTGTTTCTATAGGGTTAAAAGAGAAAATAAAATCAGAAGGAAGTGGGTCTCAGTAAATGTTTCTAAACAGCTTGCTAGAAACGTATCACTAGGTGCAATGCCTATGCCAAGCCTTTTAATTATATTGATTTCCAGGAGCAATTTGGTATAATTTTCAGACTCATAGCATGTCACCAATAATAACCTGAGATCAAGTTTTTCACAAATGTTGATATGATTTAGACAGTTGAGTTTTGATTTATAGAAAGAAATACACCTAAATAGGTTTATAATCCATCATTATGTTAGTGGGCTTCAGAACTGAATCCTGGCTAATTAGCCTGTTCTCACAACTATGACCCTTTTTAACTTGTGGGATTTTAAGGTCAATTCTTGACACATGATTACAAAAATTCTCCATTTTGACATGTGTTTGACATATGGCTCTATCAATTCTAAAATGTACCAAGCAGCATTTTGAATTGGAAAGAAGAGGAAGCTGACAAGAAAATATCTGTATGTACTTGACATTGCTCTTGGCCTCAGCATTGCTTGGGTATAGTACAAAGCTCCCCAAATATCCAAAATCATGGAATAGATCTTAAAATTCTCGCCATAATAAGCTTAATTTTATAAAATTTCTCTTAAAAATATGTATGTTTTTATTGATTTTTAGAGAGAAAGGAAGGGAAAGGGATAGAGAGATAGGAACATAGATGAGAAAGAGATATTAATTGGCTGCCTCCTGCATGCCCCCTGCAGGGAAGGGATCCGAAAACCAGGGCATTTGTCCTGATTGGGAATTGAACAGGGGACTTCTTGGTTCATGGATCAATGCTCAACCACTGAGCCACACCAGCTTTGCTATAAACTGTTTTTGTTTGTTTTTTAATGGCATAAATCAATGTAAGCAAGTGCATATGGTACGAAGATACCTAGCACTCTGGACCCAAATGTCCTGCATTTAAATTTGGGCTCTACATTCACAAAACAAGACCTTGGGCTAGTGCTGTGATTTCTCTGTGCCTCAGTTTCTCTGTCTGCATAATATGGCCCCTAATAGTATTGCCTATAAAAAAGACTGAAATGAGTTAATACATGTAAAGATTTTACAATAGTACCGGTAATATAGTAAAAGTTGTGTGAATATCTTCTATTATGTTTAATTTCTTATAAATTGGGACATTGCTTCCTAATCATTAATTAATAAGGGAAACTGGAATAAATTACATACATGATAAATTGGAAATTGGCATAACTATAGCACAGGGAAATAAAAGAGTCTAATTCTATCATGTAACCTGAATATTCCATAAACGGGTAAAGGGAAAAAAATTTGGAGACAATAGCCATATTTCAGGCAATACACTAGGCTATTTAAATAAGGAAGTGATTTAATCCTCATAAAATATATGAGGAAAGTACTACTGGTCTCATTTTAAACATAAAAAAAGGCAAACTCATGATTTCTATAATCAATGATCAAGAACAAGCAGCTTAACATCAATGCTTCACCCACAAATCCTTCCCCTGCAGAATGCAGATGACAGTAGTTAATAAAAATTATTTTGAGCAAGAAATAAGTTTGTGTAAGAAATGATGCTTAGAACGTTGCCTAGTTATTGATAGTCACTCTGTGGGTACCATTGAGTAGACACACACCAGTCTTAACTACTTGTCTACACAGTTTCTTCTCCATTTATGTTTGGAACAACAATTAAATCTTTCTATGCAAGTCATTTCTTATATTGTCACTCAGTGGTTGGAGAGTCAGCCCAGGAACATAAGGGTTGCAGGTTGATTCCCAGTCAAGGCCACATACTATGGTTGCAGGCTTGATCCCAGGCCCTAGTCAGGGCGCGTGGGGAAGGCAATCAATTGATGTATTTCTCTCACATAGATACTTCTCTCTCTAGCTCTGTATAGGTTTCTCTCTCCCCCCGCTCCACTCTCAATTCCATTCTCTCCAAACATCAATAGAAAAATATCCTCAGGAGAGGATTAAAAAAAAAGGAGAGGTAGAAATTAGGAATGGGAGGAAAGCAAGAGATTCCTAGCAGGCTCATTGGTGCCAAATTCTGCCTAATAAAATTAATTATGAGGAGGACTTCTGGTAGACCCCACCTACAAACCAAGCACTAATGAGATCCTTGCATCCATCAGTACTATATGTGGCTTGTATAGTCTTAGCTACAGTTCCTTTTTGATGGCCACACAATGTGGTCTTTTCTCTTTATGTAATTTAGCCAAAACTATGAGATCTTCAGTTGGTGGAGAGAACCCTCTGCTCCAGGGTTTTTCTGCCTTTTCCCAATAGAAAGGCGAGGGTGGACACAAATGGGGTGCATTGCCAATTCTCCTTTTTCCTCTCGTTGCTTGTCTCTGTTTCACAGGGCTTTCAGGAAGCTCAAATGATCCCCTAACAAAAGGTGGTGGTGAGGGTAGGGAGGTAGGGTAGGGACACGCCAGAGAATCAATATTTGTAAATGAAGAGTGTCATCAGCCGGGTGCCCTGAGAAATAAAATCTCCTGGTTCACCTCAAGCTCTTGGGCAAATAGAGGCTCACCAGAGTGTGGATTTTATCTCTCAACTCTTTACTGGGCTTGCTAATGTGGGCTCAAATTCTTCAGCATCATCTCTTTTGTAAGGATTTGATTTCCTATCTAATATCTGGGAAATGGTATCATATGATTGTTAGAGGGAACGGAAGCTATTTTGCTTTCACAAAAGAAAAGAGAGATGCCACATTTAGAAACCCTGAAAAGTGTAAAAAAAAAAAAAAAAAAAAGGCGGGGGCACATAGAATAATGTGAACATAGACAAGGCAAACCCTGTGGTGTGAATTCAAAGGAGCTGAACCACTACAGCATGAAGTCCGTTTATATGATTCTCATTCTCAGTGTTCAAGCATTTACAAGCAAACGACTAAATATAATAGATTACAAGTTCGCTGAATCAGAAGAATCCCAGCTTTTGGTATGATTAAGTTTTAATTGTATTTCTCCTTCGGGATCACTAGCAGCTAATAAGCTCGTGAAAATAGGTCTTTAAATAGCAGGAGTAGTAAAAATCTCTCCATGCACTGTATTTTGATATGCCTGGTTGCCTAAGGCATTCTGCTGCCTGTGGTCTCAAGTGTTCAGTTTTCATATCAACGAAATATCTAAATAACACTCAAAATATCCTTAATTTCAAAATGAGATATCAGACATACAGCTCATGAGTGGAAGTTTTTTGTTGTTGTTGTTGTTTTTTTGTTAAGCTAATCAATACCCTGCTTTTAAAAATACTACCAAATCATATGTATTAGCAAGGCCAATTTAGAAGACATATATCCAAAGGTACCTGTATTATAGCTTGAAATAAATACATGCGACTAAAACAGTCCTTTCTTCTTGCCGTCTTCTTTAATGCTGTGATACAGATACCATGCCTATGCTAAGCCTAACTTTCTAGGATGTTCAGTGTACTCTGATAATACATTAACATATTTTCATGCTATCCGGCTATCATCTGATAAGTTATAAATGCCCCCAATGTTTGAATTAAATAAAGTTGATTAGTGTGAGAGAAATACGTAAACCTTCATGATAAACTTTCTAATCCAATACGCATGTGTAGGAGGCATTTATGTAATTTATCAAATTGCTCATATTTTCCAAAAACATGCAAACGTATCACTGGAAGGAAGATGGTTATTAATATATCACTTCCCTTAGAAGTCCAATAGTTCTGAGAGCTACTCCAAGTATACCTTGGGGCCAACTGGAACAGACAGACATATACAGTAAGACCCATCATCACCTCTTTGAACGTTTGCTCAGATCAGCTCAATTATGGATACTAGTCTGGCTCTCTTTCCCCTTTGCCTAAAATCCTTTAGTGATGGCCATTGCCTGCAGGTAAAGTCAAATTCCTTACATAGCAGGACTTTTCACACCATTCATGAGCTTACGTGGGCTCAGTTTCAGGCTGATTTCTCTCTACTTTCTCAAGTGACCCTATATGATCTTGGATTACTGAGCTCCCTTTGGTTAAATTGCCAAGATATTTCTCTTCTTTGGACCTTTTTCATAGGTGTCACCTTTAGCTTTTACCTATCTAATAAGTTTCTATTCAATTTTGCATGTTCATCTCACATTCTGTCCTCAGTAAGTTTCCCTCATGGCCTTCCCTCTTCTTGCACAGATTACATTTGTTTTGATCACAATGTAGTGAATATGAATAAATAGACTATGGGATCTCTTAAAGGAATGGATTATATATAAATCATTATAGTTTAATCCTAAGTACCTAACAAAGTACCTACCTAACAGTAGCATGCCAGTATCTACTTGTTTAATAAATAACTGTACTAATCCAATGAGCATAAAACACAGTAAATAATTATATCAACACAAAATGGGCATTGAGAAAACTTTACTGTAAGTACAGATACAAATGAAATATATTTGTCAACCAATGTTCCCACAATAGAGAAAATTTAGTTCTTGGATGGCCATTTTCACTCCTGAAAAAAGTGTGAAAAATGTAACTTGATTCTTTCTCAGGTCTTGAATTTGAGTTAAGAACTCTCAGTGTTACCTCTCTCCATTATATAACAAATATAAGTTTATTTTATTATTTTAAGAGTGCCCTTCAAGAGCTATAGCCCCTAGACTAAAATACAGCGATGATGCTCTTATGGCATTTTTGACTTGATATGAAGTGTGTGTCAACTGAATCCTTGCAAAAAGTAGCTCTCCTAGGATTCCCTCCCAATTTTGAGAAGGCTAGAGGTCCAGGGAAGCATCTCAAAGCTCAGCCTTTGGAGGTTATCTGGTCATTACTACATTTCCTGCCCTGATCATTTTTTGGCTGCAACTGTCACTTCATTGATCACGTCCTTTTGTCTACAAAATCAATAGCATTGAGTGCCAAGAGAAAACATTTGTTATAGAAATATGAGACAGACCTCCTGACCTCGCAGAGCAAAATATATCAAAGCACATTAACCATGGAATGATTCCTTAAGTTTATGGTGGTTAACAGGGATAATTTAGAGGAGAATGATGGCCCAGGAGAGAGATTATCCACAGTTTTATAGATTTACCAACTTCTCTCTACTTAGGAACCCTAATTTCCCACATGCTCACAGCTTTCCCTGGTGACTGCCTGTGCTTTAATAACATATGTTGCCTGAAGGGCTATGGAAGAGCAGAGAAAGTTTCCAATCTGATATTCAATTGTAGGAACTGGAAAGGAAACACTCCATTGTATCGCACTGGAAAAAAATTCCAGGTAAAATTCTAACACTTCTCAGACATACAATTCTTAAGATTATTAAAGCATGAAGCATTAGCAGAATTCATTTAAAGAAAAAATTCCCATATTTAAAAAAACAAAAACCTTATTTACACTAGTATTTCTTTACCCTCAAAACTTTTTTACTCAAAAACTTCTTAAATAACTTTCAAATATCCATACTAATGCAATATTACTTCCATAACAAAAAGATAAACAGCTTGCAAAGTTTGATGACTTCCTCATCAAAGAGCAATCTATTAGATTCCTGATTACTAATGAAATCCATTTTTATAATAAATTTCAACAAATTATTATTTCAATATGATAGTAAAATAAAATGAGCTGTCAGCCTTGTCTTCAAATAGGAATCAGACCTGCTTATTTCTTAGCTTCTCATTAAGAATTTGCCTTTCTTTGAATAAAACTCAAGATTACTTTTTTAATCCCTTATAGATTTGGTTCCAAAATAGTCGACACTGAATTGCCAAGGATTAGAAAAAAAGGAAGGCCTTCAGAGATATGAGAGCAAGTTTAATAGATTTTAATTTCCAAATGGATAGTAGAAAAGCATGCCTTTGGCCACAAACCTTAATAGTGTGCACATTCCCACAAAAGCAAAATTGAAGATTCATGGAATTTTTTGGACCAGACTCAGCACTTTAGCAAATAAACCCCATATATAAACATGCAGGCGCATATGTGCGCACACACAAAATACATCCAGGGATAGTCTGTGTTAGCCAGATTCTTCTTAAATTTAAGGGAAAGGCTGCCCCACTGGTCTTTACTGACTGGCTGAGAATGAAACCAGCAACTTGCAAAGTTAGCTGCCCCCAGAATGCAATGCAGGTAACATTGGCAACACTCATCTGGGGAAGCAAGTCTTTCTCACTAGGAAGAAACAATTCAGACCTTTTGCTTAGCTCAGATCTGGGGCTCTTCTCAGCAGGGGGTGCCAATTGTGCCAACCGGTGCTGGATTAATTGGGGTTGTTTGGCTCTGTCTCCAGTTCATTACCAATACTTACACAAAGAAAAGGAGGAGGAAAAATCACCTTGGTATTTTGTTCCCTTATACCACATGTCTAGCACCTTCTGTTCCTCTTGGATAGTTAATAAACTAACTCCTCTGATGCTGGGAGCTTTAACACAAAGCAGAATATAAGTTCCTGTTTCTTGTGATTTATCCCTACTCTACCCTGTGAATATCATGTTGGATATAATCTCGTTGAAATGGCTAATTCTTCATGTTTTCATTTAATAAAAACATTCACTTTGGATGCATAGAAATTAATTATACCATAGCACTCATACTACTATCTTTTGGGGGCTTTTTAGAAAAATACAAATGTCCATATTCACTAGGAAAAATATGCAGCATTCACTCCTGGGAACATTTTTGAACAATGCTGTCCATGGAAAATAGATATAATACTTTCTAATAGACCATTTAAACAGTTTTCTCAGAGTTACTAAGTCCAAGGAAATTCCCTACGACAGGGAAATTCCCATTGCCTTACGGATTCTTAATGGCTGAAAGTACATTTCAATGTATATATTGCAGTCTTAATGTGGTCCCATTAAAAATATGCCACTGGATTTTTACCTTTTTGCTGACAAAAAACCTATTTTTAGCCAGAATACTTAATATTTCCTACTGTATTTACCTTATCATTCTGTCTCTTTGGACTCCTTTCAATAGGAAAAGGCTTCCTTGAAGTCTTGCCTCAAGCCCACCTTCTACCCGAAGCCTCCTGACTCCGGTCCTCAGTGGCCTCCCCTTCACCATCCTCGGTGTTTTATAGAAGATGAAGCACCTGGTTACATCTATTACTAATCTCTTCTACTTCTTTCATGTGTGTTAACCTTGCCTGCTCAAAAAGATGGTAAGAAACGTGCACATACAAGTAAGTGTTGAAAATTCTTTGGTGTTCCTTTGAGGACACTGTTAAACGCAGAGTAGATGCTAACTTAAACATAAATAGATATGAAAGTATTTTGGATGAAGATTACACACCCACAGTGCTGTCACATTTGAGAGGGAATCCTTGCACCAGATGCATAGTTGAACTACAGTATATGGGATCTAAATTTTATGTAGTCCCTACAATTACTTCAAGTACTTTATTAGAAAGTATAACTATATAATGTTACTTTAGTCATTACAGCATCTTCTTGTGTGAAGTGTAATAAACCTATTTATAATTGAAAAACCTGAAACCTAGAACATGTGATTTTCTGAATGCATGTAGAAAATACGGAACATGCATACCAAAAAAAAAAAGTACCTCATAGAACAGAATGTTTATCTTCTGGCTTATATCCTTTGTAAGAGACCTATTTTTATCTTCAAGTATTTTGAAGCAAATTTTCATTAGTTTACTTTTTGAATCTATTATTCAGTATTCCCCCTAATTTAATGGAGGAGAGTGAAGCAATAATCTTGCATGCATCTTTGTACCTACATATTAATCATGTTTATAATGTCCTTATACTCTAAAGTGAAATGCAGACATTTCCAAGAAATGTAAATGAAGACGAAGGAGCTATTATAAAATCTATAATGAAATTTATACAGATTAGTCATATTTCCATTCTTAAACACAGAAGAACTGCAAGATCACACATATAAAATATCAGAGAAGATAACATTCTCTATATGTTTTGATGAACAGATTGAAGTATATATTGTTTTCCTTTCAAGTTCCAAGTAACAGAAAGAAGGTAAAACACCGTTTTAAGTTCACTGGAAAACCAGTACTAAGTCTAACAAAAATATTGTTGAGAAGTTTATGCTGTGACTTCTGCTTCACTTGTTCAACTTGAAAACCAAAGGTATAATATGATGAAAAATTCAGTTATTCATTTTCACAATGTATACATGGGGCATGAGTTTACTACCAAGCTGCTCTATTTAAATCTCCGTTTATTTTTTGTAAAGAAATAATAAAGAGTCAATTAAAATAATGAATTTGATTTAAATTAGAAACACACTTAAAAATCGATAAAAAATTAAAATCAGTTGAAGGGATGTTCTCATCCTACAAACAGTACAGAAGGTCAGAGAGGTTAAATGATTGGTCCAACAATAGAGACAGACTCCTGATCATTTCTCCTGCTTAATCAAAAGCCACACAGATAGTCAAGAAAATTAATTAGAATCCAAACTCCTTGTTTCTTTCCAGTGCTCTCCATATAAGGAGAGACAGACATGCAAAATTCTTATGGGGTTCAAAATACTCTGCTTAAACCAATTTTAAATAAATTCTCAATGGAAAAAAATATTTTGAAGATACTTCCATTTAAGCCAAACCAAATATGAAGTGGGAATTGCATAAATTCCTTTCCCTTTCTCTTTTGACTTTAATTTTAAAGGACTGTACCATCTTTCAAGTCTGGTTGGACTTGGTTTCAATGTGTAAAAGACAATGATGCTCCCTCAGTTGGAAAATAGATGCCTGAATGTTGGCAGTGATAACTTCTTACCCAGTCCCCTGATTTACATGTGTCTGAGTACACAGACCTTGGCCAATATGTGTAACAGCTTCAGCAAGTCTGTAAAATGGGACAACCACTTTAGAAAATTGCTTGGCATGTCTTATCAAGCTAAATGTATACTTATCATAAGACCAAACAATTCCACATCTAGGTATTTATCCCAGAGGAATGAAAACATATGTCCATAAATAGACTTGCTAGTGGATATCCATGGCACCTATATTCATAATAGTCCCAAACTGGAGACAATCAATGTCCAGCCATAAAGAATATATACTATACTAGAGGCCCGGTGCACAAAAATCTGTGCACTCGGGGGGGGGGGGAAGGGAGGGTCCCTCAGCCCGACCCATGCCCTCTTGCTGGCTTAGGCCTGCTCCTGGGTGGCAGCGGGCAGGCCCAATCCCTAGGTGCAGCCCCTGGTCGGGCTCAGACCAGGGCCGATTGGGGAGTTGGGGCGCCGCCCACTGTCATGCACAGAGCAGGGCGGATTGGGAGGTTGCGATGCCACCCTCAGTCACGCTCAGGGTAGGGCCGATTGGGGGGTTGGGGCACCACCCCCTGTCACACTCAAGGCAGGGTCGATGGGGAAGTTGCGGCACCACCCCCTGTCATGCACAGAGCAGGGCCCATCAGGGGGGTTGGGGCTCCGTACCCTGTCACGCACAGAGCAGGGTTGATCAGGGAGTTGGGGAGCTCCCCCCTGTCACTCACAGAGTAGGGCCGATAGGGGAGTTGGGGCACCGCCACTCTCACACTCAGGGCAGGGCCAATGGGAAGGTTATGGCTCTACCCTGTCACACACAGAGCAGGGCCCGTGGGGGGTGGGGGAGGGGGGTTGGGGCGCCGCACTGTCACACACAGAGCTGCAGGGTGATCAGGGGGTTGGGGAGCTCCCCCGAATCAGGCACAGAGCAGGGCTGATCAGGAGGTTGGGGCGCCTTCCCCTGTCATGAACAGAACAGGGAGGATAGGGAGGTTGTGGCCCTGCCCCCTGTCACACACAGAGCCGCAGGGCGATCAGGGGGTTTGGGCGCTGCCCCCTGTCATGCTGATCCCGGTGCTGGGAGGCATATTACCCTTTTATTATATAGGATAGAGGCCTGGTGCATGGGTGGAGCTGGCTGGTTTGCCCTGAAGGGTGTCCTGGATCAGGGTGGGGGTCCCCACTGGGGTGCCTGGCCAGCCTGAGTGAGGGGATGAGGGCTGTGTTTAGGCTGGCGGGTGACTGAAGCTCCCAACTGCTCCTTTTTTTCTTTTTTTTTATTCTGGGCCAGCTTTAGCTCTGGCTCCAGCTCTGAGGCCTCTGCTGCTGAAAGTAGGTATCTGGTTTGTTTGAGTTCTATAATCGAAACAATGTATAACTCCAGCTCTGAGATCCCGGCTGGCTGAAAGCAGGTTTCTGAGGTTTTGTTTAGCTTCTATATTTGTTACAATGTTTCTTAAACTGCAAGCTCAGAGGCGGGCAAGGCAGGCGGGGAATGTTGGTTTCCTCCGTCACTGAAGCAAGCAAGCCTCATGTTAGCTTCCAGCTGCCTGGCTGCCGGCCGCCATCTTGGCTGGCAGTTAATTTGCATATCGCCCTGATTAGCCAATGGGAAGAGTAGCAGTCATACGCTAATTACCATGTTTCTCTTTTATTAGATAGGATTGTACAATTCAATGAAATACTACTATACAATTTGTACTATACAATGAAATACTACTCAACAATTCAAGAGCGTGGCTACAGGTAACAAACAATAAGAAGAAAGGATGGGGTTCAATAAACAAATACTTTCATCTTTAAATAAAAAGTTTTGAGGTCAATTGGAAGATGATAAATCATTTTTTCCTCTTCTAGTAATGTGTACAAAATCCAGTGGCATGTATTTACTTATTTTGTATATAATTGTATCTTTTTAAAAAATATATTTTATTGATTTTTTACAGAGAGGAAGGGAGAGGGATAGAGAGTTAGAAACATTGATGAGAGAGAAACATCGATCAGTTGCCTCTTGCACACACCCTACTGGGGATGTGCCTGCAACCATGGTACGTGCCCTTGACCAGAATCGAACCTGGGACCCTTCAGTCTGCAGGCCTAACTCTATCCACTGAGCCAAACTGGTTAGGGCTATAATTGTATCTTTAACTAATGATGAGATCTACTTAATCTTCCTCTTCATTTTTTTTTCTTCATTAAAAAAATAATAATAATAACCTGGCAGCCCTAACCGGTTTATTATTATATTATTTTCCCAATGACTTTGACAGTAAACTTGATTTTTGTCTCATTTCTCTATGTCATTTATTTTCTGCATCATTGCTGCTGGACTGATTGAAGGTCCATTCTATGAACTTCAAAAATTCTAGATTTTGGAATCATTCTGGTGATAAAATGCAAGCTACCTCAATTAGATTCTGGTCACCACACAATACCTTAGCACTAAGCAATACAAAGGTCAGGGAGGGGATCTCTAAAACTTTAATCTTTCTGATAAATTAATGGTCTTTGTTTACAATCTTCCTTTAATATGCTCTGAATGAACGTATTTTAAAAAACCCTTTACTCATCTGGGGTACTTTGTGGTTTCATCAATTATTTAGAATTTTTGAGAGTCAGTTCAGCATGTGACTTTCTAAACTAACATCTATTTGGTTTCTAAAAACCAATATGCATATTTGAGAAATTTGAGGTGACATTCATTAGTTCCTTAACCAAAATTTTACTTCTAAAACTGTATTCTGTTGTAGAAGTTTTGTTTTAATGGTTCTCTCTTTTATTATTATTTTATGATATCTTAAAATTAGTGACAATAACTAAGTTAACAGAAACAACTGATAGTCCAAATTGAAGACTAAGAATTAAAGAAGATACTTGTTGTGGTTAAATCTGTATTGATTTTTAGAGAGGAAGGGAGAGGGAGAGAGAGAGAAGCATCAGTGTGAGAGTACAATTGGCTGACTCCTGCACACCCCCTACTGGGGACTGTGTCTGCAACCTGGGCTTGTGCCCTGATCAGGAATTGAACCAGCAACCTTTAGGCGAACAGGATGATGCCAAACCAACTGAGCCAAACAAGCCAGGGCTGAAGAAGATGCTTCAAGTTTTAGTGACAAGTAGAAGCTTTCCCAATGTTAACATTTATTTTACAATGCAATATTATTTCCCCGCAACATTATTTGGGCTACAAAAGAAAAAAAAACTATGTGTGAACTCATATCCTCTAGATACCATATTTCATTAAGAGTTCAATAATTATGTTTTCTCATCTATATTTACCTATACATATGGAGATATACATATTCTTATTTTGCCAGGGCATTATCAAAAGAGACTATCTGAGATACAAAACAGAGATGTGCAGAAAATTTCAAATAACGTTCCATGGAACATCTCTGATGCACTATAATTGTACTACATGCATTATGTCTGCAGCTGTCTATACAAACTAATGTTTTGGGTATAATGAAAGCTAATGCTTCCTGGCTGTAATTGTCCTATTATATTCAGAGTTGAGTAGTTAGGTTTATTAATATTATGTGGTGCAATGTTTTTAGGCAATCATGTTTTCTTCAAAGTGAGCAACTTCAGGTTATAGTGTTTATTGACTATCTGAATTGCAATTATGAAAATATCATTGAATTTTCAGTGTTCCTGTGGTTAAAATATTCACTTACTGCAGGATTGAGCTTCTACTATAAAACACTTAAAGCTACTGACCCTCATTTAGCAAAGTTTTATTTGGAGAATGTGTATTCTTTCTCACAGCTTCTACAATTATTAGGCAAAATATTCTATTAGGTTCTTTAATCAATGTTTGTTTTCTACTTGCAGAAGCTGCTGCCCAAGATAGGATATTTGGTACCTGTAGGCTAATTTTGGGCTGTGTTTGCCTATGAGGTGTTCCTGGGCTCTTTGATGGCAAGGGCTGTGAATTGCCTGGCTTTCCTTAGAAGTACTTGAACCTGAGAGCTTAACCCAGAGAGCTGTGAAAATGAGAGATGAAGAGACTTGAAGAATAACTAGGTTCATTCTCCTGACAATGTAATTCTACTTCCTGCATGACAGAGATTGACTAGGACCCTTTTAAAGCCTGATGCTTCTGGCTAATGACTGTAGGTCCTTTTACTATCATCTTCCCCTTCCTCCCTCCCTCCCTCCCTCCCTCCCTCCCTCCCTCCCTCCCTCCCTCCTTCCCTCCTTCCCTCCCTTCCTTCCTTGTTTCCTCTCTTTGTCCCTCCCCTCCCTCCTCCCTTCCTCTCCCTTTCCCCCTCCCTCCTCTCTCTCTCTCTCTCTCTCTCTCTCTCTCTCTCTCTCTCTCTCTCTCTCTTTCATTTACTGTGGTAAAAATTCTATTAATGATGGAAAATATAGCATTTCCAAGTCAAGCCTCAGTAGTTTAGAGTCTATTTATTTAGCCATAGAAATTCCCAACTAGATTCAAATCATTGACTCCATAAAAAGGTAAATGGTTGTGGTTTTTTGCTTCTTTGTTCATTTATTTTTATTTTTTTTATTTGTGCTGTTTTTGGTTGACCTTTTGCTCTTTGTATTTGGCTTCTCTGTGTTGGTGAGGAAGAACTCTAAACATTGATTGCTCCTCTTCATCTCTGGCAAAAGTCGGGAAGAGAGTAAAACTTGATAAGTTGGCCTTAGAGAGTAAATGTCCAGTGGTAACTGGTACCACACTTATAGATTAAAACCTTATTAGTTGTATAGGGCATGGTACCTAAGTCTTTACTTTCAGGAAAAGCAATGTCAAAACATCATATTAGATACTTCAGAAAAATCATGACCCCTGCTCCTTGTGGCTTATTCTAGATATTTCTGCTACCCTTCATGTAGAAAAAAAAATATAGTAACCATTACCACCTTGAGAAAGAGGAGAGCAAATAAATAAATTGATTAAGATCATTGAAATTGTCAAAAAAAGCATCTATAAATACCTTAAAACTCAGAAGATGGACAATTTTGTATCCCATGGACTGCTTCTCAATTCAAGGAATAATCATGGGAGAGGCTCCAGACTAAGAAAAGGCTGAGGAAAGCATAAAGACTACATATGTAGTAGTTCACCATGTGTCTTCAGGTATATGCTTTCATATAACCTCCCTAGCAACGTTCTGAGCCAGTCTTTATAATCACTTTACATAGAAGAGGGAATTGAGGTTCTGACAGATTTAAAGCAAAACTGTCCAGTAGAATTTTTTTGTAATGATGCAAATGCAATCTAAATCTCTACTTTGCAGTATGGTAGCCTCAAACCTCAGACTGTGCAGTATGGCTGTTGAGCACCTGACATGTGGCGAGGACACCAGAGGAAATGAATATTAAATTTTATTTTATTTTAATTAACTTAAATTTAAATAGTCACACAGTAGCAATATCTGAAGGCTAGCGAGTATTGCAACCAGTAAGTAGATACTCAAGGAGGTAGCATGTTGCTTTTGTTTGTTTTATTTTAATTAAATTCAGAGGGACATTACAGCATGTACACAGGCACTCTGTTAGATCTGATGGAATACAGTGTTGTTTAAAATTGCAGATCTTGCATGGAATAAAGTTATAAAGGAAGTTTTCAGTGAAAATGCTGATTACCCACTTGGCCATTTTAAAGACATGGTCCTTTTATTTTTTTTTCCTAAATTTTGTTTGTGTTCTTTTAATCTTTGAAATAATCTTAACTGATTTCTTTTTAAAATTAGATTCATTTACTCAGTTTCATGATTTTTAGGTGAAGGATTTATATTAAGGCAGAAAATATTAAATCATCTAAATCAAAATTACCAACAAGTGTGCAAATTTGGAATGTAATGATTTTCCTTCAGATTGGAGAAGATCTAGTCTCCATAAACTGTAAGGAAAGAGTGAGTGTCAATGTTCAAGAAAATCCAAACATACAGGAAGGGTCTGCTGCTATAAAACCATTAAATTGGAATGATTTACTGTTGATCCTAACGATCTGGAATTACTTTTAATAATGTAGGGTTTAGTGTCATCGGAGGGAGATTGTGGGTAATAGAGGGAACCAATTGGTAGAATAAGATCCTAAAGTAAAAAAGAAAGAAAATATTGAAAATATGGGACGGATGGAAGCAATTTTACAGAAAGGGAGAGAGAGAGAGAGAGAGAGAGAGAGAGAGAGAGAGAGAGAGAGAGAGAGAGAGAGAGAGAATGGGAAGGGGTGGGAGAGAAAAGAAAGGAGCTGAAAATACAAATCATTTTGGAAAGGCATATAAACTAATGAGAAGATAGTTAAAGTGTCTCATTTGACCAGTCTTAATTTTTCATGTAGGAGACCAAGTCATCCCTCATGCAGGAAGAAGCCAAGAGAAGAATCTGGAGGCTTGAGACAAATAAGAGTGAGGCTAAAGTATCAATCACAGGATCTATTTAACAGGAGACTTCTCAAAAATCACTCTCCAATAGGGTAAACATGTTTAAGGAATTAATTTTAATTCATCTTAAAATATAAAAAATAAAAATAGCCTACCTATTTACATACTGTTTGGCATTTATGCAGGTTGTGGGAAATCCTCCAAACCAGACACAAATGGTTTGGTCTAAGCTACATGATCTGCTGCCAAAGCTAGTAGGTCTAGGTTCTACCTGGCACCTGTGCAAAGACCAACTGAGAAGGAGGGCAGCCACACTGTGCCCACCCTGTTTGCCAACCGAAGTTCAGTCACCCACTAGTGGGGAGTATCCTTCTCACTTTCTCCACCAAATCTTTTTGGATACCAAGTTTAGGTAGAAAAATTTGTATAATACCGACTGGGCTAATGTTTGTGGGCAACCTAATTAAGCTTTTGCCCAACTTTCTAGATTTGCTCAAGTAAATACCTCAAAAATGCCTCAAACAATTAATGCAAAGATCATAGTACTTGTAAAGCATAATTTGAAAGAGGTCTCTAAATTAATGTGTAGAGTACATTAATAAGGGAGACAATCATGTTCTCTTTTATGGATTTTTTATCTATCTGTAAGTAAGTTACAGAAGATTTTAAATATATGGTTAAATTCATTTATTCAGAATTGTGAAATAATAATCTGAATAACTGAATAGTTTGCTTAAAGGTAATTGCTATGTATTGTACAAATGATTTTATATTAAAACGTGAACTTTAAAATACTTTCTACTTACATTGTAGTATCATATTTGTAACAGGAAAGATTAATCTTACATGATTTTCCTATTAAATAAGTGTGTTTGATTTTGCTGATGGTTTCACAGGCACCCTGAGACTCTAGCTGTAGCCAAGTCATCTTCTGCCCTACAACTTTACACTGAATTTCAAACTTAATTTTAGCAACAACACCGTTCCCCCAAACACAATATTGTGAGGACACTGATCACAGAAAACACATTTTTAAACATACCCCACAGAGTTTAGAGTGAGGCGGCTGAGGACCTCTCTCTGCGGGGTGTTTTTCACAGGAGTCTCCGGACACCAACTGGAAACTACCATCTCTGAACTGGCACTGATTTTTCTCTAATTTGCTTTTATCAGCATGACACAATTAACTTACTATTTGTATGCTTTATGTAAAACCACAAGCTAGGATATCAACAGGGCAAGCTGGTGAGATTTGAAATAAAATGTTCCTCCTCTCCTTTTTTGGGGACTAAAATTCAAAAATAAACTTTTTCCGTTTAAATATATATTTTCTATTGGCAGATTTATATGGTTAAGGATAGATACAACAAAGTAAAGATTTCTAGACATTTATCCTACCTAGTAAGTCCTTTAGAAAGAGAGAACCTTCGCGTGAACAAAGGTTTAAAATACTCTGTACATGTGCCCAGTTCATGTATCCCCGAGAGCCAGCGTGTGTCTTTCCTGTGACTGTTACATGGAGGTTGACGGGAAACACAGGCCCATCTGGGAGCTGAGAGCCCGCAGAGCGCCCGGCTGGCCACGCCCTGGGAACGAGTCTGTGACAGAAGTTCCGCGACGCCGTGCTGAGTGTGCAATCACCTGCCCCCATTAGTCTCTGCGCTCGGCATGGATTAATAGGCCGAGGCAGGAGATGGGCAGAGCACAAATTGAAAATAATGGAGCATTTTGCACCAAAGGAGTCGGAGGGCGAGGAGTACAGGGGGCGGCGAGGGGAAGGCGAGCGGCTGGAGGCAGCGGCCTGTCAGCGAGGCTGGGGACAGCTGGGCTCGGCTGGCTCACGCTAATGAAGGCGGGCCACCTGCTGGATGTCACCGTGCAGGCCATTTACAGGACGGTCTAATTACGCTCCGTGTGAAACTCAGGGGCAAAATCTATTTGGATGATGCTGGTTAGCATTTCAGGAGAAATAATGTAAACGTCCCATCCTATAGGGAAAATCGAGGTTGTCATCCGAAAGGTGGCCTCATTGAAAACAATGGATGCATCATTGAGAATTACAGTGTATGCCCCGCTGACAAGCAGTGATCTCTCAGGCGCCTTCATTCCAGAGTCAGGATCGAAACAGGACCGCTATCCTTCCCCAAAAGTGTGTCCAGTGCCTGTTGGTGAGGGCTATGGAGTAGGCACTGATGAGCTGCAGAAGCTTCTAGATCCCAGAAGAGTGGCTGGGTGTAGTTCAATGCAAGTTGAATAGAAGAAAATGACACAAATCTATACCCATTTGAGGATATAAGTCTTGGATCATTGGAACAGAAAAATGAGGGTGGGTAGGAATAAGATCTGGACAAAGGGGTGGAGAACTATGACTACGTGTTTGCTACTCTGTCCTCATGCAGCACAACGAACCATCTCATCTGCAGTCTCACTTCTGAGGAATATGTTGAACCAAGCCAACAATTAAGGGCTCTAATACCACCCTCTTCTAGATTGCACACTCTAGGAGCACACAGACTGGGTCTTCAGAGTATCCACGGTGCCTAGCTACTACTACCCCCTGCAGATACTCAAGAAAAATTTTGTTGTTTGTCCAGCCTGTGTGGCTCAGTGATTGTGTATCAATCTATGAACCAGGAGGTCATGGTTGATTCCTGGTCCGGGCACATACCGGGTTGTGGGCTTGATCCCCAGTGTGGGGCGTGCAGGAGGCAAACTAACCATGATTCTCTCTCATCATTGATTTCGCTCTCCCTCTCCCTTCTTCTCTGAAATCAATAAAAATATATTTCAAAAAAGAAATATTTGTTGAATGAAAGAACAATGAGTTTTATAAAAACAGACTAGAGGCCCAGTGCATGAAATTTGTGCACTGGGGGGGGGGGGCGTGTCCCTCAGCCCAGCCTGGACTCTCTCCAATCTGGGACCCCTCAAGGATGTACAACTGTTAGTTTAGGCCCAATCCCAAAGGTGCCTAAACCAGCAGTCGGACATCCCTCTCACAATCCGGGACTGCTGGCTCCCAACCACTCGCCTGCTTGCTTGATTGCCCCTAACTGCTTCCGCCTGCCAGCCTGATCACCCCCTAACCACTCTCCTGCCAGCCTGATCACCCCCTAACCACTCTCCTGCCAGCCTGATAGATGCCTAACTGCTCCCCTGCCGGCCTTATTGCCCCCAACTGCCCTCCCCTGCTGGCCTGATCTCATCCCCAACTGCCCTCCCCTGCCAGCCTGATCTTGCCCCCCAACTGGTCTCCCCTGCTGGCCTGATAACCCCTAATGGCCTCTGCCTCACCCCCACCACCAGGGCTTTGTCCGGAAGGAAATCGGACATCCAGAAGATGGCCGGTCGACCTGGTCTAATTAGCATAGTACCCTTTTATTAGTATTGATTTTTTTGTTGCAAAAATGATAGATATTTTAGAAGAAATAAAAATAAAAAAAAATAGAACCCTTGGTACATCTAATATAATACAGTGCATGAAAATAAGAGTTAACTCTAGATAAGTCTCTTTCCTGATCTGGGAGTGATTCTTCACTTGGGATGTGAGTGCAGGCCCTTCCACTCTCTGAATTCATAGCTCAGTGATTTAGTAAAAGTGGAAAAGTGAGAATGACCAGCTGGTCTTCGTTTCCACTTAGTCAGCCTACTGGTGTGATTGCTCTGCACACATCTGTGGATCTGTGTGGTGTGAGAGAAACAGGTCTTAAAGGGAATGAGAGCTCTTTGTTAAACTTAAAAAAAATACTATAATCAAAGGACAGTAATATGGAAATGGATATCTTGATCAGGAATAAAACTATTTAGAAAATCATTTGTGGGAGCCTTTGAATAAACTATTTCAAAACTAAAATAAATATTTTTAAAAAATGAAATATTTAATTTGTAGGTAAGATTCACTGTGTATATATTTAGGGTGGGGCAAAAGTAGGTTTATAGTTGTTCCTATGAAAAATAATACAATAATTACTAAATAATAAAACAAGAATACACTTTTTTTCAGACTCACAACTCTAAACCTAATTTTGTCCCACCCTGTACTATACTTTAAATAGGTTTTAATAAACATTTGGTATTATGGATTCATAACGTGTAGCTATTTTTTGTTAATTTTGTGCAAATTCACAGCTAATGCCATTAAAACTCTAAATGAGCAGTTCTTGCAAGCAAATGCCTGCGAAGATTAATACACAAAATCCTGGTATCTCTCAACTGTCTCATTAACATGATAACAGGCCCAAAGGAGTTTCAAATCCCTTAACACACGAAAGACATATTTTCTCCCATTTTTTCTTCATACCACCATAAAAATGGAAATTAAACCACATAAAAAATCTTCCAAAAATATCAAGGGGCCAATCCAAATACAGAAAATATACTTTAAAAAAAAATATACGTTAAATTACTAAAGCCTAGTTTGGAATGCTACTATGGAACCAACTTACATTTACAAAAACCAAGCCAATCTGAAATTAGTTTCTATTTTATCCCAAAGCCCAAACATTTAGGATACAGAAGATGTTGGGGAATACGAAAGGACCTAGTATATTAAACTATCTGTTCTCCATAGTAAGTAAGCACCACGTATGGCGGTAAGGATGGACTTGCACACATTGAACGTGCACCTGCTTTCCAGGGTTCAAGTGAAGGCTGGGTGTTGTTGCTGCCAGATTCTTTTGTGGTCTAATAAGGGAGAAAATAAAAACAAATTGTCCTCTTTGGTATGGAGAAGATGCTTTACAATATCACTGCATGGTGACAACTTCTTGTCCTCCTGTCACTGCCTGTCCTTTAGCCCAGGCTGCAGAAAAGCAATTTTCTGCCTCAAAAGCACTCTATTTTTTTAAAGTTTGTCTCTGGGCAATTTTCAGGTCTAGTAGAGCTGCACAACTGTATACAGATGAGAAAGACCCAAAATAGGGCAATTTATTTGATGCCTCCTCTTCAAAACATTTAGCTGAGATTGCATATCCCACAGAGAAAGCTCCCCACCCCTCAAATATTCGGGAGTGACCCCCCCCACCCCGGCAGCATATATCCTTTTTGTAGATTTGCATTAAACCTAGTTTCCAAATCATATCGACATCCAAGAGTTGCTTTTTTGTTTAATGTAAACCTTTAACACTAAAATTTCCCTAGGACATTCAAAGTGATTTCCACTCAAAAAGGGCAAATCCCCGGAAATAGGTGAAGGCAGCATATGGAGTTCGCAGATGAGGAAGCCCTTCATTCTAAGTGGTCGGCTCATTTGAATCAGCAGTTCGGTTGCGGAGTAAAGGGCACCTTTGATGCAAAAATGTGTCCCCCAGTGTTTGGTTGCTGATCATTTCACACTTATCAGTGCCCGGTGCCAGCCCGGCCAGCACAGCCTCCTGAAACAGCTCTGCCCTGACAGTGTGGGCTCAGCTGCAGGGCCTCGTACCCGGGGGGGGGGGGGGACCCACAGGTTTTACCCATAACAGCGTCTGCCCAGGGGGAGAGGCTCAAGTTGTTGGATTTCAGACTTAACAGCTGCTGACACACTTTTGAAGAATGTAGCCCTCTTTTATTATTAACCCTGGCAAGGTTGGATTACTACCCTCTTTTCATTATTAATGTTATTGCAACTACAAATGCTTGCTTTCACAAATATGTTATGGCACATTACAAATTATGAAGTGAGCAAATACACGTTTCTTCTGACTAACCAGCAAATTCCCATGTCCCAAACGGAGGATTTTTAATTAGAAAATAGTTATGAATGTAAGCATAGTTTCTAGGAAAGCAAACGCATTGGCCCTATTATTATTATCTGCCTTTCTTCCTACTGAGGTGAGTGTGGGTGCGGTTTGTGGTCATGTACATCTGTGTGCTTGTGTGTGGTATCTGTATCTGTGTGTGTATGTATGTGTGTATCTGTATGGTCATGTGTATCTATGTGTGTCTGTGTGTATGTGGCCATGTGCATCTTTATGTGTCTTGTGTGTGCATCTGTGTGTGTGTGTGTGTGCATGTGTGCTGTCATCTGCACCCCTGTGTGCTTATGGGTATATATCATCATGTGCATCTCTGTGAGTGCAAATACGCACATCTGTCTACTTAGTAATCTCCCTCTCTCCTTTTCTTTCTCTCTCTCACATTGTTGCTCTCTCACTCTCCTTATTTCTCTCTGCTCCTGTGTATGCGGGCCACTTTGAGATTTCCTGGAGGCAATACTCATGTCTCCTTAGTCTAATGATCAACAGACAAATACAAAATTAAAAGGACTACAGTGGAAAGAATATACCTGGGGAGAAGGTATAACTTGAACACAAATGAAGTTAATTGAAGTCCAGTGGTTCATTTAGCATAACCTAAAAGCCTTGTTAAATCTTTACAAGCACCATACAGTTATCTGATCAGTAGATTCCTGATCTCAATTCCTTGCCACACACGGGGTCCTGAATGAGGTTTCCTTGCGCTGCCTCCATTGCTTCTCCCAAGACTCATTTTTCAACTTCAGCTAGTCCAGCCTGAGCCCTTGTCACTGGGAGACACTGACCTCCCGGGAGGTCTCTGACGACCTCATTACAACTAAGCCCAAGGGCCAGTCCAATTTTCAAACCGTGTCTTTCCTCAACCTCTTCGCAGCATTTGTCACATTCAACCGTCTCCTGCTTCTCAAAATGCTTTCTGATCTCAGCTCCTGACTCCTACTTAGTGGAGTCTGGTTTTCTTCCTCGTCTGCAATTTGTTTACTTCAGTCCTTCTTCCCACTAACTCGGGTAAAAGCAGCAAAGTCTACAACTCTCTTTTTGCTCCTCACCTGGTAGACTGTTTAGGGCCTCACACTTAAATTGAAAACTCTTCACCATGTTCACCATCTTCTCTGTTAGGCTCTCATTTGCCTATGTTAGTAGACAATACGCATCATGGCTGCCTTTGGTCTTTGCCACATGCCTCCCCAGAGATGGAGATTGGGTGTCACCACCATGGCCAGCTTTCAAGGACCCAGCCCTAAAAGCAATTTTCCTAGCAAGTCACGAAGTCCTTAATTTTAGGCAAGCCTAGTGAGTTCCTCATACACAGTTCTCTCCTGTTGGCCGCACACTTTCTCCTTGCTGGGACCAGCTCTCCTCACTGTTCTCTGGCTATACACTCCTTTAACAACTAAATGTGAAGTTTGTCTTGAATCAAACTTCATTTGAGGACAGTCAGAGTGTTTAGTCTCAATGCAGTAGAAAGCTTTAGTCCATGCTATCTAAAATTACTCCAAATTTATATGTATATGTATTACATATAGGATCTGTCTTTACATTCGATCTTTCCTGGCTTTGTAGAATTTCAAATTTTTGGCCTCCTCTTAAGTGTTATTTAAATTCACATGATAGCCTCCTAATTTACAATACAATAACACTGAAAGAGAACTTGTTTGCATGCATGCATAACCCATGGACACTGCCAATATGGTGGTAGCGGCCTGGGGCAGGGGGCAGGGGTGGGCCAGAACAGGTCAATGGGGAAAAAAAGAGAACATATGTAATACTTTCAACAATAAAGATGAAAAAAGAGAGAACTATACAAGATATGTATTTATATAACTCACTCTAGCTCTCCATGATCATGACGGAAGAGAGAGCACACATAGCTTGATTCTAACTGGATCTGGTGCCTTGTGCTAGCTCATAGCTTAGATCTTCTTTACCTATATGTGCCTTTGAACAGAGAAGGATTAGAGTTTTTTTAAAACATGGTAAAATGGAATGATTTGAGCATCCCTTCTCTCCCCACGTCTATGTACCCTTTGAAAGGCAGTCCAGTGGGTATAGGGAGCAGAAAGACGAAAAAGGATCAAGGGTGCTGGATAAATTACAAACGGACTCAGTGAGAGCAGCTTGGCTAATCAATACAGAGTCACAATCCTTGGCCTGGAGCAACACAGACAAAAGGCGGGGGTCACTAATTTCCATGAGGACCGGCTCTGTAAGTATGTGAAAAGCACCCGCGGAGAGAGCAAGGGCACACACTCAGAGCTCGCTTTCCTTTACCATAACTAATTATGCAAGTTAATATACCGCACTATGGATTTCCAAGTGACGGATAGCCTTTCAGCCGGGGCTGGTGGCATCAGTCAGGCCTCAGTGGTCATAGGCGCTGACAGTTTAAGGCCCAGCTGCATGAGGGTGCAGATTCATTCGGGTTTCCTTAAAAGTGCTGCTGTGGGGGTGTCAATCAGAAGCTATCAGGAGGAGCCGGTGGAGAGCCACTGATGCATACACTTACACGCCTGAGATCCCAGGGAGCTTCGCCTCACATTTGCATGGCATTGCTGGTTTACTTTTGTTGCACAATAAACGTTTCATTTTTGCATATGTATGCGTATAAAGAGCTGATGGAAATCAAAACTCATGGCTGTGCGGGGTATGGAATCACTTGCCTTCACATAAAAATAGGAATTTAGAAGGTTTCTTTGTTAGTGGTCAAGTCTGATGGCTGTGCATATTCGAATGATTTTTCTCCAAAACTCTTTTTAAAAATATTCAAGTATTATGATATTTGGTTGTAATATCAGGGAGCTAGTCTTTGTAACTTCCTGCGCGTCAGTGTCACAAAGCAGACATGTTTGTATATTAAAAGCACTTGTCCTCAATAGACTACAGTCTGCAAATGTTTGTAGAGTGTCAAAGTCAATAAATGGTTTTCGTTTAGATACTTCTAGAAGCCACATGACCCTCTCAGGTGTTGGCTAATTCACTCCATCCTCAAATTATTTATGATGAGATCAGTCCTTATGTCTGCCACTCTGACTTATTTATGTCAGGAGATTCATCATAGTGATCAAGTGGCCCACATCCTATACATCTTTCTCCCACACATATTTTGCGTCTGTCACTTCTTTCTATTTCCTTGATCATTATTAAAGCACAAGCTTTAATTCTGCCGCTGAGCCACTCCGTCTGAAGCTGTCTTCACATGCTGCCAGAATTCTATAGTATGAAACACATATTTCTCACCCTACCAGTGAAGGGTGTCTGCACCCTGGTGGAGCCTCATCTCTCACAATCGCAGCACAAAACCTTTAGCCCAGGCATTCCGATTAGCAGCCTTCCTTTCTCATCCTTGTCCCTGAAACTCGCTCACAGTTCTTCCCACCTGAGAGACTCCCCTTCCTTCTAGCCATCTATCTAAATTCTCCACATTAATCAAAGATCACCGTTAGCCCCACATTCACTGAGAAGTCATTCCTCTTAACTCCAGTCTTTAGCCATTTTCTCATCCTCAGAATTTGACAGCAAATCTTCTACTTAATCAACATTTCATAAGTCAGTTGTTCATTGTGCTTTACTATCAGGACAGACTGCATAACACTGGGCCCCATGTGAAATGAAAATGGGGGAAAGCTTAGTTCAAACTTTTGAAGAATTAGAAGACAGCAAGAAGAGCAGTGCAACAAACCACATGTGGGCCCTTCTCATGCCTGGCCCCGTAAGATACACAGGCAGCATATCTGCGTGGCTGGCCCTGTTTGCAGGATTATGTTGTCATTGACAGACCTTAACATCATTGGCATTATAGTAAATCTAGCTTTAAAAAGCTTCCTGTTAAATAAAATATCTTTTCAATAAGAATTTTCTACCCTGTCCCTCAAAAGAATAACAATTATATAAGATGTACACACATTATAATTAAGTAGCAGTTATACCATTTTACACTTTTTTAAACTGAAATATAATTTGCATATAACACTGTGTAAAAATAAGGTGTACAACATGTTGATGTAATGCGTTTACATGCAGTATTGTCATATGATTGTCACTGTAGAAAATAATGAAGATCTAGTCTCTTAGTAAGTTTGATGATTATGATACAATATTGTTGTCTAAGTTCACTATACTGTGCATTAGATCTCCAGAACTTAATTTTACTTCTACTCACAAAAGATTATACCATTTTAACATTAAGGTCATGGCAAAATCTTCCAGGCTTCATGTTATTTTCGATGGTCTAAATTTTACTAGGCTCCGACACAGTATCATGTGCCTTTAAAGGGTAATGAGATTGTATTTCTCACCTCAGCTAATCAAAGCACAGCCTCCTTATGCACCTGGTACTTCAGCTTTTGAACAGTGATAGAAAACAAGAAGAGAAGAAAAGGAGAAAATAGGTGGAAAGGACAGGCAGGAAGAATACGCCGGGTTGGTTAGCATCTTCTGAAGCTTCCATAGGAGCTCCAGACAGGCCCCATTTCCTTTGGTGCCTCTCCCCTCGCCTGGAGCACTTTCCCAGTGGAGGAAAGAAGTGAAGAAAGGATAGTTTGCTAAGCACAGTAGAGATTCTCATTGAACCTGTTCAATGACATGATATGGTATTACTCTTAAAACTAATCTATCTATCTATCTATCTATCTATCTATCTATCTATCTATATATAAAAGCCCAGTGACCATTACGGTGGAATGACCAGAATGACCGGTTGCTATGACACACTCTGACCACCAGGGGGCAGACACTCAATGCAGGAGCTGCCCCCTGGTGGTCAGTGTGCTCCCACAGCAGGAGCACCACTCAGCCAGATGCCAGACTCACCACTTGCGAGTGCAGTGGGGGTGGTGGGAGCCTCTCCCGCCTCTGAGGCAGCGCTAAGGAGCAGCGAGCCAAGCGGTAAAGGAGCGAGCAGGCAGGCAGTAAGGAGCGAGGGGTCCAAGATTGTGAGAGGGCACAGGCTGGGCTGAGAGACCCCGCCCCCCGCCCCGTGTAAGAATTTTGTGCATCGGACCTCTAGTAAGACTTAAATGGCCTATCTTCCCCCCAAAGAGGGCTTCATTTCAAGGAGACAGTGCTAAGCATGGCCCATAAATCCATCTCTGGCTTACCTTTAGACAGTTATAGGATGTGGTAGGTTTCTTTGTTCCAATCATTGCTCTAGACCCGTGGTCGGCAAACCATGGCTGGCGAGCCACATGCGGCTCTTTGGCCCCTTGAGTGTGGCTCTTCCACAAAATGCCACGTGAGAGCGTGCACATACAGTGTGACTGAAACCTCATGGCCCATGTGCAGAAGTCGGTATTTTGTGGAAGAGCCACACTCAAGGGGCCAAAGAGCCGCATATGGCTCGCGAGCTGCGGTTTGCCTTCCATGGCTCTAGATTAACCCTTGTTAAACGTATTGCTGTAGATATTTCAGTACCTCCAAAAAATGTCAACTTTGAAGTTATTTTCCTGCAAAATTTAAGCTACATTAATCTTACTTCCATGGATATTTGAAGTTTGGGCTTCCCTCAGTTAAGACATTTCTCATAACACTAAAATAAAAATCAAGCTCTCTAACCTAAATGTCTCAATAGTGACAGGCAACAGACCAAAAATGACCCTAAAAATCACTGGTAGGTGGGGAAATGGCAACTGAGGAAGGGAAATCAAGGGACAACTCCATCTCCACATCAGTGACAATCTAAGAATGTCTAAGTAGAAATCTTGTCATTCGTGAGAAAGTTTAATTGGATCATACTTTGTTTAGATATTGTTGAATTATCAGCTCACTTTATTTTGCAAGTGCTTTGTGAAAGTTCTTTTTAGAATAATGACTTACAAAATGTTTCATTGTAGAACAATTTGCATAAAACTCATTTTAGATTTTCTTGGGTAATCAGACACAAGAAGCCATCACACATTGTCTGGAATGACAGAAGAGCTACTTCTTATGATTTGAAAGGTTGAAGTTGAGTTGAATGTTTTTCTCTATTTTGCTTCCAAGATGACCACATAGTTATGAAGCTTTATAATGACATTATTTTTATACTTTCAGGTATTCTAAAAGCTACCTTTTTGCTTGAAAAAGCATTTTTATAATTATTTAGCAAAAATGAGATACAGTAAAATTTCTACTTTGAATGCCATGAGAAATTGCAGGTAATCATGAGCATTGAAAATGCGAGCCGCTCTCCTCAGGACTCAGACAATGACACGTTAGATAAAGGGAGGCTCTGAAAGCACGAGCGTATAGATTTTATTTTAACAATGAAAACAGAAACAAAGCAGCCATTTTCATATGTATTGGAGGGAAGGCTGACTAGAAAGCCTGTGCAGCGATTCAGCAATCAGCACCTTGGAATTCAGCACCTGGTCATTTTATCAGGTGCTTTCCTGATTTCCGATCAATACAAAATATAAAAATCGAACTCACATCAAAGTCAAATACAAAATTGAAATAAAATATAAAATACATTGGGAATTTAAAGGGGCATAAGATAGAATGCAGCAAAATGTAAATTATATAATTTACTGGGTGCTGATGGCTGTTAGCTTGACAGAAGGAAATACATGTGCCCATGAATAGTTTAGGGAGGAGGGAGGGACAGTGTAACTTGAGACTTTTTGTTTATAAACAGACACTGCCTTTCTGAGAGAGCTGATCCTAACCTCTAATTCCTCGATAACTACATTTAATTGCCCCCTTATGTCTGACCGTCAGTTCCTTACCCCTGGATTTATGGGTAACACACATATTATTAAAATTTTATACCAAAGGAATGTGATCACATATAGACTTCCATTTTGCTGAGTGCTGGAAGGAGGCTCTGACCAGCCTCCCAGGGCCAGTCTGTGGCTATCATTGTCCCTGGACACAGAGAATAAGCATATTCTTCTCTGTCCCTTTCTGCCATTGTCCTGATGGATATTCTTGCCAATTAATGTATGTGTGTACTTTTTCAGCCAGTGTAGAGTTCTTCTAGCCCAAACTGGCCATCTATTTTAGTTGGAGCTTTGGAGCTGCAGCTAAAGAGGTAGGGGGCACATTAGAAATTTCCCCTTGAGCTGTCACCTGTGGTAGAACAATACACGCTACCATGGGGTGGAGTATCTAGGCTGTGAGCTAGGTGCTTTTCCTCACGACAAATCTGGAAGGTTTGAATCATCATTTTGGTTCTATATGGAGGAAATCCAGGCCAAGCATCTGGTAAAAGGCAAAGGTGCTATTCACACCCCACACTGTTGACTTCAATGAGAAATCATGTTATAAATAAGGGTGGACATCTCTGGTTCCACTTTCTTTAGTATAAACTGATAGACCAGCCTGAGGACTGGAACCCCATTTCTAATAATGGGTTCATGAAAAAAAATTATGCAGCCCCTACAACAGTTGCAGATGATTTTCATAATCACTTTTAGACTTTAGAGACATCGCTCAGCTCATGGATATAAACAAAATATGTTGTTTGCGAGTTCATTTTTGGAGTGTGGATTGCAGAGAAAAGCCACAGTCCCCTTCCTATGTGTGTACATAACCATTTCACAATTTTCTATATTTTTGGCCAGGAAAATGTAGCCTCCATTTTCCAGGCTTTCCGTTATAAATCAATGTCCCCACATGAGGTGCTGCATTTTAAGAAGCCAAGGATTTCCATATTGGTCAGACTCATGGCTCATTCAATCTAGTTAACAAATTATCCCCCTGTTATGTGAAGCCCCACTGTTGACCTGGCATTGCCTACCTTTCTTTTTCTCTTGGGAGCCTTCCATTTTCTACTCCATACATATATATATTTTTTAGTTTAAAAAGAATGTCGTGGGGGGTGGAGAAAGAGAGGTAGTAAAACAACAAAGTTTGTGAAGACAATGAAGCAACAGAAGAAGGTAAGAAAGGAAAACATTTAGGAAATGAGGAAAATGGGTAGTGAAGCATGGATCAAGTGTGGAAAAAATTGTTATAGTCAATGACTGATTTGCTGCTTTCATTTATTCCAAAAATATTTCTTGGTTCTCCTCTATAACCACTTTTCATGGCCCTTTTTCTAAAGAATTCTGTATGGTGAAAAACACAATAGGTTCCCCAGATTTCCATTAATCCTGCAGGAATTAGTAAGCCTTTGCCCTCTCCTCATTTTCTTCTATAAGCTTCACAATAACGAATAAGTCTCAGAATATTTACCTGAGACACAAGCAATCTTTGAAATCTCAGACACGGCACTATATGTGTCACCTCCTCAGTCTCTGATAGGCTCTTCATTAAAATGGAGGCAATGCATTGTCATTTATGGGGTGAAGTGTGTGGAAGAGAATGGTCAAGTAGGAGCTATTTATCGATAAGAAGTCCATTTTCAAACTTGCAGTGCTCCTTCCATTCTGTTTCCAGAGAGGCCGAAAGCATTGAACTGAGAGCCATGTTTTGTCCTGCCAGACTTCACTTGCTTGGACGCTGCACTAATCTGTGACTCTGTCCGCGGAAACCTCCTTCTTCCTCCAGGGTCTGAGGTTGTCCCGGCCCCCACCGCATCCTGTTCCTTGATGCTCTCTGAGGTGGCTCTGTGGGTTTACCTTCTTGCTTTACCAGAGACATCATTTGTAACCCTCTCCTCCGACTGTCCCAACAACAACAACAGACCCACAAAAATCACCAAGGTGTATTTTTACCTTTGGTCTTAATGTTTCTATCTACTACACACTGATCTATTATTTTGGTGAGCACCATTAGGGTGCTCAGTGTCTGGAAAGATGCAAAGGCCTCATAAGTTGACGAGGAATAAATGGTGTTTTAGGCTTCTGCCAAGCTTTTAAAAAGCCAAGTTGCGGTTGGATTACACTCCTATGTGCCCAGGAGTGCAGTTCTGATCCTCGGCTCACCTTCTCTGAAACAAGGGCTCAAGCGATATATTCATTCGCGTGATGGCTCATCACGCACATTAGGATGTGACCCTTATACAATGGTCACTCACGCAGTCCATTGCAAAGGAACGCAATGCAGTAGCCAAATTCGCTTCCAAAGTGCTTCACCTGGCTTTCTCAGCAAAGGAACGAGGACGGATAAGTCCCAGTGCTGCTTCTGAAATCCCCATTTCTCTTCCATCCCATTTGCCTCGGCAATAGACTCCCCCATACCTGCAGAAACCCAGCTCCCAGCAATGCTGATTGCCTTGTTCCGCATCCCTCTCCCCTTTTCCTCTAGATCAGTGGTTCTCAACCTTTCTAATGCCGCGACCCTTTAACACAGTTCCTCATGTTGTGGCGACCCCCAACCATAAAATTATTTTCATTGCTACTTCATGTCTGTAATTTTGCTACTGTTATGAATCGTAATGTAAATATCTGATATGCAGAATGTATTTTCATTGTTACAAATTATAATTAAAGCATAGTGACTAATCACAAAAACAATATGTAATTATATATGTGTTTCCCGATGGTCTTAGGCGACCCCTGTGAAAGGTCGTTCGACCCCCAAAGGGGTCGCGACCCACAGGTTGAGAACCACTGCTCTAGATTCTGCAATCTGAAAGCTCCCCAACAGGATGTAGCAAGTACCTCCTTAGAATGAGGGAGCAGCATAAATGGAGGAGACAAAGAAAGAATCCTCTTTTGCAAACAGGAGAACAGGCAACCTAGAAAATGGCTTCATTGGCATTCTGGTCCCATCGTACAAATCACTGTCAAGTGTCCTTGTAGTCAATAATGCAGAAACAAAAACTAGATACATCCAAGAAGTACAATGGCTGTTTTTCATCCCTTTGCATATTGAGTTTTCAATTTTGTTACATGAGACTCAATGCCTCTCCCCAAAATGTTGACTTTCAAACAACCTAGGCAATTGCAACTTGATTTTCCCCTCTGACATGAACAGCTATAGATATTAAGCAAACTAACTTTATTTACCTGCTGGGGTTGTTCAACTTGATTTATTATTTTATTTTACTATTTTGGCATATAGACTATTTGCATATTTCCAACCAGTTCCCCTAATTCAAAATAATGCCACAACTGTAGATGCCTTAGGCATATTTAGATCACTCATGAAGAATGCTAGGATATTAAATTCCAAGAAATTTCAAATATAAGCATATCAAGTGACATCAACCCAGCTTCAAATAAAAACTGTCCGTCACCAACAAATTAGGAGCTAACTCAGGTGCTCAAGTCACTATTTGACACTATTGTGAAGAGAAAATGATGGTATGTTTTCAGTATAATTACTTAAGAATTTTCTTCCATAACTAACAAGCAGAAAACATTTTCTTTTATAAAACATATGATAAAAACAAAAGAAAAAAATACCTACTGAGCTCAGAATTTTGGTATAAGATATTTGAATGACTTAAGATATAATTTAATTTAACTATTGAATCCAGTCATCTGCTGGTCATGTGAATGATCTGATTGCCGTCATATTTCTTTAAAGAAATTCCAAGTGCCCTAACTGGTTTGGCTCAGTGGATAGAGGGTTGGCCTGCGGACTGAAGGGTCCCAAGTTCAGTTCCTGTCAGGGGCATGTACCTTGGTTGCAGGCACATCCCCAGTAGGAGGCAGCTGATAGATGTTTCGCTCTCATCGATGATTCTAACTCTATCCCTCTCCCTTCTTTTCTGTAAAAAAATCAATAAAATATATCTAAAAAAGAAAGAAAGAAAGAAATTCCAAGTGAACGGAATGAATCACATAAACTGGGATCTAAATGCACTACACAAATATTTACAGACACTAGTATTGATTGACGGTATGGGGATGCAAACTTTGACAGGAGCAAAAATGAATGTTCCTATATTTCATTTTATGGGGCCACTACTGTGAATGGCAAACCCATGGCAATTCTGGAAATTCCGATGAAACAGGAAAAAGCACTAAGCATTTCCTAATCATTAGAAGTCAAAATATGATTTTAAGATACCCATGATGGAGATTACTCATACTTCTATAATACTCCTGAATATTCTCTTGCCTCTATTGTTCATTGAATTTTAAATAGAGATTGCTCAAAAATGAACAATCCATAGATCTCAGCAGGGGTTCCATTGAGAAATATATATATATAAATGTGAAATAAAGGTATGGTGCATTGTCAATTACATATCAATTTTACAATTATATCACTTTCAAATGTATAGATAAAGCTTATTCAAATGTATTACTAGTGAGTGTGAAAGTCAGATTAATTATGTTAATTTTGCATGCTGAGACAGTCAAACAAATAACTCTCCTACCCCAGGGAAAGTTAGAGAGAGTGAAACATAGATCCAGTCTAAGGAAAAGAACTGGACGATCTCCCCATGGTGCTGTTGTCCGCTGTGGTAGTTATAACGGTGCTGTGGTGGCAGTGGTGGGTGGAAGCAAGTATGCTGAACTTGCCCTGCCAGGTCTGCATAGTGTGATTGAATTATTGTGTCTAAAGGACACAAACAGTTCCATAAGGATACAGCCACCTCTACACTGATGAAGGCCCAGTGGTTGAGCATAGACCTATGAACCAGGAGGTCACAGTTCAATTCCTGGTCAGGAACATGCCCAGGTTGCAGGTTTGATCCCCAGTGTGGGGCGTGCAGGAGGCAGCCGATCAATGATTCCCTCTCATTGATGTTTCTCTCTCTCTTTCCCTCTTCCTTCCTCTCTGGAAAAAAATAAACTGATGATGAATGGCTGCTTTGCACTTTGTTCAGTGTTGGACGATGACTGCTCTTGCTCTTCTCTGCGTGTAAAAGTGATCATGAATCACCCACAAAGTGTGAAACCCCGAGGCCACGTCTGCGTTTGTGAACAGCCTTGTGCCTTGCTTGCACTTCATGGAAGTTCAATTAATATGAATGAGCGAACGGCATATCTGCTGATGCAATTCTATGGGTATTTGGTTAGGGAAGCTGTTACCCGGCCTGGTGATTTCCTCTCAGACTTTTGATATTTAAATACAGCCCCAGCCTAGTTTATGTTTGTGAAGTGAAATATCCTTAAGTATGCCCAGGTCTGATGAGGTACTGAATTTTTTCCAAGTTGCTTTTGCCTGCAGAGTTTTCCTTCATTGATTGCATTAAGAAAAAAACAACAGAAAACAAAAACTGCAGCTGTAAGCATCACACTATGCTTAAGTTTCCATAGTTAAAAAAAATAAATACATCAAGAACACTTCCCTTTAAATGGCTCCACTTTCCCTGTGGTCACTCACTGCTATCTGCAAGGCAAGGTCACTTTTAATGCCATTGAAAATGGAGGCGGGGGATGAGGGGAAAGGGTTTTTGTCTTCACGGATTCTGCCGAAGGGATCGCAGACATTGATGTTACAAGAGGGAAGGGCTGTCACGGTCCCTTATTCCCAGCTCTGCCCTAGAAACAGTGAAAGAGGGAGAAACAAACATGTTCTTTCCCACCACGTGTACCGAATATAATACAAAATATTAAAATACGATATCCTTCAGGAGAGCAGCCCGATTGTTAACATTTGCTTTGAAAACAGCTTTCTGAAACATCCTTAAAAGACCAACTTTCCCAAAGAGCCTTAGAAACGGAACAGACTCCTCGAAAATTAATTAATCACTCTGAGGATTTAGCAGGAGGAAATAGCCATAAACATCTTATACGCTAGGCGGGTGGTAGAAGGTAGGCTGAAATGACAATTGTGTTTAAAATTAGAAAGAGAGGGGGAGAGAGACTGAGATTTGGAAGAAATATATATATGTTTGGGACAAGCAGAAAGCACACTTAATATCTACACGTAGCCTACAGAGAAGTAGAAGGAAAAGGTGAAAGATTAATGAGGATTTTTTTTTTTTTTTGCATTTTCTATCATCTATGTGAATTATTACCTAGATGGATATGTCCTAGAAGAAAAACTGTGATGAATAAATAAACAGCTCTCGAAATCTTCAATAGGCTGCTTTACCTTGCAGGGAATATTATCATTGGCTTTTGATACAATTTCTGCTGCAGGGAGAGACTTTCAAAGCTCGGAAAGCTGAAGCATTGCCAGGCGCTCAAAGACCCCCCGCCGAGCGCGTCAAACTAAGAAATCTCTCTGAACTTGTGGAATTAAAAGTCATCTCCCCCTCTCTGCAGCCCGGGCGCAAGCTGGGAAGCTCTGTCCTCATTTTTTTTGAGGCCCCTCCATGATAAACAAATGGAGCCTACAGCATCTTTATTCTTTGCAGCCAGGCAATTAAAATTCTTTCAAAAACTGTAATTGAAGGCAAGGCATTTCAAAAGGAACTTCCACTGAACAATGAGACCAAACAGTTTGAATGGGCCACATTCAATTGAGCCCCAAAAGGTAAAAGAGAAGAACAGCTTGTTAAGGGCCCGGAGAAGTGTCCTTTTTTATTTTTATTATTTTGATTGTACATCAAGAGGCTCTTCTCAACTTAAACAGCTCAGCGGGGTTCATGGCTTCTGGAATGTCCTAAGACTTAATTACTCCGACTGCAAAGAGGGGCACCCTCTAAAATATGCACAAAGCCATAGGAGACCCCTGGTTGCTGCAAATCATTATGTGTGCCCCCCCCCCCCCCCCACACACACACACAAATTAAAGAAGTCTAATTGGTGTTTGCATTCTTAGGCACCACGCTGCACGGTCTCTTTTCCTCCCCTATGGTGTGTTCATTACACGAACACCATTGTAATAATTTGGTAATTTCGCTAGCATTGAATTGGTGGGTCTTGACTACTATGAGCAAACACAGTAACAAACAGTTTGAAAAGTCCTTTGTTCATTAGCAGGAATGAGGAAAGCATTTTGAGTGCTTTTCCCGTAGAAAACCAGAATGGAAATGATTTATCAGTTCCTAGTGTCCACGAAAAAAAGTATTCGTTTTGAAAAGGCTGAGTGCTGCATGAAGTCTTGGGGGAGCATCTCTAATGGTCATGTGTCCCTTTGTCCATATCTTCCTGAGCTCTCCCATTGGTGTAGTTCATACTCTCCATGTCTGAAACAGAATCTTGATGGTAGATATGAGAAGGGTGTCAATGTTGAACACTGTATCATTACCCCATGTAGCAGAGGTTGAAAGTGTGTGTGTGTGTGTGTGTGTGTGTGTGCGTGTGCGTGTGCATGTGCATGTGTGTGTGTGATTTTTTTTAAAGCTTACTTTTAAAAAAATGTTTTCATTGATTTCAGAGAAGAAGGGAGAGGAAGAGAGAAATAGATCAATAATGAGAGAGAACCACTGATCAGCCACCTCCTGCACACCCCCTACCGGGGGATGAGCCTGCAACCTGGGCAAGCGAATAGAACCATAACCTCCTGATTCATAGGTTGATGCTCAACCACTGAGCAACACTGGCTGGGCTTAAAGCCTACTTTGTAGGGCCGATCTTCTTTCCAAATTGAGACGGTTGGTCAAGGGGACAGTCAGTCAATGAACCTGAATATTTTGTAGTATGTTGTTTCCAGGAACAGAAGTAACGCCCTCAGGGGAACAAACACATTTTGTGGAGCACTATTGCTTAAGTCACTTTGACTGCAAGGAGATGTTTAAAGTAGAAAGTGTTCAAACAGAGAGGAGTGGGGCCCCAGAGAGATGTTATAAAGGAAGAAAGAAAAGGTGGGGGGTAACCAGCAAGGAGTCCCGGAAGTGACAGCAAGCTTGTGAAGAAGGGAGGAGCATCAATAGTGTGAGATACTGAAGAGAAGCTCATGAGAAGGAGATTAAGGAGAAGGTGGCGGCATCTATTGATTAGCAGCATCTTCTTGCTTAAAGAGGAAAATATTTTATTAAAAAGGAACTAAGAAAAATGTTTTAAAATGCAAATAATTAGGAGATTACATTCATTTGGGGTATTTTTTTTAAGTAGAGAGACAATGGGATTCAGTGGGAAGGATTGTCTTTGTTTTCAAACATATTCCAGATGGGAAGGAGGTAAATGAGGACACAGATTCCAGAGGATGTGAGTGGAGGCGAAGGTCCTGGGGAAGGAGGGGATTCGTTGGCGGACCCAGGAGCAGAGATTCTGGGACCCAGAGCTAACTTTGTGAAGAGGGAAAGGTGTCTTCTGGTTTCACTTTAGTCTAATATGAAAATAGCACATTAAACTGAAGCAAAAGCATTGAGTTAAGAACCTTGAGCAATAGTTCAAGTAAATTGTGACATAAATGTGTGTAATAAGTAACTTTACTTTTGACCATACAATGCATATTTGCTATTTCAGTTTAGTTTTAAATAATATCAGTTGGTGGATTGGACCGTAGTAGATATTAGAGATGGACAGGGAGATTTCCTTAGCATAAAGAAATATAAATAAGTACTGTCACATCTTTCAAGGTCAATTATTGGTAATGATTGAAACATTCCAGTCATGGAACATAAATTAATTTAAAATTTTCTTTCATAGTATTTGGGTTATTTCTGCCCTTCATTTATTTTAAGCTCCTTTAATGCTCTGAACCTATATATTTAAAGTAGTTTGAGTTTCATTTTCACTTTAAAGGATCCACACATGTTAAAACCATAACAAACATTATTTTGCTTTAAAAAGATCAAATAAGAAACATAACGTCTAGATATCTATTGAAAGAACGACTGTAATCAGAAGACCTTGTTGATACATCTCACCTCTTAAGCCATTTCAGAAGACTTCCCAAGAAGCTCTTGTTTCCACATGTGTGTTCTTCGGTCAGAACAAAGAGGATCTCATTTTCTGATATTGCAGTAAAATGTAAGTGCAGCCCTGTAGGTTACATTATGAGAAATCCTTTCTTTGTAAAGGGATTCCGGGAGAAGCAAGCAGAATTGAAATTGACTTAGCTACAGGAGCCATAGCTATAACACCCAGCGGATAATAATGATCTCACTGGATTTTATTTACCCCCATTTCTTTGTTAATGCTTGAGTTTGGAACAAGTTTGATTAGAACAAATAACAGTACAAAAGCCTTTGTAGTGAATCAAGGATGGGGAAATTAGCCCTAATAGTGATAATCATAACATAATCTGTGGGCTATGTTGCATTCCATTTCTCAAACTATGTACTTTAGTCATACTGCTAACACTTGGAGCTGGTTTTGATCTAAATGTATGATATATATATATATATATATATATTCAACTTGATGGTGTTTAAACAAAGAAGTGATTATTTCACTACTGTTGCAGTAAGCAAGATTTTGAAACATTTGATTCCCTCCAAAATGGAGTAGGGATTACTATTATCTGGTCTTCATTCCAGCAGGTCATTGGGAAATGCAAAGATAGTGTCTCATTTTAAGTAACTTAACATTGAACTTCGGACTAACTTTATCTCTATTTCAATGTCTATGTCTGAAGTTATGCGGGTGGACATTTACCATTACTGTTAGGCACCTCGGCTTTGAACTGTTTCTGAATGCTTGGGACATTTTCTATTTTACAAGTTTTGGTGGAAGAGACCCCAATAGGGGCCAACAACATCACACATTCATGGCAGCCATGGAGGGCACCATGCAAATCTCCATGGCAGGGAGACCCCACTGCCGAGAGGGAAGTGTGGCTAGTACGCCTCCAGCTGTTGCCACCCTGGATTCTTATGGCCTTCACTCTCAGTCCTAGGGAGAGCTGCTCTCAGCTGGGGCCTGACCACAGGGGAACCACAGCCCGGCTCTCTACCCAATGGGGAGTCCTCCAGAGGAGCACCCTTTGCCCTGCAGCCCTCCATCAGCCCAGCTGGGACAGCCTCAGAGCCACTCGGATGTGGAGGCTCCTCCTACCCAATCCTGTCTCCACACTATTTGCCTTTCATGCAGGTCACGCTTCTCCCTGCTCACACTTGCCTTCTCTCCCCTTTATTCTTCACAAAGATTTTCCTCAATAAATCTTTTACACGTGTAATTCTATTCTGACCTCGGTAGCCTAGAAGATCCTGGCTGATACAAGGCCTGCCCTCCAACTCTAACTTCATATCTAAGATTCTTGGTCTCCTCTGAGAGGGTCAGTTCATCTCGTTAGGGAGGACCGTACTGAGATGTACACAAACAGAAGGGGGATCCAGCTTCACGCTCCTCTATGACTAGATATTAGGAAGAACCAGCATCAATAAATCTTCTCCAAATGCAGATCATTGGTGTTAGTCCAGGGAAAGTGTGCAGAGCCCAAGTCGAATGCCATCACAGGCTCTGGGAAATTTCCTTGGCTGAAATAGCCATTCTTTTTCCAGAAATTCTCTGAGGAGAAGTATGAAAATGCCAGTGCTATAAATCAAGGAATAAACTTCACAAAGCCTGGCATTTTTTTGTGTCCTTCATGTTACATGTAGTTGAACTGTGCTCTCATGTCATTACCTTGTTCAGAATCTCTTGGACTCCAAATGAGGCTTAGAAGGTAGGACTAGAATGTTCAAAGACCCTTTGATTTCTCCACTTTTGCTACATATTGCTGTTAGCTTAGGTACTTTTAATATCGAGTTCATTAGACCAACCCTATTCACAAGCTTCAAAAATATTCCCCGGGCCCCTGGAAGGATTAAAGAGCATTAACCTATCCTTCGTATTCCCATAGTAAGTTTTGTAAGTAAACTTCCACTGTCTATCCATCCATGCATATGTGGCCTCTTGGACGCAGTATATAACTCAAAACCCAGCATAACCGGAAAGAGCTCTCAAAGTGACCAGGTAGGTAAGGGGGCCAGGAGAGTACGTGCTTTCGGATCTGGAATAGGAACTCTCTTCCTGTTTGATTAGAAATGGTGGGAATCGGCGTCCCAAAGAATCATGAAGTATGAACATTACAACAGGCAGCTCCTCCACTCTCCAGGACTTAAACAGCTTAGTAAAGAGTGCATGTAAATGTGTGGGCCAGAGTCCTAGAGCTGCTCTCTTATTCTGCAATTACTCTCCTGGGTAGTGGCCCCACAGGGTAGAGAAGTCCTTTAGGGTGGCTCAACGTCCTGCACTCAGAGGCCAAATTTCCTGATTGCAGAACTGTAGGCTCCCTTCTGTGCTGTCTCCCAGCTAAATGTCCCAGGTATTAAAATCCCAATATGGCTCTATGGACCAGTTCATCCATGTGTGGCCAATCCTGCCATGAATTCTAAAGGCCTGTGACTCTCCCATTCAGGGCATCACCTAAGATACATAATATTAAACAGGAGGCTGTAACACTAGTCCTGCATAACAGCCCAGCAGTTTGGAGTTAAGGTAGTTCATAGAAAACATGGTCCTCAAGGACACACACACAGGTCAAATCAAATTCACAAAGCAAGGGAAAAGTACAAGCATTTCAGGGCAAGAGTGGTTCACAGAGTCAGATGATTCTGAATTGTGGAGTTTGAATCAAGAGACTGGCCAGTGGCTGGTGATCAGAGAAAACGGCCAGACGTCTAGGGACTGAGGTCCAACAAGGACTTGCAGTTTGTGGGAAACCAGGATACCGGTGGCATTCAGGGCAGGGCTCTGCCTTATGCCTAAAACTTTCATCTCTCCATGATTTCTCAATATAATTAGAACTTTCCCTGCTTCATACAGAGCCTTCTCTAATAAGTTTGGTTAAACGATAGATTTTTTTTTTGTGGAGCTGATCCAAATATCTTCTAATTGACTCTGTGTGTATATACATCTATATCCTATCTAATAAAAGAGAAACATGGTAATTAGCGTACATCCGCTACCCTTCCCATTGGCTAATCAGCGAGATATGTAAATTAACTGCCAGCCAAGATGGCGGCCGGCAGCCAGGCAGCTTGAAGCGAACATGAGGCTTGCTTGCTTCAGTGACAGAGGAAACCAACGTTCCCTGCCTGCCTTGCCAGGCTCTGAGCTTGCAGTTTGAAACATTGTTACAAATATAGAAGCTAAACAAAACCCCAGAAACCTGCTTTCAGTCAGCCAGGATCTCAGAGCTGGAGTTGATACAGTCTTTCGATTATAGAACCCAAACAAACCAGATACCTGCCTTCAGCAGCAGAGGCCTCAGAGCTGGAGCCAGAGATAAAGCTGGCCCAGAATAAAAAAGAAAAGAAAAGAAAAAAAGGAGTAATTGGGAGCTTCAGTCACCCGCCAGCCTGAAAACAGCCCTCAGCCCCTCACCCAGGCTGGCCAGGCACCCCAGTGGGGACCCCCACCCTGAAGGGTGTGTGACCAGCTGCAAACAGCCATCATCCCCTCACCCAGGCTGGCCAGGCACCCCAGTGGGGACCCCCACCCTGGTCCAGGACACCCTTCAGGGCAAACCAGCCAGCCCCACCCATGCACCAGGCCTCTATCCTATATAGTAAAAGGGTAATATGCCTCCCAGCACTGGGATCAGCGGAGCCGAGAGGCCTCCCAGCACTGGAATCAGCGGAGCTGAGAGGCCTCCAGGCACTGGGATCAGTGTGACGGGGGCAGCACCCAAACCCCCTGATTGCCCTGCGGCTCTGTGTGTGACAGGGGGAGGGGCCATAACCTCCCTATCTGCCCTGCTCTGTTCGTGACAGGGGAAGGCACCCCAACCCCCTGATCAGCCCTGCTCTGTGCCTGATAGGGGGGAGCTCCCCAATCCCCTGATCGCCCACTCTGTGTGTGACAGGGTGGGGCACCCCAACACCCCCCCCACGGGCCCTGCTCTGTGTGTGATGGTGTAGAGCCATAACCTCCCCATCGGCCCTGCCCCGAGTGTGAGAGTGGCGGCACCCCAACCCCCTGATCGGCCCTGCTCTGTGGGTGATAGAGTGTGGTGCCCCAACCCCCTCCACGGGCCCTGCTCTGTGTGTGACAGGGTAGAGCCATAACCTCCCCATCGGCCCTGCCCTGAGTGTAACAGTGGTGGCGCCCCAACCCCCTGATCCACCCTGCTCTGTGCGTGACAGGGGGGAGCTCCCCAACCCCCTGATGGGCCCTGCTCTGTGTGTGACAGGGTACGGAGCCCCAACCCCCCTGATGGGCCCTGCTCTGTGAGTGACAGGGAGGAGCACCCCAACCCCCTGATTGGCCCTGCTCTGTGCATGACAGGGGGTGGTGCCGCAACCTCCCCATTGACCCTGCCTTGAGTGTGACAGGGGGCAGTGCCCCAACCCCCCAATCGGCCCTACCCTGAGTGTGACTGAGGGTGGCATCACAATCTCCCGATCCACCCTGCTCTGTGCATGACAGGGGGTGGTACCCCAACTCCCCAATCGGCCCTGCTCTGAGCCCGACCAGGGGCTGCACCTAGGGATTAGGCCTGCCCTCTGCCAACCGGGAGCAGGCCTAAGCCAGCAGGTCGTTATCTCCCGAGGGGTCCCAGACTGCGAGAGGGCACAGGCTGGGCTGAGGGACCCCCTCTCCCCCCTGAGTGCACAAATTTTTGTGCACCGGGCCTTTAGTATATATATAAAAGCCTAAGCAATCAGTGACTGGCTGGTAACTGTGATGTTCACTGACCACCAGGGGGTAGATGCTCAATGCAGGAGCGGAAACTATAGGCATGGAAACATGGGACAGACTGATGAATCTCAGAGGGAAGCAGGGAGGGGAGAGTGCAGGTAGAGATTAACCAAAGATATTATATGCATACTAGAAGCAGGGTACACGGATTTGTGCACCAATGAGGTCCCTCAGCCTGGCTTGCAGGGATCAGGCCTAAATCAGCTATCCAACCCCCCCCCCCCCCCGAGGGTTCCCGGATTGCAAGAGGGCTCAGACCAGGCCAAGGGACCCCTCTAGTATGTATATAAATATGTGCATAATATCATATTTTGATTTTAATTTCAATATTCTAGTGATAGAACATAAGGTAGGAAAATTATAGGAGTGCATGTATTATAATATAAACTATAGAAATAATATATATGGAGCCAGATAAATATAGGCTTGAATCCTATGATTTAGTCCCTGAATAGACTTAGATAAGCTTAGATAACTGTTATAGATCTCTTTATGTTAGATAGAAATAATAATAGCTACTTCATGGCTTCTTGAAAAAAGTTAGTTAAAGTAACATATGTAACATTTTTATCAGAGTAGTGTAGTAACTTTTCTTCTTAACCTTGGCATTATGATAATGTTCATAATCAGTGAATTGATCCCCAAATGAAGAAAATGTTCACTTCCAAATCTTGTTCTTCTTTCTATGGTATATATGCATTTATTCGATATGATAGAAATGACAAGGGCTGCTATTAAGGTATTTCTAGACCAGGAGTAAACAAACTATTGCTGATTGCCCAAATCCAGCCTGCTGCCTGCTTTGTAAATAAAGTTTTATTGGAACACCATTACACCCATTTGTTGGTATCACTTTAAGAAGAGGAAAAATTGGGCACAGAAACAGAAAAATAAGGAGAACCTTAGGTGAAGATGGAGACAGCGGTGAGAGTGATGCATCTACATATCATGAATGTCAAGGAATGTCAAGGAGCACCAACAAGCACCAGAAACTAGGAAGAGGCAGGGAAGGATTCTCTAGAGCAGCGGTTCTCAACCTGTGGGTTGCGACCCCTTTGGGGCTCGAACGACCCTTTCACAGGGGTCTTCTAAGACCATCGGAAAACACATATATAATTACATATTGTTTTTGTGATTAATCACTATGCTTTAATTATGTTCAATTTGTAACAATGAAATTTGGGGTCACCACAACATGAGGAACTGTATTAAAGGGTCGCGGCATTAGGAAGGTTGAGAACCACTGCTCTAGAGTCTGGTGAGGGAACACGGTCCTAATAACACCTTGACTCCAGTCGTCCAGTCTCCGTAAGTGAGTGAATAAGTTTATGTTGTTTTAAGCCAACCAGCTGGTGGTAATTTGTGTCAGCAGCCAAAGAAAACTAATATACCTGCTTATTTGAAATTTCTAGGGAAGTTCTGTGTTTTCCATTGGCATATTGTCTCAGTCCATTGGGGCCGCTGTCACAAGAATACTATGGACTCGGGGCTGAAAGAAGAAACGAAGGGCATGGGCTTCGGAGCCAAGATGCCTTGGCTTAAATCTAGGTCCTCAACTTGCTAACTGGGTAACCATTTTGTGTGCCAGTAGGATATAATTAGCAATATATTAAGTATCTTCACATATTTCTCAACATGCTTACCAAAGAAGATCAGCAAAGATACCATCCTGAAATGAGAAACCCTGAATAAGATTTTTCTTTTAAGATTTATAATTGATTTTTACAGAGAGAGGAAGGAGAGGGAGAGAGACATAGAAACAGTGCTGAATGAGAATCATTGATCAGCTGCCTTCTGCATGCCCCCACCGGGGATCAATCCCACAACTGGGGCATGTGCCCTGACCAGGAATCAAACTGGCAACCTCTTGTTTCATGGGTGGATAATCAACCACTGAGCCACTTCAGCCGGCCCTGAATAAAATTATTTTTAAAATAAAAAATCAATGCCAGTATCAAAACTAAGGGAACATGGGTATCAATATTTTGCTTTCAGTTTTCTTCTGTCAAATCTTTATTCAAATCGGTTACATTTTAACATAGCATGAGGACTTTATAAACGTCCCGTATTTTATCAGTTCCATTCACATTTGAACCACTCTGAAGTAAGAGAACAAAAACATTTGTTTCCTTATTGTAAATGCTGAAATATATTATCTTGAAAATTGTAATTATCTGCAAAAATTGTTTGTCAGTTCAATCACGTTTAAGTATTATTTGGCAAAACAACTTTCTAAACCATCTATTTTAGGTTAAATAATTAGTGGCAGTCCTTTGTCCCTTTGGAGGTGTTAAGCTTTAACAAAACCACCGACTCAAACAGATGAGCTCCACTTTCCAAAGGCAGAGATGAGAGGGTGAGAATGAAACCTCAGGTCTCCATGGAAGGCCTGAGCAAGCTAGCAGTTCAGTGACCATTTTGAGAGAACTAAATGAACTGCCCAGAATCCTTTGTAATCCATGACTGGGAAAGGCAAGTTTTTCTCTGATTTTTTTTTTTCCTGACTGCATTCATTCTCTAGTTTCTAAGGTTAGAGTTCAACACAGCTGGCCAGAAGGTGAATGACTATATTTTCACAAAGATCAGAGATTTGTTCTACATGAACTTTCCTCTGTTTTGATGAGTTGATCAAGAGCATCTATGAAAAGAGAAATGACTTCCTTGCTGAGCCCAATGTGACATCCCCTTGGCCTTCAGAAAACACCCCTTGCGTTCACCTGTCAGTAGCACTGCCCCTGGACGACTGTCCATGTCAGTGGCCACGAGTAGAAGCTTGCTATAACCACTGCAAGTCATCTCTGTGCAAGCCAGGCCTGAAAGTGCTGAGGCCAATGCCTCTAGTCCTGACCTGGTGCTTAGCTTGGTCAACTAGTCAAAGTTCTTAGAGCACTGGAATCCCAGCATTCAAAACTATGCAGACTGTACATTGATCCCAATAAAGCGACACAATTCAATATTCCACATGCCCTGCTTTTTTTGTGAACAAATACTTAATTTGCTGCAAGTCCTAAGCTTTCCTTACATTGATGCTGCCAATCTACAGACAGTCATTATTTTAGTGAATAATACACTTAGAATGTATGGAATGCCAGCTATAATATCAAAAGGGGAGTTGCAACATTTGAATATTCAGTGCCAAGATTGTCCTGGGTAGCCTTGGATAAATCGTTTGGACTCTGTGGATCCTGGTTTACTTAAACAGGAGAAAGCCAGATCACCTGGCTTTAAATGTCCCCACCCTGTACAACGTTTTCCGAATCTGTGATTCAACTTTGTATAGAACAGGGGTGGGCAAACTTTTTGACTCGAGGGCCACAATGGGTTCTTAAACTGGCCCGGAGGGCTGGAACAAAAGCATGGATGGAGTGTTTGTGTGAACTGATATAAATTCAAAGTAAACATCATTACATAAAAGGGTACGGTCTTTTTTTTTTTTTAGTTTTATTCATTTCAAACGGGCGGATCCGGCCCGCGGGACGTAGTTTGCCCACGGCTGGTATAGAACATCTCTAACCATTTAATTAATTAACCATTTAATTCTGCAAATTCGCACCATTTTTTAATCCATATCCACACAAAAGGTGGCCTTAAGCATTAAAGATATTTCTGAATGATGAGTCAATAGAATAGTCTACAGAAATCAGCTCAAGATTATATTTAAAATAAGTTGTAGTTCCACTTAAAACACACTAAACCAAGGTAAAGGACCAGTCAAGAATATCTTGACTGAGCTTGCAAAATGAGAAATAAGACTCAGGATGCAAAATTGAAAAGGGGTAAGAAAATCACACTTGCAAGAAAAATGAGAAAGTTCTAGAAATATTAGCCTCTTATTTTTTTTTTAAATAAATTTTATTGATTTTTTTACAGAGAGGAAGGGAGAAAGATAGAGTTAGAAACATCAATCAGCTGCCTCCTGCACACCTCCTACTGGGGATGTGCCCACAACCAAGGTACATGCCCTTGACCGGAATCGAACCTGGGACTCTTCAATCCGCAGGCCAATGCTCTATCCGCTGAGCCAAACCGGTTAGGGCAAAATGCCAGCCTTTTAAATTATATTAATAATCATATAAAACTAAAAGAGTATCAGATGAGGAGTTACAGAGGTTCATGAAGACCCTGCCTTGGGACCTGTGCGTGATAACAGAATTCCTGAGGTAGGGTTTCCAGCAAGCCAAGGCGTGGGGCGCAGGCGGGTGAGGGGAGAGGCTCTCCACAGTAGAGAACACAGCTAAGTCATTCCAAAGGGTAGAACACAACCTAGAGGTCAAGTGGTGCCTTTAAACACCACTGGAGCTGTTTCCTCACACGGAGGCTATAACCAGACCTATGCCTAGCCATTTGAGGTCTGTTTGTGTTTCTTTGGAACTCTTCCCTTCTGAGAGGCAACAGATGGTCCTGAAATAGGTTTCTTAATACTAGCATATCCTTTCTAGAGAATATGTGCCGTTGAGGGGAAATTTCCTCTGTTCTTTGGAAAACGGATAAACAGATGCTACGTGCTTATAATCTACCGCAACCCAAATGATGGCATAATGTTGACGTGTCACAACTAACCTTCTTACTTTGTAAACACCAGGAACGGTGACGGGTTGGAGCAAGGAGGCGCGCTGAACTTGGGAGAAAGTGCCTGCAGCTTCTCACAGCCTGTTAGAACAATTTATTGTGAAGTAACATTGCATAATTCATAACAAAAAGGCCCCTGAATAGTGACAGTTAAAAAAGGTAATAAGCATGCCTACTGCAAAAAAAGCAACAACAAAAAACCCCGAAGACAGAACTAAGCCTTGTAATAAATTGGAAATGATTTCCAACCCACCTCAAAAGGCAAAGCGAATCCTCTCTCTGCTGTCACACACATACTTCCTCCCCACAGTAACATCTGAATGGTGTCTGCCTTTAAAATGTTTCTATCTTCGCCACAGAATATACACTCCAAACTGTTTTCCTGACAGTCTGGGTTGTATTATCTGATTAAGAAGAGAATACACTAGTCAACAAGGGAGCTACATTTTCTCTGCATACATGTATTCCTCCAAAATTCCAAAGACATGGTATACTCAATAGTATAATTAGAACTTTGACAACAAGGCACATGAATGCAGCGGTCCAGGTGGATGTAAACAATGGATAAATGCATCTTAGAAAACTGCTTCCTGCCTCATTAAATAGGCTTGGCCAGCCAGCTACCAATCCAGAGGCATCTTGGGAAATTTATCATAACTCTTCATTGCTCTTCTTAAGCACAGATAGAAAACTTTTCAGAAAAGGCAATTTCTTATCTGAAATGATGGGATAAAGGTGATGAAAGGAAGGAGGCTCACTTGCTATGAACTTTCTGGTTGCTGAGGTCGGTGGCTAATGTACCTGGAGGAATATACTCAGGTTTCTCTTTGGTTCTTACTGCCATCAACCCTGAGTATGCTCAGGGGCCAATTAGTGAGGAAGCAACTATCAACTTAGAGGAGAGTCAGCTGCCAGTCAATTACCTCTCTAATCCTGTAAATTGACATAAATAGCAAAAGTTATTTAAGTGCCAAACAGCTTGTACAGTGAGCAATAAACTTATCTTTTTTCTCCAAAGGCTGAAAAAGAGAAATCAGATGAAGAAATAAAGACATATGTTTACAGACTGAAAAAAGGTAATTAACTGATATGTTAAAGTTTTTATTTATGTTTTTATTTGTTTGTTAATCCTCATCTGAGGATATTTTTCCCCATTGATTTTTAGAGAGAGTGGAAGTGGGGGGTGGGGCAGAAACATTGATTGGTTGCCACCTACAAGCACCCCTTGACCTGAATCAAACCTGCAACCCTTCAGTCCAAGGGCCGACTCTCTAACCACTGAGCAAAAATGGTTAGGTCTAACGTTTGTAATTTTAATCCTTTTTTACTCAACTTTCCTCGGAAACATGTTCTCCTGCTATTTTGGGCATGTGGCCCAGTGGTTATAGTGTCTACATTGTTAATACATAACCTATGCTGTAATGTATTAGCTATGCTGTCAATAGAAATAATATTTAAATTAAAACAAAATATATTCAATAAGTTACTTTAAAAAGTAAAACATGTGCAATTAATTACCTTAAAAATCTCATAAAGTACTTTTGGATTTCTCACCTAAAATCCCAATTTATACACATAAAGGTCTAATTATATTCAGTAATATTCTAGCTATTTAGAAATCTGGTATTGTTGACTTTAATTAAATAAATTCCTTTAAAACTAATCACATCTTTAGCTAATGTTGACCACAAATTTGTTATTGACTAGTAATGGGAAGAGATGAGATTATGTGTTATAGGGGAAAAAATAAGGGAAAAGGCTCATTTCCCCCCCCTTCCAAGTACTTGGATCTTTTCACAATATCCCAGATTATAACCAGTTTTCCTCCTTGTCTGCAATGACTAGAAATTTTGGATCACATTAAATCAAAGGAAGTTCACACAGAGCTTCATGTTTATTGGGTTCTTAACATGAGTCTCAGGCAAGGTGCTGGGCACAGAAGGAAGAGGGTACATTCTTGCTCTCAGGAGCTCCCAGGTTGCTGCTGTGGGTAACAAACCAGTGAACTCTGCTGAGAGAAGAGCTGTGAAGGAGGAAAGCATAGACCTGTGACCACATAGGAGGAGGGCCTTTTGCTTGGAGATGAAGGGAGGGGGACAGAGGTGAAAGCCAAAGCCCCTTTAGTCCTGAAAGATGCAAAAGGCTTTGCCAAATGGACAGGGCATGGGATCTCTACCAGGAAAGCAAGATCTAGACATGCAGAATTGGGCAGTATATCTAAGATTATTAGTAAGTTGCTTGAATATGAAGACAAAAATAGGTATCTCAAACAGGGAGACTCTAGCAATAAAGAGGTAAAATAACAACCATCACATGAATAACAGAAAGAGAAATAAAAAGGGAAAAGGATGGCCCTAACCAGTTTGGCTCAGTGGATAGAGTGTTGGCCTGAGGACTGAAGGGTCCCAGGTTCGATTCTGATCAAAGGCAAGTACCTCGGTTGTAGGCTCCTCCCCAGCCTGGGCCCTGGTCGGGGCTCATGCAGGAGGCAACCAATCAATGTGTTTCTCTCACATTGATATTTCTCTCTGACTTTCCCTCTCTCTTCCATTCTCTCTACAAGTCAATAAAAAAATATCCTGTGAGGATTAAAAAAAAAAAAAAAGAAGAAGAAACAGATGGAGACAGAAAATTGAAGGAGAGTCTAGGACAGTGGTCGGCAAACTGCGGCTCGCGAGCCACATGCAGCTCTTTGGCCCCTTGAGTGTGGCCACAAAGTTTCAATCGCACTGTATGTGCGCGCCCGCTGGTGGTATTTTGTGGAAGAGCCACACGCAAGGGGCCAGTTTGCTGACCACTGTTCTAGGAGATGACTCCCATTGTTATGCAATTCTTCCATCTTTGAAAATTTTTGTGTTGAGCTACAAAATACAAATCAATATTAGACAAAGAGTAACAGAGGTCTAGGTAACATAAAGAACACACTCAAGCCCTAACCGGTTTGGCTCAGTGGATAGAGCGTCAGCCTGTGGACTCAAGGGTCCCAGGTTCGATTCCAGTCAAGGCCATGTATGGTGGTTGAGGGCACATACCCAGTAGGGAGTGTGCAAGAGGCAGCTGATCAATATTTCTCTCTCATCGATGTTTCTAACTCTCTATCCCTCTCCCTTCCTCTCTGTAAAAAATCAGTAAAATATATTTTAAAAAAAAAGAACACACGCAAAGCACTTCTGCCACAACAAATCTAACTCATCCCTTTTCAAGATGTTTTCCGGTTCTTCTCCATATAGCCACAGTTTTTGAATGGGAACATAAAAATAGAGAAACCATATTTTGCTTTTTCAGTAAACAATGTAATGATCATATATTAGCCTTATGTCTACCATATATTCCTAAAAATATTTTTCTAATCTGTGGATATGCCATAAAGGTTTTAAATATTTTCAGAGGTTGCATAATGTTTAAGTAGATTTGCCAAAATCGACTTGACGCTTCCTTATTTATGTTATAAGCAATATTTTGTTGCCATAAACAAGCTAATAAACCTGCTTATGCATTTTCCCTTGTGAATTAGTTTCTTCTGATTCATTCCTGGAAGAGAATTATAGGTCAAAATATGTAAATATTTTAACAGCTTTTGATAAATATGTTTGTATTGTCTCTATAAACTATGTAAGATTAACTATCTTCCAAATAGCCTCCAAATTATTTGAGGCTAGGGACCATGGTTTTTATTTATTTTTTAAATGAATTGTTTCTACAATATTTCAAGACTTCCATCTTTAATTTGTACTTTTTTAAAGGTGCATATGTCAATCTATAATTTTTTTCAAATCAAATGAGATTTTTTTCCCCAGAGGAAAGCAGGTTTCACTATGGCCAGCAGCAGTATAAGGGGACACGCAGTTACCTAGTTAATACTCTTCTAAATAGATAGGTGTTTCCCCTATTTTCCAAAATATTTGGAGGGAATTAACACCTCTTCCTGGGAAATTGGTAAAGATTGCTGGACTCTGGATTTTTTAGTGAAAACATTTAACTGAAGAAAGCTTCTGAGAGGTAAAACATTCATTTTTCTTTACATTTAGTTCCCAAATGGAGACAAATAGCTTAAAAGCAATATTAACCTTGATGTGCTTCGGCTATTTATCTTCATAAGAAACAGTCTGAAAACAAGAAAACAAAGCCCATAAAAATGATTTTATTTAATCACACAAGTATATCTCACCAAAAATCTTTAGTTATTTCCTTGGGGCTTAATTCCAACCTCAGTAACTCATGCACAAATCCTATGGATGTCATTGAAAACTGTGCGTGTGGAACTCTGGGCCAAACTTGGTTGTCATGGATGAATTAGCCAAGAGGGCTTTAGATCAATTTTTTTCAAACATAAAGTGCTCTCCCTCTGTAATCCTGTTCCATCTTTCCAAATTTATTGACCTAATCCAATCATAATTATTGGATATCCATAATATACATCAGCCCAAGCTTCCACGCATGCATCACAGAAGCAGTGGCCTTAAAACATTTACCTTTCCACATAAATGTTAATAATCCTGCAGTGATATTTCATTGTGGCCAAAAGAGACTATTGTGACATGCTGTGCGACAAGGTCAATTTCACTTAAGGAAAAATGCTAACATTTTCAAGTCAGCCTTTAAATTACAGTTATTATTGCATTTTCGTTATCTTGTTACAGGGCAGTAATCTGATTTCACTAGTGCCACAGTTATTTAGGTAGGCGCAATATATTTCTTGAAAGTCAGGATGCGTAAGTGCAAAATTTTATATCATTTCCTAAGTCCCAAATAAACGGTGTTTCAGAAAGTCTGCCTTTAAAAATGTTTATTTAGATATTTTTAGCATGTAAATGTTTTCCTTTAAAGGAAAACTTACTCTTCAAATTGCTTGCAACTGGTTATAATAACACTGCTTCCTTCAGGGCCCTAGCCCCAGTTCTCTCTCCGTGAGTGAGTGAGTAAATTTAATGCTAAGTCCTTATGGACCTTGCGCTACACATCACGACTGGCCTTATAATACCATCCGCAGCCCCTGCCGTTGAGCATCTGAAGGGAGATCTTAATGACTCATCCACTCTGCCGGAGTCATTTGCTGTCCTTTTCCTCAAGTGCAGTGCAAGAGCTGTCCACAGACACTATGGTGGACTACACTCAACTTACACTGAATTATACTTGTAGCGGCCTCGGGAGCGTTCGAAGCCCTTTAAAAATGCAGACAATCAGCCCTGGCTGGGTGGCTCAGTTGGTTGGAGCGTCCTTCCGTGCACCAAAAGGTTGCAGGTTCTACTCCTGGGTAGGGCACATATCTGGGTTCCAGTTTTGGTCCCTGGTTGGGGTGTGTAGGGGAGAGAACCCATCAGTGTTTTTCTCTCTCTCTCTCTTTCCCTTTTCTCTCTCTCAAAAATCAATGAAAACATATCTTCAGGTGAGGATTTAAAAAATAGTAATAGCCCTAACCGGTTTGGCTCAGTGGATAGAGCATCGGCCTGTGGGCTGAAAGCTCCCAGGTTCGATCCTGGTCAAGGGCATGTACCTTGTTTGTGGGCACATCCCCAGTGGGAGGTGTGCAGGAAGCAGCTGATCGATGTTTCTCTTATCAGTGTTTCTAACTCTCTATCCCTCTCCTTTCCTCTCTGTAAAAAAATCAATAAAATATATTTTTAAAAAAAATTAATAAAAGGCCCTTGCCAGTGTTGCACAGTGGTTAGAGGGTAGCCCCATGATGGAAGGGTCATTGGTTCAATTCCTGGTCAAGGACACATGCCTCAGTTGCAGGTTTGATCCCTGGCCCTGGCACGGGACTCCTGTTGCAGGGGGCACACTCTCCTGGCTCCCTGCATCCGCCCCTGTGGTTCGCAGCCATGCGGGCCCCACACACGGCCTGAAGGACTGTACCCAGCCTCACTGGAGGGGGCTCAGCTCCACCAGGGAACAGAAACTCTTCCAGAATTCAGGGAAATGGGACTTAGGAAACTGGAGGATGTTAATTCCACACAAATAAAGCTTCCTACCACATCTCCTTCTCCTGTGAGGGCCTCCAAACATGCTTATTCCAGCGGCATGCCAAACCTTTCCCGCACCCCCAGCAAGGGAGAAGGCCCATCCACCCACTTCTCCGCTCACAGATGTCCACACCCAGGATATAGATTTTTGTGGCTAGGACTTTTTATTAATATAAAAATACATCTGGGGGGCTTCCAGGAATGGCAGCAGTGGGAAGCAGTCACGCAAACCCTCTCACAGATAACATGATAAAATTTGCATACAACTGTAACTACTACTTGCAGGCCTTGGCACGCATGCCGAGTGAATGGTTTCTTGAAACACAGCCGCTGGAGGAGGTGGTTGGAGCACACTTCCAAACCCCAGGCTCACAGGCTAGAGAACCACAGACAGCCTCCCCGTGTTGGCTTGAGGGAGCAGAGGGAGGCGAGGGCTGGAGACAGCTGAAATGTCTGGAAAAACAGTATGGAGCACAGAGAGCAGCCCTGGAGGCGTCTACTCGGGAGCAGTGGACGGGAGAGCGCTGGAACTCTTAGCTTTCTTGACCTGCAAGCTTCCTGACAACCTTGGCTGTGAGGACAGAAACGTGCAGCCTTGCTCCTTAGCTAAAGACGGCAAGGAGGGAGGCTGGAAACATCAGGGGGAAATCTGCAAGTGAGAGGAAAAGAGAAAGGACAGGCCCCCAATCTGAGTATAAACCCCTGTCAAACCCCAGGCCGACATCCACACCTGGTATGTGCAGGGAAGGCCTGGGGGCTTGGGCAGAGGGCAGGCAGACACGAGAGAGACACTTGTCCCTGGAAGGTATTGCTGCACTGGGAGGCATGTTGGGAGGTTGCTGCTTTTTGAAGGGAAGGCATTTACTGAGTCTACACACAGCTCCCGGGGCAGAGCTGCTACTTGGCGGAGAAGATGAAGTTTCAGGAGGATTTCTGAGAAGCAAGGAGTCCAGAGAGACTATATGAACTACACAACCTGAATATAAACTTTGCTCAAATGCTTGAATGATCACCAAATTCTATAAGCAAAGTGTGGGGGGAGGGGAGGCAGAGGGTACACCAGGCTAAAAAGAAGGAACAAGATTTGAAGTTGGAGTCCAGACAAGTTAACTGCCTACTTAGAACAAGAAGTGAAACAAGAATCCTTTGCCGGCAGAGAGGGTACACAGCCAGGATTGGAATGAACCCAGAAATGGGATGCAGTGGTCAGCTGGGTCCCTGGACTAGACCCAGCCGAGGAGGAGGCCCAGCCCCGCACCGGCCTTGGCTTCACTCCGCATCACAGGGCACAGACCGTGGAGAAAAACTGCAGGGGTAACTCTATTTCACAATTCACTGCTGTGTGAACTTTAGACAACTGTTTAACTTCTCTGGGCCTCTGTTTTCTCCTCTCTAAACTGGAATAATAATAATACTTCCTGTTTGAGGCATTTGTGAGCAATAAATGAGTGATTACACACTTACATGCAATTTCAGGGCGTGGTTGGAGGGAGAAACCTTGAGTTTATTAAAAACAGTGAATTGGCTTTGATAATGCTACATTTCAGAGTAACAGAATAGAAGCACAAAATGTAGTTACCTAGAGAAAATTATACTTGTTTTTCTTGTATAACAGAATTTTTGGTTTGTGCCTATTGCTTACACACACAATTACATACAGGCTTACATACAAATATATCTGCTATTGGCTTCTAGAGGGTACACTGGATTATATCTTGCTTTTTTCCATTCTGACCATTTTATATATAGCCCAATTGAAATTCTGACTTCCTTTGTGTTTAATCCAAAAATTTCAGAAAGTTATACAATGCTAAATACTTTGTTTCATTTCTAATATTTCTGCATTCTGATTAAGAAATATCCTATATGATAAAAGGCTAATATGCAAATTGACCAAACAGCAGAACGACCAGTCACTATGACCTGCACTGTCACCAGGGGGCAGATGCTCAATGCAGGAACTGCCCCCTGGTGATCAGTGCACTCCCACAGTGGGAGTGCCACTCAGCCAGAAGCTGGGCTCACAGCTGGCAAGTGCAGAGGTGGTGGCAGGAGCCTCTCCCACCTGTGCAGCGGTTGGACATTCCCTGAGGGCTCCAGGACTGTGAGAGGGCACAGGCCAGGCTGAGGGAGGCCCCAAGTACACAAATTTCATGCACTGGGCCTCTAGTTATCTATAAAATACATGAGAATCATTTCAATTCCATTTATTTATTATAGAGCTAAGATTTTTATATCACTTTTTTCTTCCTTGACTTATTCATGCGCTCAAACCCTCACTGTTGCCTACAATGGGTGTCTTGTCTGCTAAACATGGTGATGCAATGATAAATAAAACTCAATTTCTATCCTTAAAGGCCTTACAGGGCAATAGAGATACAGACAGACAAACAGCTTTTAAATAAGAAGAAATCACAGCAGAATTAGATGTAGGCAGAGAGGTATAGTAATAGCATTAAATACAGAACAACCAATTCAAGAATTGGATAGAATTATGAGGACTTCATGAAAGAGATGTTTATGTACCATCTCAAACCACAGGAAGGTATATTTTAAATAGAGGAGAAAGGAGTTTTAGGAATAATGAAGGTATATGAAAATCACAGTAGCATAAAACAATAAGCAAGTTCAGGGAATTGTAAATAATTCCAAATATTTAAGCACAGTGGGAGGTAGGGAGGAAAACCATGAGATTTGATGGGAAGGCAGGATTCAGGCTGTATTTTGATTTAACTCATATGTAAGGAGATCTTGAAATAAGGCCCTAGAGTGAAAATTGACAAAGGGAACCTGTTTTGAGGCATGCCTTCATTAGGACTTGGTAACGGATTGCTCTGCCGGGGGGAGAATGTGGTGTGGGTGGGGGTTTGAGACTGTAGAAAGGTCAGGTGTTCAAGGGAAGGGAAGGATGGCTCAGGTTTCTGGCTAAGGTTGCTAAAGACTGGATTCCTGCCCGACAGCTACATGATGCTGCCAATCAGAGGCTGGGCATTGGGATTTGACATTGGGAATTCAAAACAGAGATAGGGGCTGGACACCTGGGTTTGGAAAAGATGGAAATTCTGTCAATTCAATTATGTGGAAAGAGATGAGCAGAGAGCTGAAGACAGAGCCACAGGGGGCCCAGCTATTGAAGAGATGGGCAAAGAAGTGGGAATTGGTAAATGAAACTGTACTCGTCAGGGTTCTCCAGAGGAACAGAACCAACAAGATGTATATCTCTATGCATACAGAGCTACATATCTGCATATCTGGCCAGTACCAAAATTCATATGGTAGGCTGGCAGCCTGGAGCCCCAGGGGGGAGTTTCAGTTGGAGTGCAGAGGCAGTCAGCTGGCAGAATCCAGATCTCCTCAGGAGAGAGTGGTGGTTCTTCCTAGGAAGGTCTTTAACTGATGGGATGATGATAGAGGGTAGTCTGTTTTATTCAATGTCTACTGATTTAAATATTAATCTTTCCTAAAGCAAATCTTCACAGAAACATCTAGAACAATGTTTGACCAAATATCAGGGTACCGTGGCCTAGCCAAGTTGACATATAAAAGTAACCATCACAGAAACTGAGATTCAGTCATGAAGATAGAGCAATTGAGAAAGGAGAGGGAAAGAAAGGGAGGGTGAGAGAGGACAGAAGGAGAAAGAGAGAGAGAGAAGAAGAAGAAGAAATTTCAGTAAGCTAAGAGAGGAAAGAATTTCAAGAATAAAACAAGCAGATGTGAACTGGAAATATGCTACAGGGAGAAGCAGTAGGAAGTCATTGTGATAAAATAACTGTCTTTTCGCTAAAGCCAACCAAAGAGTTGAGAGTGATATACAGGAGACATCATCCGTCTAGTGAATATAGTTATAGAGTGATGACCAAAGGGAGATTAAGGGGGAAGGGTACTTGCTTTTTCAAAAGGACTTGGAAAGAAAATCAATTTGATATGATTAACAACTTGGCTAATAATAATAATAACAGTGACTGTAGCTCAACACATTCATACTCTAGGTGTAATTGCAACAGGATTCATAGAAACAGGATATTCTCATCCTAAACAATGATTCTCTAATAGTGAAATTTGGGGGAGGAGGAAGTGTTTTGAATGGCATTGAGCTCATGTCAATCAAAGAAAAACACCTAGATAGCTGCCTCCTCAACAAGGCAGATGGGGGAAAAGGTGGCCATAAGAGTGCATTGGGCAATTTTTACTATTTTTACCAAATTATTTCTCCTTATTGATTGATACTGTAATCTCTAACAAAGAACATTTAACATTAATAAGAAAATTCTTACTAAAAGTAATATTCTCATTTATTTTACAGCTCCTTGTACTAAACATTTTAGAAGGTTAATGCCAGGTAGTATGCAAAAGAAATAGCAATGAAATATTTTGATGACTGGGCAAACATTGTCAATTGTGAGATCTCTGCTTAGCTTTTCACATCCAGGTCAGTACTCTTTCTTTTGATAAACCTATTCCGGTCTTAAAATTAAGAAAAATATGTCAAGGATGCACAACCCATAGACAAGTCTATCTTTTTCCTATTGTCAGTCACTCTGACTTGTGTCATAAAAGAAGTCATATGACCCATGTACTGTTTTTTTTTTTTCTTTAAAACCTTACCATGGCTAACAGGGGAAGAAACTATAGTTTGAGGTACAGATTCTCATGCCATAAATGTATGGACAACATAAAAAGTCTCCCCCAGTAGGATCTCATAAAAATATAACACATTTTGATCGTTGCCACAAAATAAACTTTCAGGGGCAGACAAAAGCACATCTAATTTGAAGCAGAGGAGTAATCTCACTTGTTCCACTTGAGTTGGGCAGCCAGGTGCTTTGCTGCATTTAAAGAACCTCCATTCAGTGTAATGGGTTGGGGTCACTTCATCTAATGGATCTCATTATATTGAGGGAATGTAATCATTTCAGTGGCTTGCTTTCAGTAGGAGAATGAGGACTTTCAATGCAACAAGGAAACTAGTATCAATTTGTTTTCAGTATCTGATAAAATGCTAGTTCACGAGATTTCAGGTTTTGAAATGGATTTGAAACAGAGTTAAAAATATGATCCAATCAATACTGAAGAATTTAGTGCCAAAATCTGTCCTTCATCTGATCAAGAGATTGGGGGAAGGTGGGTTTTAGTGTTTTAGATGCCCTTCTGTTCCGTCTCTTCCTTGTCCTGAAACAACTATTAGCACCTTATTTCCAGTATGGCTTCTTTATGTCAATGGCCAACAGCCAACCCAGTCTTTTCTAAGGGATAGGATAGGGTCAACGTAAAAGGCAATGACTTTTATACAAACCAACCAAACCAAACCAAACCAAACCAAACCAAACCAAACCAAACCAAAACAAAACAAAACAAAACAAAAAACCCAAAACATAAAATTTTGCATAGGTGATTTCAGCGTATCTTAACAATAGTCTCACAAATTCAATAAAACTAGTTTGACCATATGAAGTGACTGCTTTGCAGGTCAAACATTGTACAATGCTGGCAATTCCATGTGGTCCAGACCAAAAGTGTTCTTGCCTTAACAATAAACAAACTGACCCTCACAGGTGTTAAATAGTCTACTCGAGGTCAAATAGCTAGTATACTGCACAATTGTACGTCAAACACTGGTTTCTTTACTCTCCCATTCACTTCCTATGAAAAATAATATGCTAAAAATCAGACTTTTAGAAAATTTGGAGTTGCAGTGGTCTCAACATCCACTGCTAGATTTTATCTCTAGTCTGTGCTTAGAGGTAGCCCAACCAGGTATGTCAAAGGGATACAAGAAGAAACTGAAAAAGTTCACAAAGGCCAAAGCTGGAACAGTTTAAGCAACAAAATAAATAAAGTAGCACTGAATTATAACCCACAGTATAAACTCCGTACCCATTGGTCATATGGGTATAAATAAATGATTGAATAAATAAACAGAGGACAGAAAATAGACAAATCTCCTGCGCGGAATTTTAAATAATTTATGTGGCGACTCTGACTTCAAGGAGGTAGAGCATATCTCCTGACTCCTTAAAGGAGCGCTGTGTACAGTGACTTCCTTTCCAAGAGAACCTTATGAAAAGGGAAAAATCAGGAAACTGGACAGTGGAGAGAGACCTAACAAACACCACCTCCAGCCCCATGCCCAAGGTTAACATCAGTGGTGATATGTCATGCTGATAGCATATACCTTTGACATGATGTGATGAGAATGGCAGTTTATTGCTGTGATCGTCTCACAGAAATGTATGGCCCCATTCTAATCATGAGAAAAAAACAGACAAATCCCAGCTGAAGGACATTCTCCAAAATACCTGACTAGTTGTAGGTCAAACATTGTACAATGCTGGCAATTCCATGTGGTCCAGACCAAAAGTGTTCTTGCCTTAACAATAAACAAACTGACCCTCACAGGTGTTAAATAGTCTACTCGAGGTCAAATAGCTAGTATACTGCACAATTGTACGTCAAACACTGGTTTCTTTATTCTCCCATTCACTTCCTATGGAAAATAATATTCTAAAAATCAGACTTTTAGAAAATTTGGAGTTGCAATGGTCTCAACATCCACTGCTAGATTTTATCTCTAGTCTGTGCTTAGAGGTAGCCCAACCAGGTATGTCAAAGGGTGACATACAGTGAAGGTCATCCAAAATGAGGAGTCTAAGAAACTGTCCGAGTCCTCAAGAGCCATGGAGGACATGGAATCTAAATGTGATGTGGGGCCTTGGATGGAATCCTGTCATGGAAATACGGACATTGGGTGACAACTAGGAAAATCTGAATGACATATGGAGTGTAATCAATAATAGTGGATCCATATTGGGCATTCATTGTGGCCAATGAACATGCTAACAAAAGATGTTAATAACAGTAGAAGCTGGGTGGGCACATGCCCTGACCAGGAATAGAACTGTGTCTTCCTGGTTCATAGGTGGACACTCAAGCATTGACCCATACCAGCCTGGCAAATAATTAGAATATTTATAAGTAACTTCAAAATAACCATTTCGAATATTGAAATACTGCATCAATATTTTTGCCACAAGCATTTACAAAGACCCAAGCTTCTTGGTGTTTCCATAATGCTATTCAAGGTTTATTTGCTCATTGTGACCATGCTGAGGACCTCACAGTCCAGCAGAGAGATCAGTAGATCTCAGCCCCATGGTTATTTTTTCAGGATTCTTGTTTCCAACCCTGTATGTGAAATACTTTCAGTCTGGTTAATGCATTCAGACTTTCAACAACTGCAAAGGGCGCCCTTGAGAACATGAGATGTCTTCAAAAAATCCCAAAATAATTAGAGTGGCCTCCAAGACTTCCTGAAAACTCAGATGTAACTTGATTTTATATGAAACCATATAATACACAAATGCTTAACATTTGTCCAATGATGTTGCTAAAGTAGGCCATGGAGTACTTTACTAACATTCTCCAGGTTAGAGGAAAACCCAGGAGGTACTTATCTCAAATGCAACATGTTTCCTTTTATATAACATCTTTAGAATGTAGTCATTTCACAGCATCTATCACCTCTGTCACAATTTTCTTAAATCTCTAGCCTCTCAAACTCACTTCTCTTATTACAGACCACATGATTTATGAGCACCGATGGCTGCAAGACAGCTGCGAGATTAGCACTGTAACCCAGTGCAGATCACCTCGGAAGTAGTTCCTTCTGAAATGTACTGTCACCCTGAATGGAATTACAACACATTCTGGGGGCATTTCTGACATGTACTTTTAAACTTACTTGCTCACTTGTAAAGAAAAAAAAAAGTATAAAAATCAGAAAAAATCGGGCTACTTTTATGCTGTTTCCTTCTTGTGAGAATAATATATAGACTTTTTTAATCAAAAGCTTATCATAAACTTCTATTTATCTAAGATTTTATACATCCATATATTTTAAAAATATAAATATGATATTTGTTTATATAATTGACAATCTAACCTATATTAGAAAATAAAGTAAAACCAACCCAGTTTACAACAGATACAACTATGATATGGCTATTAGAAAATAACTCAAAAACTATATTACCGGTTATATTAATAGCATCTGAACTCCCAAAAAATTTTTCTTCAACGATGAGCCTTGTAAAATCAAATCTAAAATTTTATATATTTATATTTATATTTATATTTACACAAATGTGTCCTTCCTCTCCTTGTATTTTTAAATGAAAGGTTTTGGAGTTAAAGTCCATAACTAGCTAGAGGAAGAACTGTCTCTAACTAGTTATTTTGTTTTTTCCTACCAACCATTCAGGATATCCCTGGCACATTTCTATAAGTGGACATTGTATGTGAAACTTACTAACAGGCATGCGTTTGTATTAGTTCCTGTGAGATGACCACCTCTAAGAGTTTAAGAACCTGAAAAATCACCAGAGGTGACTATTCTTCATACTTCCAGTCCATAATCAGAAGAAAAGGGCATTTGAACACCTCTCCCTGGACTTCCTGTTGTATTTTTGAGTTTTTTTAAATTTTTTAAATTCTTTATTGTTTAAAGTATTACATGAGCTTCCTTTTTTCCCCCATTGACTTCCCCCCCGCCACATCCTCCCCCAAGCACAAGCCCTCAGCCCCCACTCCTGTCTGTGTCCATTGGTTTTGCTCATATGCATGTATACAAGTCCTTTGGTTGATCTTTTTGTTTTGTTTTGTTTTTTGCTGATTTTACTTGGGTACATTGTGAGTGAGGAGAAGTAACATTCTAAGGGTGCTTCATTTCTGCTTTCTGTTCTTCCCCCTAAAAAAAGAAGCTGGGCCTAAGCTGGCAATCAGACATCCCTCTGGCAGCCCGGCAGCCCTCGGGGGATGTCCACTTGCCAGCGGGGAGCAGACCTAAGCTGCAGTCAGACATCCTTAGTGCTGCTGAGGAGGCAGGAGAGGCTCCCATCACCACCGCTGTGCTGGCAGCCATCAGCCTGGCTTGTGGCTGAGCAGAGCTCCTCCATGTGGGAGCTCACTGACCACCAGAGGGCAACTCCTTCATTGAGCATCTGCCCCCTGGTGGTCAGTGTGTGTCATAGTGACCAGTCATTCCCAGTCTTTCTGCTCTTAGGGTCAGTTTGCATATTACCCTTCTACTATATAGGAGAGAGTCCTGGTGCACAGGTGGGGCCTGGCTGGTTTGCCGTGAATGGTGTCCCAGATCAGGGTGGGGGTCCCGCTTGGGTGCCTGGCCAGCCTGGATGAGGGGCTGATGGCTGTTTCAGGTTGCCTGCACCCCCTTCAGGGTGGGGGTCCCCACTGGGGTGCCTGGCCAGCCTGGATGAGGGGCTAATGCCTGTTTTCAGGCTGCCTGCACCCCCTTTAGGGTGGGGGTCCCCACTGGGGTGCCTGGCCAGCCTGGATGAGGGGCTGATGGCCGTTTTCAGGCGGTCCAAGCCTGCAAGTGAAGCTCTCAGTCTCTCCATTTTTTCTTTTCTTTTTTTTTTTTTATTCTGGGATTTATTTACCTTCTGTAATTGAAACTTTGTTGCAGTTCCAGCTCTGAGGCTGGCTGTCTGAAAGCAGGTATCTGGGGTTTGTTTAGCTTCTATGATTGCAACATTGTTGCTTAGAGTGCAGCTCAGAGCTAGGCCATGGCAGGCGGGGAACCTTGGCTTCCTCCATCACTGGAGCAAGCAAGCCTCATGTTCGCTTCAGCTGCCTGGCTGCCGGCCGCCATCTTAACTGGCAGTTAATTTGCAAATCGCCCTGATTAGCCAATGGGAAGCGAAGCGGAGGTATGGTTAATTACCATGTTTGTCTATTATTAGATAGGATATATTCATTATACGTAGTAAGTCCCCCCCAAAGGTTAATAATCAGTCTGAGTATAGTTTGAGTTCTACAGTCTATAAATTTACTTTTTCAGATTTGTGCTACTTTTAGTAGGTAATAAACACTTTAAGATAGTAAAATAGTTTTTTCCTAAAATAGGCAGCAGGACTAACTTTTCTGTTTTCCTTAGGGGTTGAATTCATGCAAACTGCATTTCCTAGGCCCCTCACCACTTAGCTGCTGATTACTTTCAGCCAATGAAGGAGCACTAGCCAGTGACGTGAAGGAAGACCCCCCGCCCCTGGGTTCTGCTTCAGGTGTGTCCTGGACAACAGGGATAACACATCCCTGTGATGTCTCAGCAAATGGGCATAGGCGACACCCTCATCCTCCTTTGCCTCTGCAGCCTGGTTTCTTGGTATCTACAAGTCTCTGGCTTGCCTCAGTGTCCCCTGCTTGGACTTCCAGCTCTTCTGATCACTGTCCCAGTCTCTTCTATGGAATCACATGGCAAGGGTTGTATTTTTCTGACTGACTGATGTCTGACACAATGGTACAGTGACAAAGAATGAGAACACAGGTTTGATGCTTGTCTGCTTTACACAGGCTTTGGATACTGGGTACACCCCCTAGTCTTTTCTGATAATATGTCTTCAGAACATTCTACTTACATCTGCTTTGTTTTCCCTCTTTAATTCCTCACTGCATTTATGATACCTGCCACTGTAAATCTGCGACTCAGTTACCCTAACATCTCACAGGAGACATTAAAGATCACCTGGTAGCAGCAGTGACAAGAGTTGATTTGAGTATATTATGTATACCCAGTCCCATGCTTAATATATATATATATATATATATATATATATATATATATATATATATATATATATAATCTCTTTACCCTTCACAAAGAAACATAAAGCTGATACTAAATTATTGCCATCGAACAGATGAAGAAATGGAGGTTTAGATAAATCATACAGCCAGCTCAGAATTTGCCCCAGATCCAAGCTGTGTACCCTATGCCTTGTTGATACAAATTCCCTCATTTGACCTTAAGAAGTTCAGATTTCTCTGAAGCTTTTACAAGGCTCATCTTTAAATAAAGGTTTCTGGGAGTTCAAGTGCTATTAATATAACTGTTAATATAGTTTTTGAATTATTTTTCTAAGAGCCATATCATATGATGTAAACAGGATTGGTTTTACTTTCTTTTCCAATATAGACTAGACTGCCAATTATATGACAAATATCATCTACATATTCTGTGGTGCTTATTTTTTGAATTAAAGAATTTAAAATTAGAACATACATTCTACAGGGAAAAAACATGATGGTAAAATATAATAAGGCAGTGAAATTGTAGTGGAAGTAATAGCCTAGGAAAACAACCAAATTAACAAAAACCAATTAACAGCATTTTGATGTAATATCCTATTTTGTGCTTAGCTATCCAGGGTAAGCATTGTGTAGTTTGATGCTGCTTTATTTGATGTGGGCCAGTGGTGGGGATGGTTGACTCACTTTAAAATCAACTAGTTAGGTTTCTATGTCCAGATTCCATGTCTGTGGGCCTCTACCCAGGGAGAATGCAGACACCTAGGAACCATATATGACATTTACTTTAAACCTATCCAGCTCAGCCACATTATGTACTGTTTCCATCATTTTCATGCCCAGGAGAGTTTCACATAAATTATACTCCATCACATCTTGAGTGGCGTAGGGGAGAATAAGCCAAGTTAGCTCAACAACGATTGACTCTAGACCGCCAACATTCTCCCCGCTACCTACTCTCCTCAAGAGTGAATGCATTCAGGAAAAGCCAAACTAGCTGGGTTGGGGATTCGAAACTGCTCCTTCTTTCTTGTCCTGGCGGGGGGGGGGGGGGGGGGGGGGCGGCGCTGAACCAGCCGAGTGTCCTTTTGATTTCACTGTAATCCGCCTGACTCAAGGTGGAGCATCTGAATTCTTCACCACCAGATCTCCCTTCCACTTTAGGAAATAATCCTCTTTCAATCTCCTACTCATTCAAATAAAAATACCATCTCATATTAATAGCATCTCTCCCAAGGAAACTCAAATTATTTTTCAGAGATTTCTCTAATCCTCACAGCATTCCTATGAGGTAGGTAATGTCCATACAACAACTCTTCTCAACCAAGTTAGAATGATTATGCAAGGGTATTAGGTGCCCATAGATATTGCTGAACGGACTTTCATTTCCTCTAAAAATGTATTTCCTGGGATTGAAGCAGTGCATTGATTTGAAATATGTGTGTGTGTGTGTGTGTGTGTGTGTGTATTTAGAGATAAAAATTTGACTAGGAATAGTGACTAGTGACTGTGTTGTCCACAGTACTTTTGACATTGATACAGATACACTGCTTCTAGCAAGATGCAATATAGCTCATTTGGATATTGTGAGTACAAATTCCTAAGTTGGAAGGTATTTGTTAGATTGAAAATAGTAAAGATACAATTTATGGATTCCATAAATAATATTTTTGGTATAATCATTACATTTAAAAATCATATTTTAAGATTGCAATTACTATAAGGGAAAGTAAAGAAGTTTAGATGGTTATGAGGTAGCCTAATACTTTGATCTTTAAGTATACTGTATATACTTCCTAAGACTGAAGTAAAGGATGTGGATTAAAGTTATATTATAAAAGATTTGAATTGGCTAAAGAAAAATTATCAGAACATTATAAGCACATTCAAAACACGTTTCTAGGTATTTCCTTAAGCTAAAATAAAGACAGCCTCTCCCCACTAGTACAGTATCAATATAATAGTATATAACATATAGTGCTGATGATGGACTAGTGTGGTTTTTAGCAGTTAACTTATTTTTCCCCAAAATAATTATCATCCACCTTTCCAGATGAGAAAACCCAAGGCCCAGGTTCCATCTGTCATCACACACGGCAGACTAAGATTTGAATCCATGCAGCCTGCCTCCGGAGTCTCATTCCCTAACCCTACTCTTCTCCATACAATTGTACTATATTCTTAAGGTGTCAGCACATCTCCAAGGAGATTTTTTAAATTGAAAGATGCGCAGAGACTAATATAAAGTGGGAGCAATTGCTAACTTTGATACAGGATGTCCTTCCTTTCTTCTTGGGGAAAGCAAGCTAAATAAACGCAATTGGCGTCATGTGCACCGTTCAGAGTTGGCGATACTCTCCGCAGAGACCCCTTGGACCTGCCAGGCCAGCCCCGCATGGTTTCTACAGGTGTGTATGCCTCCGCCTCTTGACCTCAGCAAGTGATGCGATCACGTTCTCTAGGGAGGATTAGAGGTTTTGATAGACAAATGGAAATATTTAAAAACAGCCTGACCAATCAATAAAACCCCCAACTGCTCCTGTACCGCGGTTTAGAAAGTAAAACTTTTCAGGAATGGTCATTTAGAACATAAAGATGAATACCCTAAATGCCCTTTAAAAATTATAGATCAATCAGTTAAGGTTTAGAAAAGCATAATTTACCACCTAATTTAAAATTTAGAAATATAAATGTGTTGGTCAATTTATGATTAAAATATAATTTACACAAATGAAATTAAAATAATAGAAGTAGCTAACACTTGCTGAGTGTTAACTACATGTCAACTCCTGTGTTAGGTCTTTTTATGTATGATGTGATTCAATTTTAAAACATTCTTATAAAGCAGGCATAATTATTATGCTCATATTTCAGATAAGGTAACTGAGGCTAAGATAAAGGAATCAATATGTCAAGCAAATAGAGCCACTAAGTGATAGAACTAGGATTCAAAATCAGTTTGCCTAATTCCTAACTTATAACCACTGTATTATTTTTAAACACTCATAAATTTCAGCAGTTAATGAATATTCAGTGTAAGGACACTTAAAAACAGCACTTCAAAAAAAATAGGTACTTCAATTCTAATCATAGCTAATATTTCCTTCATTCTGGCAAAACTTCCCTCCCTTCTCCTGCATGAAATGAAAAGACCTCAGAATTCAATTTAGGTTTCATTTTTCACTGAAAATAATAGTCCAATCTCACTCATGAATATAAATGCAAACATTGTAAATAAAATATTAATAAAACTATTATGACAATTAAAATATGTCATACCAAGTTGCCTTTCTTTCAGAAAGACAGAAATACAAAAATATATTAATATGTTATATATAAAAATATATTTGTTATATTACATATAAATAGATTAAAGATGGGAAAAATATAGCCTATGTCAATAAATGCAGAATATATTTAATAGGATTCAATATCTATTCATGACTAAATCTATTAACAAGTTTAAAAATAGAAGAGTACCTATTTAAGTTGATAAAGGATATCTTCTAATACCCCATAGCAAATATTATTTTAATAATAAAATGTTGAAAAATATTTTCATTAAAGTCAAGAGTAAGACAAAGTTGCTTGCACTAAGTATTCTACTCAGTCAAGTAGCAATAAGTAAGTAACAGAAATTAGTATGTTAGAAAGAAAGACATAAAACTATCAATTTGCAGATAAAATAACTCTAATCCCTTAAGCTGTAAATATCTTCTAGAAAAAAAAAACGGATAAGAGGGTATAATAAAGTGACTTGGTAGAAGAATAAATAAAAATATTAAAATCAAGTTTATTTCTATAGGCTACCAGCAAAGAAATTATATAAATTATAAAATAGCACTCAAAATAGCAGTAGTATCTTGAAATATATCTGATCAACATCTAAAAAGTCTTTTTTGTTAAACTTGGCAAGATGCTTTCGAAATGTATATGGGAGAACTGAAGTCTCCAAATAGCTAGACACTTTCGCAGGAAAAAATGAAGTTCCCCTGAGACATCAAAACGCATTTGAAACTTGGGAATGGGCTATGAGTTCAGAAATAGATCAGCCAGAACCGAATCTAAAGTCTGAAACATACTGACATGTGGAATGACTGCAGATAACTGACTGCAGATCAGGGGTGGGAAGATAGATTGTTAATAAAAGATGCTTGAACAACTAGCTACCTCTACAGAAAACAAAAGAAATCAGATCCTTACCTCACACCACACATCAAAATCAATTTCAGATGAACTGAAAAATCCCAATGGCAAACTTAAAAACTAATAGATAGAGGGAAACAAATGATAACTTTATAACTTGGGGTAGGGAAACAATTCTTCAACACAAAATTCACAAATCATTAAAGGAAAGGGTTGATTAATTTGACTACATAAAAATGAACATTCTATTAACTAAAGATAACAGAGGCAAAGTGAAAAGGCTACCCATAGTTTGGGAGGACATAGTTTAGTTTTAAAGTATATAACCACAAAACATACTAGTATAAATTACATGAAAGTTATAAAAAAAAAAGAAAAGAAAACAATCCAAGGAAGAAAAATGGGATGATACACAAAGAAGCCCTTCTCTACACCAGGTGTCCTAATGCCCTTAGGTATGAGATGAACATTAACCTTCGGAAGCATGTTAAAATCACAGTGGCATGCTATTTTCTGCCACATTAGTAGAAATTTACAAGTCTGCTAAAGCCACTTCTGCTAAAGTGGTGGCAGAATAGAAACTTGTGGGAATACTAATTTTCTGAAAACAAATCTGGAAAAAAAAATGGGTATTATCTTAGAAACTTTATGTGGTTGTGCCCTATGACTCAGGAATTCTATATTAAATTAGGAATATTAGGAATATACCTATATTTCTATATTTTACATATATTTAGCACAATCCAGAATACACATATGTAAAACACAAACAAAACTTTTAGAAAACAATACTTATTCTTACTATGTATTATAAATTCTTATATTTTCTGTTCTCTTTAAAATCAGTTCTTTTAAAATTATAGGTTTTAATTCAGGGAACTGATTTTACAAGTACTATTTAGTAACTAAGTAAGAAAGCTATTACACACTATTGATATTTTCTTCTTGTCAATCAATGAGTACATTTTTGAACTCTTGCTGAACATTCGTATGGTACACAGTATAACCATTGTATGAGGTATGCGATGTGCTTTCAGACTGTAACACTTTTAAAAATCATAAAATGTCATTAATAAAACATTGAATTTTCCCAATTCTGACAGTCTCTCCAATGTAGTGCTTCTTGCTGAGTAGATTATCAGGGGCAGTACCTCAATGGTTTTTTACATAAGCCTCCCCTACCTCTCCATGCCCTGCAATGCCTCTCTGTTTGTAAGAGGTTGCTCTGGGAGCTCTGGAACAAGCCACGCAGATAAATAATATTGTCTTCATGTCTAAAGGTAATGCTTCAAGCCCAGCTGGCGTGGCTTACTGGTTGAGCATCTACCTCTGAACCAGGAGGTCACGGTTCAATTCCCAGTCAGGGCATATACCCTGGGTTGCAGGCTCTATCCCCCAATCTGGGGGCATGCAGGAGGCATCTGATCAATGATTTTCTCTCATCATTGATGTCTCTATCTCTCTCTTTACCTCTCTCTTCCTCTCTAAAATCAATAAAAATATATTTTAAAAAATAATAATAAAATAAAGGTAGTTCTTCAATTTCCACTGAACTCGTAGGAAGGTTGGGGAAATTCCAGGTTTCCTTTGGAAGATCAAGAATTCGTTTTATAGATCAGAGTCGACCTGGGCATTATCAGACTAGAGCAGTAATCCTGAACCTTCTCCATAGCTCAGGTGCTCCTAAGATTGTTCTGCCCCTGTCCCCCACTAACCTATGGCTTATTCAGGGGAGTCCAGATCCGCTAGGAGTGAACGCATTCTGCCCAAGCAAGTAGATCCTAGCAAGTGCCTGCTTGTCAGGGTATAGTCCACTTGATGTTGATGAGTTACACCTGATTCTTCTTTTCTGTGTCTCTAGATTTTGTTTTAAGCAGTGCCTCTCTGCTTTGGGGCAGATTAGACATAAATGCTACTTAAAAATAACTAAAATATAATCTTTACCCCTTACAATCTTTAATATGAGATCTGTAAATGTCGGAGGGATGAGATTTTTCTTATCGGTAAAAGTTTCCTTAATATTCTCAGCTCAATTAGTGGCCTTTCCTATGGGAATAGGAGATGTGAAAAGTCACTTTATCAGCACGGAGAAACATAAGAAATCCTGACTAGTTAGGGCTGTTTTACCAGAAGAAAATTAAAAAGATTTGAGGGATGGGAATGTTAGAGAATGAAAAATGTAGAAAATCACCAAGTAGCTAACAACAAAAACAATAGAAATAATCATATTCACTAATTAACAACAGAAATAAAAAATAGCATGGCCACTAACATTTCAGGTTCCATGTTGGCCGGATGGCTTAGTTATTTGTAGCATCATTATGATACACCAAGGTTGCAGGTTTGATCCCTTATCAAGACGCACATAAGAATTAACCAATGAATGCATAAGAGGGACAACAGATAGATCTGTATCTCTTTCTCTAAAATTAATTTAAACAATTTAGGTTCCTATCTCTCTACAGGTGTATGTCAAGGATGGATGATCAGGGCTGAAACCACTGGCTGAAGGAAAGAGAGTTCAATGTTTCTGTGCAAGTTACCAGGAAAAGGGGATCCAGTGTGGCTGTGTCTGAGACCTCAGGGATCAGGGCCACCAAAGCTCCAATTCACTCATTCAATACACATTACCGGTACTGCCATGGGCAAGCCACACTGCTAGACTTCAGGGACACAAGGGCAAAGCCCTGTGCCAATGAGGAGTGTGGCAATGGAAACTTTCAAGGCATAACTATAGACTAACTACAGGGATGTGTGCAGTTTATGATGGGAACGGTATTCAGAACATAGAGAGGGGCCAGAGACAGGTACCAGGAGAGAGATCGGATGCCTAAGCTGTCTTTCAAAGAAGAAGCACTGAGATCTTCCTCTAGGAAGAGTCAGGCCTATCCTGGAAGAGCAAGTTCACAAATGCAAACAGACAGTGCCCGTACCTGGAATGAAGGGCGGCTTGAACAAGAATCACCCAATGTCTCTGGCTTCTAGAGGCCCTAGAGTCATACTCATTCCTCCTTTGACTTTATCTCCAAATGCTCTTGTTATTTATGCAGCTTTTACGAAGTCCACAAAATGGGGATTTTGCAAACTATTCTGAATATATACATATATATATATATATATATATACATATATATGTATATATATATATTAGTATATATGCATATATATACACACTATATATACAGACTATATATAGTATATATATTTTCACACCATATATATAGTATTCAGAATTATATATATATATATATATTTTTTCAACATTTTTCCTATAATCTTGAGCTAAATTTGCTAGCAAGTTTAATATTTTGTCTGCATTTAGATATAGTTAAGATCTAGTCACAGGCATAGTGGATAATAAAGGGGGCTGGAGAAAGTTATGCCTGCACAAGCCAAGTCCTGAGCCACTGGCCTGGCAGACTGCCCCTTGGGATGATCGAACGAGTAACCATTCCACCTGATTAGAACTGTGCACATGAGCTCGCCTGCTCCAGGTGAGGACTGAAATGCTGGCTACTCCATGAATACCAACATGTTGGAGCCACTCTGAATCTACTTTTGAACAGTGCCCTGATTCCAGTGGACACTTATGGCTGATAAGGAGGGTGAAGCAATAAATCATAGATGTCTACTGAGTTTCTTTCATTAGCAAAGTCAGCCCAATTTGACCTTCAGCTGCAAAAGTATCATTACTTATCTTAGATCCTGGGGAGAATTTCTGGGTCACTGAACAATTATTTAATTTCAACTAAACAATATTGCTTCTCTATTAATTACTATAAATAAGCGAATTATCCATTCTGTATTTAGACTAAAGGTGAGATAGGTTATTTTTACTCCTCCATGTGAACTCTCGGTAGCTCGGGCTCTGAGCCTGCTCCAGCCCAGTCCTCATAGATTAGATGCAACTCCTCTTGCTTAATGCAGAACAGATTCCAGTCACTAAGCAGGAAAAGAAATATGCTAGTCACAGTCAGGAAAACTATATTGTGAATTCTGCCCTTTACTCTTGTAAAAAAAAATAAACACGCAGTGATGATCACTTTGGTGGTAAAACAATTTGGCATTTCCTCTGTACTTGAGCCTGAATACATACAAAGTTGTGCTATTATACAGTGTACCCTGAATTTCAGAATTAAATATTAACAGTCTAGAGCTTGTTCTTCAGAACAAAACATACATAATTTCTTTTAGTTTTAAAAAAGAATATGTTTATGTATATTTTAATAAATTTTTTTAATTGATTTCAGAGAGGAAGGGAGAAGGAGCGAGTGGTAGAAACAACAATGATGAGAGAGAATCATTGATTGGCTGCCTCCTGCACTTCCCACACTGAGAATCAAGGCTGCAACCCGGGCATGTGCCCTTGCCTGGAATCAAACCTGGGACCCTTCAGTCCACAGGCCTAAGCTCTATCCACTGAGCCAAACCGGCTAGGGCTGTTTGTATTTTTAATATCAATGAACATGTCATGTATGAAGTTTCATGCTATGAAAATTTTTTTTACTATATTATTGTTTCAAAATACCAATTCAACAAATGAAACCTATTTCTTAGCAATTTAGAAAATTCTTCAGACTAATGGAAAACATTGTCTATATTAAGTAAAAAAATAGAGTTAAAAGTGTCAGCTAATTTAAATAGTGCTGTTCTGCCACCTCTGTTCTCAGTCCTATGAACAGGTAGCATCTTAAATAATAGACAAATGGATGTGTTGAAATAATATCTATCTAACTTATTTCTCATGATAAAGAGAGAAAGGTAAAGACTTCAAAGAGCCCCGCTTGCTTTCTGTGCACGGAGGACTTGGGCACCGGAGGGCTCATCTGCAAGTGTTTAGTCTATCAGAGCTTTGTTAGGTGCCCGGCCGGCAGCCTGCAGAATACGCTAACTAGCGCACACCCAGACTGTAGGTGTTGATTAGACATTTCTGCTCAAAATGAGAATCACCAAACATACTACAGCGACATTGGCCCTATTTCACTCTAGATATAGTAAATGAATTCTGTAGGGACTCAGAGATTCACAAAATTTACATGTAAGTTAAAGTGTACAAGTAGAAAAAAGGCGAAACAACTTAAATGAACTAAAATAAAAAAGAAAATTCAGTGACCAGAAATTCATTTTTAGCCTAGCTGTCAATAGTTTTATACCAATGTCGATATGTTAAATTAAAAAACAGATGAAGACTCTCCTACTGATTATTAGTCAAGATCTAAATTAATATGCCTTGATGACATGTTCCTTTTTAATAGTTTGCAATTATGGATTCCCGTCTACTCTGATGGAACCATGAAGCATAATAGATTTCCATCCTGGAATCTTTGTAAAATGTGTTTTCAAGATTCCTTTGTTTTCCAATAACAATGCTCCTTGCCCAAAGGTCTTAGCTTTCTAATGTGTTAAGGAAACTCCTCAGTAAATGATATTTTAATACAATGAAAGAAGAGATACCATGGCTTATGCATGCACATGACCTCCTGGGAGTAATAAAATACACAATGGAATAGTGGTTGGTGTGGTTGAGCCCCATGTGTAAATATTTACAATGGTGGAAAGGCTTGGATCAGATGGGTGGGGATTGCCTTCTCTTCTTCCTTCTGTGAAGGTTTTAGGTTTGGTCCCGGCTGAAAGTTTGAGAGACATTATTGTAGACAAATTACCAAAAGAGGGTAAATGGTACATATTCAGCTCAGGAAATCCATGGCTATTGTCCCCACCATGCCCCGGATCACCACCACTCCCATCCTAATAGTCTCTTTGCCAAGGCCAAACACACATACCCATAGACACCAGCTATTGTGTGCTTTCACAGGCCAGACATTCTCCCCATTTAATGTGAAGTGCATTGTAAACATTGCCTTTTCTCTTTCTTACACTATCCCAAATATTTTACTCCTCTTCCTCTCACCACAGCACTTCTGATTATTCTCCTGGGTCCCTCTCTGCAAGGCTCCTCACGTCTAAGTAAAAGGCTAAACTCCGAAACTGGAGAATGAGTAAGCTTGTGGGGAGGGTTCACATCTCTTGATCTTTTGGGGAGAGCCTTGTGCCCAGCAGAAATGGCACCCTGACTTCTGGAACTCTTAGAATAGCATCATCTCTTTACTTTATTCAAAGTAAAGATTTTGCTCCACTTTTATCAGCGTTTTTCATCCTTTGGAGGATGTGTACCAGTTGAAGTTTAGCAACTCAAAATACAACACACACAGGACAATTGATGTTTGAAACAAAAGGAAGCAACATAACAAAGATGGAGACAGAGATGGAGACGCATAGCTATACATATGAAACAGATGCGAAAATGTTCACAGTGGTTTCTCTTAGAGCAGAGAAAAGTAGGTGGTTTAAATTCTCTTTCTGGTGCTTTGTTTATTTCCTACAAAACAAAGGTGTTTCTTCTGCAGGCAGGTAAGTCCTGTGAACGGCTGTTATGTTTCACACATGGGAGTAGAGGGTGGGGAAGGTACCACAGCTGTGAAGATATGAAGATATTCCAGAGAAATTATTTCTAGATGAAAAAAAAAGTACCTGGTGCAAGGCAAAATAATCATATGAGAAAGGAGGTTAGAAGGCAGTCTGGTTCTTGGACTCCTGTTCTTTACATTTATGTTGTTTTGGAAGTCTGCTCAAGAGTAAGGAGTAGTTTTGCATTGAGTTTTAAGATACAGGCCCCATTTACATGCAAGCGTGCATGTGGCTGCCTGTGAGTAATGATACACATGCACTGACCTCATGGGCCGAGAGAATCAGTGGCCTGCTCCTGTTCAGCATGGCAGCCCTTGCAGGAGGTGTCGGTAAACACGGCATTCTCATTATAATCACGCACTAGCATTGCCAAGCAGCCTACCTTAGTGAAAAGCAAAGGGTTTTGGCCTTGGATAAAATAGTTTTAAATCCAGGCCTTTTTTATGATTCTGTTTAAAAACCTGTTGTTTTACAAACTCTAAAATGGGAATAGTACTAGAATTATGTATGTAAAGTGGCTGATATAAAAGGGCTCAAAATGGGCATAATTTTTATTATTGTCATTAGTTATTCTGGGTATGAAATATCAGTGAATAATTAAGATCGTTTTCCTTGATCAAAATGGCATTTTTTGTGGGATAATTGTTGCAGAGCAGACTCTGTGTACAGCACGAAGCAGAGCATTTCAAAGTTCCACCGGCAAGGCAGCTGTCTGGAGACATAAGTTTTCCTACTTTTGTCTGTTTGACATTTTACTATTCCTCAGGGAGGAGATACCTCACAAGGGATCCCATTGTTCCTGGGAATGCAGTTTCTAGTGGGGTTTTTTAGTAATTCAAGGATCAACCATGTTATACAAAGCCCAAGATCAATAACAGAAGTTAGGTCTCCACACAAAGTCCTGAAAAATAAGATTTACCCCCTTCAGCCCCTGGTGTGTTTCTCATCATGTGGTTCACTTCATGCTTCCTGACCCAGCTCCTTTTTGTAAATATGAGAAAGTAAAAGCATAAAACAAAATTAGCCGCTTCCCCTCCTGCTTAAACTCTCTTGCCCCCTTACACAGCACAGCAACATCTCTGTGTGAGGCCCCAGACAGTTTGGTTCAATGGATAGAATGCCTCCCGCAGACTGAAGGGTTGCAGGTTCAGTTATGCTCAAGGGCATGTACCTTGGTTGCAGGCTTGATCCCTGGCCCAGGCTGGGGCACCTGCGGGAAATAACTAATTGATGCTTCTCTCTCACATCAATGTTTCTCTCTCTCTTTCTCTCCCCCTCTTACTCTCTTTTAAAGAATCAATGGAAAAAATGTCCTCAGTTGAGGATTAACAACAACAAAATCTCTGGGTGAGGGACACACTAGCTTAGCTTGTGTACCCAGAGGCTTTCCGGGGGCTCCTGGGACATAGGTGTCTGAAGCTCAGGATAGCATGAGCCTTTCCTTAGGTGGTGAAGGTGATGCGTGTGATTTACAACTCTGCCCAGTTGGGAAGGCTGTGTATACAATGAAAACCAGCAGACAGGAGTGGCTATGTTCCCTGCTTTCATATAGTAAACACTTTTGTGCAGTTCTGATCTATGAACTGGGAATTACAATGACTACTTCATATATTTACCCTCTTCAATATATGCCTTAATCTATGCATTGTACTTAGTATATCTAGCCAATAATAGGTGGTGCATAGATTTTGATTCCTATTTCTCAATTTTTTCAATATCCTGCCATTGAATTATTAAGTTTAGAAGAATTTCAAGAGATCTCATGGTAGGTAATATGTTTCTCATCAGGGACAATTAAATTTTAACTAGATTCCAATTCTCTTTTGAAACTCTTAATATCATTTATCTTTGTCTATTAATAATGGTTATTTTAATGTTCCTGCCAGCTAACTCCAATATCTATATAATCTGTGGGTTTGCTTTTTTTTTTTTTAAGTCTTGACTATCGGTCTACATGATGATATTTTATCCCAGAAGGAGTTATGCTTTGCTCTGTTAGACACAGAACTTAGATCCTTCAATCCCAAAGACTGTGTCTGGTCTTGAATCAGTTGAAGATTCATTAAACTCAGTTTCCATTTGTTTCATCCCCATTCCTTAGATATGGCTTCCTGGGTCTTTGATTGAGAGTCTGGTGTATCTTTGTCCACTGAGCCCTGAAAGACTACAGGAGATTGTTATGCCCTTCAGAGGTTTTAGTTTAGCAATTTAGCATCATACCCCACACAGCTTCAGATACAGGGAAAATCTTGACAGGGAGCCTGGTGTGTACTTGTGGCAGGTCAGCTTTACTGGGGTCTTATTTTCCAATCACTGAAACACTGCAGGGCCATCCCTCAGCCTCCTATTCCACCCCGAGGACCCAGTAACTATTTCCTGGGGAAACTGGCTTTGTGTTTGCAGGTCCTTTAGAGTCCTAGCCATCCCATCAGAAGCTCGATTGTTTTCTCTTTCCCCCAGTGGAGAATGTTTGCCTAGGCCAAGCCCTATCCTTGCCCTAGACCTTAATTCCGCAAACGCCCTTAGGAAAAATGAAAATATCTATAAACTCTCAGCTCACCAGATAAAGCCTCCTCCTCCTGGGATTTCATTTCCCCTAAGTCCTCATTGCTTCCATAGCTTCCCATTCTCTTTAAAAATATGATTTTACTGTAATGCGTCCATGTATTTCCTGGTTGTCGCGCAAGCTTAATATATCTTAGCCAGAAAAGGAAATCTCAAAGATAAATAAATTTACATTTTAGATAAGGTGTCACTTTTGAACACTACATAATTGGAGCACATAATTATGTGCTGGTTTGCCTGTCTAGCAGCTCTTTATAAGGATGGTCTCTGAAAAGTGTGTTCTTCCTGCACAGACGCAAGGAAGCCTAACAAAGCGGACATAGAACTGAGCTGCTTGTGGACTTACAGACTGAACTTTGGTCAAACGTTTGTTCTTATCAGAGAAATGCTCTTAGTAGTGACCACGAAGGAGTTCAGAAGCTTGGACCCTTGGGGTCCTGAGTTGGGGTTATAACACAAGCAAAGCAGATTATTCAAAGATAGTCAAGGTAGGTTTGGTAATGATCTGTTATTAGTCAACCAGCAACGTCACACGTTAAATACATTTCAACTCTCAGTTTTACTACCCATGGGCATCATTGCTAAGCGCTGATTTTTTATTATATTAAGTCTAGAGGTAGACTGATTTCAAAATAGAGGAGCACCAAATGGGAGCTGATCCTCTCACAACTTCATTCTGCTGCTTGATTAACAACTGTAGTTGCCTCCTCCTCCCTACAAATATAAAGATACCTGCCTCATGGGATTGTTGATAACTGAATTAGTTTACAAAAGAAAAAATGCTTAGAACTGTCCCTACTAAATAGCAACTTGGACTTGCTGTCATTATTATCATTAACATTTTCATCATCAAAAGTTAAAGTGAAATAATCTCCAGAATTTGATTCAGCAGCTCAACAGACTTGAGCTTTGACCTACACTTCCCCATGGGTTAACTTTAGCAAGTCCTTTAATCATATCCCTTTATATTATCATCAGGGAAAGGCATACAATAATTTATCATTTATTATCATTTCCACAATAAAATAATGGCCATTTCTACAATGGAAAGTTGATATGCTGGTTAAAATGCTGCTAAATGGATTTGTCTTTTTTAAAAAATATTTTATTGTTTTTTTACAGAGAGGAAGGGAGAGGGATAGAGAGTTAGACACATTGATGAGAGAGAAACATCGATCAGCTGCCTCCTGCACACTCCCCACTGGGGATGTGCCTGCAACCCAGGTACATGCCCTTGACCGGAATTGAACCTGGGACCCTTCAGTCTGCAGGCTGACACTCTATCCACTGAGCCAAACCGGTTAGGGCATGGATTTGTCTTTTAAGGTCTGGTGATTTTTCTCTATTTATCCACAATGAAATGTTCATTTACACTAGAGAGAGCACTAAAAGCTACTGGTAGGATGAGTTATAGACATTAGACATGGCAAAGGACCACACAAATTTCTTTATCAAAATATCACCAACTTCAGAGCTTGTCTTCTGTTGAAAGGAGAATTGGAGCGATTGAAAATAGAACAGGAGCTGTTGAAATGAAAATTGTTGTAGTCTCAGTGATAATACGCAAGTATTACACTTGGATTGTCCAATTATTTTCTATAAACTTTGACAAATAATTCATAAAAATAAACTTGGTGGCTGATGTTGTCTCTTCAGTTTCTAGACATAGTCTAGAGACGAATGCTTTCTTAAGCTGTTGAAAGAGGAATTATATCCTTTGAAGCCCTAGCATTCTCTAAATTCCAATAGAAAGAGAATATAGGGCAGTACAAAGCCTGTGATCATTAGTGTCAATGGCTTTTTCTAGCAATGGAACTGTCTATCCATGGTAGCAAGCAACAATGGCACCTTTGAAGGACAAACCAATGCATCTATTTACTGGTAGAATGACAGATAGAAGATGCCTTTACCTTTCCTCCAACATACACAGAGAAGATAAAAGAATCAGACAAATGAGGTAGTATCTATATTATCTGGCTCAGAGGTGATTTTATCTGGCTCATAGGTATACACCTGCATAGCTGAGTTAAAAAAAATACATATATCGAGTGGACAATCTCATTGAGGTGAAGCATTCATACCCAATTCTTCTGAATTCAATCCACTTCAAGCATAATACTGAGAACTGCAACCATCTTCAGTGACAAACCTCACTATCTACATTAACGTGAATTTACTTTCCAGGAATATCTGGGCTCTACATGATTATGCTTTGTTTCAGGAACTTACTAAAATTCTATTTAGCTCTAATGTCCATAGACCTAAGCTGAAGATAATGAATAAGAATGGAGGGAGTTATTGTACAATTTAAAGGTCTTCAAACACAAACGGAAATAATTAATTATGCATGAAAATGAAAGTTCATCTTTATATTATACAGTTTAAAGGTCTTCAAACAAAAAGGGAAATAGTAATTAACTGTACATGAAAAAGAAAGTTCATCTTCCTTTTATAACTACTTAAAAATAAACTAAAGACTTTAAACCTGGCCCATATGAATCAAAAGTACATACGATTAAATGACTTTCAAGTCAGGAACCTGTGTCAAAACATGAGTTACACCTAGAATCCCAATTCACATTTCCATTGTTCTTATTAAAAGTCACTTTATGAAAGGAAATTAAAGATGTGTATTATTTCAGTCCTTTCCATTAAGGGTAATGGTATCTATCAAATGATTTTAAATGTTTCAAAAAAGTTAGGTCTTTTAAAGCAGACTCTTCTTTTTAATGCAGAGGTACTTCATAGTTGTAAGTCAGAGGAAACTGTCTCAACAAAGGTCTGAAATGTAAGTGTGGTGATATATTTAAGGTGGCTGAGGATTAAAATTGGGGGGTGGAGAGAGAACTTAAATTAAGACATGTAAGAAGTGTCAACACACTGAACAATCCACTTGCCCAAAGGTCCTCTCTACAAAACAATCCTGTTCTCTTAGTGTCCCAAAGCAGCAGGATGTGACTTGATGCTCATCATATATGACTAAATAAGCATATATATATATACACACACACATACATATATATATATACATGCATAATATGCAAATCGACCAGACGGTGGAATGCCCAGTCACTATGACACACACTGACCACCAGGGGGGCAGATGCTCAATGCAGGAGCTGCCCCCAGCCCACCTTTCAGTCCCTACCCCCGGCTGGCAGGCTCTAATCACCCAATTGGAATGGGGAACCGGGGATGGGTGGCAGCAGACACGGGCAGCACCAGGCCAAGGTGGGTGTGAGGGAGTAGGACCCTGATCGCCCCGCCAGTTGCCCCACACACAGAGGGCAACTGGTGTCCGTGGAAAATTGGCCCTGATCACAGGTGAGGCCTAGGGACCCTATCCATGCACGAATTTCGTGTGCTGGGCCTCTAGTCCTATATAATAAAAGCCCAGCGACTGAAAGGCAGAACAACCAGAATGATGGGTCAACCAGTCACTATGACATGCACTGACCACCAGGGGGAAGACGCTAAATGCAGGAGCTGCCCCCTGGTGGTCAGTGCATTCCCATAGTGGGAGCAGCGGCTCAGAGGGTGGGTCCACAGCCATTGGGCTGACCTGGATGAGCAGTGCTCCCACAGCCAGCTGATCCCTGCAGGCCATGTCCCCCACCAGTGCACAATTCCCATGCACAGGGCCTCTAGTTCTTGATAATATCCTTTGTCATTCATTGATTATTTCAGCTTTGCCTGTGGCTGTCCCTTTCATAATAATAAAAAAATCATTCAATGCTAAATAAGTTCATACAGTTATGACCAGTGATAGAACATGGATACATGACATCCACAGTCAATACCAAAGTTTTAGGTTAATCAATATTTTAGCTTTCTGACTACCGAAAAAGAGAAAGCTGACTTGGATTCTGTTTGTTCTTCATAACACTGTTCATATTACATTCTGGGGGCTAACGAAGCGGCAGACAAAAAAAGAGAAAGAAGAGAATGAGAGATAAAGGGAGAAAGAATAGAAGTGGATGGAGGGAGAGAGAGGGACATTGATTTTGGCTGTTCAGACTCCTGATCTAAAACCAGAATAATTTCATGAGTAAAATTATAATATGCCAAAACCTAGCGCTCATGCGAAAGGAGCTATATAGTTAGCAAAGAACATCTATTTGTCCATGTGTTTTTGAGCCTGAGTAAGCCATACCGATAGATAATTGGATATGATTTTGAAAATTAATGAGTCAGAATCCCATCCTTTGTAATTAGGTCACCAAGAAGAAAATGACTTCATTCTTGTTCACTGTAACAGTAACCTTTTGCTTCCCCTCAATCCCAGAAGGCAACCAAATGATTCAACCTTCCTAAAATTTCACCTCCCCTCATCCATTATATCTTAACTTACACATTAAGATTTTAAAACCTCCATCTGGTGGACATAACTTGACCCCTTTTGATTTATAGGCAACCTGTTTTCACAGGTAAGCAAATATTTTTCCCTTTGACCACCTGGCTGGGGCGAGAACAGCTGAGGCAGGTCTGCTCTCTAGTGAGCTGCTACCCAACGTGCATGGGAGGGGGGGATGTGGGGTGATTTCAGGTCTAGGAAATTAGAGCTGAAGTTACCCCTGGAAACCCGAGGCTTAGGAAATGACTCCTTCTCCTTATCAGTTGGTAGATCTCAAACAATGGTCACATCAGCAGTGGGGGAGTCAGCCTCCTTGCCTGACTTGAAGGGGTAATAGTGCTCTGGGCTGTTAAGTGAGAGGTCCAAGGAAAAATTCCAATTATACTCAGAGGGTTAGATGGATGGTATTACAGGCCAGGGTGTCTCAAAGTGCAGCCCGCTAACCACTCGCTTTGGCAGCATCTGGAGTTGGGATGGAGAGGGTGTCTGTTGAATAATGTAGCTTCTCCCTATTCTTGTCCTTCTGAAAGTGATTATATATATATATATACAGGATGCCCCCTAAAAATGTATACACACTCCCACAGCTGGTAGCTCAATTTTGAAAATGAAATGTATTTAATAAACACTGCCTTATAGAATTATTCAAAGTGTGTGTATACAACTTTTAGGAATATATATATATATATATATATATATATATATATATATATGAAAGAGAGAGAGAGTGTGTGCAACAGAGTATATTTGGGAAATGGGCATTTTGTCCTCCTTTCATGTGTGTGATTAATTTTAATATAAACGTAGGACATAATTTTACTGACTCAGTGAGTAGTGACAATGTGAAACTTTATCTGAGCCCCGCAGTCCTGGAAATTAGTGAAGGTTAAGATATCTCCCCATCCTTTTTCCCAAAAAAATACCTGCACCCTTTGGTGTTCCCAGGAACGGTCTGCCTCCAGAGATACTTTGGCCTCACATCCGCCCATCCCTCTGTCCTCAGCAACGGGGACAGGACTCATCTCCGTGGCTCCCTGAAGGCACGTGGAGGAGTTTCTTGTCCACCCACCTCTCTAAAACCCCAGCTCTCTTCCTGTTGCAATAGCCTGAATGAAATCATCTCCTGAACTGTGCTCTAACTGTGCCATGTGTAGTCGGACTTGTCTTTTCGAAAGGCCATTTTGGGAAGAATCGCCAAGATGGTTTGAAGAAATGAGACACCTGACAGGCCACATGGCAAACTATTTGAATATCTAGACAAAGAGAATGAGACACCATTAAAGAGAAGCATAGAGACCTTGAGAGACATAGTTAAAAACTCCAGCTTTTTATGAGCCATTGAATGTGGGAATGAGAAAAGGAAAGGCCCGGGTGACCGAGAATCTTATCTTCACAGTCACTGATTTGGATGGAGAATGCGGGAAGACCATGGGCCTTCTTGGGATGGATTTATGGACTTATTTTTAAGGCTATCTACACCCACGTGTTTAAAAACACAGTGATTTAATGTGCCATGAATATCAAGGATAATAAAATAAAACTTACAAAGTAAAACAGGTGAGCAAATTAGAATAATTGGAATATAAGTATCAGAAAAACAACACAAAGCCCAGTGTGAGGTGATAAACGAAACACGTACGTCAGATCCTATCCATTTATCTCACAAATGGGTTTTCTGGCAGCCAGTGCGAAGCAGGGAACAGATCAGCGTGTGAGACGGATTTTTCTTCTCAGGAGAAGGATAATTACCCGGGAAGCGAAGTACTGAGTGACTGAGAGGTTTCTTTCAAACATGTTGAGTTTGAAGCTATGAAGTAATTTAGACAGAATATTAGTTATAAAAAAACAGAGAATTTTGTTCAATTTAATAGTTTAACATGCTGACAACTTCTAATTGCCATGAGGATTGGATAAATGGAAGCCAGAATTCCTGTGTTATGACAGAGAGAACGGGCTGGAAAAAGAATATTTTTGAGTGCTGTACTTATTTTTAAAGTTGGCTTTACCAATTTATAGTTGAAGCAGATGATTTTTGAGACTTAAAAAAAAATCTTGGTTTCTATCTGATTACGTGTGTGTTTTTTAACTCCAGGAAACTGCCTAATAAAGTGGTTAGAATATAAATAAATAAAATAAAAAGATAATCAGAACATTGAGGTTTTATTTTCTTTTATGATTCCTGTTACATTCAAGGGTTACATAAAGGGCAGAATGTGGATTTAATCAATGTTTGGCAAGGAGCATGTGCAGGAGGTCATTCTAGTGGGCATATTAATCATTTTAAAGCTCCGAGTTTTATGAACCTCAATGTAGCATATTAGACTAAAAGGATTAACTCTGTCCTTATGAGGAAAGGGACTTTGCTTTACTGACAAACTGTAGCCGAATAGAAGAATGGACCTTTTCACTCTTACAGAGGAAAAATAAATTATTGTAACTTCATGTGATAAATTGTCATGGAGGTCATATTTCCATCTATGAAATCCAATGCTTTTTAAAAAAAATCAGAATAATCGTTCTCTTAATTCCTTAACATTTATTTGCGATGGAAGGGAGAGAGTGAGAAAGACAGGTTAACTGTTCCATATTGAACACATGCCATGCACCAGACAGGATGCAGGAATGACACGGATGTTGGGGCTTTGAATGAACACGTCTAAGTGATAAGGTTTCCATCATACAGATGAGGAAACCCAAGCTCAAAGAGCTTCAGTACTTTGCTTTAGGTTCTACTGTTCACAATTTTAAGAACTGAACTTTCAACTCATGCCCCTAATCCCAAATCAGTGTCCTAGAAAACCATCAAAATGCCCCCCCTTTCTTTCTTTTCACTCCCAAATTACAAGATTTCATAGGAAAGGAAAGTTTTATCAATGCATGGTAATGCTAGAACAGCATCTTATCTTCAATAGAAAATATGACAAATGAAAATAAAAGCAAAGGCAGATGCAAAACTGATTATTTGACAAAAACTCGCTGAGTGCAAGTCACTTTTTTTCAGGCCAAAAGAGTCTGGAGGTACAAAGACAGGACCAAATCCATACACTCAGTTTTGAGTGTCAAGTAAAATTGTCCTAGGTATAAAACTTTAAGGCACCATTTTATTTTCCACCACGATTATTCTGGCCCTGGCTGGTGTGGCTCAGTTGGTTGAGCATCATCCCTTACACAGAAGGTTGCAGGTTTGATTCCTGGTCAGGGCATCTAAAAGCAATAATAAAGAAAAACAAACCTAATTTCTGCATGTGAAATTGAGATATGATCTTTTACAAAATGTATGTATTTCACGTATTGTAAAATGTTTTTAACCCTGGAGGTGAGAGTTAGGTAGAGTTTAGGAGCATGGGGTCAGGAGTCGGTGGGGCCTGATTGCCAGCTACAGTTCACCCCTTCCTGGTTGTATTACTCAAGCTTTAAGGGGCTTACCTGCAAGGGGAGAAAAAAGGAGACATATATAATACTCTTTGTAATACTTTAGGCAATAAAACAATAAAAAAGGGGGCTTACCTGTACCATGGCAGTAGGTGCCTACGTGAACCATGGAGGTAAGACAAGCGCCTGCTCCTTACTGTAGTGATCAGCCTTTAGTGAAATGGTATGCTGCAATGGTTAGCAAAGGGCCCCGCCCGTGGGAGTCATTTCTAATGAGCGTCTAAAGGTTGTACTATTAGCAGTGTGTGGGGTCCAGAGGGAGAGTGTTTATTTGCCACTAGGATAAAATCAGGAGTCTGGGCTTCCCATTGTTCCAGGCTTTCATGTCCATTTTTCCCCTTATATCTCTGCCCACTCTTTCCCATATTTCTGAAGAATATCTAAATATGTATACAACATATAAGGTAGCATTTAATATATGAGAGTGAATATATGTGTGAGATATAGAATATTTTATATATGTATATGTAACTTCTATTAAAGTCTTATATTATCATTTATGTCCTAATCTACTTTGTCTTATGTTCCTGATTAGTTTCTACACTCTTGGAGGATAGGTGTTGAAATTATCTTATTTTGGGTAGAAGATTGGAGTTCTATCTAGAACAGTTCATTCATTTTTTAATTTGGGGAGTGTAGATACATTCAAGTTGACTTCTTCTTTTTTTTTTTTTTTAAGATTACAGCATGTGAACACAGAACAGATCAATGGTAATAGGAAAATCTTTAAAAAGAAAAAGAAAGACTGCCATGTAACTATGTTGGCCTCACTTTCCTCTCACTTTTCTACTCTTTATTTCTCTCTCCTCCACTTCAAGGACCAGCACACCCAGACGGTGAAGTATTTTTAGCTTTTGAGAAAATGCTGCCATATTTGGAACTCATGGAGGAGAAGAGACATAAGAACAACCAAGGTTCAGAAATTAAGTGATCAGTCACTCAGCTATCAAGATGTGGAGTCGCAATTGAATTCCTCAATAACTAAAAATGAGTTCACTCTTTATGCATTATTTTCTCTTAACAGTAATGATTCACATTGAAGATTCCATCTGTATTTTGAAAATAACGGGTGTCTTAGATTAATGACGTGATCTATTGGTGTTTTCTCCATTTCTCAAGAAAGGGTGAGCAGGTACAAGCCCGGCCCCTCTACTCAAAGCTTGAGCCACTGGTTTCTGAGAGGAGGTGATCCAAGGCCAGACATCCACAAGTGGGAATTCAGTCAAACCAGCAGAGAACAATGGCAGCCCTTGTAAGGATGTTCAGACTGCAGCTGTAACTTGTTAAAATTCTATTTTTTCATACATCATAGACGTCTTAGATCAGGTTGAATTAATTTCATGATCCAGGGTCAACACAAATACAAATAAAAAATAAACTAGCAAAAACACAAAAATAAATGCAGGAAATGTCTTTTCATACATTCACCTTAACCTTCTAGACTACCCTTAAGGAACCGCTTGCTGTTCCTGATATATAAAGTGCCGGGAAAAGCTTCCAAGTCCTCATACAACAAATGGCATTCAAACTCAGATGCACCTCCTTCTCAGTTCATGCAGAGAAACTGAGTACCTAGTAGCTTTCTATTTTCAAGGATCCCTCCATCAGTCTCTAGACCAGCGGTTCTCAACCTTCCTGATGCCGCAACCCTTTAATACAGTTCCTCATGTTGTGGTGACCCCCAACCATAACATTATTTTCATTGCTACTTCATAACTATAATTGTGCTACTGTTATGAATTGTAATGTAAATATCTGATATTCAGGATGTATTTAGGCAACCCCTGTGAAAGGGTCATTCGACCCCCAAAGGGGTCGCGACCCACAGGTTGAGAACCTCTGCTCTAGACTATGTTGAGAAATATGGTAACTTGAGTAAAAGTCAGGTGCCTTAATGTTAGTCCTGCAAAGGTGGGGATGGGTCCTAGCAGATTCTGTTGCTTTGGCATTTCTTTCATCCTTTCTGCAGGGTTTGTCCTGCTCCCGCCACCAGCAGCCTGGCTTGGCACGTGACAGCAATCTTCTGCAAGCATCCAATAATACGCAGCCTGGCTTCATCTGCCTCATCTGCTTTCCTTTCTGTGGTCCAGGAAAGCACTTCATTGCTCCTTGGAAATACTTGCTTCACTAACATCACTTCCACAGCCCCCTGCTCTGCCTCTGTGCCTCCTGTGGGCACAGTACCTCATGGCTCAGGTGTGAGGTGTCTATCGTGTGGTCCTTTAAAGGCATTCTAAATGACAATCACCCCTACCATGCTTCCTGCTGACTAGGCACATGACTCAGCTGAAGAAACGAATGGAACCATCACAACCAAGCTAACAGCAGCTTAGGCGGGGGCCATGACCTCATGAAGTTCACCTAACCCATTGCAAGGGGCATCTGATGTCACAGACAGACCACACCTCCAAAATCCAGGTAAAGTGGTCATTCAAGCCTAATAAAGACTTCTCAATGGGGTGTTAAGAGGGGTGAGTTGTGAGTTTGTCAGTGAAATTCCGGGGATAACTGCCGAAGCCTAAGGGGCTGCGGAGCAAAAGCACGGGGTGTGTGGCTGGCAGTCCACTTTCCCCGACATGGTGCCCATTTAAGAAAGTACAAAGTCTTCAGAACAGAATCATCCAGACCTGCCCTGCCCTGGCCTCACTCCCACTTCCACTGTGTCTCCTTCTGCCCCTCTTGCTGCTTCACCATCCCCTCCTGTCCCCTATGCTGCTTGGGCCCCTTCCCCATGAACACCAGTCCTCTCCTGGGAACACATGGACCCCTTCCAGCGCCCAGCTATTGGACAGCTCAGGGGCAGGAGTCCCTGTCCTTACTCAGCTCCACACAAATGGCCCGCTGGCTCACATTGCCAGAGCTGCTGGCCGGAGCACCTGCTGTCTGGCTGGGCGGCCTTAAGAAGAGCCCCCTCCAGCTCTTGCTTCATGCGAAACAGGGAGCAGCTCCATCCAGGGCGGCAGTGACACAGGTACGGAATGACTGTCCCCTGGGCTCTAGTCCATGCCTTCGCCCCGCCCAGACCCACAGCTCGGTGGTGGCTGAGTGTGCCTGCGCGAGTCCCCGGGGAATTATTCATGAGGTTGGACACAATCTCAGCCAAGTCATGCTTTGTCTCACTGTAGCCAAGCGTTTCTTTGAAAAAGTTCAGGTGCCGTAATTGCATTTGAAAGATACATAATGCATTGCCATCAGGCTCTGGTGAGGAGGTTTGCTGAGGTGTGAACTGGCCATTTTGTTCCTTTCTCTTTTATCAATCGTTGCTTCAAGCCCCACAGTCTTCAGAAGACAAAAAGATGCCCTGCATATCAAAGGCTGGAAGTTTATTACTATACATTATGAATGAGTTAATACAGTAACAAAATAACACACTGATAAAAGCCAACGTGTAATATTCTATTCATAGCTGACTTGATAATCAAAGTCATTGTAGGGGCTTGCTCTAATACTAATTTAAAATTTGCATTATAGCTCTCTGCCTTCCCCCACCACAAGCTCCTGTTTGACGAGTTGCACTGAACACCCTTTAAAGGCCTTTACAATTGGGTTCAAAAGGACACTTTCACTATATGCAGGGAGGGAAAATAATTCACAGATAAAGGGCTATTTTGCCTTAAATATTTCACCTTTCCTCATTCTATTGGCCTAGTATTTGAAATGCTACTGCCTATGGCTTTTCTGTAAAGTTCCACAATGGCCCTACTGGCCTCGGAAAACACAATGTAACATCATCGCGCCATAAAAGAGTTATAATTAGGTCGTGGAGAACTGGCGATCTTCATCTATATATTTATTGCAAAACTGGTTGGTCACACTTTACAGACTGGAAACCACCCTCGATTGCAGTTTCCATTGAAGTGCAGGTTACAATCCAAAGTGTTTTATCCTTCTCCGCAAAGACTGTCTTCTAGAGCAATGAGGCGGCTCTTCCAGCCCCTCTTAGATGGTTTGCTTCGTCTCTATAATCAGAGAAACACGCCCTTTACAATCTTTGGCAACAGGATATAATCCTGCTGGAGAAACCTGCACTGAGCCCCCTGTCATCTCAGAATGGGTTCTTAGATCACCGGGTTGCTTTGTTTTATTGTTTTGTTTTCAAATCTTTGGTGTCTGTAATAGACAAGCAGGAAATGTTCAAGGTCACTTTTAGAGTGATAGAGATCCTTCGGATCCTTAAGAACTTAGCTAACATTTAACATATTAATTAATCATAAGGGACTAATTGAGGACTTTGAATATATATATATATATATATATATATATATTCCCCATAATCTTTCCTCAGACAGAGAATGTGCTTGATGGAGAGCCGAATCCTTGAGCTCTAATCAGCAGCCACACAAAACAAAGGCCAGAAAGGTTAAGAGACATTTTCTGAGAGCAATCTCATGGGATCACTTTGCAGGTGGAGGGGGAGTAGAGAGATTACAGACACAGCGCTCTCCCAAGGACAGGGCACGGGTGTGAGCTGCTCGTCCCCTCTCTGGGCGGCTTCTGCAAGCCTGGCTTTCTGCTGGGAAATTACTAGCACTTTGCAAAGGAACCCAGGCCTTGTTATCTGATCAGCTTGCATTCTTATCTGAGGGTTTACATCTGTACATCAGCCACTGACAGCATCCTAGAACTGGGCCATCTTCGAAGTAATCAAAGCAGAGAATCTCAAAATCAGGCGATAAAATATACAAGTAATGAGGCTGATTTCAATCTGTTTCTCTCTGAGCGGCTGAGTCAGAAAAGACAGCACAGAAGCAAGCTATCCTAAGCCTGTTCTGAAACGGCCTGGGTTGTGCGGTGTGCTTTTTCATTTAAATGGAGACATTAGCTCAAAAATATGTTCAGATAGCTCATCGAAAATAGATTTATCTATCGAGGGAAGTATTTGGGTGCTATTCAATATGCTGGCCACCAGGCCAGAAACATGGTCATGACAATTGCTCTCCTAACTTTCATTTTTCTTAAGCAAGCTTCAAGTTGAATTGTATACTTAAATATAGGTATTTGAACTTTTTGGATCAGTTTTCCATGACAATGAAATCTGAAGCTTATTTTGTAAACCATCAAATAGTTTGTCAAAGAGCAACAAAGGCCAAAATATTTTTACCCCTATTTAAACTTCTTGAAGCAAGAAATTACGAATAGTTTATATAATCAGTAGGTACTTATTGAACATCTGGTTTGTACAAGATCCCAAATTATTCCCAGAGGATAAAACAAAGATGAAGAGAACCATTTTCTTCATGATGAAGAATTTATGATCTAATAAGGCTCCTGATGTGCTCATGCTATTCTCTTTTTTATTTTGTTAAAGACACACACACACACACACACACACACACAAATAGCAGAATTCACATCTAGTCAGTTATATCTAACTGAAAGTGTAGTCGCTGTACAATGGGGACGGGATAGAAGAAAAGTGCCATTTATTTAACACGCCAGTCACTATGCTAGATACTTAATAAGCATAATCTCATTTTTTAAAACAGTTTCTTTTAGAACAATTCCAAGTTTACAGAAAAGTTGAACACGTACCAAAAAATTGTACAAGTATGAAAAACATGTTCAAGTATACGGAGAGACCTTGTTCAGAATGCATCCACTTCCTCAGTGACGGCCATTGAGGCAACAGGCCCAGGATGTATGACCTCTCTTCTCATGTCCTCTCCACCCCCTTCACTCGGGGATAGTGCCTGGGCCTTAGTGAAACTTTCATGACTGACATTTTTTGAAGGATGCAGGCCAGTCATTGTGCAGAATGCCCACCAGCTTGAGTGTGCCTGATGCTTTCTCATGATTACATTCAGATGATGCACTTTGGGCTGGAACAGCACAGTCAGGCCGCACGCTGCTCAGGGATTCTATGGGCTCATCATATCCACTGATCCCATTACTGACAATCTCACTTTAAATAGAATTAATTTTCTGATTACAGTAGAAATATATATTCTATGCTAAAAGATTGCAAATATTACTCATGTGCCCACGGGAAGCTAATTCTGACTTTCCTGCCCCATAACTACTTTAATAGACTGGCATGAAATCATCTTACCATTTTCTATTTGCAGATCTTAATATGCAGCGATCTGGCTGGTATGTTTCAATTATTTCTCTTAATTCCACAAACAATCATATGAGGCCCTTTTTGATCACCATTTGCTAATAAAGACAGTTGCCCAAGGTCATTCATATAGGAAACTAGTACACGAAAAGAGGTCTTTTGACAGCAAATCCCATGTTTTATTATTTATTGCTATAAATTGCATTGTTATAGAAAGGCTTTATGTGTCAGATATTAAACCAAACACTTTAATATCTGTGAATGAATTGTTAACTATGGGAATGATATTGTCCAGTTTTGGTGAGGAAAACAATTTCTTGTCATCTTTACAGTATTAATCACAGTACTTCAAAAATACAGGACTGCTTGATCCACTGCATGGATTCCCATGTAGATTTTCACTTTCACTTTGCCTATATTTTGTTGCTATTTAAAATCTTATAACCAGTATGTTCTGTTTTATTAGTCCAATGGTAAATATTAAAGAAGGGAGATCCTCTATCTAGTCTGTCACCAAATAACTACAAGTTCTGAGATAGTTTTTGCCTTTCTTTTGTGCTTCAGTTTTTCTATAAAATCAATAGACGCTCCCTTCTTGCTTTCCCACATATTATGATGAACATTAGTACAATGGAGAAAGCAATATATGAACAAATGGGAACCATTTGTTTTTAACTTTCCTTTTCCATCTTCTCATCTTCCTCAACTTTTACCCCGTTGTCCCATGACAAATTGGGCCCTACTCCTTAGGACTCAGGGCCCCTTACCCAGCATGATGCAGAGGTCTCCCCGCTTTTCCTCTGAAGGCTCTAGGGAGCCATACAACTGCCTGATCCTTTAAACCAGACTCTTTACTCCCTCTCTTTCTCATAAATGATGTTTAAGTGCCTCAAGGACACAGACCTTAGATAAAGCAAGGCATGGAATAGGGAGGGGGTGCTGGGTGGTCTGGAGAAGAAAGTAGCTTTGATTCCTGCCAGAAGGGTTTTTAGTAGCAAAATGCAAGCTTACTATCATTTCTCACTAGGTGACTTCGCTTAGCTAACTTACTCCACATGCACCCGCTGCTCCTCCCCATCTTTCCACACCTCTGTCTCATCTGCCTCCTCCCTCTCCACCCCTCCCACCTGGCTGTATCTCCTAGAATAAGTCCTGGGGTTCTCTCTAGGGAGGCTCTGTTGCCTTTTCACTCCAACATCTGAACTTCCTTCAGCAGGAGACAGAAATGAGTTACAACACAACATAGTGTTGCATGGAGTTCACACTTGAGCTTTTTGAGAGACACTGGTTATTTTCTTAAGAGTGGATTCTTGTAAAAGGAACATGGTGAGAACATAAAAAACCTGTTTGCTTGAAAGACACAGGGGGGCACAGAGCAGATAGAATAGACACCTCTGAGAAAGAAATACTAGTACAACAAGAAGTTCTTCTGGGAGTGGCCTCGATTATGATGAGTCCATCAGTGTGTTACTATAGACTAGAGGTGAAAGCATAGACACCTCTCTCTCTCTCTCTCTCTCTCGCTCTCGCTCTCTCGCTCTCTCTCTTTCATTTCCTCTCTGCCTCCATTCACATATTGGATCATTCATCTATTCACCAGATACTAGGCATTACTAAGAGAGTAAATCTTAAAAGTTCTCATCACAAGAAATTCTGTAACTACAAAATAAAATCAGGGTTTCTGGCATCTCTGAAAACAAAATGGAAGTGACCAAACTGGTCCCATGTCTCCATGGCCGGGAGTAGAGACCCCTGTAACGTGGTAAAACGTGGATGCTGGCTCTACTTCCTGTTTCCACTCCTTCGCTGTGTTCCTTAGGCAGGTTCCTTGCCTTCTCTATGCCTCAGTTTCCTTGACCTTAAAGTGAGGATAATAATTGTACCCTCTCATTCAGGCTGTTGAGGAGATTGAATGAATTAACAGCTGTAAACTAAACAGAGAGTGCCTAGCCCCTGTAATTAACATATGTTCTAGCAAGTCCACATGCTCTTCTTGGCCCATCAGCTCTAGTCTGCCCCCTAAACCATCTGCTCTATTTCATCAATTATTTTGTTACTTTTTCCCTGAAAAAAAGTGGTAGATCTAAACTAGCCAGACTCCATAAGGCAGTGATGGCGAAACTTTTGAGGTCGGCATGTCAGCATTTTGAAAAACCCTAACTTAACTCTGGTGCCATGTCACATATAGACATTTTTTTGATATTTGTAAGCATAGTAAAACAAAGATTTATATTTTTGATATTTATTTTACATATTTAAATGCCATTTAACAAAGAAAAATCAACCAAAATATGAGTTCGCGTGTCACCTCTGACACGCGTGTCATAGGTTCGTCATCACTGCCATAAGGTATAACCCACAATTCAAAAGTTAAAAACAAAAGTCTTAATGAAAAAAAGCCAACATCCTACAAATTATTAAAATATTTACCATTTGGGAGAGCCAGGTACATATTTTGTAATTAAGTTCTATGCCAAAGGTAGCCAGATTAAAGAATTTAAGGCTCACATTTCACCATAAATAAAAATAGCTTCTGAGTTACAAAGCAAGATTTGTTTACCATTTTACTATTTTTATTTATTTTAAAAATATCTTTATTGAATTTTAGAGAGAGAGAGAGGGATGGAGAGAGAGAGAGAAACATCAATGAGAGAGAATCACTGATAGACTGCCTCCTGCTGGGGATAGAGCCTGAAACCCAGGCATGTGCTCTGACCAGGAATGGAATCTTCGAACTTTTGGTGCATGGACAACACCCACTCAACCGAGCCAACTGTCCAGGGCCCATTTTACTATTTTTAGATTAGTTGTGGAACTTCTAGAAGCAAAATGTAGATATTTGTCATTTAAAAAGATTGGATTTGAAAGTGGTAATGTTTCATATTGGAAAAGACGTAAAATTGATTTTCTGATAAGAGTTAAATTCTCAAATTAAAAAATCATTAAAAGTGATTATGATAAGTAACCATAATACATTTTGCAACACTGTGGTTTCATTGGCTCTTTCCCACCGAGAGCAGAGGCTTAGGGGAGCACTGGATGGAGAGTCAGAAGCCGTGAGTGTGAGCCCTGACAAGGACACCCTTAATTTTCCAGGACTCTGCTGATTATTCTATAAATAGAGAATCCCTGTGTTATGTCTTACAGGCCTGGCTTTAATAAGCTGCACAAGGCTAGTGTTTGTTTTGGCATTTTATACACAAAGTCCTAGAAGGTAAATGAGTCAATCAGCTAAGGAGTTTTACATTTTCCAGTTTTCAATGACTCTGCAGGTCTGCTGGCATCTTAAATATCCAGCATCTCAGGTTACCTATATTGCATCCTCTGAAAAACAATGTGATAAAGTAGAAAGGACCCGCATCAGCCTCTCTTCCCAACAGCGAAACTCTATTTTGCACCTACTGATACTCAAAGCTAATAGAAATTGATGCTGGGCATCAATGTGCTCCCCAAAATAGTGTTGTCAGTAAAAAAATCTGTGCTTTCTGGCGGTAAGATGCTGGGGGGAGAAATCGCCCCATTCATTATTCTGGACAGATGAGAAACCTCTCCTGGGAAGTCTGCAAAAATCGACTGCGAAGAATAAAGCTATAATATACCGTCAGCAACAATTTGCCCTGGCAGGAGATGGGCAATGTGACCTAACAGTCCCTTTTATTTCTAATTTCTATGATTCTGTTTTTTCAAGCCTTACATAGTTCTCTTAACCCAATTCTGTTACATACTGAGCCCGAGTCTCCCAGTGTTTGAGCTGCTCCCTGGGTTACCAGGTGCTTCTGGAAAAATAAATGAATACTTTTGTGCAGTGGATTAACTCTTTTCTGACTTAGCATCATTACAAGTTGATACAGAGAGCTGAATTATGAGGACAAGACATTAAGTTATTATCTATATGAAGTGGGGCTTTCAATGCTTGACTTCTACTTCTCAACACACTAAATCCAAGTTCAATTTCATATAGAAAAGAAACACTTGCCCTCAGCGGTTTGGCTCTGTGGATAGAGCATCAACCTGCTAACTGAAGGGTCCTGGGTTCGATCCTTGGTTGCAGGATCCTCCCAGGCCCGGGCCCTGGTCAGGGTGTCTGCAGAAAGCAACCAATTGATGTGGGTTCCTCACATAGATTTTTCCTCTTCATCTTTTTGCTCTCTTCACTCTCCCTAAAAAATCAATGAAAAATTATCCTCGGGATGAGGAATTTAGGAAGGACAGGAAAAAGGAAAGGAAAGGAAAGTAAAGGAAAGAAAGGAAAGAAAGAAGGAAAGGAAAGGAAGGAGAGGAGAGAAGGAGAGGAGAGGAGAGGAAGAGGAGAGAGAAAGGAGATATAGAGGAGTAGAGAAGGCTATTATAGGAGCTTCTAGTACGAGTAGAGAAAGATTAAAGAACAAGAAAAGCAAAAAACAGACAAGAACTCCCCGAACTCCTCACCCCCCACCCTCCCCTAAAAGCAACCCAACCAGCCCCTTTGATCCCCTAATTCTGCACAGCAAAATTAGCTAATTGCTTTTGCCAACCACATGACCTTTGGTAGTATTCATTGGACTGTACTATGTTTGCAAATGGAAGCAACATGTATTCTGAATTCTCCTTTCATTATAAAAGTTCTCCACTTGTGACAATTAAATCCCAAGAAGCAAAGACTAAAACAAGACTGTTTTTCTGAATTTGTTACACACATTGCACTCTTCTCACCTAAAATGGGTGTTACACATATAACAAATAGTGAACAGACTCTCATTATCTAGCTATCAATCATTCACATTTATAAAGAACCCTTCATGTGTGTGTTTTAAAGTGATGCACTAAAAAATGGAAATTATGCTTTCAGATAAAAGCAGTTCTAAAAATATGTTAAATGTAGGTTTAAATTTAGATAATGTGGCAGGAGATTTCACTGAAAAGGGAGAGAATTGAAAGTGAAGGACAATGAAAGAAGCCCTACCAGACTTTACCAGATTTGTGTTCCATGAACTACAAGACCCATCAATTCGATGCATGGAGGTCCTGTGAACTGCATCTTAATGAAAACATGGGCATCAAGACTGTGACTTTGACACATCTTGTCTAGTCTTGGATGTCACACATCTGGTACTGAGTGTGGTTGGTACTTTAAAACTGTATGAAATGCCATTTTTTATTATATATATATATATATATATATATATATATATATATATATATATATATATATATATATATTTTAGGGGCCCGGTGCACGAAATTTGTGCACTGGGTGTGTGTGTGTGTGGCGGGGGAGAGTGTCCCTCAGCCCAGCCTGCCCCCTCTCACATACTGGGAGCCCTCAGGCGTTGACCCCCATCACCCTCCAATCGCAGGATCGGCCCCTTGCCCAGGCCTGACGCCTCTGACAGAGGCGTCAGGCCTGGGCAGGGGACCCTCATTTCCCCCCATCACTGGTTCTGCCCCCAGCCCAGGCCTGATGCCTCTGGCCCAGGCGTCAGGCCTGGGCAGGAGACCCCCAGACCCCTCCAATTGCTGGCTCTGCCCCTTGCCCAGGCCTGATGCCTCGGCCAGAGGCGTAGACCCCCATCATCCTCCGATCGCCTGATCGGCCCCTTGCCCAGGCCTGACGCCTCCGCCAGAGGTATCAGGCTTGGACAGGGGACCCCCATCTCCCCCCGATCACTGGCTCTGACCCCCGCCCAGGCCTGAGGCCTCTGGCCCAGGAATCATGCCTGGGCAGGGGACCCCCATCTCCCTCTGATCGCTTGCTCCACCCCCCGCCCAAGCCTGACACCTCTGACCCAGGCTTCAGGCCTGGGCAAGGGGACCCTCATATTCCCCCAATCCCCGGCTCCGCCCCCCACCCAGGCCTGATGCCTCTGGCCCAGGCATCAGGCCTGGGCAGGGGACCCCCAGCCCCCCGCCCAGGCCTGATGCCTCAGCCAGAGGAGTTGACCCTCATCACCCTCTGATCATCAATCACTGAATCGGCCCCTTGCCCAGGCCTGAGGCCTCCGGCAGAGGTGTCAGGCCTGGGCACGGGATCCCCAGCTCCCCGCAGTTGCAGGCTCTGCCCCTGCCCAGGCCTAACGCCTCTGGCCAAGGCATTAGGCCTGGGCAGGGGACTCCCAGCTCCCCGCGATCTCCCGCTCTGCCCCTGCCCAGGCCTAACGCCTCTGGCCAAGGCATTAGGCCTGGGCAGGGGACTCCCAGCTCCCCGCGATCTCCCGCTCTGCCCCTGCCCAGGCCTAACGCCTCTGGCCGAGGCATTAGGCCTGGGCAGGGTCCCCCAGCTCCCCCCGGTTGCAGGCTCCGCCCCTGCCCAGGCCTAACACCTCTGGCCTAGGCGTCCGGCCCGGGCAGCGGGGTCCCGAAGTGGCAGCGGGGGGCGCCGCTATTGCGCAGGCTCCACCCCTGCCCCTGCAGGACGCCTCTGGCTGAGGCGTCCGGCTCAGGCAGTGGGGACCTGCAGCTGCAGCGGCCCCGGGATCGTGGGCTCTGCTTTATGCCCAGGCAAGGGACCCCTAGTTCCCGGGACTGCCAGCTTCGACCCTGCCTAGCTCCCATCGCTGGCTCCACCCCTACTTCCTGCTATCACTGGCCAGGGCGGCAAAGGCGACTGATTCTCCGATCATGGCTGGGGGGCAGGGCAAAGGCGGCCCCAGGGCCACCTTTGCCCTGCCCCCCACCTCTTAGCTCCCCCCTGGGTTTCTGATCACTGTCAGTGGCAGGGGGCTTCTTCCTGCTTTCCCTTTCGCCTCCCTGCATTGTGCCTACATATGCAACTTAGCCGCCATCTTTGTTGGCAGTTAACTGCCATCTCAGTTGGCAGTTAATTTGCATATTGCCCTGATTAGCCAATGAAAAGGGTAGCGCCGTATGCCAATTACCATTTTTCTCTTTTATTAGTGTAGATATATATATATTTTTTTAATTATTAAAAAAACTTGATCTTTATTGTCCAGCCGGCATGGCTCAGTGGTTGAGCCTCGTGCTCTGAACTAGGAAGTCACAGCTCAATTCCCATAGAGCACGTGCCAGGGTTGTGGGCTCAATCTCCAGTAGGGGACGTGCAGGAGGCAGCCAATCAATGACTCTCTGTCATCATTGATGTTTCTATATCTCTCTTCCTCTCTGAAATCAATAAAAATATATTTAAAAATTGTATCTTTATTGTTAAAAGTATTACAGATGCCCCCTTTTTCTTCTCCATTGACGCCCTCAATTTTTTTTAAAGCTACTGTGAACTCCCTCTTGTTGCTGTAGCTTAGGGAGTATTGCTGGAGAAATCTGTCTCCTCTACCCTCCAGCAAGTCTACAGATAGTTTCTATTCACTTGAACAAAAGAACCAGAAGACTTTCCACCTGGGACTTCTAATTCTCCACCTACTTTGCTTCTAAGGGTGGTCAGTTAAGAGGAAAAAAAGTCTTCAAAGGATGGAGAGATGCCTGGAAGCTCCTATAAGTGTTTTAAAAACAAGTAACAAAACTCCTAAGTAGATATTGCTGGAAATAATATTTTGCAGTTTACAACGAACCGAGCCCTGATTATACTACTAGTGGAAGGCTTACCACAAACGTAGACCAAGCTGGTCTGAGAATGTATTGATACACATTTTTAATATATTTTTATTGATTTCAGAGAGGAAGGAAGAGGGAAAGAGATATAGGAACATCAATGATGAAAGAAAATCATCAGTAGCTGCTTCTTGCATGCCCCTTCCTGGGGATTGAGCCTGAAGGGCATGTGCCCAGACTGGGAATTAAACCATGATCTCCTGGTGCATAGGTTGATGCTTAACCATTAAGCCACACTGGCTGGGCCTTGGTACATTCATTTTTAATATTACAGAGGATGAAGAGCCTTGGTTCCAAATAATGGTAGAAAAAGTGCTACCAAAATCATATGTCAAACAAAAATGTTTGCCTAGACACCAAATGGCTAACTGCATTAGTTCCATGGTAGAGGTAAAAAAGAAAATCTACAGCAATCCTATTTAAAAAAGAGCTAATATGCTAATAGTTGTGATGCCCTCCCTCACGCATAATGACTGATCAGCAGGAGGCTGCCTGAGCAGCAGGCACAGGTGGGTGGGGACTTGCAGCATTGGGGAATTGCCTGAGGCTGCATCCAGTCCCCCACCCAGCACTGGCCCAGGAACGTGAGGCTCAGGGAGGTTTGCATCCCCACCCCCCGGCGCCAGCCCTGGGGACATGAGGCTCCCATCCCTGCCCCTAGCGCCAGGACCAGGGACATGAGGCTTGCGAAGGCTCATGTCACCGCCCCTAGCGCTGGGCCCAGGGACTTGAGGCTCACAGTCCCTGCCCCGGCACCCGAGGCCACGCCCCCTGAGCCCACGCCCCCCTGAAGCCATGCTTAGTAGTTCTACTCCTACTGCACGTTGAGCGAAAAAAAAAAAAAAAATTGACTGAATATGCGGCAGAAATGTTTTAGGTGGCTTTGCATTTTATTTATCATCACAGCTATAGGCATTAAATGGTATTACCTAGAGACAAACTAGTTAAGTTTTCAGAATATGCTTGTTGGAGGGATCCATATGTATACTAAATTTGATACCTTCCTAAATATCTACAACTCACAGGTTGAGAACAACAGGCATAAGAATAGTACATGCTGAAAATCAGAAAAGTCTGGCTTTCAAATTGCACTAGATAGGGAGATGGATAGATAGCTGACAGCTAGCTAGCTAGCTAGATAGATAGATGATAGATAGATAGATAGATAGATAGATAGACAGATAGATGATAGATAGATAGATGATAGATAGATAGATAGATAGATAGATAGATAGATAGATAGATAGATAGATAGATAGATAGATAGATAGACAGATAGATGATAGATAGATAGATGATAGATAGATAGACAGATAGATGATAGATAGATATATGGACAAATATATATCACCTTGCATAAGTCACTTAGCTCTTTCCATTCTAGAGTGCTGATATCCAATAGTGTTTTGGTAGGAATGAAATGATATAACTTGGGAAAAACTTGTAGAACCCTGCTTGGCGCATTGTAGACATTCAATGTCTCTTAGCTTTTATACTTTCTCTCTATTAAATGTTTGACATTTTTAGATTCTCAACATATATGTGGAAGCCTGAATCCTCTCAAAATATAAATCAGGGAACAAATACTCAGTCCAGAGAAAGATTCATAGCAGGTTTACTTTACACAGCAAACGGTGCCTGTGTATTTAATATATTGCCCATTGTAAATGTCTTACATGTGTACATCTGGTCAGAAGTCTGCCCTTTGATTAGGGGTGAGCGCCTCTAGATAACTTAGGTAAGAGATCCTTTGCATCTGATAGGATGCTTTTAATTGAAAACATGATTTAAAACATGCCGATGCTTATCAGAGACCTGAAAAGCTTATCAGCGACCTGAAAAGGTAAATGGCTTTGTAAATATGGGATCGATGCTCTAATAATCTGTTGGGGTCATTACAATATGATGCTTTTTGTTGGTTTGCAAGGGACGCATATATTGAAAAGACCACATCATGCCGTTACACACAGCTGCCCTGCCAGTCTTAACTGCGGCCTCCTCCCCCTGCTTCTCAATGTGGAGAATACATTTTTCTGTAGCAGCATGTGGCTCAGCAGCTACACCACAGGCAGTTATGTTGGTAGTTTGGAAGCTTCCTGTATATTAGGATGCTCTGCTGGGCAGGACTGTCCTGTAATCACAATGCCAAGATTTCATCTTAGCTCTCCATCGGCACTTCATCTCTGGGGCAACCTCTCTCTCAACCTCTCTCACACATTCCCTCTCTCCCTCTCTCCCTCTCTCCGTCTCTCTAATCATTTAGTGGACTCAGCATTATTGTCTAACATTATATATACACACATTTTTTCAAATGTAAAGTTAATATCATGGTGCCCATATTTAATTTTTTAGCCCATACAACAATAGAAAAAAAATCACGAAAACCAATTTCTAAAGATATTTTACATGATATACCCAGCAGAATAGCAAAGTTCTTACATATATACATGGGAAAGAAATAGTCTTATGACACTTTAATTTAGTTCACTTTATAGTTTGGTTTTGAGTATGCCTTCATTTGGTAGCTGTGTATTTGTGCTGCACCAATTCTTTGAGTATCTTGTTGGGTGTCTACTATTCAGTCACTGTAAGAGTTGCTGCTAATTAAACACTTACTGTGTGACAAGAGCTTGTGCCTAGCTCTGCTTAAGCATTTAATCCCCCCCCCCCCCAGTGTCTAGGGTTGGGTACTATTTTTAATCCCATTTTACAGATGAAGGTATTAAAACTCAGAATGTATCTGCCTAAGGCCATTCAATAAGTGTAAGTCAGGATTTGAACCCAGAGCTTTGGATCTAAATTATTTCCTGATATTCACTGTTTTAGATGTTTTCAATAGCACAGTTGTGGCTTCAAAAATATTCTGGGATGCTTAGCCAGCATGGCTCAGTGGTTGAGCATCAACCTATGAACCAGGAGGTTCGATTCCCATTCCCAGTCAGGGTATAAGCCTGGGTTCTGGGCTCCATCCCCCAGTGTGGGGCTTGCAGGAGGCAGCCAATCAATGATTCTCTCTCATCTCCCTTCCTCTCTGAAATCAATAAAAATGTATTTTGTAAATGTTTTGAAATGGAATGGTGTGACAAAGCTTACTTTCTGTAGTATTTATTGACAGCAGTTTGGAGAGAAAAAAAAAATCTCCAGTCAGAAAATAAAAATGCATATCATTAAATTGGCCAAATTATCCTCCCTTTAATTTTCTCAGTTCTTTTCTTAAACTAGAATGCTAAGGTGTAAAAATCAGAAAGATCAAGACTGTATGCAGCCATACACAAAAGCCTAGATTCCTGAGGAAATGTGTAAGATTGCATTTGAATAATAAGCATTTGAAATAGGAAGTAAATCAAGGTTTTCTTTAAAGTGAAAGAACACTATTTCCCATCTGAAATTAAAAAGTAAATAAGTTAATGGATTAATTCATTAAAATAAGTACTAAACCACCTGGTCTTTGACCTTTTATGCTATATTTTATCCCAGAAGATAATGAAATGCCAACAGCATCTTCACTATTGTGGCACCAACAGGGCATTAGAAGGTACAAATAAGCTTTCTTTCTACTTTTTTTTCCCTCTTCTGAATTGAACCCAGGAGGGAAGAGGTGAGCTTTTGATAGGATTCTTGGGAACCACTGTTTGCAGAAAAATTAGGCGAGATTTTTAAATTGACAATTTTTAGATTGACAATTTCAATTCCAGATTGCCTCTGTGTTTCTGTGCACGTTTTAATTATCACTTGGAGTAAGTGTACTGGCTATACACTTATCAGCTCCTCATTTCCCCTGTGGACCACGCTGTGGGGTACAAAATACAATTTCCATCCTGTCTGCTGATGGCCTACATCAGGTACACACAAAACAACAAGGATGGGCTTCTTAATTTAGCAGGAGAAGATGCTCATATAGCAGTGGCCCTGGGGGTTAGATTAGAGGAGGAAGAGAAATAGATTCCACCTCAGTGGAGTTGAACAATTTCTAAAAGATTTAGCACAAAAGAACTGGGCCATCCCACACTATGAACACTTAGGAAAATCAAACAACAAGATATTATTTTTTCATATTTTTAATACAGGGATCCATGGCGTGCATGCAATTATATCTTATGATAGTTTAAGCAAAACTATTATAAGAACGAAATTTCAAAAGAAATGTTGAGGATCTGAATAGCATGGCAAGGCTGTATTAAAAATATATGATACTATAAAATATGAAATACATGTCATACATACATCACTTTATTTAATTCCTATAGTTAGCATCTTCAGTGTATAGGCATAATAAATATGGTAATGTTTTATCTTAACACAAAATATATTTTAATTTTTGAATAATTAATGCTTATTTTAAAAATATAGTTCACCAATGAACTATATTATTCAGTTTCTGCATTGTATTTCCTCTGAATAAGAGATGCCTTTCCATTCTAAGCCAATACATCGCCCAAGTCAGAATTCTCATCATAATCATTACTATCATTAGCAGAAAAATACAGAAACCAAATATGTCAATATGTGTAAGTATATCTACATGCTTTTTCTCTTCCTAGGTCTCAATCTCTCTGTAATACAATGTCCTCAGCACTCACACTGCCTACTGACCACTGCCTCCTCTAGGCCATGGAGCTACTTCCATCCACACACTGAGCCTGAGCCTTTGCCATCTCCTGAGGCACCGGCCTAATTCCCAACCTTGCACGCCCCTCCTCTTTTAAAGAGCAGATGTAACCCAATAACCAGGCTAAACCTGGGAAACACAGCAGCTTGAAGCAATGCACAAATCCATCTTCAGTCCCATCCAAGGCAGGCCCTGCCGAAACAGGTTCTGCCTGAGCACCTGGGTCAGGTAAGTGAAACAACACAGTCTGTTGTCAGGAAGAGGCTGCCTCGGGGAACTGGCCAGAGCTATGTCTCTGGTTTTTCATGCCTATGTTCCCTCTCATTCAAATGTTTGTCAGTTACGGGTCATTCTCTCTCTCTATCTCTCTATCTATCTATCATCTATCTATGTATATACTAGAGGCCCAATGCATGAAATTCGTGCAAGAGTAGGCCTTCCTTCTGCCAATACCCACTCCCCTCTTCCAGCATGCACTTCCCTCTGGCACCCGGGACCCGGGCTTCCCTCCAGACCCAGCTTCATCTGGAAGGTCATCCAGAAGGACGTCTTGTCTAATTAGCATATTATGCCATATATATATATATATATATATATATATATATATATATATATATTTCAGAGAGAGAGGGAGAGAGAGATAGAAACATCAATGATGAGAGAGAATCATTGATCGGCTGCCTCCTGCATGCCTCCCATTGGGGATTGAGCCCGCAACCCAGGCATGTGCCCTTGACCAGAATTGAATCCAGGACCCTTCAGTCTGTAGGCTGACGCTCTATCCATTGCACCAAACCAGCCAGGGCAGGTCGTTATCCTTTAGGCAAGGTGCACAGATGCGCAAATGCAGACGGGTGGACTCTCCATCCCCCCCTTGCTCCTCTCTCTGCCAGGGCAGGCCTGTGCACTAGCCAACAGACCCGGGCCAGGCCCTGGGCACGCAGCTGAGCCCCAGCCACTGAGCCTCTCGCAGACACACCCACTCCGTGCCTTTCTCTGCTTCCACCGGGAACGACGGATGAGCAGCTGTGTCTGCAGGGGACGCCCCTGCCCGCTGGGTGCTCGGCTAGGAGTCCCCGGCTATCAGACGCAATGATATTCAGATGTAACTACAAAAAGTCATTTCGACTCGAATATCAATTATTCCCGCTGCCATGTTGGATGATTACCCACTCGGTTGCTCTTCTTCATTAGCGGTGATAATTGAGCAATGACTCTGCGTGTGCTTAAATAATAGCATGATTAATGGCGCATTTCCCTAGCGCGCTGGTGAGCTTCCTCCAGTACGGGCACGTTTTCTACGTGCGCTATCATCACCTACCAACACAGGGCCCTCCGCCCCTGTGTGGGCCAGATCTGGAGGCTGAGGTGAGTTCAGACCTGTGGACTGGTCCCTCACTTCACCTGTTGTCTCTTGGGCGGGGGGGGGGGGGGGGGGGGGGGGGGGGGGTGGGGGGGGTCGGCCTTCTAGTAAGAATTAATGCTACTGGATGCAGGAGAAGAAATGTAAGTCGCTGATCTTTCCTTTGTGAAATCACATGCATTTTACATGCTTCTCACCTCTTTTATCTCGAGGGCACAGTGTTCCTTTATCAACATATGCAATTTAGAGTGTAAAGTTTGTGATTTTTTTCTATTAAATTATTTTTCAAATACTACCATTATAATAAGGAGCCAAAATAACCAGCCAGAGATGGAGCCAACTTATAGAAGAGGTAGTTGCCTTTTTAAAAATAAGATCTGTTCATATATATATATATTCCCAGCACCTGGCCTACCTTGCATTAAAATTCACCCAAAAGTTCTAATTAACGATGCGACCCTGTGTGTGTGCCTGACACCTTTACTAACTTAAATCCATAACTTAGAGGTGAGAGTAAACACAAGAAGGTCGGTGTGTAATTAGCATATGAGGTCCCTCAGCAGAAACACAGACAGAAAGTGAAATGTCACACTTTCTTTTCTCCCCTCTTTTATACTTGGAGGCTTTTAAAGAGCAGGAACTGCAGTTAACACTTGGAAAAAGTCATGTCGGGCAGGATTGCTTTTTTATGTTGATGCGAGGAAGAAGCGCTTTTGTGAATGCGCCTGCCTTATTGCTTTAATTTCCCGTTGGCAGATCTGCACCCTGGCCCCCGTGGACCTGCTGGGCGGGAGTTCGCCTTCTTCCTCAGCTCCCTGAGCAGGCCGGTGACAACTGCAAACACCCGGGGACCAGGAACGCGGAATCCTGGTTTCCCAGCCAATTTTCCGTGGTGACAGACTGCGGCAGGTTCATTTGCGCCACTGATTCCAAGGAGCCTTTTCTACAGAACCCCCCTCCCCGCTGGCGTGAGACACTGGAGGTTAGTAGGGAACCTTCAGACAGATCATTCAGCTTGTCTCTCGCTTTCCCTTAGTCCTCTGAAAGTAGTGTTTGCATGCTCTTTGCTCAAAGTTAAAACAAGAAAGCAAAATTTAGGTAATTCAGATGATCAGGAGACTCATTTCTTTGGCAAAGCAGAGCACGTGTTTCCTCTGTTAAATTCAGAGCAAAGTCCAAGGCATTCAAACAGCCTCCTACCCACCCCCACCGAGCAGGGGGCATTTGCAATGTCACTGCCTGGAAGAGAGAGTAATGAAGAAAGTGTGCCTATGATAGGACTGTCCTTAAATATACTCATGGTATTAAAGATTTACTCGTTATTCAATATTCACCCAGCATCTCTGCGAGGTCAAGTATTTCCCCATTTTATGGAGGAAGAGACCCACACTCAGATATGATAAATAAGGTAACCAGGCTACTAGTACATAGCTGGTAAGAAAAAGAGCCAGAATTCCAACTCAGGTCTGAGTTCAAAGGCCAGCTGTTCGCCCTATCATGTCAACATATATGCGAAAATAACTAGCATTATGAATAGTATTTGACCTAATTAGAATGTTTTGAGCTGCTAGGAATTAGGAGAAAAGCCAAATCTATATGTTATAAAAATTCACTTCGCTCCATTATCAGAAGTAAATTTAACCTTTTTTTCCTTATGGTGCTTAAATTTGAACTAATAGTCATCAGCCATCACCGCTAGTCTAGCTTTGAGTAAAATAAGAAATCAAGAAATGTGATGAGAATTTGAACCTGGGAATAAAAGAGAAGACAAACCCCCAAATGTTCTCATTCACAAAGTGAAAACAGTCCGAAAGACAGTGATGACATGAAATAGTAGAAATAGTTGCTTGACAGTGCTTTTATTAAAAACTAAAATTAGCTCGGCTGACATGGCTCAGTGGTTGAGCATCTACCCAGGAACCAAGTGGTCACAGGTTCGAATCCCAGTCAGGACATATGCCCAGGTTGTGGACTCAATCCCCAGTAGGGGGCGTGCTGGAGGCAGCTGATCAATGGTTCTCTCTCATCATTGATGTTTCTATCTCTCTCTCCCTTCCTCTTCGAAATCAATAAAAAATATATATATTTTTTAAATCCAAAAACTAAACTTACTTAATATTGAGGGCCCCAAACTCCATTAGGGACTTCCCCGAGGTCAGTGAAGAGTCTGAAAACACTTTGTATCCTTGGAAAGTCCTGGCAGACATGAGAATGTTCACACGTGCCCATGAGAAACCAAGATATTTTACATCATCACACCCACAGGCACACTTCACACAAAACAGTGAAGAACCTCATTGCCACCAATGCATAAGGTTAGGGATAGAGGATGTGAATTATACACCAACTCTCTCAGCTGCCAGCAATGCGACCTGCACCAAACCGGTCTCCTGCATAAGCCTCCTTGGTGAATGTATTACATGGCAACAACCCCCATCTCACACACTCAGATAATCTGAGGGGCTCCAAGAAGGTAAAATTCATGGGAACACCCTATAATTGTAAGAACTGTCCAAATACAAATAGCATTGCCTTAGCTACTTCTTTCTGAAATTCCCACCGCCATGTTGTGGCTGAAATAGCTGGCCACCAGGAGGCGCACCCTCATCCCCTCAGGCACCTTCCAGAACAGTCTTCCTCCTGTGTGATTGGATGATTGCCCTCACGGCTGGCCACTTAATTCTATTGTTGTAGTTTTAGGAGTCAGTCATAAATATGAGATTTCTTATAAAGGAGGGATACAATGTGATGATAGCAATACTTGAAACTCATGTGAGGTGAGGTCATACCCTGATTACAAAAAAAGGTAGAAAAAAAAACTGGGTAGAGGACAGACATTTAGGTTAAAATATTTTAGGGTAAACAAATGAAAAAATTTGGAATAGCACCATTTTCATAAAAATAATAATTATATAAATATTCTCCAACAAAATTTTGGAATGAGCTGGCTTTTGTCAAAAAAAAAAAATAAAATCACCCCCTTGCTTTTTGTCTTACTCCATTTCCAAAAAAATAGTCTTTTTTTCCTCCCTCTTAAAGAGGTCATAAATATTGGCTTCAACCCCCTCTGATTTTCCTGCACCAACATAGTCATTAAAGTGCTTTAAGTTCGGAAAATGTTTTGTATTTAATCTACATATCTGTGTTCTCAACCCATTTCCTACTTCCCAATGCCATCCAATAATGATTACTTTTTAAGCGGCTTAAAAGAGATTCTGAGATTTTCAACCTTAAACCTCTCTGAGTTGGCCAGAAAGGATTTGAGAATTCAGACTGAGCCATAGCGCCATCTCCCGGAAGTGCACATCACTAGCAACACCTAGAGACCAAGACAGGGCCCCTCTGAAGCTCACAGGCAGTCTGGGTGCAAAGGCGTGTGTGTCTCACTCACGAAGGGAGCTTGCTCTTCACTCAATCAGAATGGGAGGAGCACACACGTCTTAGAAAACCTTCAGTTGCTGAGGAAAACGACTTGGCTTGAGCACAGTACAAAGTAAGCCCACAGCTCGCCACAAAACCATCTCATGATGCAGGTTGCAGACACCCCAAAGCAAGCCAATAGCCCGCATTGATAAACCAAAATCACAGGTTATTTTATTAAGTCCATACTTTGGAAAAATTCAAACTGCATTTCACTTTCCGTTTTAAGTTAAAATTACAACTTGTACAGAATACCTGGCTTCTGGTTACTAATTTCCATACCGTATTTTGCTACTGAGCATCTGTTTTTCTATTCTCATGTTAGAAAAATAAGGTATGGTTATGCCAACTTGATTTATAATCAAGTTATTTTTGCATGCTTATGTATCTATTTCAAGTTTTAATGTCTATACTGGTTCACATACTTTTTTTCCCCAAACTTTGTAATAGTTACTGTCCGTATTGCTCATTCTTGCTTAAAAAAACAACACAAAACACAAGAAAATGGATTTTATTGCTTCCAATTATTTGTTCCATGTTTTCTCCCTTAAGATAACTTCAGGCTATGTTAAGGTTTGAGGTGCTCAGATTATGGCCAAATATGTAATAGAATCACCTAGTTTTATTGGTCCTATTGCACAGATTATGGCTACCTGTGCTGTCACGTTGGAATGTAGAAGGAGGGAAGCTATTCTATTCAATATGATCAGCTGTTTCTGTACAGATTATTCTAAAGATCTGAGCAAACGAGGTCAATTAGGAATTTTGCTTTACTTTTCTTAATATGTCTCTCTCTTTTTCCATAGTAAGTGCTCTACAGAAGCTAGTCAACCAGCTTCCGCCTGTGCTGTAGTCTTTAAAAGTGTGTTAACTTTGAGACTGGGATCAGTTTACTGCATAATAAGGTTCTGATTTGGAAACAGAAACAATCTGTACCACTATTAATAGTGGATGAACTGAAGCCAGCACTCTGATATTTTAAAAAATGAGCATAACGCATAATAAAATACAAAGTCCAAATTATTCAATATGAGAGGGAATATGGCCTTTTGAAAGGATGGATATTGTAAGAATACTAAAATCACCATATGTATTTAATTTTTTTAAAAAATTAAATATATATATATATATTCATATAGGACTACACTTAACATTAAAATTAGTTTGATCGTGATATAATCTCACGTTGATGCTACAAAAAGAACACTCAGGGCCTCGGGGACATTGTGATGAACACCAAGTCTCAGTGTCAAGTACTGAAGGATTTAGAAGATAGGAGAGATTATATTAATTTTCCCTGGATTCAGGACACATTCCTTTAAAAATATTTCTGGATTTCTGTTTCTGTGCTTATGTCTTTTTGTTCCCCATGAAAGTGAGGTGGAGAAAATGTGTGTGTAAATCTGGCTATTTCTTTGGGACTTCATGGATGTTGGATAAAACAGAAAACTTGTTCACAGTGAAAGTATATACCTGAAGGCCCCCCCATCTCATGTGTGGCTTTGCTTGATTAACGTACCTCATTCAGTGGCCATAAAGGAGCATGCATTTTAGATTAGAGTTTTCTGCAGGCTTTTTGATGACTGGCTTACAGCCAAAGCACTTATCCTGCTATTCAGGATATATTTCAGAAAACCATATAACTGCACCTAAGAGTCTTTAATTGCTAATTGTTCCCACTAACTGTTTAGTATATAATGCAAACAATAATACATGATGTCAGTTTGAATTTCCAGGCTGTTATTCAATCCCAAGTTTCTGCTGTGTTATGTTCTCTTCCTGTGGTTAATGATGTCTGAAAACCCTCAGTGGAGTAGCAGTCCTGGCTTGGGTAAGGGGCAAGTCTGCATTAAAAGAATAACAATAAAAAATAGAAAATAGAGGTTTGAGTGATAGCCTACTGCCTGCCTGAGTACAATATTGAGTACTGTGCAGAATGAAATGAAGGGCTACTTGTGTGCTTCCAATTATAACATGCATCTCAGTAACCGTTCAGAGATTAACCGAACTGTGGATTATCAGTGGAATTTGGAATCCTCTACTTGACTGTCACCTGCATCCAAAGGAGCTCCCTGGTAATTGTGGTAATCATTGTGTCTAGGTCTTATCGGTAAAGGACCGAGACAAGCTTTCATTATTTCTGAGGAACTCTCTCGCTGCTGCTCATTGATCCATTCTCCCTTCCACTCTCACTGGCTTGAGCAAGACCATGGAAGCCTTCTTATAACAGGCAATGGAAAAGGTGCGCCGGGGTCAAGCTCTGGCTCGCTAATAGTCTTTCAAGCACTTCTCCCTCTGTTCTGTCCACAATCTCAGTCAGATGTTCAGCACTAGGACTTGAAACATCCTTGAGCTCTTTGCAAGCTGGCATCTAATTGCTTCTTCTTGCTGCCAGATGACGAGTGTTTTCTGCATTGACTTGGTTTCTGCCAGAAGTGGGAGGAGAGAGACTGGGGAGGAATAAAACTCATGCAAGGAAGGAAGAGAGCAGATGTGAGAGTTAGGGAGTGAGTAGGGGGAGAGTACAGAAAAGCCAAAAAAAAAAAAATAGTTGACAGACTGTAGACTGGTCAAAAGAATAGAGAAACAAGACTAAAGTGGATTGTTGGTAGGGAACAAAATTCTCCTTGTGTCTGAGAAATAGTTAATGGTAGTATCTACATATATGTGTGCGTACTCTCTGTGTATGTTGACCCATGCAAAACATTGTTTCCTCCTTCTCCTCCTTCTTGGATCACAAAAGGCACAGTAGTGCATTCGGTTCATCACTCTCATTCCACATTGCTCATTATCGAATTTTTGTGGATGGCAAATTGCCCACAATCCTCCACTTTTCCTTGCTTCTGTGCCTTTTGCATTGGGATTCAGAAGCTCCTCTCATCAAAACATGGGTGCTATTTCCCTTCTCCCTGAACCTGACCTGCCCGTGACTTGCTTTGGACCGTACAGTGTGATGGAAGTGGCATTAGGCCTCTCTTCTGCATTTCTACTGGCCCTCTTGGATCCTGCCCGGCTGCCACATGACCGAGCCTGGCTAACCTGCTGGAGGACGAGAGACCATGTGGAGCAGAGAAGAGGTGATTCTAGACTAGCTACCTCCCAGCTGACCTGGCTGCAGACTCAAAATGCATGAATGAATACAAATGGAGACAGAAGAACTACTCAGTTGAACTCTGCCCAAATTCCTGACCAATAGAATTAAGAGTTAAATGAATATTTGTTAAGACACTAAGTTTTGGGTGATTTATTAGTCATCAAAGCTAATTGTTGCAGTAAACAACTCACATTTCTTGGGTAGCTTAATCATTTACTATGTGTAGTGATAAGTATATTAAGCATTAAACCTATATTTAAAATTCACTCTTTTCTTACAATCTTCTTATGTAAATCTCCCAAGAATATTACATGTAAACATGGCTATCTTAATCATATTTATGGTTCAAGATATACTGAAATACTAATTTATAATTCTTGTATTTTTAAACTTCCATTAAGATTATGTGTATGTCACAGAATAATGTCAATTATTCATTTATTTGTTAATACAGACACTAACTGTTATTAAATATAAGGCCTCAGGTCTTGAATCTTAGCACATATTTTTAAGACGTAGATTTTTGAAAAATGATGCACTTGGGTTGAAAAGTTCCCAATATGGGACAACTGAGATGCATGAGTTCTACTCATCTCCATTCATAAAGGAGCCAAAACTCCTAAAAGAAACATTTTGATTGTGCATCTCTTATAGTAGCACACAGATGGATTTTCATCTCATCTGTGTTCTTCATAGCACCTGAATAACTTCAGGATTCAATAACTACTCAAAAAATTATTACTTCTCTCAACCTCAGGCAGTCAAGCAGTTTGTTCATCACAGAGAACCTCTTGACTCCAATGGCCCTGGTAATGTATAGAGATGCTAATGACATTACCTAATTTTGTCATGCACAATTAATTTAATTTTATATGATAAAATGGAAAGTACTCACAACTTAGATTTGCTGTTAAATAAAGGCCTTAAAGTCCACTTGAGTTTTAGAAATTAGAGCATATGCTTATGAGCAGACACTTGGTAGAGTTTATTTCAGTTCAAAAATGTGGATAATTGGTTTTCAATTGAAAGAGTAATATTAAATGGGTAACTGTACTAGATTGCAAAGGTTTCTGTTTCCATCAGGGTTTCGGCAGGAAACAGAGAGCACACTCATGCTGAGTAACGGAGGAGAGTGGAGGCATTGCTTGCAATGGTGTGGGTAGATGCTCTATGGGAGGGCTCTGGGGTTAGTAGTAGTAGGGAGCATTATCAACCCCAAGGGAGGAAGTAGTTGCTAACCCCTCCCTCTGCCCCCAGCTATTTGGAGAGGGCCAGCTAAGAGCTGTGGAACCTTCAGGCAGCGAACCTGAGGGGGATCTGTCTGGGAAGGAAGCAGGATATACCCTGGCTCCTGCCCTTCCCATCCTTTCATCTGTCAGTGCTGCAAACTGCCTCAACTTCACAGGACACCAAGGGGAAGGGTGCTCATCAATCTCATCCATTCCATTCAGCCACCTAAGACATCAAAGGTGCAGGAGAATGAGAATGCTCCAGACAAGCAGATGGAAGGTGGCCAGCAGACTTCCTTAACAAAGAATTAGGGCTGAAAAGGCATTTTTAATAACTTTTAGTTCATCAAGAAGAGTGATTTATTTAGATCAGGAAATGACTATTGGATGCATTTTCATTTACAATTGTGTAGAGACAGGAATTATAAAATGTTGAAAATGCTGGAAACATTAAAAACTGTGGAATGCAAATGTCTACTCACCTCTCAGCGCTCTTAGAGTTGTATTTTTATTATCACCTATTCATTTCATTGTCATTTTCTTTTCTTTTTAAATCTTTCTATTGATTTTTAGAGAGAGGGGAAGGGAGATGAAGAAGGGAGAGAGATAGCAACATCGATTGGCTGCCTCCTGCACATCCCACACTGAGGATTGAGCCCATAACATGGGCAAGTGCCATGACTGGGAATTAAACCAGTGACGTCTTGGTGCATGGGTCTATGCCCAACTGCTGAGCTACACTGGCCGGGCATCATTGCCATTTTCTTCAATGGCACCACTCTCTAAACTTACAATTATTAAAGTAAAATACTTGACTTCTCTGCTATAGAAATCTATAGATCCATTAAAATTCATGAAACGGAATGAGGGAGTGTTTTTTAGTGCCCTTTCAGTTATGCCTGTAACAAACTGCTAACCTCAGGCAAGTCGATAAACACTTTTTGCCTAAATTTCTCCATTCACATAGTAGAGATAATACCAGTCCCTACCACAAAGGGTTGTAAGGATTAAAAGAATTCTCACAAGTAAAGCACTTACAACTGTGCCTGGCACAGAGTAAACGCCCCCAAAATGTGAGCCAGTGGTTATAGTAATGAAGGAACATGGCTTCCAAATTTTATTATTTGATTAATTCTGATTTTTTTCTTTCTAATGAAGATCCAACTGGGCCTTGTTATAACTTGTGACTTGAAAAGACTCAGTGTGACTTGGAACTAAGAAACAGTGAACAACCTTCCCCAAACCCTTAGCCAGACCTTAGTCAGACAGGCAAAAAGCTTAAGAAAGAGGGACAGATCTGTTTCATCAGGGGCTTTACATGATTTTAAGAAAAGATTTTGCTGCTTAGCGAGGTTTTGCAAGCAGGATAGAATGGCCCAGAGTCCTGTGGAAGCTGACTTCCCCATAGGCACAGCTCATAGCGTGCCTCCTTCCTTCCTGGAATGTATCCAGGAACAGAAAGAAGTCACATCCATTTGAAAATCTCACGAGTTAAATATATTCCCAATCAGAATGCAAGCTTTGTGGCTTTCACACTCAGTGCTTTAACCATTCCTTGGATGCTCCAACAACCTACAGAGCTTCATCTAAATCCCCTCCTCCAGTCAAGCTGCAGTCCCAGCTCATTTCAGAGGCTCTGGCTTCTGCAGACAAAATACCCTTCTTGATAAAAATAGATTATTAGCTTTCTTTTTTTAGAGGCAATCAAACAAAGGAAGAAGTGAAAGGACTGTGCTAAGGACAGATAATCAGCTAGTTGAAGCTTTCTCCACCAAGTAACTCGAGGAATTCAAAGAATACTGATGGAGGGAGAGCGATGAGGGCATGTGCACAGGCACTGGATTGGAATGAGGAGTCTCTGTTTGGAGGTGATGTGAGAACAGTTGTCAACCTGTTTGTGGATCACCGGTGCTTCTCTCCGAACTCAGAGGTACTTGAGAGTGCTCTGGAATCCGCACGCAGATACCTGTGTCACTTTCATGTTCTTTGCCAGTCCTCTTTGAGCTGCACTCAACTGCTCGAAGGCAGAAACCCACAAACCACCTTTAATGCCCGTGGACTTTTGTGTTTCTCCATCACCAGAATATCATGCCTTCCATCCACCAAATGAATCTGATGAAATCAATGAGCTTTCCTATCCCCATTCTCAGCAACGGGTCTCCCACATTGTCTATGGTGCTGAGAGCCCCAGGAAGAAGTCATGCGTCCTGACAGCGGGGGAGAAAGACTAAGGGACAGTGAAGCAACAAGAGAAGCGGCACATTGTGTAGGTGTAACAAAAGGAGAGCACTGAACAGAAAGATGGGTAAATGCAGGGCGTGAGGTTAGCACATGTCGATGTCTTTAAATCTGAGGAAATTTGGTCGCCACTAACCCTTCTGACTAATAAGAATAAAGGACACCTGCTAACATGGACACACACACAAATAGCTTTAAGTTATTATAACACTTACAAATATGCCAGCTGTTATAGGTACAATGGCCATTCTAATTCTATATATAATTATTTAAGTTTTTCAACAAATTTACAAGGTAGGTACTATTCTTGCCCCATTCTACAGGTAAGAAGACTGAGATACAAAGAGGTTAAATAACTGGTTAAGGTCATACAATCTACTCCAGTGTCTAAACTCAACTTCCCTTCCTTCCTTCCTTCCCTTCCCTTCCCTTCCTTCCCTTCCCTTCCCTTCCCTTCCCTTCCTCCTTCCCTTCCCTTCCCTTCCCTTCCTTCCTTCTTCTTTCTTTCTTTCTTTCTTTCTTTCTTTCTTTCTTTCTTTCTTTCTTTCTTTCTTTCTTTCTTTCTTTCTTCCTCCCTCCCTCCCTCCCTCCCTCCCTCCCTCCCTCCCTCCCTCCCTCCCTCCCTTCCTTCCTTCCTTTCCTTCCTTCCTTCCTTCCTTCCTTCCTTCCTTCCTTCCTTCCTTCCTTCCTTCCTTCCTTCCTTCCTTCCTTCCTTCTTTTCCTTTCCTTCCTTTCTTATCTTTATTGTTGAAAGTATTACAGATGTCTTCCTTTTTCTCCCATTGACCCCCGTCTAGCCCACTCCTGCCACCCACTCCAGGCCTTCACCACACTATTTATTGTCTGTGTCCATGGGTTATGCATATATGCTACAAGTTCTTTAGTTAATCTCTTCCCACCCACCTACCCCCACCTCCCCTCTGAGATTTCACAGTCTGTTCCCTGCTTCTATGTCTCTGGACCTACCCTGTTCCTCAGTTTATTTTGTTACTTAGATTCCACATATGAGTGAGATCATGTGATACCTGCCTTTCTCTGACTGGCTTATTTCACTTAGTGTAATACTCTCCAAGTCCCTCCATGCTGTCTCAAAGGGTAAGAGATCCTTCTTTTTCACTGCTGCATAGTATTCTGTGATGTAGCTGTACTGTAGCTTTTGTATCCACTCAGCTAATGATGGGCACTTGGGCTGTTTCCAGATCTAAGCTATTATGAATTGCACTGCTATGAACATAGAGCTGCATATATTCTTTATAGTCTGCATAAGAGTTATAATACTTTATGAATTCAGGCAGTGGTATTTCATTCTTTACTACATATGTAACCACTAAGAATGGGTGCTATAAGAAAAACCACACACATAAATAGAAGATCCTTGAAGACAATGGTTTTATTATTTTAGATCAAAATGTCATATGTAAACATGAGAGGAAGGGAGAGCCACCACAAATTGTCGACAGGTTGCATGCTAGGTCAAAATAAGAAAAGGAAAACTGAGCCTCAGGTTGGAATATGTGGAGGATTACTGGAGGAAGTACATTTTAAAGCAAAATTTTGAAAATATTCTAGAAGGGGTGATCTTAAGAAAGCTACAACTGGGGGACCGGAATGTCACATACAGAAGGAAAACCATGTGTCAGTGTACTCCTCCTGGGAAAAATCCTCATTTATGACCCAGCTTTCCCCCTCATTAGCTATTAAATTTAAGCAAATAAATTCACCTTTCTGAGCCACAGCTTCCTCATTTGTAACTTGAAAATTCACATTACAGATGAGGTCATTTCTAACTCATAGGGTTTGTTGTAGGAATTTGCAGTGAATATAAAGCCCTTGGAATCTCACTAGGAATAGTAGCTTAGGAAACTGAATGTAGCTATTATTAGAAGAAGAACAAGGTGAATTGGCTTACTAGTACACTGAAAACAGCATTAGAAATAGGAAGAAGTAAGATTTGAGAACCCAGTACTTAGGATAGTAGCATGTATATATATATATATAGTGGAGCAAAAGTAGGGAGATAGTTGTTCATATGAACAATAATTTATAAATAATAATACAAGAGTAAACTGTGTTTCATGTACTCACAACTGTAAACCTTTTGTCCCACCCTGTGGGGGATTTAAGGGTTTTAATTACATTGGAGCGAGGAGAAGGTCTATAAAACTTGGCACAAGTTTAAAGAAGTAGATGATGATGCAATGTTGATGATAGCAGAACAGTAATGGTGAGCACTTGAGAAAGATCATGGTCTTTCTCCTTACAGGTGAAGGTACATTTAACACACCTCTGATTTCACATTCAGATGTTTCAAGTTGACTTGAGAAAATTTATCCATGGTCTAGAACAAAAGGACATAATTTACATTTCTCATGGGCCAAAGTCTTCTCTCAGATGGATTTAGGCTGGGAAGGGCCAGAAGGAGGCAGAGTTGGCAGGGTCAGTAAATGCCCAGCCCCCATTAGAAGAATTTTTACTTTATTATTATTATTATTTTTTGTATATTGGTGGTATACTTACTATCTCACTTGAAATATTCCAGGGCTCCTCACATGGGGTACTACGTTGCCATGGCTGACAAGCAGCCCCTGAATGACAGATGAACAGATCACTCTGACACAGTTTCACTGTGGGGGAGAGGGCTAAGGGATGGCCCATCCAAAGAAGCCAGGCAGCCTCAATTACCTGCCTTGTCAGGCTTTTATTGGAATTTTTTATCTTTAGATACAATCAGTTGGGTGAGTAATCGTGTGAGGACACTGTGGTTACATTGTCTTCTAGGCAAGGGCATCCAGGGATTAAGCATAAGGATTCCAGTAAACACATGGGGGCCTGCATGTGCACATACTCGTTTGGAAAGGTCAAGGAGTAATTAGGGGCACCACCTTTCACACTCCCATAAGTCTCCCCGAAGTCGGAATTCTGATAAACAGGGCAGGCGGCCTTCCACACACTTCCCTTTTCTCAGACTATCCTCCTTATACGCTTTCCAACCAAGTCTCATGCTTCCCCACAGAAATAGGTTTATCTGCTTTAAACATGGGACCCACTGACTTAGAATACCTTGAAATGCACACTTATAGAATATGTGGGAACAAAGGACCACAGAGATCATCTAGTCCAACCACCCACCTGAGCTCTGAATCCCAAATACCAACTCTTTCTTTTTTCCTTTCCTTTTCTTTTCTTTTCTTTTCTTTTCTTTTCTTTTCTTTTCTTTTCTTTTCTTTTCTTTTCTTTTCTTTTCTTTTCTCTTCTTTTCTTCCTTCTTTTCTTTTCTTTTCTTCCTTCTTTTCTTTCTTTCTTTCTTTCTTTCTTTCTTTCTTTCTTTCTTTCTTTCTTTCTTTCTTTCCTTCCTTCCTTCCTTCCTTCCTTCCTTCCTTCCTTCCTTCCTTTCTTTCTTTCTCTCTTTCTCTCTTTCTTTCTTCCTTTCTTTTCTCTCTCTATTTCTTTCTTTCTTTTCAACAATTAGCATGGTGTCAGGTTCAAAGTGACATATGAATATTTCCGGAAAAACAACAACAATTAGATGAAGAATATTCAAGACAGAATCTACCCTCACTAGGAGTGACCTCTAATAGACAACACATACCAATCATCTAAGAATGTGCCATTTTGAAAAGCAATTCCAACTACATTTCTCTCTATAGTGACATCCATTTGGCATGAGACTGATCTTTTCAGGTAATTTTAAATGACTAGATTTTTTTACTCAGTGACATGAAAAGGATAAAGTAAAAAGCACTAAAACCAGCCTTCTTGTTATTACTTGCACTAGTGATAGTGATAGCAAAGCCTTAGCGTTTGGGATGATAGGTCTCAATAATGGAAGGCATAGCCAAAGTTGAAGAAACCATTGTTTTTAAAAATGAGAGAGAGAGTAGATGAGAGAGCAAAATATTGAAATATCATAGTATGATCTTAGAGTTTATTTCACACTGGTTTCCATTTAATTTATGAAAAGAAAAATTACTGTGTTAGATATAAGTTGGCAGTTGTGGTCATTAACAGCGATCTATTGCCCAGGGGTCTGCAATAAAATGTAGTCCGTATTGATTCCTTTTAACATTAACTATGTGGAGGTTGTGACTGAAAATTACCGTTGAATTGTAGATAACACTAGCTGGGCTCCAGAAATGATAAATATTGTAAACAGGTTATAAAAACAGTTAAGGTATTATTATGCTTGTGTCATTAGATTAACTTTACTGACATAAACAGTTCAAAACAACACACGTTTATATGCAATTTAAGTACTATCTGTTCAACTCGCTTTAACAAACGGCACCATACCCAGCGCTTTATGCAAATACATCTGAGTTCAGGGTCTTTCAACACCACTGAAAATACACTCTGCTATCAAAAGGACTTTTTATATCATTTCAGTGGTGCACTTTCAAAATTAATTTCTCTGGTTAGAGGAGTTGCTCCTCCAAGGAGATTTAAAAAAAAAAAAAAAAAAAAAAAGAGAGAGAGAGAGAGAGAAATAAGTAAAGCAAAAGGAAGGAAGGAAAGAAAAGTAGGTTTACAGCCTTTGTATTCTACAGAACAGATTAAATAAATTGAGAGCCAAGCATCAGACTGTTTCATCCAGTTACTAAGGAGATGTTTTCTGCTTGACATCCCCTTAGTAACTGGATGAAATCAACATTAAAACCATCCAACAACTGTTTCCTCCAAGCATCCGTTTCAACAGAATGGCCGATGCGAGACTCTCAATGGTGTCAATGAAGGGCAGAGCTCTGGGTGGTCTCATCCAGTCAGGTTCTAAGGTGGCGTCAGAGGCCTCCTGTGCTGTGAGTAGTACTCCTGCTAGAAGATGCCGTAGGGAAGATATCTCAGACCCATCCATTCCAATGTTCACATTCAGAATGCTTCATGCACAAAGGAATGGAAAAGGCTTCCTTTGTGTTGTTTAAAAGCTCACATGTATCCTTAGCTCACATTTACCCCTTCAACTAGAGAGAGATGCACTTCATTTCACACTCTAATGGCACTTGAGATACTACTGTCCTATTCTGTTTCCACCTGCGTAAAATTTATAAGGGGATGATCTTCTTCTCATCCTTGAATGGCCTTCCATGAGGTGGCTTGGGTACCTCCCAAAGTGGATTCTCATTTGAGAGATAAGCATTGTGTCATTCATAAAAGCATGTCAAACCTCAAAGTTGTTGACAAGTTAAGGTGTCTTGTAGACTCCTTCACGTGAGGAGAGAGTCAAATATGGATGTCTCTCTTGGTGAGAAAATAAACGTATTTCCCTCTACCAAACCCCTCCCTCTGTTAGAGCTTGGCTTTTTAAAACACAGAGTGGGGCCCTGAACAGTGTTAGAGTGTTGGCCTGAGGAATGAAGGCTTGAAGGTTTGATTCCTGATCAAGGACATGCAGGTTCGATCCCCAGCACTGTTGGGGCATGTGCAGGAGGTAACAAATCCATGTGACTCACATTGCTGTATCTTTCTTTCTCTCTACCCTCTACCCTAATCCCCTTAAAAATCAATGGAAAATATCTTCACGTGAGAATTAACAACAACAACAAAAACAACCCATAGAGTGGGGAAATTTAGATTCTTATGAATGAACACAAATGATGATGTGTGGATATAATTCATAATTAAAACTCTCCGAAAGAAAATGATGGGAAATAATGAAAACTCTCTGCATAGGTAGGCTAGCCACACTGATGTATATATCCAGTCAGAAAGGAGACCTGATTCATTATTCAGGAATTCCAATGTAAGCTCCACAAGGGTGAGATTAGGGCTTGACCTCTCCTGCAGCACCTCCAATGGTCAGTATTGGACACACAGAGCCACACACATACTATGTATTTGGAAAAAAATATACTGAAGACAAAATCAGTATTTTCTAATTCTGAAAAATCAAAACAAAAAGAATGCGTGGCACTAAATCATCCTTGTCCTATGCATATGGAATTTTTGGTTTATGAGTACTTCTGCAAAAGCTAATTTGAAGTGTGAAGATCATTTTAAGTGGATGTGCATATATTTTGATACCTGACTTATGATTGTGGTTGTCAACCTGAGGACCTGCTGTTGGCTGCTTCCTTCCGTTGTGCCATGTTTTTGCAAATGACAATTGCTCCTCCTTTGCGCTCTGCAGGCTGCTCAACCTTCCAGCAAAGGCTGGCTTTCCCATGTGATTAGGAAGTGCGTTCACTCTGTCCTTGAAGCGGTTCTTGTGTCCCTATTCAGTCAGAATGCCCATCTTCCCTGGCCCACCTGGAAATTGCTTTGATAAACCTGCTGTCATCCATTCTCTTTACAAGACCAACCTATTGAAACTGAATTAACATAAGTATGACTTTCCTACCAGTGTCCTGCCAGTGCTCTGGGCTCTCATTAATGCAGATCATTTTGCCACTTATTTTAAGTATGGCATACAGGGGAGAATTGCACAGGAACTGGATACCCTATCAATGGCAGGCCTGACCAGAGCGCAAGGAAGTAGTGGGCTCTGCAGTCTGCCATGCCTGAGTTCTCAATTAGAGTTTCAGGGAAGAAACAGAACTGGTCCTGTCACAGCCAGGCTTTGATTTTTCCTGCTGTTTTCCCCCCACCTATATATTCTAATTCTATCCTTTCTAACACAGTTCTGTCCCTGCTCATCTTACCATCAAAGGGGGAGACAGAGGGATGTGAAACAAACTTCTAAATGCCATCATTACAGGTGGTTCTTTAATCAGTTTTCATTCAGATTTCAACTGTCCTAGAGTCTACTATTCTCAAAAAGGAATAAAATGATCTTCATAATCCTTCTGTGGTCAAAAGGATGTAGCTTGGGTATACTACTCATGACAATCATTTTATATTTTATGTCTATTTATTCAGATATCTACTTATCTTTCTTTTTATTGAGATGTAAATGATATATAATATTAGTTCCAGGTATACAACATAATGATTTGATATATGCATGACTGTGAAATGATCACAAAAGTAACTCATGTCAGTATCCATTGCCACACATAGTTACACATTTTTAAAGTGAGTGGTGGGCTGGATTTGGTCCACCAATAAATAAAAAAATATATCTTCTTTTATTTATATATTCATTCCCTGTGTTATGTTAGATTCCAAGTTGGAGGAGAAGGTCATGGGATTACATAATACATTTTTAAAGATATATGTAGATGTGAAATTAAAATAATGAGAGACAGAGAGAGAGAGAGGAATGAAAGATAAAACGATGGCTCAGAATTCTGTTTTTGGGGAGAGAACAAATAACAGTATCTTCTTTTCTTACTCCCACAATCATCTGCACACCTGTAATAGCAGCTCTCTGGTCTTATTAAGAAGTTAAAGGTGAAAAGAAAAAGAAGAAAAAGATCTTGCCTCCTCTGATGGGAAGCATGAAGTAAAAGATTTGAGATATGCACCTTCAAGAATGGTCAATAAAATTGAACACATGAAAAAATTTTAAGACGACAAAGCCGTGGTTATCTAGCAACCTTGGAGCATGTCACTCCGAATAAAAGCTTTCCTTGAATAATTGAAGGTAAGCTGCTTTAAGTACAACTCTCTTTCACTTTAACTACCTGTGATGGAAACCTTTTTAAAATGCAGGGACATGTCCCAATCTTCTTAAGCAAGACCACCGAACATCATTTCCCCTTCCCTTGCTGCCCAGGGTGATCACGGTGAACATCAGCTGCTGCGTTTAGCTGTAACGAGACCATGCCCTGGGGACCACTGAGTGCACATAGAGCGGCCCCATTGACAAAGTGAGTCCAGACTCCTGATCTCTGAGAATTTTAATTCAATTTCATTTCAAAAGAACATTGCAGGCTTTTCTATAGTATTTGTTACCACAGTCAGATGGACCCCACTTATAGCAATGTCCCCGCTTTGAAGTTTGTTGTGGACTGGTCAACCATCTCATGACTGTGTGTGTGTGTGTGTGTGTGTGTGTGTGTGTGCACGCACACATGCGCACTCACACACCTCCAATACATATAATAGTATGTTGATATATACAGATACCTAATTTAGATAAAACTTGGTTCTGAGGGAGACCTAAAGGGCTCTTGTACTAATAATCGCATGCTCTCTGCGCGTACTTGTGTGGTCTGTGCTCACTCTACTCCCAACGCCTGTTATTTCCGTTGCTCTTTCTGATTCTTATTCGTGTTCCAGATCAAGACTTCTCAAATGTAAATGAGGACTAGACTCAGCTGGGGGATTCTGATAAAAACACTGCTTCTGAGTCTATCAGTCTGGGTAGGGCCCTGAGATGCTGCATTTCTAAGAAACCCCCAGGATCGCACTCTGAGTAGAGAGATTTGAGATTTTTCAGTGACTCAGGGAAGTGATCTAGATCAGGAATCAGAAAACTCCAGCTTGTGGGCCAAATCCAGCCCACTGCCCATTTTTATATGGCCTGTGAGCTAACACTAATTTCCCATCTTTAAATGTTTGGGTAAAAACACAGAGAAGAAGAATATTTTGCCACACATGACAATCATATGATTTCAAGTTTTCATGTCCAAAAAGGAAGCTTTGTTGAGCCATGGCAACACCCAAACATTTACTCATTGTCTGTAGGTGCCTCTGCGCTACACAGAGCTGAGTGGCTGCCAGAGAGAAGGCAGTGGCCTGCAAAGCCTCAAGGTTCACTCTCTGGCCTTTTACAGCCTGTGATCTGGATGACAGTGCTTCATATTTGAACAACACTGTCTAATTTACAGCGGGCTTTTGTTTCCTGTGGTCTTGTCAGGAGGGGCCATGGATGCTGCTGGTGCAGGAGCACCCTGTGTAGTTGGCAGGCTCAAGGATGCCCGGGGGTTTGAGGGAAGACTTCTTTAAAGTCACACAAAGTAGCATACAGGCTAGAAGACACCCATCAGAGATGACAAATGGCTAGTCCCAGATTACATGCCTGACAAGGCAAGAGGCCAGAACAGAGCTCAAAGTCAAGTGTCTTTGCACTGCAGAATAAGGCGATATGCTAGGGGAATTGTTGTTGTGACATTTCCAAGTTTTTTCTTCAACTAAATTGTTTCCAAAATAATGTCATTTCAATCATTTATCTATAAATGATGGCCTTTTATTCTGCTTGTAAGAACATCCTTCAAAATGATAAAGTAGGCCCAAACCATCTCAACTAATATTTCCTTCCAAAGATTTAATATCCAAATAAAAATGGAAAAAGGAGAATTCACAATCATAGAGAAACATCTATTCATCTTTTAGGTTCAAATGAGATTTACTGGCTTTTTCCCCAAACACTTACTTTATATAAAACAGATTCCATTAAAACTCGAAACTCTGCTCCCTGGACTTTTAAAGGGCAACTTTCAAAATAATGGTAAATCTTGGGCTCACCAAGAGTTGTTATTATGAAAGAGAATTTAGATCTATTGAAAATATTTGTTTAAATTATATTTTAATTATTTAAAAGTATTTCTTAATGGTTTATAGGGTCTAATACAACATTTTCTCTTCCATTCTGTGATCTATATAATTTAAACACCATGGATTTACAAATAAGAATAAACCATGGGAATAAAATTATTTCTTTATTAAATATATGGGAGTAGTTTTGTCTTTGTATCAGCAAGGAATGTTCCAAGTTTGGTTTCTTTCATTTCCCACCAGTAGAACTAAGAAAACAAAGGAATCCTTAAATTCAGAAAGGAAGTATAATAGGCAACACAATTCCTCCTTTATTTAATGCAAATCTCTACACTCTCTTCTGAGGTTCCCTATGAGATTTATCCCCCAATGGATGACACATTAAAACTTATTAGGCTGGAATATGAATACAAAGAAAACTTAAATCATAGCACAAAGAAGCTAAAAAGTTGGCCAACCAAAATATATTTTAAAATGTACAATACTGGCGATGTGTCGAGAGCCAAATTATTTGTTAGTGAACATTCTGTTGTTAGAAATGAATTTTTCTGTTTTCGGTACTCTCTTATAGAAGAGCACCACAGCATTATCTTAAGGATAACTTAAATGAAGTCCAATAGCTCTATGCGAGGCTTGTTTGACTTGCTTTCTTGCATTGATATTCTTGTGATTGAGATGTTCTTGTTATCTTGATGGAATTTGAGCTGAGTAACTGTCAAGGACACTTCTGAATCTTACAGTAAAATCTGCTAGTTTGGGGCATAATGGCATTATATATATTTTTCCATAATTATCTTCCTGTTGTATTCCCAACTTGCTTTCTTACTCACTTCATAGTGAAAATGAAGGGTCAGTTGTCTGATTGTGGTTTCTCTGCTTGTTTTCCACCACTCCCACACAAAAATACTTCAGTTTCCAGGAAATTGTTTCCTCTGCCTGGAATCTCTCTCTCTCTCTCTCTCTCTCTCTCTCTCTCTCTCTCTCTCTCTCTCTCCTCCCCACCCCCATCCTGGCACAATCACTCTATGCCTGATGTGGTAGCGACTGGCAGGTTGTTTACCAAGCATTTCCTTTTCCTTCTGGGAACACAACTAGATTACATTCCAGAGATCTCTTCCAATTAAGTGCTGTTCTGGTACTAAGTTCTGGCCAATGAACTAGGGACAGAAGTGATGGAGGTCATTTTCAAGCCTTCCCATCCCGCTAAGCCTACTTCCCATTGAATTAATCTCCCTCTATATTTGATTTCTCCCCAGTCCTAGATGAATGAATAAAATTTCCAGAACCTAAAGAGGGGCACTATTGCAAAATGGAAGAAACCTGGGTTCTTATGGCCACTTAGGAGAAAGATGCCCAGGGGAGATGCTCTTCCAGGAATACCCATTTTAGACAGTTGTGCAAGTAAAAAATAAAAATTATTGGGGTGAGAAAGACCAGGAGACTATAGTACTCTTTAGTGGCTTAAAACAACAGCATTACAATCTCATATTTTCTGTGGGTCAGGAATTCAGCCATGACTTAGCCGAGTGTGCCTAAGGGCCAAGGACTCTCACGAAATTGCAGTCAAACTGTAGGTCAGGGCTGTGGACTTATTTGAAAGCCCCACTTGATGGATAAGACATCTGCTTCCAAAGTCACTCACATGACTTTGGGCAGGTTTTGGCCCTTTGCTTTGTGGGCCTCTCCACAGGGCTGCCTCATGACCTTGCAGCTCACTTCCCCTGAGGCAAGCAATCTCACACACACACACACACACACACACACACACACACACACACACACACACAGAAGCCAGCCTTTAAAAAACCTAATCTCAGAAGTTCCACCCCTGCAATATCTGTTTGTTAGAAGACTTACGCAAGATGTGAACACAAAGGTAAGACCATTGGAAGCCATTTTGGGAGCTGGCTCCTGTGTAACATACACTGCCCTGATTATTCTGTTTTTCTGGAGAAGAATGAATCACAACCTCTGCCTAATTGTGCAATAAAACATGCTCATGGACACCAAGTATGAATGGGGAGGTTTTGTGTTGCATGAGAACACCTAGTCAAGAGTTCAAAATGCCTGAATATTGAGCCTGTGCTCCTGAGTCTTACACTCATGATGACACCGTATCAGCTGGAGATGGCCTAAATAGGAAAGTCATCACTAAACTCTAAGTAGCAGAGGGCAGTGTCAGGGAACTCATTCACCCTGGTGTGTCCGGCACACTGTCTTAGGAATTCTACTTGGTATTTACTCAGTATGTACTTGTTGATCAAAAGGAATGAGTGCTTAAATGATGGATACATTCTTGAATTTTAGATGGCTAATTTGCTACCAAAACTCTTATTTGGGGGAAATTGGATCAATAAATACTTGCAAACATCAAGTACTGACTCACATCTCACAGACTGAAATGCATAGGGCTTTTTGAAAATTTTTAAACTTTCTCAGTGGAGCTCTATATAAAACAAGTCATGGGTATTTATAAACTTTGACTATAATTGTTGGACTATAATTGGAAATCATGAAAAGCATAATTTTATAAAATACAATTCCATGATCATGTTTGCCTTTCATGTATGTTTATTCAAAACAATATTCATATCATAATTATTTTCTTAATTCAAAGGGTATTCTGTGAATGGATTCAGCCTCTCCTGAGGATAACATAAAGACTATGGTCAATTCTAGCCACTTGGATTGACTCCATGGTGATAAATTAGTTGTCTGGTAACTATTATTATGACTGAGAAAAAAAAGAGTGTCAAATAGAAAACTGTATATATGGGCATGTGTATAAAGATGGATGTGTCTTTCTTTAGTATTCTCTCCATTGAGCTCTCAGTGTTCAAAAGAAAATATTGAACCTCTGTAAAGACATTGATGTTTACAAAGGTCATAGAAAACAAACATCGATACCTTGTCCCAACTATTGAAAATGTCTGGTACCACAGATGCAGACAGATAAAACTTTCTCTACAACTAAATGTTGAAACATGATGCTATACTTATAACATAGCATATTAACTACATTTTAATTAGGGAAATAGATGTAATTATTGTTAATTTCATTTCAGAGAAGCCTGGTATTCTGAAACACGTTTGGTTTGACTTTAGTTAATGATTCATTTGTGATTATTCACTTATCCTTGAATTTTGGGAAATTTAGACAAAGATATTTATCATGGAAAGAGGTTAGAATTAGATAAAAATTAAGAAAATTACACCATTTGAAGAGATAAAAGATTACTAAAATAAAAATTCTTCCATACTCTGTATCTTAAACTTATATTTGCAATATAATAAATTTGATTCTAAGCAAATTTTAAAAGCCATTTCCATTTAATGTCATCCATATAATAAATAATAAATATCCTTGTAATTGTGCTATTAAGGATCTTAACCACAATACTAATTATGATGTTATTAATCCTAAGGGCAACATCTAAGTATGTCTACCAAGACGGGAGGTGATATATAGGAAACTGCTTTGGCTGCTTTTTTTAAAGATAAGCATTTGAGATAATGACAGTAGTTCATTAATCTTTGATTTCATGATGTCTGACACAGAATACATGTGCACAAATATTTCTTAAAATTAATGGATGAATAAATGAAAGGGAATACAAAAGAAGAAAAATATATGAGTGAGGGTATATGTAGGAATCTCAACTCATCTAGATCAAATAAGTTCTGTGAGCCAATCACACATGTGACAATTTGGACAAATATTCTAATAGTTAGTTTAATTTTTTTTAAACATTCACTCTTACCTCAAGGAAAGAAAGTCTACGACTCTAAGTAGTTAATTCCATCAGTTGCCAGGTAAGAAGTATCATCCTCCCAAACATTATGTATAGTGTATTAGATCGAGCATTTTTCATACACATAAACTATATTTCTCGTGAACATTATCGCCTCTCAGTACATTATGTATTTCTGATGTTCAATAAATAATGAAGAATAACAATAACAACAACATCAACAGGGGCTCTGGGGACTACAAGGCTTGCACTCAGGCGAGGGTCTGAGCAAACAGATGGCTTCCTCTGTGTGCCCTGAAAGCAAGCCTCGTTGCCTTCTATAGAACCGCTCAGGGCAGTAAATCCCTGAGCAGTTGGCCTTCCATCAAAAACAGTCTGTATCCGGTCTCAGGAGTTCACAACGAGGGACTTTTCGCAATGGTGTCTCAGTTGATCACGCCGGTAATAGGGCAATTATAGTCAGAGAGGTGGTCTGTGATGTAACTCAAACCCTCATTTCTACACAGCTGTGCAGACCATCAACTCAAATTGTACCAAGAAGTCAACTGGGAGCCTATTCAGAATATGGGGTATTTATTGGCTGAGGATGAGGAAAGCCTATTTGTTCAGCCACAGTGGAGTTTGTCTTTGTCGGCTCTGGGCACAGACATTCCAGCCTGTGCAAAGAGCAGCACCGCTCCTGCCAAGCAGGCTGTTCTGGGCTCTCCTCTGACCTGGCTCTCTTGGGCCCGTCTGGCATTCCTGTCTCAGACCAGCCTGCTCCAGGCTTTTGTTGGGTCCATTCTCTGACTCCAAGAGCTTGCATATGCCAACCTTTCAACTTCTGTGACCACCCGAAAGGATTTTTCAGAATGCGGATGCTTAATCAATATCTAAGGTAAAAGGACTGCAAGAGGCAGTGAGGCTCCAGCTGACATTAGATAGCATGCGTTTTTATTAGGTGTTTTCTTGACCTTTTTCCAGAACCTTTGGCCATTTAAGGAAGGCAAACAGAGAGTTGGTATTGGGATTTCCTCAGAGCCAGGGACCAGCTCACTGGGTGAGCCAACAAGGCAAAGGTGTAGGGAGATGCTGAATACACTATTATGATGCCTGCCCATGGGTCACAGGCATGGCACGAGTCAAGGGCAGACAGGGCAAAAGTGATGCCTGGAAACCAATGGAGATTGCGAAGACCAAGGACAGGCTGTGGGTCAGGAAGTCAAAGTGGTGCAGGGACAGAATCTTGTAATTAGAGGGGGATCAATCATTGAATTCTGGAAATAATATGGCTGTGACTGGTGAGAAGTTCTAAGTTGACCTGGTTCTCTCCCCTTTTCACCCATAATAAATGGTTGATATTAACTTTCAAAAACATTTTTGCAGGATTTTATCATTATTTTTCTCCTAGTACAGTCAATACAAATAAGACCTTTAATAAAAATAATGATGTATTTAGCAGCAGTAAAAGTTAAAGGGATAGGATAAATGCTTTCAAATAACCTATGTCACATAGATGAATTAGGGCTCTAAAGAAAGATAGTAAACGGATCTCTCAATAAATTATTGATATCCAGTGAAACAAACAATATCCAACAATGACTACGTAAATAGTATATTGGAAACATTTGTTTCTAAAGTTCTTTTAACACTTATGGAATAAAAACGGTTAACTGCGACACATGCGCTGGGTATACTAGTAGTTTCCACACGGCCTCACATGATACTTCTGTTGTTGAAAATGGCTTCGTACAATTAAGGTGAAGCTCTTTTCAAATAATGGACAAATATGGTAAAGAAAAGCACTTTTTGATGCATTAAATATAGATATTGCATCTTGCTATTTTTCAGACCCTTCATATATAAGATTTGAAAACAAAATGATAATAAGAAAAAATTCTGGAATTATAATTCTAAAATACCATAGAACTCAAGTTCACTCCCTTATTTTTAATAATGAGAACATTTGAAACTAGGATCTACCAGGACCATCCAGTGACCTGAGCACACACAACTAAAATGTGAGTCTCCTGGCCCCGAAGCACAGGGTTATTTTGGTTTTACTATGAATAAAAAGTTGGAGTACAAGTTATACATTGTCAACTGATCTTATTAAGGAGACAACAACATTTGACAAGGTAAGCGCACTAGTAGAGAACCATAACTTTTTCTTGGGAAAATGGTCACTTCCTCTTTTCAAACCTGGCTCTCCACTCAGAATGTAAAGTAAGGCATTGATCTACTGTCTGTAATTGTCTTAAGTGGTGACACTCAATAAGGCACTGACAATGTGAAAACATTATTTAGTTAAACCAGGGAGTCAATTCAATCTTAGTTCTTAAAAAAAAAAAGTTCACAAACTGGAGGGATCCATTATAAGCTTATATTTAATCACAAATGGGGGGGGGGTGGAGATAACCGGTCTCTTTTCAGGAGAAACACAATTATCAATAACACATCTGATTTGCATTGTAGTTTAAAGGCTAATCTAATCATCACTTATTGAAACTTTCTGACAATTACCTAAAGACAGTGAGGCATATTCAGAGCACCAGTGGATGTTCCTAATTCCTTTAATCACTGGGAAGACATGAGATATATTCCTAACACTACACCAGGGAGAAAGTTACGAACAGATCTGTGATTAAATTCCTCTCTTAAAATGAATGCAGATTTGGTGAACTTTTCTGTCATTACAAAAGGCTTATTTATGTTGATATGTAGTAAACATTCAATTTCTCCTGAAAGGAACCATGCATCCATGCTCTGACATATGCATTGTCGTTGAAAATAGAAAGGATCTGACTGAATAAAAAGAAAGCCGTGTTCTTGAGGACTTAACTCCTATGTAAGCATTAATAGTACTCACGTAGAGGTGTACCTTCATTAAATTTATGAAGGGCTGTAGTGATGCTAAATAAGTGACTATGCACAGATTTCTTTTCACTATAGCCAACTATTAACAGTAATGTGTACTTAAGGAAAAGCAAGAGAAAGAAAACCTGGACTTCAAAGTGATTTGAGAACAGAACACAAGTATCTACACTTCTACAAATCCCTAATGCTGCTTTCATTAGGCTTATTTATTTCCAGTTTTAATAATGTTGCATTAATTGTGTTATCAGATTAAAGTGAACCTCACCTGTCTGATGTTTATTTGCATTGCTTCAAATTGACAGAAACATAACTACAGACGTAGCAAAACAAAACCTGACAAAAGTATCAGGCTCAAAATTCAAACAGACATGAGGATGTTCCAGCATTAAGTGCACCCTTCAGACCCAATTCATCACTTCACTCTTCCAGTTTTTCCTCCTGAACAGATTCCAAACGCAACTATTCCTTCCTGCCTCCACCCTAACTCCATCCACCACCATCCTTCCCCCAGACTATTATTAGGGTTCCCTGCTTCTATGTTGCCTCTCAAAAGCCATTCTCCACAAAGAAGAAGGGCTGATCGCTGACCCATCCTCACTTGCGAATATCGTTAAATTATCAGGCATTTTGTGAGCCAGTTGACAAAAACACAGCAAGTACTAAACTTAAATTATATAAAGGCAATTAAGCTATGTTAAAAACAAAAGCAATTACTCCAACCTCATCACCTCATCCGTGTAGCAGTATGTTTTACTATTCTCCGAGCTCTTAAGATTATTTACACCTTCTCTGTCTACATGGTGTAATTCAAACAAAAGAGCCAGCTGCTGCGGATCTCTTCCCAAATCCACACTGTGGGATTGCACACTGACAACTTGAAATTACCCATGATGAGGGGGTTCACACCATGGAAACTGCAAATGTTACAAGTCAGGACTTGGCCTACTAGTTTATTGATCATAGACCTACCAAAAGTAATAGAGAAAATATTAACAACATAGATTATGCTGAGGAGTTTGCTGAGTCTGTAGCCCTTGTATTTTGAAGAACACAAAAATCATTCAGGAATTGGTCTTCCAATATTATAAAAGGCTTATCTGTTGCAGCAAAGATGTGGCTCAAAAAATTAATGAAGGAGCAAAGTTCTAAGATGCATCTCTGCTGTTTCAGTTTCTTCTGTCTTGTTATTCAAATATCAACCAACTTTCATGGCAGAATGACATATTTTTTGAGCACCTATCATATTCCTAGAACAGTAGGTGCCCCAAACATCTCTTGAATGAATGTATTGATACAGACTGACATCTTCTCACGTCCTCTCCTCCCCCCATTCCTTGTTATTTTTCTGAGTTGAATGGTATCAGCTTTCATTAAAACATAGGAATCAGGGGCAATTCCATTCCTACAAATGCCTGAATCACTGAGCACCTTGGCTGGTCCCTTTTTCATCTATTATTTCTGCTTTTCCTGCACAAAGCACCACGGCCCCTAACCATGACCTCAGAGCTTTCCAGAGACTCTGGAACTTCACTGTGAAAGTTCAAAATGACACTGAACATAGTATTTTTTTCTGGAACAACTGCAACCTATGAAATTTGTGGGGAGACTTCAAAATATGACATTTACATATTCTCTTTAACACTTAAACACTGCAAAATGCAAGTCTGTTGTGCAGGAGACTGCTGCTAAATTGTGAATGCCAATTAAAGCTTAATGGTTAATCTTCACTAAATAAGCAGTGCTTCATATACCAGGCAAGATTGTCTGCTGTGCATTAACAAAAACCGATTAGTTAACTAGCTAAACAGATTAAATGCAGGCGTTCAAGTTTAGGGGGGAATGAATAGGCCTTAACTGTAATAGTATGGAATATTCTTCTGTTTAAATTTTATCACTTCTCATTCGGGTTTCATTTCAGATGTCAAAGTTGTAATGGTAGTGACATTCATTTTATAATAGTGTTTGAAACATATGCAGTAAAAGGGGTTGTAATAATAATACTACAAATTACATGCTTATTTTTCCAGATCATACCTAATAGACTGTAATATCATTTCCAGTCACAGTTCACCGAAGTCAAATTTAAAGCATCATATTAAAGTCAAGGTCCCTTCGCATCTAATTAGACATTAGAAACAAATGTGGCCAGGTCTGCATTCTGTTAAATAGAAGTGAAGAATCCCTCAGAGGCAATGGCACCATTTAAGGACGTTAAAGGTACTAACCGGCTCTGAAGGTACACAATGAATTCCTGTAGATTTAGCTTCAGCATTGTGCAATGTGACATCTCAGTTGCGGTAGGACACTGGAGCATAAATTGTACCCAGCTTGTAAAATATTCAGGACAAAGAATATTTTATGCTTAGAAGCCTAACTTCTAGAAATTATGCCAGCGAGGGAAGCAATTCAAGAAAACACCTCTCACGGGGGTATGGATGGCACCATCGCAAATCTTGGCAGAGGGATTTATTTCAGGAGCGTTCAGGAAACATTAGAAAGGGTGCATTTTGTTCATTCTCTAGAAATTCATGTAAGTCAGTCTCAGCTAGAGACTATGTAAATGTGAGAACTGTGGATTTTTTCAAAGTCCATCCTCACTAATGGCTTTGCTGTATTCATCCTCAGAAATAGATGGAGGGGGGGGATATTTCCCTAGAACTCCATCTCATAGGATCATAGTTATATTTTTCTCTGCTTCTGCTTTTTATTACTTTGCGAAAGGAAGAAAGAAAGGAAGAAAGAAAGAGAGAAGAGAGAGAAAGAAAGAAAGAAAGAGAGAGAGAAAGAGAGAGAGAAAGAGAGAAAGAAAGAAAGAAAGAGAAAGAAAGAAAGAAAGGGAGAAAGAAAGAAAGAAAGAAAGAAAGAAAGAAAGAAAGAAAGAAAGAAAGAAAGAAAGAAAGAAAGAAATTGGGAAGTAAAGGTGATTTTATGACATTATCTAGCTGGCCCTATAATTTGGTATTCTGGCAGAAGTTTTCCAGACAAAGCCTTCTGATTGGTTCTCCATGGACCAATCGCATTTTTTTCCTGTGTGTAACTACCCTCTTGCTTCATTTAGAGAAGAAAAGCAATAGGGGCCAGCAAGATCATGTTATTTGAAAATGCTTGTCTTGAATACTCCTGTAGTAATCCAAATGCAAAGAAAATGATTCTTTCCCTTAAGCACCATGTATGTAGACACTGAAATTACTATGAGAAGGTCTGGATTTATAGATATAAGTTTTAGTGAATTAATATATTAACTAGCCCCATCTGATAGATTAGAACTTTAAAAATAAAACTCTGGGTTTTTCTTATCAGTTTGTAAAGAGCTTAACTAGTTGCCTTCCACTCTTCCGGGGCAGGTTCTGAACTAAGGAATCTGCATTTTCCCTTTTCTGCAAATCCACCGGTTTCAGAGGAACTTGTATTGAGAGGCATGGCCATAAAATTGGGTTAATCACAAGGTTTGGACACTCCAGTGTACCACAATTTCTTTCAGCTGAGAACCAAAGATCTGTATTTCTTTTTTAAATATAATATATAATATATATTTCAGAGAGGAAGGGAGAGGGAGAGAGAGATGGAAACATCAATGATGAAAGAGAGTCATGGATTGGTTGTTTCCTACATGTGCACTACTGGGGATTGAGCCCACAACCGGGCATGTTCCCTGACTGGGAATGGAACCCCGACCTCCTGGTTCAGAGGTCGACACTCAACCACTAAGCTATGCCAACTGGGCAGTATTTATTTAAAAACAACAAGATTTTTAAATTTATTTTTACAGAGAGGAGGAAGCGTGGAATAGAGAGAAACATCAATGTAATAGCAAACATGGATTAGCTGCCCCCAGCATGCCTCCTACAGGGGATGGAGCCTGTAACTTAGCCACTGTTGGTGCATGGGAGGACATCTAATCAACTGAGCTACATCAGCCAGGGCAAAAATTGTATTTCTTGATATTTTCCTAGCAATATTTAGCCACCAGAGCAAATTGTGTCTACAGAATATTCCATATTCTTCCTTTCTATTGCACTTAGTACTGTGATTGACCCAGGAGGGTCAGCACCTTACCTCCACTGAACTTGATGGACAGGATTTTGGGACATAGAGGAAGAAGATTCTACCATAGCCACAATTCACTTAGCTTGACAGGAGAGCTTTGCCACTAATATGGAGAAAAATTCCAACTAAAATCTATATTCATTTAAGGATCATCTTTGCTATCTTTCAAAGTATCTAAGAAAAAAAAAAGGAAACTAAATTTGTATTTACCCACTGAATGGCCTGAAGGTATACTTTATAAAGGAAAAACCTAATTACTTGCTATTATTCATCAGTGAAGGATTTCATGCTGGCAACAATTTGGGCAAAGATCCCTTCATCAGGTGAAACAGAACCTTCCATATCAGTTCTGTTTCTGTTAGGTCTTGATTTTTTGTTTTAGGACAACCCATGTAACAGATGAATTCATTTTAGGATTTATATTTCTCCTGGAAAATTACTGCCGAAGAGACATAGGAAATAAAATGCTATGAATAAGAAGATTTAAAGAGAAAGCTACCCTTGCAAAAATAAAAATACTAAGATCTGCACATCTAAGCACTTTCAACCTACTAGCATTTTGGCTCCTCATCATTTCTCCAAAAGAACAAGGATGCGAACATTAACATTTGCTCTAACACCTGAAGAGCCCGGGCATGTGGGGAGGTTTAGAGCCGACTCCGACTCCCGGATAATATATGGAAGCCCGGGAATGAAGGGAACCGTGAGAGAGGCATGCCTGCTTCCTAGTGAGCGTGATGAGCACAGCAGAAAGAGGATGAGGAAAAGAGACACGCTAATTGCGCCCTGGCACCTGCACAGTCCTTCCTGTGTAACAGACCTGAATAAATAGGCACTATTTTCCCAGCGAAAGATCATGTTTTTCAAAGATGTTGACATGAAGCGAGACACAATAATGGATAATATGATATCGCCTCTATGTATTGGCCAGAACACTAAAATACAGTTGATTCTGCAATATCCAAAGAGTACAGAAATAAGAGGCCATACTGGTTCTCATTCCAGCTCTACCTGGAACCCAGCCTGCCCACCCAGCATGACTTAGTGCCAAGGAGGGAAAGGGTCACCCGGGCCAGGTCCCTCATCTCTGTGAATCAGTTTCTTGATTATAAAAGAGAGAAGAAGGGCCCAGAGACTGTCTGAAGTCTGCTTTTGTTTTAACACTTGATTATGCTTGTAGCAAAGGGATCAATACGTCAAGAAGCTCTAGACCTAAATCAGAAAGGGCTTCAAAAGCCAGAGGATTCTGGGCCACAGAAGTATGCTCCATCCAGACAATAAAACTGTAAAAGCCTTGGGAAGGAGACTTCTATAAATTGCTTAGAAATAACAATAGATCAAATGTTAAAACAAAGAGCTGTTATTGGCTATTGATACGAGTTTTTCATAAGAAACATCACTTCTGTATTCATCTCTGGATTGCAGGAAGGAGACTATAGATAAATTCCACCGCAATTCCCAAACCGTATTTCAGACTGGAGTTTCGACATTTTTCTTTGCAAAACCTTTTTTCAGAGCTGATAACACGTGGAACAATGGATTGATCTTGAGTCGCAGCTCTTTGTTTTCCCGGGGCCCTCCCCCTGGCTGAGCAGCTGGGAGCCAGGAGGAGGGGCGGAGGGGGGGAGGGATGACAAGCAGGGAGCTCACACCTTTCATAATGGCTGGTGAACAATCAAGAGCTGATGGTATTAGTGAAAGGTTATTATTTGAATTAATCACACAAGTTTAAAACAACTTGGCATTTCAAAATGTTTCTGCGTGGGCTTAGTTTCCAAACTGCAACTGCTGGGAGTGTAAGGCTGGGCCTGTGGGGCAGGTGTGAGTCTGCCCATGAAGGGAGGTGGGGGTGAGAAAATGTCCCCAGTGCAGCCTGTCACCCTTCAAGGGGGAGGTCACAGGGTCCTGGACAGATCTGAGCACTGAATGATCCTTCTACTTCACGATTTGGGGACAAAGGAGAGAAGAGAGGGAACCAGGGAAGAGAGGACCCAGGAGGAAGCCAAAGGAGAGGGAGAGATGAGAGAAAGTAGAAGTGGACCTGAGAACTGGGAACAGCTCTGTGCTAACTGGTGATTCAAGCCAATTGCTTCCTTTCTCTTTGTTTCTGCTTTCCCATCTGTAATAATGACCTGGTTATTACTACATGGAAGTATTGGGTGAACCAAATGAGATAATATATGGCAATACTATATAATAAAGAGGTAATATGCAAATTGACCATCACACCCTCACAAGATGGCAGCGCCCACGGGGTTGGGAGGGGCGGCTACTTCGCACACCTGCTGCCGGAGTCCCCTCAGCCCCGCCGGGAGCTTTGGATCCTCCTGCAGTCCCCACTGACTGACAGCTCGCCCAGGCTCCTCCAACCAGCTGCCCATTCCTCTCTTCCTCCCCCCACCCAAAGCTGAAGCCTAACTGTGGTGTCCAACAAATTGGAGGTTGTAACTCATGTTGTTGAGAGTATCCTCCATTCCTCGGCCAGGGCAGCCACTCGGCACACCTGCCACCAGAGTCCACTTAGCCCCACCAGGCGCCTCGGGTCCTCCTGCACCCCCCACTGACTGAGGCCCAGGCAAGCAGGGCCAGCTGAGGAGCAGGCAAGCCTCAGATAGCAGCTAACCCAGGGCCAGCCTGAGGCACAGGCAAGCCTCGGATGGCGGCTGCTCAGCCGCCCAGGGCCAGCACAGCTCAGGTAACCAGGGTTGGCTGAGGTTTGCACTGCCAGCAGTGGCAGCAGCAGAGTTGTGATGAGGGCATCACCTTCCCCTGATCACTGGGTCATCTCCCACCTCTGAGGGCTCCCAGTCTGTGAGAGGGGGCAGGCCAGGCTTAGGGACTCCCCCTCCAGTGCATGAATTTTCATGCACCAGGCCTCTAGTCTTTATATATAAAAGCCTAAGTGATGGAACAACCGAACAACTGGTCACTATGACACACACGGACCATCAGGGGTCAGGCGCTAAACACAGGAGCTTCCCCCTGGTGGTCAGTGCGCACTGGTGCTGCCAGCACAATCCCAACAGTGCTTCCACCCCCTGGAAGTTGGCCCCAGGCACCATGGTCACTTCTCCTCCCTAGACACGCCACAAGGAAGAAATGATATAAAAGTGGCTGCCAGGTAACTCCCAACAACTGGTGCGAACATCAGCTGGAGGGATCCAGATCCCGGAGCTGGCAAGGGAGTTCCACCACCCACCCAGAGGGCAGATCATGTCCCATGTCCCTATCCCCATTGAGATGGGTGCCAAACACAGGGCTCACAGCTGGCGAGTGCAGCTATGGTGGTGCGAGCCTGTCCTGATCAGGACTGACTGGGTGCAAGCCCATGGCAGGTGCAGTGGGGCCAGAATGAGTGGGAGAGGCAGGCAGGAGTGCCAGGTGGCGTTGGACTGCTGGTTTCAGTCCAATCCTTACAGGCCACATGGAGTGACCCCACCCATGCACGAATTCATGCACTGGGCCTCTAGTAAAGGAATAATCAATGATACAAATGTGTTTGTAAAAGAAGACAGTAGTAGGTAAAGTGGAATATAAATACCCTCTCTCTCTTTGAGCTGAATAGTGCTTTAATATAAGAAACATGGGATACCTACTGGGATCCAGGCACTGATCTGACCACTACACTAACCAAGGTCTTGTGAATAGAAAGATGGACAAGGTGGTCTGACATTGAGGCCCTCTTAGTCTAGTGAGAGAGACACATACTTTAACAAGCCATTTTGATACATTAAAGGAGTTGATATGATAAAGTCTGCCTAGATTGGCGCAGAGGCACGCAGCAGACCTCATGCCTGGTCCTGGGCACGGTCTGGGACTGAGCCTTTCAGACTGAATGAGAAGAGAGCCAGGGGCTGGCCCATAAACTGCTCAGCCAGAGCCCAGGCTGAGAGGGTATGGAAGGTGCCATGTGCCTTGCTGTCAGGGAAGCATGATGCGGGATATACTCCTGTGAGGAGCAGGGCTGGGGTAGCACATAGGGCCAATTCATGCAATCTTACAAAGGAGTTTAGACTTGCTCTACCCAGTTTAGCTCAGTGTATAGAGCATCGGCCTTCGGACCTAAGGGTCCCGGGTTCTATTCCAGTCAAGAGCATGTACTTGGTTGCAGACTCCTTCCTGGTCTGGGGCACTGGTCGGGCTTCCTGCATGAGGTAACCAATTGATGTGTTTCACACTGATATTTCTCTGTCTTTCCCTCACTTTTTCTAAAAACCAATGGAAAAATATCCTTGGGTGAGGATTAAGACAAACAACAACAAAAACACACAACCTTAACAAAGGAGTTTAGACTTGATTCTGTAAGTTTTGGGACACATAGAAGCACACCCATGACAAAGGTATCTGTGTACTTTATGTTATATAAACTCATGTGAGAAAGATCAACCTGGGAGCAATACAGGCTTAAAGATGTTCAGAGGGAAGGCTGAAGGGTGCTTTGTTATTTATGGCCAAGTCCCATGTTATGCCCGCACCTCATTCCGACCATGCTAAGAGTGTACCAGCCCTAGAATACACACTAGAATAGACTCTAGAATACACATTGATATTCTCTTTTTTTATCTTTGATGCCACGTAGGTTCCAAAACAGTGAGGTGTCACCATCGGTCATTGTTCACAGGCTGTCCAGCTCTTATATTAAAAATCAACATGTCCAACATTGAATGCTAAATAGAATTGGTAACCAGGGTGTCGGTGATGAATCGCTGCACCTAGAACTGAGTGTGCACAAACGTGGGGTTGTGTGTTTTGTCCCTAAATTAAATACATTGGAGGATTAAAAGTAAAGTAATATTTCAGATGCACTTCATTGGGCAGGGATATTAATGACAAGGAGAATAGTTATTTTTTGGTTCATGCACTTAATCACAAAATTTTGAGATGGCAACATAATTGCATTAATGCCTTTTTTGTACCTACTCCTTGATTTTCATGTTTTCAGTAAAGGTACATTAATGCCACCAGCCTCCAGTGGTTGTCTGATGAGTCCATGAATCAAAAAAGAAAAAAGAAAACAAAACAAAGGTAATGGTAGTTTAATGGTCCTATATTTTAGCGTTGCTGGAACTGTCTATTGTTGTGAAGTAATTCATAAGTTCTTAGAACATTTTAGTATGAAATAACTCAAAAAGAGCAATATTAAAATAAATGTTTTCCAAGGGACTGGAAGGGAATGAATTCATCAAAGGTTTAAAACAACTGTACATTTCTGGAGCATCATATATTAAGGA